>NC_064822.1:11896822-12521822 GCF_024166365.1 Elephas maximus indicus | reverse complement strand
GCAAGCTACATCATAACTGCCAAAGCACTGACAATCATGGCCCAGCCAAGTTGACACACAACCTTAACGACCACAATCCACTGCATGTTATCTTGGCACCTGTATACATCTACTTAAACCATATATAATCTCTGAATAAAGACAACTATAAAACTATATTTGTGACTAACATGATACAACACATGTATGACCAAAAGCTATTCGCCTTATTTACATCTTATATTTTATAAGTGAAGAAAAAAAATGATGCACAGATACAAGGTAGAAGTACCCACAACAATTACAGTCCACATTTCTGCAATTGATCATGTGGTGGTAACTGGTGTTTAGAGCTATCTTCTTCCACCACCCACTCCGTATTCCCTTTGCCCTCAGCAAGCATCTCAGATGGTCGTGGTTCTTTGCCTGGTGGGGTGACCCAAACCTTCATTCCTGAAGGGTCTTGGCCATTAGTAGTTACGTTGGAATTGAGTTGCTGCAGTTTTCCATTGACATTAATCATGGGCCTGGTAGTACTAAGAGAAGCCCTAAGGGATGTCCTGTATTCCAGACATATACCTCCTTACCTCCATTATGTAATATCAATCTGATTTACTCTTGGTAATCAGGATCAACCACACCACCCTATATGGTAACTCCTTTCCTTGCCTGTTGATCCAGAGGCATAAGGAGCCCAGTGTAGCCAGATGACATTCTTAACCTCCAGTCCAATGGAATCAGTGATGTTTCTCCAGGTGAGAGTATTCCTTCCTTTGGAACTAAGACCTCTAGACCCAGAAAATAGGGTCACAGGGACAGGAAGAAAAAATTTTGCAAGTGGATTACAAGGGGTAATAGTGAGTGATGCCATTCCCATTTCCATCCCTTGATTCCTGGACGCATGAATCCTGGCTATGGGAGAAACAGCATCATGTGTTGGATGCTGGTTTAGAGCATATACAGCCTCCTGGAGAACATGGTACCAACACTGCAAGGTATTGCCACCTAGATGGAGCTGTAATTAGAAGGCCATTCCATAGTTCTATCAAGCCAGCTGCGTCAGGATGATGGGGAACATGGTAAGACCAGTGAATTCCGTGAGCATGGGCCCACTGCCACACTTCATTTGCTGTGAAGTGAGTCCCTTGATCCAAGGTGATGCGTGGGATACCATGATGGTGGATAAGGAATTCTGTGTGTCTACAGCTGGCAGTTTTGACAAAAGCACTGTGTGCAGGAAAGGCAAATCTGTATCTAGAGTAAGTGTTTATTCCAGATAGAACAAAACTTTGCCCTTTCTATGACGGAAACAATCCAATGTAATCAACCTGCCACCAGTTTGCTGGCCAATCACCTTGAGGAATGG
Source organism: Elephas maximus indicus (assembly GCF_024166365.1). Lineage (NCBI taxonomy): Eukaryota > Metazoa > Chordata > Mammalia > Proboscidea > Elephantidae > Elephas > Elephas maximus. The sequence goes on along the minus strand of NC_064822.1, from coordinate 12,520,477 downwards.
TGTCATATCGGGGACTCAGTGTTGGTCTCAGCTGCTGGCAAACTGGGCACTTAGAAGTGGCTGTAGCCAAGTTAGCCTTGGTGAGTGGAAGTTTATGTTGTTGAGCCCATACATAATGTCCATCCCTGCCACCACGGCCACTTTGTTCATGAGCCCATTGAGCAAGCAAGGACGGGGGTAGCTGGAGAAAGAGGATGACTTGTTTCCACAGAATGTGTCATCCTATCCACTTGATTGTTAAAATCCTCCTCTGCTCCCTTTGGTGAGCATTCACATGAGACACAAGTATCTTCACTTCTTTGGCCCATTCAGAGAGGTTTATCCACATACTTCTTCCCCACACATCTTTGTCTCCAATTTTCCAGTGATGTTCCTTGCAAGTCCCTGTTCATCCAGCCAAACCATTGGCCACAGCCCATGAATCAGTATAAAATCTCGCATCTGGCAGTTTCTCTTTCCAAGTAAAGTGAACAACCAGGTTCACTCCTCAAAGTTCTGCCCATTAGGAGGATTTCCTTTAACAACTGCCCTTCAGGGAGGTCTCAGAAAGAGGCTATAGAGCTGTTGCTGTCTGCTTTTGAGTGGTGCCTGCATATTGCACAGAACCATCTGTAAACCAGGCACACATTTTCTCTTCCTCAGTTGACTGATTATAAGGAAATACCCATGGGGCCATAGGTGCAGACTGAGAGATGGATGGTAATGTGACAGGAGTGGAGACCATGAGCATTTGGGCCATTTCCTTATGCAACTTACTTTTGCCTTCAGGTCCTGCCTGGCCCAATCTGATATATATCACTTCCATTTAATGATAGAGTGCTGCTGTGTACATCGAACTTTATGACTGTGTTGGTCAGACAACACCCAGTTCATGATGGGCAGCTCAGGCTGCATGGTGACTTGGTGGTCCATGGTTAAGCATTCAGTCTCTGTTAAGGCCCAGTAACAACCCCAAAACTCCTTCTCAAAAAGATAGTATTTATCTGCAGAGGATGGCAGGGCTTTGTTCCAAAATCATAAGGTCTGGTCTGTGATTTGCCAACAGGATCCTGGCAAAGACTCCAAACTGCATCTCCATCTGTCACTGCCACTTCAAGCACCGTTGGGTTAGTGGATCATATGGCTCAAGGGGCACAGCAGCTTGCACCTGTTGCAGATCCTTCTCTTGTTCTGGGCCCCACTCAAAATTGGCAGCTTTTTGAGTCATTTGATAAATAGGCCAGTGTAGCACAACAACAAAAAAAAAAAAAAAAATGAGGGATATAGTGCCTCCAAAATCAAAAAGACCCACTAGGTGTTGTACCTTGTTTTTAGTTGTGGGAGTAGCCGGGTGCAGTAACTTAGCCTTCATTTTATAAGGAATATCTCAGCATGCCCCACGCCACTGGGCCCCTGGAGATTTCACTGAGATGGAAGGTGCCTGAATTTTTGTGAGATTAATTTCCGACCCTTAGCATGCAAATGTTTTACCAGTAAGTCCAGAGTCATTGACACTTCTTCCTTACTATGTCCAGTCAGAATAATGTCCTTGATGTAATGGACCACTGTGACGTCTTGTGGAAGTGAAAGGCGATCAAGGTCCCCACAGACTAAATTATGACATAGGGCTGGAGAGTTGATATAGCCCTGAGGTAGGACATTGAAGCCAGTAAGCCTTTCCAGAAAATCCACCTATATTGGATGCAGGCCATGACTCCAAGGAATTTTCCTTTCAACTGATTTACTACTCATAGTAGATCCTGTTATGGAGGTGATCGCATTATATCAGATCTCATCATGAAGGTGATTAGATCATTATATGACTGCCAAACTACCTCATAAATGCCAAATCACAGAGAATCATGGCCCAGCTAAGTGGATACACAGCCTTAACAATCACCACTGGTCTCCCTTGTAGGTGTATCCTATCACTGACAGTGTCGTACTTCAGGATGCATCTTGAAATGTCGTGTTGATGATGAGTGTGATGCCATTCTTCTTCAATTTGTCATTCCTGGCATAGTAGCCCATAAAAACCCAGTGCCGTCGAGTCATGATACTGTTCAATTTAGAATGGGCATTTCAAGTCCATTTCAGCTCATTAATGCCTAGAATATTAATCTGTATGTTTTCATTTCATTTTTGACAATTCTAGTTTTCCTAGATCCGTACCTTGTACATTGCATGTTCCTATTATTAATGGGTGTTTGCAGTTGTTTCTTCTAATTATGAGTCATGCCACATCAGCAAATGAAGGTCTGGAAAGGTTGACTCCAGCCATGTCATTTAGGTTGACATTACTTTGAGGAGCTACTGCTTCCTCAGTTATATTTTGGGTGTCTTTCCACCTGAGGGACTCATCTTCTGGCACTATATCAGACAATGTTATGCTGCTATTCATAAGGTTTCCACTGTCCAATTTTTTCTTTTTTTAAGTCAATAACCAGGTCTTTCTTCCTAGTTTGTCTTATTCTGGAAGCTCCACTGAAACCTGTCTGCCATGGGTGATGCTGCTGGTATTTGAAATACCAGTGGTATCAATTATAACATCACAGAAACACACAAGTTATGGCAGTGCAACAACTGAAAGACAAGCACTTTTCCTAGCACACATTCAACTACAGGTGATATAATTCTCGACGTCAGCATCTGTTTACATTGTCCTCTTGGGGCCTGAAATCTGAAGAAATCTGCTACAAGTTATTATTATTTATTTTTACACTCAGTGAAGGGAGAAATTGGGTGAGTAAATCAAAATAACAAAATGAAGAACATTTCCCCTTTAAGAGCTAGGTGTTTTTGCTAAAATCAATTTTCTAAATTTATTTTGAGTAAATCTATTTTCATTTACATTTTCCAATTAGAGCAACTGTTTCATTATATTAGAATTTAAGTTGAACATTTTTATTTTAAATACAGCGTTAAAAGGCAATATTGAATTTCTGAAAGTGTCAAATTACTTTCATGTTGAACTAAAAATCTCTTAAAGTAGAAGAGGAAATAGAAAAAATGTGTCAGAATATAGCACCTTTAGATATTGAAATGATTTGATAAATGCCCAAATTCATAGGCTCACAGAACCACCTATCCTGACCTATCCAAGAAGATGACATGCATTTTGAACTATGTCATCAAAGCAAGCATTTTTTAGGAATAATCCCTAAGAAAGATATTTCTGTTATTACTTTCTGGCAAAATCCTGTGCTTCTTAACTGCCAGCACAAAATAGCTTTTATTATCAAACTTGTGTCATTTCTATTCAAAGATAAACATATTTTTCATACTGTGTCCAAAGGGAAGATAAATAATAATTTGCTGCCATATCCATAGATAAACTTTCAGAAACTAAGAGGGCTTTTGTTAAACTTTTGTTATTTCAATTATTATTTCACTGTAGGCCCTACATTCCATTTTTATGCATTCAGAATTTTGTTGATTTCAAATACATTTTGAGGACCTCAAATGGGAAGAGTTATGAAAAGTAGTTACTACAGTTAAATCAGTTGATATCGTGAGTACATTAGGACTTTCAGATCATTGCCAAACAGATGAGAAGATTTCAGATTATTATTAAAATTGGATAACAAAAAGTCTGTGGGGGGAAAAAAAAGCCATTTGGACAGTGAGCTGGGATATGCCCCAAAGTGTTGTGGCTGTACACTGCAGCTTTCCATCTTCAGAGGCAGGGCAGAGGACATGAGCTCTCTAGAGGAGCAAAACCAGTGAGGTGTGTATGTATATGGATACATCTCACTGGTTTCGCTCATATACATATATATGCTTACATATATCTATACAGAGAGAGAGATTTACTTCAAGGAAATGACTCACGTAATTGTGTGGGCTGACAAATCCCCAGATCAGTGGGTCAGGTGGCAGGCTGGAGACCACTGCTGGCTCTCAGGATTCTGGGGGCTGACAAGTCCAGAATCTGCAGGTCAGGCAGCAGGCCTGGGATTTTTGCTGGCTTATGTCGCAGGAAGCCGAGGTCAGGCAATGAGAAGGGTGCAGGGTTGAGAGACAGATATGGAGCTTTGCCAGATCTTCCGTTTATAAACTGGAGGCAATCCACATCCTCAAAAAATCTCCCCTTTCAACTGACTGGCTGATCCTATCAAAAGAGCTGATTATATTACATTGCATTATGGAACTTTAGGCAGCTCAGTGTCTAGCCAAGCCATTGAGAATCATAGCCTTGCCAAATTCACACATAACATTAACCACTAAAAGCATCCTATCAAAGCAAGGGAGCGGGGGCGAGGTATTGTAGTGTGCCCAGGAGCACAGGCTCTGGAGTCTGACAGCCTGACTCAAATTCCAGTTCCAAAACTCATCCGCCTGTACAACTCAAGCAAATTAAATGGCCTGTCTGTATCTCAGCATCCTTATCCATAAATTAGACTTAATAATAGTACTGAACTCCCAGCATTATTTTGAAGATAAAATGAAATAATGCTTAGAAATTACAATCCCAGACACATAGCGAATGTGAAATACATTTTAGCTATTGGCATTGTTTTGAAAGTTCCATTTGTACTTCTTAGTCTGGCTCATGACAAGCTACTTCAAGGTAGGGCCAACTCAAAGCATCGTCATGCTAACATTCCTGGTAAAAACAGTCTTAGTCTCCTATACGATGTCCTTAAATTGTCAAACCATGCCCTGGACGGTAAATGGAGTCATCTACCCCCAAATGAATTCAGGGAGCTTTTCCTCTGACTCTCCCAAAGCAGTGACACTGTCTGAAATAAAGAAGGATAAAGGGAAAACAAATGTGTGGACAACTCTTTCAGCCTCAAGGAAAAAAACTGAGCTCATATAGTAAGATTAATAGCTCTTTGGTTTTGAAAAAAGACACATCATTGGCAGATAGATTTTGCTAAAATAATTTAGACTAAAGCTTCTTAATCCTTGCACTGATTTTACTTAAAAAAAAAACAAAACCAAACCAAAATCAACCAATCAGCTACACCTCCTTCCTCTGTCTTTCCATAACCTTTCTGAATTGCCCTTGAACAAAGAGACTTCATTTCTGAAACCCAGGACATGATAGATAATTCTTATTTCTGTCAGACACAACTCAACTTCATCAGAGCAGCTGCAAAATAGAAGGTGTTCTTACTAAAACAGTGCAGCAGCCCAATGGGGAGAGTGGGGGTTTGGGGGCTGGGAGTCTAAGTTTGCCTTTTGTTCACCTCTTGGTGATATGTGTCACTCACCATTGGGGTGTAGATGTTTGGGAGTCTGCAACCAATTCATATTCTGGAAGCCTGTGTGACTTCTGGCCATCTTGAATTCCTAGAAGAGAATGAAAGGCATGGGTGTTTGTAAGTCTCAGCGGTGAAATGCATTTCATCTTCCGGATCCACATATCTCAGTTCACTGAAGCCCTACCACCTGCAGAGAGAAAACAACCTCCCTCGCTGAATCCTCAGCCCAACCCTAGCGCATACATGCGGGTGTTTTCCTGTTAAAATAAGCAAATTATTATCAGCCAGTATCTGTTTCCCATTTTTTTCCCCCTCTGGCCTGTTTACCAGCTTTTTCACTGAGAGACTTCCCTGTAGAGTATAATTCCCTTCATTTTTGTTCATTCGTAAGTGTTTTATCTCTCCCAGCTGCAACTATTTTCAGCAAATTTCTGAGGACTTATAATTAAATGTGACTCATTCGACCACCAAAGTAGAGCTACGGTGTAAAGGCTCAGGCAGTCAAAGCTCTTCAATACAGTCGATTTACACAACATATATTTTTTGGCATAAGTACATGATTTATTGGTGAAGAAACCTGTCAATTAAATTATCTCTACCTCTGTTCTAAAATGAAGTTGATTTTTTTTACATGTGCAAATGCCTAGAAAAGACTACTAATTCTTTTTCTAATTCAACTTTTTTTTTTTTTCCCCCAGAAGTTGCCAGTGCAAGGAAAATAATCGGGACAAAGTAAACTCATCAGTTTCATACAACACAAAATCAAATCGCTAATGCCAGGCGTTCCCATGGCAACTGCCTTCCTAAGCAAACTTCCTTACAAAATACATAGCTGTTCTTCTATCTCGTTGCTAAGTTCTCTTGACAAAAGCGCACCACAGTAACCTCTCACATATACGTTGTTAAAGGAGATAAAGCTTCCATGTGCCAGGCATGGCTTATCTTTGAAATCATAACTTAGGCATTTAATCCACCATTTTCAGCACTAAACAGACTCTTTTCCCTCTTTTGCCCTGAAATTGTGCCATATTAGAAAATAAGATATTCATGTGAGACTTTAATATATATTACTGTTAATTGCATGAACAGAATGTTCCTTTTCCTTCCATATACTATTATTTTTAATTGCTGTGAAGCCACCTCTGACTCATGACAACCCCATGTATAACAGAAACATTGCCCACTCCTGTGTCATCTTCACAATTGTTGGCATACTCAAGTCCACTGTGTTTTCTAAATGTCTTTCAACAAATGTTTATTCTAAATATTTGTGTGGAATAGTGTGATTGTCAAAGCTAGTACATTGCATATGGAACACCTCTCAGACGTGACATCAAAAATTCTAAGGGGCTCATCTTCCAGCATGATATCAGACAATATTCTGTGAGCCACAGGGTTTTCATCTCCTAATTTTTGGAAGCAGGTCACCAGGACTTTCTTTCTGGTCTGTCTTTGTCTGGAAGCCTCACTGAAACCTGTCCACCATGGGTGGCTCTGCTGGTATTTGAAATACTGGTGGCATAGCTTCCAGCATCACAGTCATACACAAGCCACCACAGTACAACAAACCGACAGGTGGGCAGTGGTTTCATACCGAATGGTAATGGAAATTAAAAATGTAAAAATTATCCCTAATATTGATATTTCTTAATTATCCTTCCTAGAGGTTTTTTTTTTTTTTTTAGAGGTATTATAGAGCCATGGTAAAGCATAACTATTAAAATTAAAAAAAAAAAAAAAAACAGAAGAGAAAGAAATAGATGTTGGACTATGTATCACCTGGCATTTTCTGACAGACCATTAGCGATGTGCTCACCACATTTTGGAAACAGTTTTATACTTTCCTGTATTGCAGTTTTCTTACATCTTGTGCTTAGTAGCTTTTTATGCGTATATATGCTATTTTCTGGAAACCCTGGTGGTGTAGTGGTTAAGTGCTACGTCTGCTAACCAAAAGGTTGGCAGTTCAAATCCACCAGGCACTCCTTGGAAATCCTATGGGGCAGTTGTACTCTGTCCTACAGGGTCGGTATGAGTCGGACGGAATTGACTCAGCAGCAGCGGGTTTGGTTTTTGTTTGTTTTTTATGCTGTTTCCCAAAATAAATTACTTATTGCTAAAGGGAACTAAATGTTTTAGTTGGAAATGTTGTTTGTGTTATTAGTTGTTGAGTTGATTCCAGCCCATGAAAACCCCATGTGTGCAGGGTAGAACTGCTCTAAAAGGTTCTCAAGGCTGTGGCCTTTCAGAGCAGATTGCCAGGCCTGCCTTCTGAGGTGCCTCTGGATGGGTTAGAACTTCCAACCTTTCGGCTAGTAGTACAGTGCTTAACTGTTTGCACAACCCAGGGACTTCTCAATTAGAAGTGACTACCTGGAATTTTGATGCCACAGTGTAAGCTTTGGGGAATATAATAATGATTTCAGAATTGGAAATATCGAGCTTTGTCAGATAGGCAAGACAAACATATAGACACATTCACGAGAAAGTTCATGGAGGGAACATGATTAAGAACATGGCTCACCAGTTTTAATAACTTTATATACTACCTAACACAATGTCTCATAGGTAGGTCATCATTAAATGCTTTGCCTGATAATAACGTCAATAAAAGCCTTTGGTCATGGTGATAGCCTCAAATCGTTGTGGCTCTCTAAGTCAATTTTAAGCATTGATGTTTTATTGATTCCAGAATAACTTGATGCAAAATCACTTTGTTCAATTCCACAATGCTCGAGATGTAGACATTTACAACCTCGGAATAGCACCCTAGAGAGAAATTTGCCAAGAACTAATAACCGAGATGTTATCCAGTCAGCCAACTGTGATCATTTTTAGGCAGCAGAAATATGAACTGTATTTCCTATTTGAGGGCCTACTGTAAAGACGCTTTTTTCTTTTTTTCCAGAATTATAACAAGAAACAATTCTGTTCGATTTTGTAGCATGTTGTAAGAAAAATTATATTTGAAAAATATATTTTCTTTGTATTTTAAAGCACATATAAATTCTCATCTAAGATATTGGAAATGTGTAATGTAATGATAATAAATTCATTTTGGCCGTACAGTTATTTATTTATTTTTCTGATGGAAAATTTAAGTGTAAAAGAGATAATGGAGAACAATACATGCTATTTGTATCATTAGTTAAATCAGTTGAAAAGGAAATAAAAGAGAGACTTTTATATGATAGGTATATTCATATCCGTTTTAAAAAGTTTTTTTTTTTTTTTTTAATGTGACGAGCAAAATAAATCATTTAGATGCAGAGTTGGCTATGATTACAGAGCAAATTGTCCCAAGGCAACATAGAAAATGAGAAGGTGAGTTGGACATTTGGAATAAATTGAGAAACTTATAGACAATTTGGGTTCTAAAAATAAATGTAGTGATATGGTGATTACATGTACTAGGCCTCTTCCCAAGAATTTCCATCTCAGGTGAATCGATCGTGAGCTTAGAGTCACTTTTAATTATTCTAAATATTTGTGTGGAATAGGGTGGTTGTCAAAACTAGTACTTTGCAGACAGAACACGTCTCAGATGAGGTATGAAGGGAAATTCTGAGCTTTCCAGCCAATCTATAGATAATGAACCTAGCACTACTCTGATGAACACTTCACAGCCACCTGGAAACTACTGCAGGAATCAGACAAGTTAAAACAATGTTTCTGATAATACAGTAGAACAACAGACCACTGCAATTTAATCTAATACCTTAGAATCTTTAAAAAAAACTAAAATGAATAAACCATAATTCAATAATACTGGTTGTAGGATTAAAACATAATAAAATGAGTAAATTACAAATGATAAATTCTTATGGATATATATATATATTTAAATACATAAATATATATGCTTAAACACACGTATTTGCACTTTTTCAATCATAAAGTGTGGTTTAACTGTGATGTTCCTTTTTAATTTTCAAAAAAAAATAAATAAATCAAAGATTACTGTATCCAGCTTCCGTTTCTTCAGTTAAAATGCACCAGAGATGACTGCTTCAAAAGGCAACAGATCATGACATGAACTTAATCTCCATCATTCTCCACATTCAGATAGTTACCAAGTCTTGCAAAGAGATGGGTTCCCTCCTCCCACCTTATCATCTCCGTTTAGGTGGGAACCTCACTGTTACTCCCCTGTTTCCTATTTTGATACCATTTCAATTTTCTAATGGGAGAACAATTGTCTTTTTTCAATAATCTTCTTTTAAATGACTTGTCACTACTTATAATAGATCCTCCTCCCCTTCAGGACAGAACCCATTCTCCTTGCCTGACTCATAAGGCTTTCCCTAACCTGATACCTAGATTTCTTGCCACTCCCATATTGCCATCATCTACTGCAACGCTACGGAACTAAGCACACTTCACAGAATCTACCAGAGTCTCACATTCCCAATTCTCTCACTTGCTGTTTACTTTGCTTGGAAATACTATTTTTCTTTGTCTGGGTAACTCCAAAATCGAGACTCAGCTCATGAGTCATTTCCTCCAGGAAGTCTTTGCTGACCTCTTGTTATATAAATGAATAAAAAATGGCTTCCGTGTATTGATCCCAAGTTGTTTATTTCTTCATAGTAAACTAAGGCCCCATATCCCCCAAAAAAGTTCACTGGCACCAAACTCAAACTTTTGTAAACCAAGTGAAACTGCACCCAACATTTGCTAGCCATAGATAAGATAAAATCCTGTAGTTATAAAATCTCTAAGATGCTGGTCATTCTGAGATCTCTGAACGAGGACTCCCCACCTTGCTGCAGGAGGCAGCACCTAGGGACAGAAACTTCTCCTCTCCAACTTTCCCCTCCTCCCCTCTTCTAGTAGCTCCCTGCGTGGCTTGCCTCTGGAGGGTCTCCTGATCTAGGAGACCACCTCCTGCATGAGGCTGTCAATGCGTCAGCTTCAAGAAATACCTTGTTGTGCAATGTTACCTCGTGTTCATGTATTTTTTCTTGATTAGCCCTGAATTCCCTTGAACTCACTACATCCCTGTTCTCCCCTCTATCTGTGTTTCTTGCACATTCATCAAAATGTGTTTGCACTGTCTGTCCATTTGAAAACCTCTCCTAATTGATCCTGTGTATGTGTACAGGGAAATACCTACAAATCGATATTGCTGCTCACAGCTGGTGATCACAAGGTTGAAAATAGAAGGGTTTCAGATATAGAATACAAAATGTAATTTATTTTATGAAGTCTGTTACAAGAAATTGATTCATGATCTATATTTTCATACCCCCAGCTCCATCTTCAAATACATAATAGGTTTAGAAATACTTTGCTGTGATGTTTTTACTATTAGAAATGATTATAATTTAGCACACAAAAATTCTTTTTCTTCAAAGGGCTATATCTGAATATAATTTTTTTTTAATTTTTATTGTGGTTTAAGTGAGAGTTTATAAATCAAGTCAGTCTCTCACACAAAAACCTATATATACCTTGCTACACAATCCCAATTGCTCTCCCCCTAGTGAGACAGCCCGCTCTCTCCCTCCACTCTCTCTTTTTGTGTCCATTTCCCCAGCTTCTAACCTCCTCTACCCTCTCATCTCCCCTCCAGGGAGGAGATGCCAACATAGTCTCAGGTGTCCACCTGATCCAAGAAGCTCACTTCTCACCAGCATCCCTCTCCAACACATTGTCCAGTCCAATCCCTGTCTGAAAAGTTAGCTTTGGGAACAGTTCCTGTCCTGGTCAATAGAAGATCTGGGGCCATGACCACCGGGGTCCTTCTAGTCTCGGTCACATCATTAAGTTTGGTCTTTTTATGAGAATTTGGGGTCTGCACCCACTGCTCCTCTGCTCCCTCAGGAGTTCTTTGTTGTGTTCACTGTCAGGGCAGTCATCGGTTGTAGCTGGCACCGTCTAGCTCTTCTGGTCTCAGGCTGACGTAATCTATGGTTTATGTGCCCTTTCTGTCTCTTGGGCTTATAATTACCTTGTGTCCTTGGTGTTCTTCATTCTCCTTTGATCCAGGTGGGTTGAGACCAATTGATGCAACTTAGATGGCTGCTTACTAATGTTTAAGACCCCAGAAGCAACTCTCCAGGGTGGGAAGCTGAGTGTTTTCTTAATAGATTTTATTATGCCGATTGACTTAGATGTCCCCTGAAACCATGGTCCCCAAACCCCTGCCCATGCTACTGTGGCCTTCGAAGCATTCAGTTTATTCAGGAAACTTCTTTGCTTTTGGTTTAGTCCCTTTGTGCTGACCTCCCCTGTATTGTATGTTGTCTTTCCTTTTACCTAAAGTAGTTCTTATCTACTAATTAGTAGATAACTCTCATAACCCCACTCTCATAACCAACAAAGAATATTTTCATCTCTGTTTAAACTATTTCTTGAGTTCTTATAATAGCGGTCTTATATAATATTTGTCCTTATGCAACTGACTAATTTCACTCAGCAAAATACCTTCCAGATTCCTCCATATTATGAAATGTTTCACAGGTTCCTCACTGTTCTTTATCGATGTATAGTATTCCATTTTGTGAATATACCATAATTTCTTTATCTATTCATCCATTGATGGGCACTTTGGTTGCTCCTATCTTTTTGCTATTGTAAACAGTGCTGCAATGAACATGGGTGTGCATATATCTGTTCCTGTAAAGGCTTTTATTTCTCTAGAATATATTCCAAGGAGTGGGATTGCTGGATCATATGGCAGTTCTATTCCTAGCTTTTTAAGGAAGCACCAAATCTATTTCCAAAGTGGTTGTACCATTTGACATTCCCACCAGCGGTGTATAAGTGTTCCAATCTCTCCACAGCCTCTCCAACATTTATTGTTTTGTGTTTTTTGGATTAACGCCAGCCTTGTTGGAGTGAGATGGGATCTCATTCTAGTTTTGATTTGCATTTCTCTAATGGCTACTGATCGTGAGCATTTCCTCATATATCTGTTAGCTACCTAAATGTCTTCTTTACTGAAGTGTCTGTTCATACCTTTCACCCATTTTTTAATTGGGTTATTTGTCTTTTTGTATTTGAGTTTTTGCAGTATCATGTAGATTTTAGAGATCAGGTGCTAATCAGAAATGTCATAGCTAAACACTTTTTTCCCAGTTTGTATGTAACCGTTTTAGTCTTTTGGTGTAGTCTTTGGATGAGCATAGGTGTTTGATTTTTAGGAGCTCCCAGTTATCTAGTTTTTCTTCTGCATTGTTACCAATGTTTTCTATGCCATTTACACCATGTATTAGGGATCCCAACATTGTCCCTATTTTTTCTTCCATGGTCTTTAACATTTTAGATTTTATATTCAGGTATTTGATCCATTTTGCGCTCATTTTTGTGCATGGAGTGAGGTATGGGCCTTGCTTCATTTTTTCACAGATGCATATCCAGTTATGCCAGCACCATTTGTTAAAAAGACTGTCTTTTCCCCATTTACCTGTTTTGGGGCCTTTGTCAAATATCAGCTGCTCATACGTGGATGGATTTATGTCTGGATTCTCAATTCTGTTCCATTGGTCTATGTATCTGTTGTTTTACCAGTACCAGGCTGTTTTGACTCCGGTGGTGGTATAATAGGTTCTAAAATCAGGTAGAGCAAGGCCTCCAACTTTGTTCTTCTTTTTCAGTCATGCTTTACTTATCTGGGGCCTCTTGCACTTCCAAATGAAGTTGGTGATATCTTTCTCTATCTCATTAAAAAATATCATTGGAATTTTTACTGGAATTGCATTAAATCTATAGATCTCTTTTGGTAGAATAGACATTGTTATAATGTTAAGTCTTCCTATCCATGAGCAAGGTATGTTTTCCACTTATGTAGGTCTCTTTTGGTTTCTTGCAGAAGTGTTTTGTAGTTTTCTTTGTATAAGTCTTTTACATCTCTGGTAAGATTTATTCCTTAATATTTTATCTTCTTGGGGCTACTATAAATGATATTGATTTGATGATTTCCTCTTCGATGTTCTTTTTGTTGGTGTAGAGGAATCCAACTGATTTTTGTATGTTTGTCTTGTATCCCCATACTCTGCTGAACTTGTCTATTAGTTTCAGTAGTTTTTTTTAGGAATCCTTAGGGTTTTCTGTGTATAAGATCATGTCATCTGCAAATAGAGTTAATTTTACTTCTTCCTTACCAATCTGGATGCCCCTTATTTCTTTATCTAGACTAATTGCTCTGGCCAGGGCCTCCAGCACAATGTCGAATAAGAGTGGTGATAAGGGGCATCCTTCTCTGGTTTCCGATCTCAAGGGGAATGCTTTCAGGCTCTCGCCATTTAGGGCAATGTTGGCTCTTGGCTTTGTAAAAATGTCTTTTATTATTTTGAAGAATTTCCCTTCTATTCTTATTTTGCTGAGAGTTTTTATCATGAATGGGTGTTGAACTTTGTCAAATGCCTTTTCCGCATCAATTGATAAAATCATATGGTTCTTGTCTTTTGTTTTATTTATATGATGGATTACATTAACTGTCTTTCTAATGTTGAACCATCCCTGCATACCTGGTATGAATCCCACTTGGTCATGGTGAATTATTTTCTTGATATGTTGTTGAATTCTATTGGTTAGAATTTTGTTGAGGATTTTTGTATCTAAGTTCATGAGGGATATAGGTCTGTAATTTTCTTTTTTTGTGTTATCTTTACCTGGTTTTGGTATCAGGGGTATATTGGCTTCATAGAATGAGTTTGGGAGTATTCTGTTCTTTTCTATGCTCTGAAATACCTTTAGTAGTAGTGGTGTTAACTCTTCCCTGAAAGTCTGGTAATACCCTGCAGTGAAGCCATGTGGGTCAGAGCTTTGTTTTTGTTGAGAGTTTTTTTTTTTTATTATTATTACCTTTTCAATCTCTTCTTTTGTTATGGGCCTATTTAGTTGTTCTACCTTTGTTTGTGTTTGTTTAGGGAGGTAGTGTATTTCTAGGAATTTATCCATTTCTTCTAAGTTTTCAAATTTTTTAAAGTACAATTTTTCATAGTAATCTGGTATGATTCTTTTAATTTCAATTGGGTCTGTTGTAATAGCACGCATTTCATTTCTTATTCAGGTTATTTGCTTCCTCTCCTGTTTTTCTTTTGTGAGTTTGGCCAATCGTTTGTCAATTTTGTTGATTTTTTCAAAGAACCAGCTTTTGGTTTTGTTAATTCTTTCAATCGTTTTATGTTTTCTATTTCCTTTAGTTCTGCTCTAATTTTTATTATTTGTTTTCTCCTGGTGCCTGTGGGTTTCTTTTCTTGCTCTCTTTCTATTTGTTCAGGTTGTAGGGATAATTCTTTGATTTTGGCCCTTTCTTCTTTTTGTATGTGTGTATTTATTAGTATAAATTGACCTCTGAGCACTGCTTTCACTGTGTCCCAAAAGTTCTGATAGGAAGTGTTTCCATTCTCATTAGATTATATGAATTTCTTTATTCCATCCTTAATGTGTTCTCTAATCCAGTCTTTTCTGAGCAGGGTATTGTTCAGTTTCCAAGCAATTGATTTCATTTGCCTGCTTTTTCTGTTATTGATTTCTACTTTTATGGCTTTATAGTCAGAGAAGATGCTTTGTAGTATTTCAATGTTTTGGATTCTGCTGAGGTTTGCTTTATGAGCTAATATGTGGTCTATTCTAGAGAAGGTTCCATGCTCACTAGAAAAGAAAGTATACTTGGTTGCTGTTTGGTAGAGTGTTCTGTATATGTCTATGAGGTCAAGTTGGTTGATTGTGGCATTTAGATCTTCTGTCTCTTTATTAAGGTTCTTTCTGGATGTCCTGCCCTTCACTGAAAGTGGTGTGTTGAAGTCTCCTACTATTATTTTGGAGCTATCTCACTTTTCCATGCTGATAGATTTTATGTATCTTACAGTTCTGTCATTGGGTGCATAGTATTTAATATGGTTATATCTTCTTGGTATATTTTCACTTTAATTATTACATAGTGTTCTTCCTTACCCTTTATAATGGATTTAACTTTAAAATCTATTTTGTCAGAAATTAATAGCACCACTTCTGCTCTTTTTTGATCGTCGTTTGCCTGATACATTTTTTTCCCATCCTTAGAGTTTTAGTTTGTTTGTGTTTCTAAGTCTAAGGTGTGTCTCTTATAGGCAGCATATAGAGAGATCATGTTTTTAATTCACTGGCCACTCTCTGTCTCTTTATGGCGCCTTCAGTCCATTTAAATTCTGCATAATTATGGATAGGTATTAATTTAGTGCTATCATTTTGATGTCTTTTTTTGTGTGCTGTTGGCAGTTTATTCTTACCACTTAATTTTATGTGCTGAGTTGTTTATCTTTATATATTGTGCTTTTCTCATATTTATTGTTGTTGATTTTATTTCTGCTGAGTGTCTATTTTTTTCCTGTATTTTATTTTGATGTGTAGGATACTTTGTTTCCTTGTGGTTACCTTATTATTTACCCCTATTTTTCTAAATTTAAACCTAACTTTTGTTTCTTTGTATCTCCTTTTCTTCTTCTCCATATGGAAGATCTATGACTACATTTCTTAGTCCCTCTTTATGGTTTTAATTTTGTCTTCTTTTATATAATAACTCCTTTTAGTGTTTTTTGTAGTTTTGGTTTGGTTTTTATGAATTCCCTAAACTGTTTATCTGGAAATGTCCTAATTTCACCTTCATATTTAAGAGACAGTTTTGCTGGATGTATGATTCTTGGCTGGCATTTTTTTTCCTCAGTTTTTTAAAATAAGTTATCCCATTGCCTTCTTGCCTGCATGGTTTCTGCTTAGTAGTCTGAGCTTATTCTTATTGGCTGTCCTTTGTCGGTGACTTTTCATTTAAAAAAAAAAAAAATTTTTTTTTCATTAATCCTTAGCTGCTCTTAAATTTCTCTCTTTATATTTGGTTTTGGCAAGTTTGATTATAATATGTCTTGGTGACTTTATTTGAACATCTACCTTATGTGGAGTTCAATGAGCATCTTGGGTAGATATCTTCTTATCTTTCATGATATCAGGGAAGTTTTCTGCCAACAAATCTTCAACAATTCTCTGTATTTTCTGTTATTCCTGCCTGTTCTGGTACTCCAATCACTCATAGGTTATTTCTCTTGATAAGAGTCCCACAATTCTTAAGCTTTCTTCATTTTTTTTAATTCTTTTATCTGATTTTTCTTCAAATATGTTAGTGCCAAGTTATTTATTTACAAGTTTAGAAATTCTGCCTTCCACTTGCTCAATTCTTCTCCTTTGACTTTCTATTGAGTTTTCTACTTCTGTAATTTTATTGTTAATCTTGTGAATTTCTGATTACTTTCTTTCTATGGATTTTTCCAGCTTATTAAATTTTTCATTATGTTCCTGAATAATCTTTTTAATTTCTTCAATTGCTTTATCTGTGTGTTCCTTGGCTTGTTCTGCATATTGCCTCATTTCCTTCCTGATGTCTCGAAGGGTTCTGTATATTAATCTTTTGTATTCTGCCTCTGGTAATTCTCAGAAGGCACTTTCATCTAGAAGACTCCTTGATTCTTTGTTTTGAGAGCTTGTTGAGGCGATCATTGTCTGTTTCTTTATGTGACTTGATATTGACTGTTGTCTTCAAGCCATATATGTTATTGTATAAGTTTACTTTATGTGTGCTTATTGTGTTGTAGGTTTCCTGCTTTGTTTTGTTTTGATATGCCCAAATGGGTTGCTTGAGTGAGCTAGCTTGATTATTTTTGCCTTTGGAGTCCTGGCTTCTTGTTCCCAGATTTCTAGAGCTGTTATCAGGTATATCAGTCTAGGAGTCCTTTCACTTTTCTTGTATGAATTCAGCTCAGTTGTCCAGGTAGCTGATCATCATGTGTGTGGTACCGACTCTGTTGTACAGTCTTAGAGGGGCTGGGGTGATTGGTGTAGGTACTGGTATCTGGTCAGGGGTCACACTCTGAACAAGGCAAGGGGTTAAGAATTGTCCCCCATGTGTCTCTGAGGAAAACATGTTCCTGATCTGTAGAGCATACAGGTGGGTGAGTTCTGCAGATAGACTGTGGGCACCCAGTGTTTTTGGTTGTAAGGCCTGGGAGGTACCCTTTATCCTTGGACCCCTCCCATGGGTGGCTGGGTCACCTGAGTGGAGCTACCAGTCCTTAGGCCCCTGATGTGGGTAGGTGAGGACCCTGTTTAATAGGCAAAGCGATGTCAAACATCTAACACCAAACCTCCACCAAACAGCTGAAATGGTTGAAGACTGCTAACAGGGGCCTATTATGAAATATGTCTACACATGTCCATGCAGAGAGGAACGGCAGTCAAAGTCCACGGACTCTCTATGCCTGGACAGGAGCAGCTTCTGTCCTGAGCTCCCCTGGTTAGTAGAGCTGGCAAATTATCCTTTCCCCCAATTGCAATTTTTTTCCTTCTCCAAGGCCAGAAGGATGGCTGTAGGTGCTCAACAGGGCCTATCTCTGGCCCAGGGAATTCAGCTGCTGAAGCCAGCTTGGGGGAGGGGGAGGGGCACAGTAAAACATACGCAAATGCTTAACTTTTGTCAAGAGCACCGTTCTTCTCTGGTTCCTGAGGTGTGAGTAGCCTTTGTGGCTGGCTCCTTTTCCCTGAGGAAACCGCAGCCAAATGCTAGTACCAGCCTGCTGCCACCACTTCCAGGAATGGTGCCTGAGGGCAATCTGTGATTCAGGTCTGGTAACTCCTCTCCGCTTCTGAACCATCTATTCCTCCCCCTCCCCCTCAGTTCGTTTTCTAAGCTTGCTTTTGATGCTCAGGGCTCCTAGCTTGTCATAAATATACTTGTTTCACTCATTTTTTTAGGGGGGGTCTTTGTTGTAAAGAGGGCTCGCTGGAAGCATCTGTCTATTCTGCCACCTTGGCTCCACCTCCGAATATAAAATATTTGAGTATTGACTTCAGTATAAGAAGTCTGAATTGTGTTATTTCTTTAATCTTTTTCTTTTCTTCTTGTTTGGTTGCCCATCAGTGGGGGGGGGGGGTGTTTTTAAAAATACAGAATAAATAAATTAGTTCTCAGCAGTACATTGACAGGGAACTGCAAGAAATTCAAGCCAGATTCAGAAGACTTGAAACGAGAGTTATCATTGCCGAAATGAGATAGATCTTAGCCAAAAGCAGAGAACACCCAAAAAGATGTTTACCTGTGTTACATTGGCTATGCAAAGGTGTATAACGAATTACTGATAACTTGTGAAGAATGGGAATTCCAGAACACTAAGTTGTGCTCATGAGTAACCTGTGCATATACTAAGAGAAACATTCAAACAAAATAAAGGATGCTTCGTGGTTTAAAGTCAGGAAAGTTGTGAGTCAGGGTTGTATCCTTTTGTTCAATCTGTATGCTGAGCAAATAATTTGAGAAGCTGGACTATATGAAGAAGAATGGGTCATCATAATTGGAGGAAGACTCAGTAACAACCTGCGATATGCCGATGACAGAACCTTGCTTGCTGGAAGTTAAAAGGACTTGAAGCATTTACTGATGAAGATCAAAGACTACAGCCTTCAGTATGGATTGCACCTCAACATTGTTCTTGTATTAGTTGTCCGAATTATTCTATTGCTTTGTCTGTATTTTCCTTGATCTCTTGGAGAACCCTATGTATTAGTCTTTTTAATTCCTTAATGGTTAGTAAGTACCATTAGTATCTCTTCCTCAAGAAAGTTTTCTCATTTTTATTTTGGTCACTTGCTGGAGCCATTTATCCTGCTTCTTTTTGTGATTTGATATTGTCTATTTACTCTGATGCATTAAGGCTGGTCAACTGCATATGGGTGCATGGGGTATTCTCAGTGGTGGCTGGGTTTGGTGTTTTGTGTGCACACTGCTGGTTTCTAGGTGGTTAGGGTGAGGGTGCCCAAGACATTGGTCACTGGTGGATGGTACAGAAAGTCTCACCAACAGTCTCAATTGGACAGGACTTCATGGGAGTGATCAGAGCAGGCACAAGCCTCCATTTGCAAGGGTGCAGTGCAGGAGGTGAGGCAGGGAAGTGCTGCCAGTCCTCAAGTACCTACTAGGAGGGTGTGTCCCTGTCCACTAGAGCATAATGTGGGGGAGGGTGTGCTGCCAGTTCTTGGGCCCCATGGCAGGTTGCTGAAGGGATAAGATGTGCCGCTGCTCTGCAGGCTACTGGTGCAGGGGCTGGGCATAGGAGCGGGTACCTCTATTTGCAGTTCCCAGCACCAGTGGCTGGGTGGAACAGTGGACATTGCCTGTTTGTGGGTCCTTAGTGTGGGTGCCTGGGCATAGGAACAGGTACCCAATCCTTAGGCCTCCAATGCTGTTCAGAAGAGTGCGTGCTGCCGGATCTCCAGCCACTGACGTCAGCAGCTAGGTGGAGGAAGAGATGCCACTGGTCTGTGGCCCTGGCTCAGGTGGCTGGGCATAGGAGTATGCGCTGGTGGTTGGACAGAAGAGGGACGCACCTGTCCAAAGGCTCCCAGTGTGGGTGGTTGGGCAGAGATGCATGTACCTCCAGATTAGAGGCCCCTGGCAAGGTTGGGTGAGCAGAAGAGGGGACACCTGTAATCCACTGGTCCCTGGCATAGATAGCTTGGCAAAGAGGCTGGCACAGCCAGTCTGCATGTGCCTGGCACAAGTGGCTGAGTGAAGGGGCCAGCACCGCCAGTCCATGGGCCCTTAGCTCAGGCGATGGGGCAGTAGTGGGTGCCCCCAGATTGTGATCACGTGCAGAGTGGGATAGATGAAAGGGTTGAGGGGGCACTGCAGGTCTGCAGGCCTCTGTTAATGGAAGCTGAGGGGCTTGGTAGGTGAGGTGAGCACACTTAACATTTGCAGGGTAGTAAGCACCCCTGCCTGTCTCTGGATGTAGCTGTAAAATCGATCCTGCTTTGCTGCACCAGGTGATGGAGGCTTTGACTGGGGACACTGCTTGCTTTGTCTCATTATGGCCACATTGTGCAGATTTGACTGGCAGAGCATTGACGATCCATAATTCTCCATGTCCACTGTTTTTATACATTCTCTCCTTCTACTTCACACTCGGTCTGATTCTTCAGCCTTGTCTTTGTTGCTCCGGGTTCCAAAGTTGCCATCTATATCAGATTCACTTGTTTTCTTGGGCCTTTGTTGTAAAAGAGGTACGTTATGAGGAGTCTAACTATACTGCCATCTTGGACCACCTCTTGTTATTCTATTTTTATTTATTTATTGTTATTTTTGTTTAATGCTTAGTTTAACTTTTCTATGCTTTATTTCAATTCTTTAGGTGCAAGTAAAAGATATATATTCAAATCAGCTTCAGAAAAAAAGTGGATTTAATGTAAGAATTCACTCTTATCCAGGCATCCCTAAACCGTGATGAAATCAGCTCCCACATCACATAGTATTTTTACTTTTGAGGTTTTTTTCTGGTTCTTCCTGGACCTAAATTTCACTATCAATTTCCTTTCTCTGACTTACCCATACACTAACCTTCTTTGGAGTTTGGTTTGAATATAGCTTTGGTTGATTATAAGGCACATTCTTAGCCCAGATTTGTTTCAAGTATGTCATTTGGCATCCTTTTGATTATTGCTTTAAATTCTAACTACCTAAATTTCTCCATTTCCCAATTTCAAATTCCTGAAAAAATATGTAATTGATCTAGTGATCCAGTTCATCTTCATAACAGTGGTCATAAAATTCTGGCTAGTCTACATATGGGTTACCCTCGAGTCAGATACCTACTTCTAGTCCAACCAACTGTTATCTAGTGTGAATTGACTTCTGATGTGTAAAATGTGGCTGTAAAACATGAACAAGGCATTGTAGAAGGGAGCTAGCCATACAGAGGGATGCTGAAAGAACATTGCATCTATGATATATATTAAGTACTAGAGATGATATTGCTAGTATATGTTGAGTATTAGAGATAAACTCAATTATTCATTCAACTGTTGAATGAGTATTTATTGAATTCTGCTCTCAGCCACAACTACCCATCTATCGGTAGGTCATACCATGGTGGCTTGAGTGTTGCTATGCAGCTGAAATTTATGCCACTGATATTTCAAATACCAGCAGATTCAGCCATAGTGGACCGGTTTCAGTGAAGCTTCCAGGCTAAGACAGGCTAAGGAAAAAAGTGTGCTTCTCTACTTCCAAAAAATTAGCAATTTAAAACCCTATGAAGCACAGTTCTACTCTAACACACATGAGTTTGCCAGGAATGGGAATAAACTTTATGGCAATAGGTTAATAGTATAGGGCAGAAGTTGGCAAACTTTTATGTAAATTATCAAGTAGTATATTTTCTAGGCATTGCAGGCCATATAGTCTCTCTCCCAACTACTCAACTCTTCTACTGTATGGCAAAAGCAGCCATACACAATACTAAGGAAACGAGCGTGGCTGAGTTCCAGTAAAATTTTATTTACAAAAACACCTGGTGGGCTGTATTTGGCCTGAGGGCCATAATTTTCCATCCCATGTTACAGAGAATAATGATGTCATGGTGAGTAAATTACTGTAAATAGTATAGTCAGAATTGGCCTTTCTGAAGAGGTAATATTTGAACTAAGATACAAAATATGAGAAGGACCCAGACATAGGTAAAATCTCAGAATTGTTATGAGGAAGAGGAAATTGAAGAGTAAGAACCAAATCAGCTAGAACTAATAGGCAGTCTTCATGGGACATTGACATGAATCAGTCAACTGCTCAATTTTTCATGTCCCTTCACTGTATTCAAGTTCCTTGGAAAATAATCTTATGGTACTTGACCACACACATTGATTCACAGAGTACAAGCCTACACAGAATGAAAGGGAGAAATTTTTCCAAAATGAAATGAGGCACTATAATCAAAAGAAGGAAAGGTATATGATGGGCATGCAAGAATACAAATAGATAACTACTACAGGTATTTAGAGCATTTCCAGAATTGTAAAGAAATCTTCATACTTAATAAAACTTAGGTCAGTCTGCACTCGTGTTCAGATCTTTCATTCCTAAGGATATTCTTTGCTCTGGAATCTGCTTTGCCTAAAATTAATATATTCATTCCATCTGTGTTTTAGTAGTAGCTTGATATGACTTCTTCCTTCCATTTACTTTATATTTTTATCTTTATGTTTAAAGAAGGAGAATTGCAGGCAGCATACAGTTGGGTCTTTCTTTTTTAGTCAGTCTTAAAAAACCCAGCCTCATTAATCTGTTTAGACCATTTAAATTTATGTGATTATTAATATGGTCAGATGTACCTCTACCATTTTGTTCCTATTTGATACACATTTTCTTTGGTTTATTTTTTTCTCCTTTTTATGTCTTTTTTTAGATTAATTCATTTTTTTATTATTCAATTTTGTCTTATTAATTTATTAGCTGTAGCTCTTTTGTTTTTTTTAATTGGTTGCATCAGAGATTATAGTATGTGTCTTTTACTTAGCACGATCCACCTTCAAGTAATGTTATCTCACTATATGTATATTGTCAGAATCTTACAGCTATGTAGTTCCATTTCTTCCTTCTTTAACTCTGTGCAATTGTTATGCAATTCATTTTATACAAATGAAATACCTCACATGACATTATTTTTATTTTAAAGTCAATTACTTTTAAAGAGATTTAAATAATAAGGAAAAAATCTTTCTTAGTTATGCACACGGTTACAAATTTTAATATTCTTCATTCCTTTGTGGAGATCAAAATTTTATGTCAGATATTGTGGTTTTCACCTAGGGAAGTTCAATTTGGGTCTGTTGTAATATCTTCGAGGTCTCAGCTTAATATTCCTACATTTTCCTCTGGCTTTATGAATATATGAAGTATAGTTATAATAATTTTTCATGTATTTCTCATAGTAATTTTTCATGTATTTGCCTATTAATTCTATCATATGTGTCATTGAGTTTGATTTATTGACTTTTTTCCTCCTTATTATGAATCATATTTTACAGCTTTTTTGCATGGCTATAAATTTTTTTGCATGTCAACCATTTTGAATTTTATCTTATCGAGTCATGAATAATTTTTTTATTCTCTGCATACAATAATTATTATAAATATTCTTGAGCTCAGTTCTGAGATGCAGCTGTGTTACTTGGTAAGAGTTCAATATTTTGGGTTCCTGCTTTTAATCTTTGTTAGGTGGAACCAGCCCAGCATTTATTTTAGGGACAATTTTTTACTACTACTGAGGCAAAACTCTTCTGAGTACTCTACTCAATACCTTTTTAATTATAAGTGTTTTCCACACTTGGCTTTGGAAACAATAAACATTGCTGGTTCTGTGAGTTTCAATAATCGTTTTATTTCCTTATACACATGAATGAATCAGTACCAAATGAAGACTCTAGAGGATCCCTCTGGAAATCTCTGGAGCCATATTTCTGTCCAGCTCTCTCCTTTCTAGTTCCTTACTCTGTGTTCTTTAGTTGCTTTGGCCTCTCTGGGTAGCGTCTCCTTAACTCAGGTAGTATGCTGGCAACCACCTGGCTTCTCTCCAAGCTTTGGCCTAGAAACCGTCTCCAGGTAATAAGCTGCATCAGTTTTAGAGGTTACCTCTTTTTTTTTCTTTATTCTGGTTTCTCTGGAATCTTTCTCCTTTGATGTTTGCTGTAAAATGTCTTAAGCTCTATTGTTTCTAGTGCTTTGTCTCTTTTTTTAGGTGTTTCAGAACCAGTTGCCAATGAGTTGACTCCAACTCACAGTGACCACATGTGTGTCATAGTAGAACTGTCGTTCACAGAGGTTTTGATGGCTTATTTTTCGGAAGCAGACCCGCTTTTTTTTTTTTTTTTTAGACCACTAGGCTTTTCTTCTGGCACCTATGGGTGGGCTTGAACCTCTAATCTTTTGGCTAACAGCTGAGCATGTTAACCATTTGTACCACCCAGGGACTCCTGGTGTTTCATGGGTGAGAGTATATCTAGTCCATGTTACTCTATCTTGGCTGGAAATGGTAGTCCTCAGTAGCTTTCATTTATTAATTTTTCTGTTTTTCCATATATACCTTAGGGGCACCAGTATTTGTGTACAGTAACTCTCATATGATCACATGCTGATTTTTAATAAATCTTATAATCTGAAAATTTGAAGTTTCTCAGAAACCCAAAGGTACTCTGAGACCCTCATATTAGTTTCCAAGAGGGAATGAGTAAACACATTGTTTAAAAATATTGTCTCTAAGTCAAACAACATTTTTATTTTAATAAAGAATCAAGATCTTAAAAAATGTTAATGTCAGTAATCATTTCAATAATACTTGTTTGAATAATTTATTTAATAATATTTCTGTAAGGACTTTTATACCAGTTGGTATAGATGATAATTTTGTCTTAAAAATAGTAACACCTTCAGGCATTGTTTGTAAATGGATGGTGTTTTATTATATACTTTATCACCAGATTATTCAAACAGTTCATGAGAAGAAAGGTATATATTTTTTAGACTCAACTCAATGTTTCAAAGCTCCTTTCCTTTTGCCCCTCTCTGACTTCTGGCATGAAGTGCATAAACACTTTCTTCCCAGAAGAATGGAGCAGATTTTTCATGGTCAATCTAAAAAAAGAAGATCTCTGAAATAGTTGAATGGATTTCAGATGTTAGAACTGGAAGGCAATCTATCTAGGCCACTAGTTATGATATATAATTAACTGTGAAAACGTATAAGCCACATTGTAGATTTTAATAATTAAGTATCTGCATTACTAAGAAATTTTTCAAGGTATTGCCAAATGTAAAATTCCACAATGGTATCTCTATGAATTATTGAGTAGCCCCATGGGTGGAGGTTTTAATAATTATGTTCAAGGACACCTGGTCAGCATCCTCAGAGAAAATAAAATTGTTTAATACAAATTCCAAAACTTAAGTTTTCATGCTCTTACTTTGTAAGCAATTCACAATTTTTTTATAAAAAGTATTGACATGGATAGTTCTAGGAAACCATATTTAAGGCACATTTTCAATGATTTTTATCTTTTGAATACATGTATTTAATGTTTTCACCACATATATTTCCCTTAATATGTATGTGTACTTCTTTAGAAAATTAAAATCAAACTACCATGTTATTTTGAAATATTTTACTGTTTTAATATATTATGCTGGATGTTAAAATACATATTTTATAATGTTCATTTTCAAATGTTATTTACATATTTATCTAAATTTTTGTTTTAAATAAATACATATTGTGCAAATTATAGATCTACCAAAATTTTTAATTAATCTCGGAATATTGGATATGTACCACCACCACAGCGATTGCCATAAAAAGCCATTTAACACACCACCCCTGAAATTCATTATTTCATTGCTTAAAACAGCAATCATATATTCCTACAGACCTCTGAGTCAGCTAACTTTCAGATGACTTAGACAGGGCTCGAGTGGATGGCTCTACTGATCTTAACTGGGCTGTTTCTTGAATATGGTATTTAGTTATAGATCAGCTGGTCAAAGCTGAACTCGGCTGGGACTGGACTATTTCAGCTCTGGGTATAAGTTTCTTTTATACTTCTCATGCAATCAACAAGATAGTCTAATAATATTTTTCTCAAGGCAATGGCAGAGAAACAAGGGAGAAAATTTGTATGTGTGTTTCTACCTTAACCTGCCATTCTGGTTATTTCGCTCTCTCTGTCTGTATTTTTCTCAAGAGATAGAAAGTTTTCACTTTCAAGTAGATAATATAGCTTTTGGCCTAAGCATCTTAAGAAACTTTCCTTAAAAATCCTTCCTTCAAATGTTTACTGAAATAAGGCAAACTCATTGCATTATTTATTGATGGTAGTTTTGGCTCCACTACTCCTGTTGCTTCAAAAATAATTACTTAAATGAATTTTATTCCATACCAAAGATTCCAGCAGGGTTCTGAAGGAATATAAAAAAACTCTTGCTGGAGCTGCCAGTAAATTTGTGCTTTATATTGCTGGGTTGACCTTTGCCTATTCCAGGAATATATTTGCTATCTTTGTTTTTATTTTACTTCTGACGGATATTAACTACAGTCAATGCATATGATGCCAAGTTGCTCTTTTTGAAATTGATTTTGTTTTTCAAATACATAACTGACATCACATAGCCTCCTTCTCTCTTCCCTAGCACCTCCTCCACAGCACAGCCCTCGAGAGCCAGAGCTAATAAGTTGTACCACCCAGGGACTCCTGGTGTTTCATGGGTGAGAGTATATCTAGTCCATGTTACTCTATCTTGGCTGGAAATGGTAGTCCTCAGTAGCTTTCATTTATTAATTTTTCTGTTTTTCCATATATACCTTAGGGGCACCAGTATTTGTGTACAGTAACTCTCATATGATCACATGCTGTGTTGCAACGAACATGGGTGTGCATATATCTATTTGAGTTAGGGCTCTTATTTCTTCAGGATGTATTTCAGGGAGTGGGATTGCTGGATCAGAGAGGGGCAAAAGGAAAGGAGCTTTGAAACATTGAGTTGAGTCTAAAAAATATATACCTTTCTTCTCATGAACTGTTTGAATAATCTGGTGATAAAGTATATAATAAAACACCATCCATTTACAAACAATGCCTGAAGGTGTTACTATTTTTAAGACAAAATTATCATCTATACCAACTGGTATAAAAGTCCTTACAGAAATATTATTAAATAAATTATTCAAACAAGTATTATTGAAATGATTACTGACATTAGTTCAGGCATTGCAGTCTGCTATTACATTTTATACATTCAATTAAAAAAAAAGTTTTTATCTTTTTTTCATTACTTCAGGGTTTTTAGGAAATTTAAGAAACTATGCAGTTGGTCATATTAAAGATGATTCCTATTTCTTAAAAAAATTACATAATAAACTATTTTTTGACTGGACATTATTAATAAGAATTTAATATAGATTTTCTTCCACCATTTAATTGCCTTGAAGGGTTGGAGTTAATCATTTGCTTGTCTACAATTAATGCAATGTAGTTAACTACTAAAAATGTGGATAACCCGTTTAATAGAAACCACTTCAGAACCTCATAATACTTTCATTTTACTTTAGGGAACATTTTGTTGGTGACGGTTCAGTGAGCTCGCTAAATATTCAGTGCATCTTAAGTCCTTCTTTCCCCATTTTCAACCAAGAGTAAAACCAAATTTCAGTGACTGGGTGATATATTTTTTGTGTGTGTTCTAAGTGTAAGTTTACAATTCAAGTCAGTTTCTCATACAAAAACTTATATACACATTGTTATGTGACCCTAGTTGCTCTTCCTGCAATGTGACAGCACACTCCTTCTCTCCACCCTGTATTTCCTGTGTCCATTTAATGAGCTCCTGTCACCCTCTGCCTTCTCATCTCACCTCCAGATAAGAGCTGTCCACCTAGTCTCATGTGTCTACTTGAGCTAAGGAGCATACTCTTCACAAGTATCATTTTATGTCTTATAGTCCAGTCTAATCTTTGTCTGAAGAGTTGGCTTTGGGAATGGTTTTAGTTTTGGGTTAACAAAGAGTTCGGGAGCCATAACCTCTGGGGTCCCTTCAGTCTCAGTCAGACCATTAAGTCTGGTCTTTCTACTAGATTTGAGATCTGCACCCCACTTTTCTCCTGCCTCATTAGGGATTTTCTGTTGTGCCCCTGTCAGGGCCGTCATTGGAGGGAGCCAGTCATCATCTAGTTCTTCCCATTTCAGGCTGATGGAGTGTCTGGTTTACATCGCCCTTTCTTTCTCCTGGGCTCATATTTCCCTTGTGTCTTTGGTGTTCTTCATCCTTTTTTGCTCCAGGTGGGTTGAGTCCAATTGATGCATCTTAGGTGGTTCTTTGCTAGCTTTTAAGACCCCAGACTCAACTCACCAAAGTGGGATACAAAATATTTTCTTAATAGACTTCATTATGCCTATGACTTAGATGTCCCCTGAAACCATGGCCCCCAGACCCCCACCCCTGCTACTCTGCCCCTTAAAGTGTTTGGTTGTATTCAGGAAACTTCTTAGCTTTTAGTTTAGTCAAGTTCTGCTGAATTCTCCTATATTGTGTGTTGTCCTTCCCTTCACAAGAATAATTCTTGTCTACTATCTCATTAGAGAATATCCCTCTCTCTCCCTTCCCATCCCCGTAATCATCAAAGACCATTTTCTTCTGTGTTTAAACCTTTTCTTCAGTTCTTATAACAGTGGTCTCATGCAATATTTGTTCTTTTGTGGCTGACTAATTTCACTCAGCATAATGCCTTCTGATTCCTCCATGTTATGAGATGTTTCATGGATTCGTCATTGTTCTTTACTGTTGTGTACTATCGTACCGTGTGACTATATCATAACTTTTTTATCCATTCATCTGATGGTGGACACTGTGATTGTTTCCATTTTTGCTATTGTAAACAGTGTTGCAACGAACATGGGTGTGCATATATCTATTTGAGTTAGGGCTCTTATTTCTTCAGGATGTATTTCAGGGAGTGGGATTGCTGGATCAGATGGTAGTTCCATTTCTAGTTTTTTTCGGAAGTTCCAAATTGATTTCCAAAGTGGCCGAACCATTTAACATTCCCACCAGCAGTGTATAAGTGTCCCAGTCTCTCCACAACCGCTCCAACATTTATTATTTTGTATTTTTTGGATCAATGCCAGCCTTGTTGGAGTGAGATGGTATTTCATTGTAGTTTTTCTGTCTTTTTTAAAGAATTATTTTTATTGTGCTTTAAGTGAATGTTTATAAATCATGTCCGCCTCTCATACAAAAATTTATATACACCTTGCTATATACTCCTTGTCTTGGAAAAAGTGCAGCCAGAATGCTCCTTAGAGGCAAGGATGGTGAGACTGCGTCTTACATACTTTGCACATGTTGTCAGGAGGGATCAGTCCCTGGAGAAGGACATCATGCTTGGCAGAGTACAGGGTCAGCGGAAAAGAGGAAGACCCTCAATGAGGTGGATTGACACAGTGGCTGCAACAATGAGCTCAAGCATAACAATGATTGTAAGGATGGCACAGGACCAGGCAGTGTTTCTTTATGTTGTGCGTAGGGTCGCTATGAGTCGTAACTGACTCGACGGCACCTAACAACAACAACATATACTCCTAGTTGGTCTCTCCCTAATGAGACAGCACAATCCTTCTCTTCATCCTGTATTTCGTGTTCATTCAGTCAGATTCTGTCCCCCCCCTTCCCCGCCGCCTTCTCATCTTCCCTCCAGACAGGAGCTGCCCACACAGTCTCATGTGTCTACTTGATAAAAGAGACCATTCCTCACCAGTATCATTTTCTATCTTATAGTCCAGTCCAATCCCTGTCTGAAGAGTTAGCTTTGGGAATGGTTCCTGTCTTGGGCTATCAGAAGGTCTGGAGACCATGACCTCTGCGGTCTTTCCAGTCTCAGTCAGACCACCAAGTCTGGTCTTTTTATGAGAATTTGAGGTCAGCATCTTACTGCACTCCTGCTCTTTCAGGGATTCTCTGTTGTGTACCCTGTCATGACACTCATTGGTTATAGCCAGGCACGATCTAGTTCTTCTGGTCTTAGGCTGATGTAGTTTCCGGTTTATGTGGCCCGTTATATTTCTTGGGCTCATAATTACCTTGTGTCCTTGGTGTTCTTCATTTTCCTTTGTTCCAGGTGGGTTGAGACCAATTGTTGCATCTTAGATGGCTGCTTGCTAGCATTTAAGACCCCAGACACCACTCTCCAAAGTGGGATGCAGAAAGTTTTCTTAATAGATTTTATTATGTCAGTTGACCTAGATGTCCCCTGAAACCATGGTCCTTAAACCCCCACCCTTGCTACAGTGGCCATCGAAGAGTTTAGCTTATTCAGGAAACTTCTTTGCTTTGGCTTAGTCTAGTTATGCTGAACTCTCCTGTATTGTGTGCTGTTTTTCTGTTCACCAAAAAAAGTTCTTGTCTACAATCTAATTAGTGAACACCTTTCTCCCTCCCTACCTCCCTCCCCATTCTCCTAACCACCAAAAAATATTTTCTGAAGGCGGGGCCAAGATGGCAGAATAGACATACACATCCACTTATAACAAAGACCCAAAAAAACAAGTGAAATGATTATATTTATGACAAGCTAGGAGCCCTGAACATCAAAGGCAAAGTTAGAAAACTGAATGAGTGGCAGGGGGAGGAAGAGATGATTCAGAAGGGGAGAGGAGTTGCTGGGCCTGAATTGCTGGATCCCTCAGGCACCATTCCTGGGAGTGGTTGTGGTGGTATGGTACTAGGGTTTGGCCACAGTTTCCTTAGGGAGAAGCAACCAGCCACACAGCCTACTAACACCTCCAGAACCAGAGAACAGCGCTCTCGGCAAAAGCTAAGTATTTGACTATATTTTACCGCACCCCCCCTCCCCCTCCAAAGCCAGCTTCAGTGGATGTTGATTCCCTGGGCCAGAAATTGGCCCTGCAGATCACCTAGAGCCATCCTCCAGGCGTTGGAGAAGGAATAAATTCACAATTCAGAGAAATGATAATTAGCCAGCTCTACTTTTTTTTTTTTTTTTACTAACCTGGGGAGCTCAGGACAGAAATGGCTTCTGTCCAGGCATAAACAGTCTGTGGAATTTGAGTGCATTTCCCCCCTGCATGGACCTGTGTGGGCCTATTTCAGGAGAATAGGCTCTTGTCGGCAGACAACAACTGTTTCAGCTGTGTAGTGGAGAGGTGGTTGGTGTTTAACACCACTTTGCCTATTAAATAGGGTCCTCACCTACCCACATCAGGGTCCTAAGGACTGGTGGCTCCACTCAGGTGACCCAGCCACATGTGACAGCAGACCAAGGATAACTGGTACCTTCTAGTCCTTACAACCAAAAACTCTGGGTGCCTGTGTTCTGTCTGCAGAACCCACCCACCAGTACGCTATAGGGAATAGGGACGCACTTTCCTCAGAGGCACTTGAACGATGATTCTCAGCCCCCTGCTTTGTTCAGAGCATGATCCCCTGATGCAAACAGATACCGGTACCTACTACACCAATCACCCCTGCCCCTCTAAGCCTGTGAGACAGAGCCTTACCACACACTTGGTGAGCAATTACCTGGACACCTGAACTGAATCCATACAAGAAAAGTGAATGGACTCCTACACTGATATACCTTAAAACAGCTCTAGTGATCTGGTGACAGGATGTCAGAGCTTCAAAGGTGAAAATAATCAAGCCCGCTCACTCAGGCAACCATTAGGGCACATCAAAATAAAACAAAGAAAGTGAGAGGTTAGGATATAGTAAACAAACACAAAATACACTAATACAATAACTTAGATGGCTCAGAAACAAGTCAATATAAAATCTCATAAGAAGACAGTCCATGATCGATTCAACAAGCTCTCAAAAAAATAATCAAGGGATCTTCTAGATGAAAGCGCCTTCCAGGAATTACCAGATGCAGAATACAAAAGATTAATATACAGAACTCTTCAAGACAACAGGAAGGAAATCAGGCAATACACAGAACAAGCCAAGGAACACACAGATAAAGTAGTTGAAGATACTAAAAAGCTTATTCAGGAACATAATGAAAAAATTAATAAGCTAGAGGAATCCATAGACATACAACAATCAGAAATTCAGAAGATTAACAATACAATTACAAAATTACACAACTCAATAGAAAGTCAGAGGAGCAGAACTGAGGATGTGGAAGGCAGAATTGGTGAACTTGAAGATGAAGCACTTGACACCAATATATTTGAAGAAAATCAGATAAAAGAATTTTTTAAAAAATGAAGAAACCCTAAGAATCATGTGAGACTCTATCAAGAAAAATAATCTACAAATGACTGGAGTACCAAAACAGGGAGGGATAACAGAAAACACAGAGAGACTTGTTGAAGATTTGTTGGCAGAAAACTTCCCCGATATTGTGAAAGATGAGCAGATATCTATCCAAGATGCTCATCGAACTCCACATGAGGTAGATTTCAAAATAAAGTCACCAAGACATATTACAATCAAACTTGCCAAAACCAAAGATAAAGAGAGAATTTTAAGAGCAGCTAGGGATAAACAAAAAGTTGCCTACAAAGGACAGTCAATAAGAATAAGCTTAGACTACTCAGCAGAAACAATGCAGGCAAGAAGGCAATGTGATGACTTATAAAAAGCATTGAAGGGAAAAAATTGCCTGCCAAGAAAACTGTCTGTCAAATATGAAGGTGAAATTAGGACATTTCCAGATAAACAGAAGTTTAGGGAATTTGTAAAAACCAAACCAAAACTACAAGAAATACTAAAGGGAACTCTTCTGTTAGAAAATCAATAATATCACATATCAACCCAAGACTGGAACACTGGACAGATCAACTAGATATCAACCCAGACAGGGAAATCACAAAAGTAAATCAAGGTAAAAAAAAAAAAAAAATTAGCTGAAAACAATGAAACAGAAATGTTATTGTGTACAAGGAGACAACATTGAAGCAATAAAGGAGGACTAAGAAATGTAGTCATAGATCTTTCATATGGAGAGGAAGACAAGGTGATATAGGGAAATAAAAGTTAGGTTTAAATTTAGAAAAATAGGGTAAATATTAAGGTAGCCAGAAAGGAGACAAACTATCCTACACATCAAAATACAATATAACAAAAATATAGAAATTCGGAAGAAACAAAATCAACAACGATAAGAGGAAAAGACAACATGTAAAGATAAACTACTCAGAACAAAAAAATTAAGTGTAAAAAAGAAACAGTTGACAACACACACACACACAAAAATCAAAGTAACAACTCTCAATTCGTACCTATCCATAATTATGCTGAATGTAAATGGACTAAATGCACCAATAAAGAGACAGAGAGTGGCAGAATGGGTAAAAAAACATGATATTTGCTTCCTACAAGAGACACACCTTAGACTTAGAGACAAAAACAAACTAAAACTTAAAGGATGGAAAAAAGATATCAAGCAAACAACAATCAAAAAAGAGCAGGAGTGGCAATATTAATTTCTGACAAAATAGACTTTAAAGTTAAATCCACCACAAAGGATAAGGAAGGACACTATATAATGATTCAAGGCACAATATACCAGGAGGATATAACTGTATTTATGTACCCAATGACAGGGCTGCAAGATACAGAAAACAAACTATAACAGCACTGAAAAGTGAGACAGGCTTCTCCACAATTATACTAGGAGGCTTCAACACACCACTTTTGGAGGACAGGACATCCAGAAAAAAGCTCAATTATGACAAGGAAGATCTAAATGCCTCAATCAACCACTCAACCATATAAACATATACAGAACAGTCCACCCAACAGCAGTCAAGTATACTTTCTTTTCTAGTACACATGGAACATTCTCTGGAATAGGCCACATATTAGGTCATAAAGCAAGCCTTAGCAGAATCCAAAACACTGAAATATTACAAAGCATTTTCTCTGATCATAAGGCCATAAAAGTAGAAATCAACAAGAGAAAAACCAAGGAAAAGAGATCAAACACATGGAAACTGAACAATACCCTGCTGAAAAAAGACCAGGTTATAAGGACAGTAAAGATGGAATAAAGAAAAGAAATTCATAGAATCCAAGGAGAATGAAAACACTTCCTATCAGAACCTTTGGGACACAGTGAAAGCAGTGCTCAGAAGTCAATTTCTACCAATAAATGCACACATAAGAAAAGAAGAAAGGGCCAAAATCAAAGAATTATCCCTACAACTTGAACAAATACAAAGAGAGCAACAAAAGAATCCCTCAGGCACCAGAAGAAAGCAAATAATAAAACTTAGAGCAGAATTAAATGAAATAGAAAAGAGAAAAAAAAAATTGAAAGAATTAACAAGACCAAAATCTGTTTTTTTGAAAAAAATATCAAAATTGATAAACCATTGGCCAAACTGACAAAAGAAAAAGAGGAGAGGAAGCAAAAAACCCATATAAGAAATGAGATGGACAATATTACAACAGACCCAATTGAAATTAAAACAATCATATCAGATTACTATGAAAAATTGTACTCTAACAAATTTGAAAACCTAGAAGAAAAGAATTAGTTCCTAGAAACACACTGCCTACGTAACCTAACACAAACAGAGGTAGAACAACTAAATAGACCCAAAACAAAACAAGAGATTGAAAAGTTAATCAAAAACCTCCAACCAAAAAAGCACTGGCCCGGATGGATTCACTGCAGAGTTGTACCAAACCTTCAGAGAAGATTTAACACCACTACTATTTACTATTAAAGGTATTTCAAAGCATAGAAAAGGATGGAATACTCCTGAACTCACTCTATGAAGCCAGCATATCTCTGACACCAAAAGTAGCTAAAGACGCTACAAAAAAAAAAAAAAAAAAATTACAGACCTATATCTCTCATGGACGTAGATGCAAAAATCCTCAACAAAATTCTAACCAATAGAATTCAACAACATATAAAAAAAATAATTCACCATGACCAAGTGGGATTCAAACCAGGTCTGCAGGGATGGTTCAACATTAGAAAAACAGTTAATGTAATCCACCACATAAATAAAGCAGAAGACAACAACCACAAGATTTTATCAATTGATGCAGAAAAGGCATTTGACAAAGTTCAACGTTCATTCATGATAAAAAACTCTCAGAAAAATAGGAGTAGAGGGAAAATTCCTCAGCATAATAAAGGGAATTTATACAAAGCCAAAAGCCAACATCACCCTAAATGCATAGAGTCTGAAAACATTCCCATTGAGAGGAAAAACCAGACAAGAATGGCCTTTATCACCACTCTTATTCAACACAGTGCTGGAGGTCCTACCCAGACCAATTAGTCTAGATAAAGAAATAAAGGGCATCCCCATTGGCAAGGAATAAGTAAAATTAACTCTATTTGCAGATGACATGATCTTATACACAGAAAACCTTAAAGAAACCTCAGAGAAACTTGAAACTAATAGAAGAGTTCAGCGGAGTATCAGGACAGAAGATAAACATACAAAAATCAGTTGGATTCCTCTACACCAACAAAAAGAACATCGAAGAGGAAATCAACAAATCGATACCATTTACGGTAGCCCCCAAGAAGATAAAATACTTAGGAATAAATCTTGCCAGACATCTAGAAGACTTATAGAATGAAAACTATAAGACTCTCCTGTAAGAAACCAAAAGAGACATACATAAGTGGAAAAACATACCTTACTCACGGATTGGAAGACTTAATATTGTAAAAACGTCTATTCTACCTAAAGCAATCTACAGATAGAAAACAATTCCAATCCAAATTCCGACATTCTTTAATGAGGTGGAGAAACAAATCACTAACCTCATATGGAAGGGAAAGAGGCCCCGGATAAGTAAAGCATTACTGAAAAAGAAGAACAAAGTAAGAGGCCTCACTCTACCTGATTTTAGAAACTATTATACTGCCAGAGTAGACAAAACAGCCTGGTACTGGTACAACAACAGATACATAGACCAATGGAACAGAATTGAGAATCCAGACATAAATCCATACACATAGGAGCAGCTGATATTTGACAAAGGCCCAAAGTCAGTTATATGGGGAAAAGACAATCTTTTTAACAAACGGTGCTGGCATAATTGGTTAAAAATTGGTTAGCCATCTGCAAATTAAATGAAACAAGACTTGTACCTCACACCATGCACAAAAATGAACTCAAAATGGATCAAAGACCTAAATATAAAATCTGAAACAATAAAGACCATAGAAGAAAAAGTAGGGACAACATTAGGAGCCCTAATATAGTAAATAAAATAATAGATCACATAAATAGAATACAAAACATTACTAACAATGAAGAAGAAAAACTAGATAATTGGGAGCTCCTAAAAATCAAACAGCTAACAGCTATGCTCATCCAAAGACTTCACCAAAAGAGTGAAAAGATTACCTACAGACTGAGAAAAAGTTTTTAGCTTTGACAATTCCAATCAGTGTCTAATCTCTAAAATTTACATGATACTGCAAAAACTCAACAACAAAAAGACAAATAACCCAATTAAAAAATGTGGAAAAGATATGAACAGGCACTTCACCAAAGGAGACATTCAGACAGGTGACAGATATATAAGGAAATGTTCACGGTCCTTAGCCATTAGAGAAATGCAAATCAAACTACAATGAGACACCATCTCACTCCAGCAAGGCTCACATTAATTAAAAAAAACACAAAATAATAAATGTTGGAGAGGTTGTGGAGAGACTGGAACACTTATACTCTGCAGGTGGGAATGTAAAATGGTACAACCACTTTGGAAATTGATTTAGCGCTTCCTTAAAAAGCTAGAAATAGAACTACCATAGGATGCAGCAATCCCACTCCTTGAAATATATCTTGGAGAAATAAGAGCCTTTACAAGAACAGATATATGCACACTCATATTCGTTGCAGCAGTGTTTACAATGGCAAAAAGATGGAAGCAACCAAAGTGCCCATCAATGGATAAATGGATAAATTATGGTATATTCTCAAAATGGAATACTACACATCGGTAAGGAACAGTGATGAATCTGAAACATTTGATAACATGGAGGAATCTGGAAGGCATATGGTGAGTGAAATTAGTTGCAAAAGGACAAATATTTTATCAGACCACTGTTATAAGAACTCGAGAAATAGTTTAAACAGAGAGGAAAATATTCTTTGATGGTTAAGAGAGGGGGAAGGGAGGGAGGGAGATGGGTATTCATTAAATAGACAGTAGATAAGAACTATTTTTGTGCGAGGAAAGACAACACACAGTACAGGAGAGGTCAGCACAACTGGACTAAAGCAAAAGTAGTTTCCTGAATAAACTGAATGCTTCAAGGCCAGCATAGCAGGGGCAGTGGTTTGGGGACCATGGTTTTGGGGGACATCTAAGTCAATTGGCATAATGAAATCTATTAAGAAAACATTCAGCATCCCACTTTGGAGAGTGGTGTCTGGGGTCTTAAATGCTAGCAAGCAGCCATCTAAGGTGCATCAATTGGTCTCAACCCACCTGGAGAAAAGGAGAATGAAGAACACCAAAGTCCCATGGTAATTATGAGCCCAAAGGACAGAAAAGGCCTCATAAACCAGAAACTACATCAGCCTGAGACCAGAAAACTAGATGATGCCCAACTACAATTGTTGACTGCCCTGACAGGGAACACAACAGAGAACCCCTGAGGCAGCAGGAGAGCAGTGGGACGCAGACCCCAAATTCTCTAAAAAGAACAGACTTAATTATCTTACTGATACTAGAATGACCCCAGTGGTCATG
This sequence comes from Elephas maximus indicus, assembly GCF_024166365.1. Classification (NCBI taxonomy): domain Eukaryota; kingdom Metazoa; phylum Chordata; class Mammalia; order Proboscidea; family Elephantidae; genus Elephas; species Elephas maximus. Next base: position 12,483,238 of record NC_064822.1, on the reverse strand, counting down.
GTCCCCAGACCTCCTGTTGGCCCAAGACAGGAATCATTCCCAAAGCCAACTCTTCAGACAGGGATTGGACTGGACTATGGGATAGAAAATGATACTGGTGAAGAACTAGCTTCTTGAATCAAGTGGACATATGAGACTATGTTGGCATCTCCTGCCTCGAGGGGAGATGAGAGCACAGAGAGGGTCAGAAGCTGGCCAAATGGACATGAAAAGAGAGAGTGGAGGGAAAGAGTGTACTGTCTCATTAGGGGGAGAGCAATTAAAAAAAGCATGTATAAATTTTTGTAAGACAGACTGACTTGATTTGTAAGCTTTCACTTAAAGCACAATTTAAAAATGTTCACTAATTAAAAAACAAACCAAAAATTATTATATGGCACATCGTGGAAAAAGACCCTCAATTGCCCCCTTTTCACTTTATACGCTATTTAATCCATTTTGATTATTGAATTTATGTGCCTATGGTCAGAAGACTACCTTGAAAACATATGCATTGTCATTTATAGGCCCATAAAGAGAAATTTTTGTTTCTTTTTTTTTATTATTGTACTTTAGGGGAATTTTTCTAACCTGATCATCCATACTATCGTCTAGTACAAAACATTATGCATTTTGGAGTGAAAGACGGGGCAAGGAGAAGTAACCACTGAATTAGTAAACTTTCAAAAATATTTTTCTTCAGCATTACAATTATACTGGCCAGTGTTGGAAGAAAACCAGAAAATTGGAACTCCCCAAGTGATATATTCTCTAGTATATATATCACTAATATTTCTTGCATTGCTTTTTACAGTGATATTAGGCAATCAGAACAATCTCAATGTCTAACACTGCTTTGGCCACCAAACAACATTTGTGTTTTGTTTAACAGATGTTTAAAAAAATACCGGCAAAACTGAGCTCATTGACTCGTTTGATTATCTATTCCTGCAGAACAAACCACTCTAAAACTTAATGACTTAAAATAATTTATTATTTCTAGGCATATGTATATACATGTTTTTGTGTGCTACATATATATCCACATATACAATAAAGTACAGGGGGGCATGATTATGGAGACCTCTTAGACATATGCAAACAACTCATGAGATTGATTTAAGGGGTTAAAAGGCTAAGGACCATAGTCTCATGGGACAACTTAGTCAATTAGCATCACATAGTTCATAAAGATAACGATCTACACCCTAGTTTGCAGGGTAGCATGTCTGGGTCTTAAAAGCTTGCAAGTGGCCATCTAAGATGCAACTGTTGGTCTTCTACTCATCTGGAGCAAAAGAGAATGAAGGAAACCAATACCCCACACGAACCACACCCTCTTCTAACCTAAGGCCAGAAGAACGGGATGGTGCTCAGCTACCACTACTGACTGTTCTGGCCAGGGACACCATAGAAGGTCCCAAACAGAATGGGAGAAAACAGCATCCCCTGTGAGTAATGTGCTGCTTTAAGCAATCAATTATATGAGACTGAACTGTCAATATTTACCCAAAAGCAAATAAGAGAAGTCAAGGAGGGGAAGGGAAACTAGATCAACAGAAACAGAACAAACAGAATGGAAATAATGAGAATACTGACACATTGGGAAAATTGTATCCAATATCACAAAGCAATTTTTATAAAAATTGTTAAATGGGAGCCTAATTTGCTGGGTAAACTTTCATCTAAAACACAATAAAATATTTTCAAAAATTAAAAAAAAGAATATTTTCTTCTCTTTTTAAACTATTCCTTGAGTTCTTAAAATAGTGGTCTCATATTATTTTTCCCCTTTTGCAGTTGACTAATTTCACTCAGCATAATGCCTTCCAGATTCCTCCATATTATGAAATGTTTCTTGGATTCATCCTTGTTCTTTACCAATGCATAGTATTCCATTATGTGAATATACCATATTTATTTATCCATTCATCCCTTGATGGACACCTTGGTTGCTTCCATCTTTTTGCTGTTGTAAACAGCTCTGCAATGAACATGGGTGTGCATATATCTGTTTGTGTAAAGGCTTTTATTTCTCTAGGGTATATTCCAAGGAGTGGGATTGCTGGATTGTATGGTAGTTCTATTTCTAGCTTTTTAAGGAAGCGCCAAACCGATTTCCAAAGTGGTTGTACCATTTTACAATTGAACCAGCAGTGTATAAGTGTTCCAATCTCTCCACAGCCTCTCCAACATTTATTGTTTTGTGATTTTTGGATTAATGCCAGCCTTGTTGGAGTGAGATGGGATCTCATTCTAGTTTTGATTTGCATTTCCCTAATGGCTAATGATCGTGAGCATTTCCTCATGTATCTGTTGGCTGCCTGAATGTCTTCTTTACTGAAGTGTCTGTTCATACCTTTCGCCCATTTTTTAATTTGGTTATTTGTCTTTTTGTATTTGAGTTTTTGCATTATCATGTATATTTTAGAGATCAGATGCTAATCAGAAATGTCACAGCTAAAAACTTTTTTCCAGTCTGTAGGTAATCTTTTCACTCTTTTGGTGAAGTCTTTGTTTGAGCATAGTTGTTTGATTTTTAGGAGCTCCCAGTTACGTAGTTTTTCTTCTTGTGTTTGTGCATTGTTAGTAATGTTTTGTATACTGTTTGTGCCATGTATTAGGGCTCCTAGCATGGTCCCTATTTTTTCTTCCATGATCTTTATCATTTTAGATTTTATATTTAGGTCTTTGATCCATTTTGGTTTATTTTTTGTGTACAGGGTGAGGTATGGATCTCGTTTCTTTCTTTTTTTTTTGTAGATAGATATCCAGTTATGACAGCACAATTTGTTAAAGGGACCACATTTTTCCCATTTAACTGACTTTGGGCCTTTGCCAAATATCAACTGCTCATATGTGGATTCTCAATTCTGTTCCATTGGTCTATGTATCTGTTATACCAGTACTAGGCTGTTTTGACACCTATGGTGGTATAATAGGTTCTAAAATCAGGTGGATGAGGCCTCCCACTTTGTTCTTCCTTTTCAGTAACGCTTTACTTATCTGGGGTCTCTTTCCCTTCCATATGAAGTTGGTGATTTGTTTCTCCATCTCATTAAAAAATGTCATTGGAATTTGAATAGGAAAGACATTGTATCCATAGATGGCTTTTGGTAGAATAGATGTTTTTATAATGTTAACTCTTCCTATCCACGAGCAAGGTATGTTTTTCCACTTCTGTAGGTGTCTTTTGGTTTCTTGCAGTAGTGCCTTGTAGTTTTCTTTGTACAGGTTTTTTACGTCTCTGGTAAGATTGATTCCTGAGTATTTTATCTTCTTGGGGCTATAGCAAATGGTATTGATTTGGTGATTTCCTCTTCGATGTTCTCTTTGTTGGTGTAGAGGAATCCAGCTGATTTTTGTATGCTTATCTTGTATCCTGATACTCTGATAAACTCTTCTATTAGTTTCAGTAGTTTTTTTTGAGGCTTCTCTAGGGCTTTCTGTTTTTTCAGATCATGTCATCTGCAAATAGGGATACATTTACTTCTTCCTTACCAGTCTGGATGCCCTTTATTTCTTTGTCTAGCCTAATTGCTCTGGCTAGGACCTCCAGCACTGGGTTGAATAAGAGTGGTGATAAGGGCATCCTTGTCTGGTTTTTCCTCTCGGGGGAATGGTTTCAGACTCTCTCCGTTTAGGATGATATTGGCTGTTGGCTTTGTATAAATGCCCTTCATTATGTTGAGGAATTTTCCTTCTATTCCTATTTTGCTGAGAGTTTTTATCATGAATGGGTATTGAACTTTGTCAAATGCCTTTTCTGCATCAATTGATAAAATCATGTGGTTCTTGTCTTTTATTTATATGGTGGATTACATTAATTGGTTTTCTAATATTGAACCATCCCTGCATACCTGGTATGAATCCCACTTGGTCATGGTGAATTATTTTTTTGATATGTTGTGGAATTCTATTGGCTAGAATTTTGTTGAGGATTTTTGCCTTTACATTCATGAGGGATATAGGTCTGTAATTTTCTTTTTTGTGGTGTCTTTACCTGTTTTGGGTATCTGGGATATCCCAGCTTCATTGAATAAGTTTGGTAGTATTCCATCCTTCTCTATGCTCTGGAATTCCTTTAGTAGTAGTGGTGTTAACTCTTCTCTGAAAGTTTGATAGAATTCTCCAGTGAAGCCATCAAGGCCAGGGTTTCTTTTTGTGTGTGTGAGTTTTTTAATTACCTTTTCAATCTCTTTTTTGTTATAGGTGTATTTAGTTGTTCTACCTCTGTTTGTGTAAGTTTAGGTAGATCATGTGCTTCTAGAAATTGCCCTTTATTATGTTGAGGAATTTCCCTTCTATTCCTAATTTGCTCAGAATTTTTATGATGAATGTGTGCTGGACTTTGTGAAATCCCTTTTCTGTATCAATTGATAAGAGATTACATTGATTGTTTTTCTAATGTTAAATCATTCCTGCATACCTGGTATGATTCCATCTTGGTCATGGGAATTATTTTTTTCTATATGTTGAATTCTATTGGCTAGAATTTTGTTGAAGATTTTTGGTCTATTTTTTGTGGTGTCTTTACCTGGCTTTGGTATCAGGTTATGCTGGCTTCATAGAATAAATTTGTCAGTATTGCATCCTTTTCTGTGCTCTGAAATACCTTTAGCATTAGTGGTGTTAACTCTTCTCTGAAAGTTTGGTAGACTTTTACAGTGAAGCTGTCAGGGCCAGAGCTTTCTTTTTGTTGTTGTTGTTGGGAGTTTTTTAATTACCGTTTCAATCTCATCTTTCATTATGGGTTTATTTAGTTGTTCTACCTCTGTTTGTGCTATTTTAGGTAGGTGATGTGTTTCTAGAAATTTGTCCATTTCCTCTAGATTGTCAAATTTGCCAGAGTACAGTTTTTTATAGTATCCTGTTACGACTCTTTTCATTTCAGTTGGGTCTGTTGTGATATGCCCATCTCATTCCTTATTCCAGTTATTTGCCTCCTCTCCTGTTTTTTTTTTTTTTTTTTTTTGTCACTTTGGCCAGTGGTTTATTGATTTTGTTGATCTTTTCAAAGAAAGACCTTTTGGTCTTGTTAACTCTTTCAATTATTTTTCTCTTCTCTATTTCATTTAATTCTGCTCTAATTTTTATTATTTGCTTTATTCTGGTGCCCGAGGGCTTCTTTTGTTGCTGTCTATTCAAGTTGTAGGGATAATTCTTTGATTTTGGCCCTTTTTTTTTTGGAAGTGTGCATTTACTGCTGTAAATTGATGCCTGAACACTGCTTTTTCTGGGTCCCAAAGGCTCTGGTAGGAAGAGTTTTCATTCTCATCTGATTCAATGAATTTCTTTATTCTATCCTTGATTTCTTCTATACCCAGTAGTTTTTGAGCAAGGTGTTGTTCAGTTTCCATGTGTTTGATTTTTCTTCCTTGCTTTTTCCGTTCTTGATTTCTACTTTTATGGCGTTATGGTCAGAAAAGATGCTTTGTAACATTTTGATGTTTTAGATTCTATTAAGACTTGCTTATGGCCTAGTATGTGGCCTATTCTGGAGAACATTCCATGTATGTTGGAAAAGAAAGTACACTTGGTTGCTGTTGGGTGGAAAGTATACTTGGCTACTTTTGAGTAGAGTGTTCTGTATATGTCTATGAGGTCAAGTTGGTTGATTGTAGCATTTAGAGCTCCCGTGTCTTTATTGAGCTTTCTTGAAGTTCTACCCTTCATTGAAAGTGCTGTGTTGAAGTCTTCTACTAATTAATGTGGAGCTGTCTATCTCTCTTTTCAATGCTGTTGGAGTTCGTTTTATGTATTTGGGAGCTCTGTCTTCGGGTGAGTAAATATTTATTATGGTTATATCCTCCTGGTATGAAAAAACCAAACCCACTGCAATTGAGTTGATTCTGTCTCATAGTGACCCCACAGGACAGAGTAGAACTGCCCAATAGAGTTCCCAAGGAGTGCCTGGCAGATTCGAACTGCTGACCTTTTGGTTAGCAGCTGTAGCACTTAACCACTACACCACCAGGGTTTCCCTCCTGGTGTATTGACCCTTTAATCACGATATGTGACTTTCCTTATCACTTATGGTGGATATTACTTTAAAGTCTGTTTTGTCAGAAATTAATATTCATACTCCTGCCTTTTTTGTATTATTATTGTTTGCACAATATAGATTTTTTTTCATCCTTTGAGTTTTAGTTTGTGTCTTTTTTTTTTTAATTAATTTTTATTAACCTTCAAGTGAACATTTACCATTCCAATCAGTCTGTCACATGTAGGTTTACATACATCTTACTCCCTTCTCCCACTTGCTCTCCCCCTAGAGAGTCAGCCCTTTCAGTCTCTCGTTTCGTGCCAATTTTGCCATCTTCCCTCTCTCTCTATCTTCCCATCCCCCCTCCAGTCAAGAGTTGCCAACACACTCTCCAGTGTCCACCTGATTTAATTAGCTCACTCTTCATCAGCATCTCTCTCCCCCCCACTGACCAGTCCTTTTCATGCCTGATGATTTGTCTTCGGGGATGGTTCCTGTCCTGTGCCATCAGAAGTTCTGGGGAGCATTGTCTCTGGGATTCCTCTAGTCGCAGTCATACTATTAGATATGGTCTTTTCATGAGAATTTGGGGACTGTATCCCATTGGTCTCCTGCTCCCTCAGGAGTTGTCTGTTGTGCTCCCTGTCAGGGCAGACATCGATTGTGGCCGGGCACCAACTAGTTCTTCTGGTCTCAGGATAATGTAGGTCTCTGGTTCATGTGGCCCTTTCTGTCTCTTGGGTTCTTAGTTGTCGTGTGACCTTGGTGTTCTTCCTTTGCCTTTGCTCCAGGTGGGTTGAGACCAATTGATGTATCTTAGATGGCCGCTTGTTGGCATTTAGGACCCCAGGCGCCCCAATTCAAAGTGGGATGCAGAATGTTTTCATAATAGAATTATTTTGCCCATTGACTTAGCAGTCCCCTCAAACCAAGTTCCCCAGACCCCAGCCCCTGCTCCGCTGACCTTTGAAGCTTTCATTTTATCTCGGAAACTTCTTTGCTTTTAGTCCAGTCCAATTAGGCTGACCTTCCTTGTATTGAGTGTTGTCTTTCCCTTCACCCAAAGCAGTTCTTATCTACTGATTGATCAATAAAAAGCCCTCTCCCTCCCTCCCTCCCTCCCCCCTTTGTAACCATAAAAGTATGTGTTCTTCTCCGTTTTTTCTATTTCTCAAGATCTTATAATAGTGGTCTTATACAATATTTGTCCTTTTGCAACTGACTCATTTCGCTCAGCATAATGCCTTCCAGATTCCTCCATGTTATGAAATGTTTCAGAGATTCGTCACTGTTCTTTATCGATGCGTAGTATTCCATTGTGTGAATATACCACAATTTATTTACCCATTCATCCGTTGACGGACATCTTGGTTGCTTCCAGCTTTTTGTTATTGTAAACAGAGCTGCAATAAACATGGGTGTGCATATACCTGTTTGTGTGAAGGCTCTTGTATCTCTAGGGTATATTCCGAGGAGTGGGATTTCTGGGTTGTATGGTAGTTCTATTTCTAACTGTTGAAGATAACACCAGATGGATTTCCAAAGTGGTTGTACCATTTTACAATCCCACCAGCAGTGTATGAGAGTTCCAATCTCTCCGCATCCTCTCCAACATTTATTATTTTGTGTTTTTTGAATTAATGCCAGTCTAGTTGGTGTGAGATGGAATCTCATCGTAGTTTTAATTTGCATTTCTCTAATGGCTAATGATTGGGAGTGTTTTCTCATGTATCTGTTGGCTGCCTGAATATCTTCTTTAGTGAAATGTGTGTTCATATCCTTTGCCCACTTCTTGATTGGGTTGTTTGTCTTTTTGTGGTCGAGTTTTGACAGGATCATGTAGATTTTAGAGATCAGGCGCTGGTCTGAGATGTCATAGCTGAATATTCTTTCCCAGTCTGTAGGTGATCTTTTTACTCTTTTGGTGAAATCTTTAGATGAGCATAGGTGTTTGATTTTTAGGAGCTCCCAGTTATCGGGTTTCTCTTCATCATTTTTGGTAATGTTTTGTATTCTCTTTATGCCCTGTGTTAGGGCTCCTAGGGTTGATCCTATTTTTTCTTCCATGATCTTTATCGTTTTAGTCTTTATGTTTAGGTCTTTGATCCACTTGGAGTTAGTTTTTGTGCATGGTGTGAGGCATGGGTGCTGTTTCATTCTTTTGCAAATGGATATCCAGTTATGCCAGCACCATTTGTTAAAAAGACTATCATTTCCCCAATTGACTGACACTGGTCCTTTGTCAAATATCAGCTGTTCATACATGGATGGATTTATATCTGGGTTCTCAATTCTGTTCCATTGGTCTATGTGCCTGTTGTTGTACTAGTACCAGGCTGTTTTGACTACTGTAGCTGTATAATAGGTTCTGAAATCAGGTAGAGTGAGGCCTCCCACTTTCTTCTTCTTTTTCAGTAATGCTTTGCTTATCCGGGGGTTCTTTCCCTTCCATATGAAATTAGTGATTTGTTTCTCTATCCCCTTAAAATATGACATTGGTATTTGGATTGGAAGTGCGTTATATGCATAGACGGCTTTTGGTAGAATAGACATTTTTACTATGTTAAGTCTTCCTATCCATGAGCAGGGTATGTTTTTCCAATTAAGTATGTCCTTTTGAATTTCTTGTAGCAGAGTTTTATAGTTTTCTTTGTATAGGTCTTTTACATCCTTGGTAAGATTTATTCCTAAGTATTTTATCTTCTTGGGGGCTACTGTGAATGGTATTGATTTGGTTATTTCCTCTTCGGTGTTCTTTTTGTTGATGTAGAGGAATCCAAGTGATTTTTGTATGTTTATTTTATAACCTGAGACTCTTCCAAACTCTTCTATTAGTTTCAGTAGTTTTCTGGAGGATTCCTTAGGGTTTTCCACGTATACGATCATGTCATCTGCAAATAGTGATAGCTTTACTTCCTCCTTGCCAATCCGAATAACCTTTATTTCTTTGTCTAGCCTAATTGCCCTGGCTAGGACTTCAAATACGATGTTGAATAAGAGCGGTGATAAAGGGCATCCTTGTCTGGTTCCCGTTCTCAAGGGAAATGCTTTCAGGTTCTCTCCATTTAGAGTGATAATTGGCTTTTGGCTTTGCATAGATGCCCTTTATTATGTTGAGGAATTTTCCTTCAATTCCTATTTTGGTAAGAGTTTTTATCATAAATGGGTGTTGAACTTTGTCAAATGCCTTTTCTGCGTCTATTGATAAGATCATGTGGTTTTTATCTTTTGTTTTATTTATGTGATGGATTACATTAATGGTTTTTCTGAGGCATACCTGGTATAAATCCCACTTGATCAGGGTGAATTATTTTTTTGATGTGTTGTTGGATTCTATTGGCTAGAATTTTGTTGAGGATTTTTGCATCTATGTTCATGAGGGATATAGGTCTAAAATTTTCTTTTTTTGTAATGTCTTTACCTGGTTTTGGTATCAGGGAGATGGTAGCTTCATAGAATGAGTTGGGTAGTATTCCGTCTTTTTCTATGCTTTGAAATACCTTCAATAGTAATGGTGTTAAGTCTTCTCTGAAAGTTTGGTAGAACTCTGCAGTGAAGCCGTCTGGGCCAGGACTTTTTTTTGTTGGAAGTTTTTTGATTACCGTTTCAATCTCTTTTTGTTATGGGTCTATTTAGTCGTTCTACTTCTGAATGTGTTAGTTTAGGTAGGTAGTATTGTTCCAAGAATTTATCCATTTCTTTTAGGTTTTCAAATTTGTTAGAGTACAATTTTACGTAGTAATCTGAAATGATTCTTTTAATTTCATTTGGTTCTGTTGTGATGTGGTCCTTCTCGTTTCTTATTCGTGTTATTTGTTTCCTTTCCTGTATTTCTTTAGTCAGTCTAGCCAATGGTTTATCAATTTTGTTAATTTTTTCAAAGAACCAGCTTTTGGCTTTGTTAATTTTTTCAATTGTTTTTCTGTTCTCTAATTCATTTAGTTCAGCTCTCATTTTTATTATTTGTTTTCTTCTGGTGCCTGATGGGTTCTTTTGTTGCTCACTTTCTATTTGTTCAAGTTGTAGGGACAGTTCTCTGATTTTGGCTCTTCTTTTTGTATGTGCGCATTTATCGATATAAATTGGCCTCTGAGCACTGCTTTTGCTGTGTCCCAGAGGTTTTGATAGGAAGTATTTTCATTCTCGTTGCTTTCTAAGAATTTCCTTATTCCCTCCTTGATGTCTTCTATAACCCAGTCTTTTTTCAGGAGGGTATTGTTCATTTTCCAAGTATTTGATTTCTTTTCCCTAGTTTTTCTGTTATTGATTTCTAGCTTCATTGCCTTGTGGTCTGAGAAGATGCTTTGTAATATTTCGATGTTTTAGATTCTGCAAAGGTTTGTTTTATGACCTAATATGTGATCTATTCTAGAGAATGTTCCATGTGCACTAGAAAAAAAAGCATATTTTGCAGCAGCTGGGTGGAGAGTTCTGTATAAGTCAATGAGGTCAAGTTGGTTGATTGTTGTAAGTAGGTCTTCCGTGTCTCTGTTGAGCTTCTTACTGGATGTCCTGTCCTTCTCCGAAAATGGTGTGTTGAAGTCTCCTACTATAAATGTGGAGGTGTCTATCTGACTTTTCAATTCTGTTAAAATTTGATTTATGTATCTTGCAGCCCTGTCATTGGGTGCATAAATATTTAATATGGTTATGTCTTCCTGATCAATTGTCCCTTTTATCATTATATAGTGTCCTTCTTTGTCCTTTGTGGCGGATTTATGTCTAAAGTCTATTTTGTCAGAAATTAATATTGCTACTCCTCTTCTTTTTTGCTTATTGTTTGCTTGATATATTTTTTTCCATCCTTTGAGTTTTAGTTTGTTTGTGTCTCTAAGTCTAAGGTGTGTCTCTTGTAGGCAGCATATAGATGGATCGTGTTTCTTTATCCAGTCCGTGACTCTCTGTCTCTTTATTGGTGCATTTAGTCCATTTACATTCAGGGTAATTATAGATAAATAAGTTTTTAGTGCTGTCATTTTGATGCCTTTTCATGTGTTTTGTTGGCCATTTCATTTTTCCACATGCTTTTTTGTGCTGAGACGTCTTTCTTAGTAGCTTGTGAGATCCTCATTTTCATAATGTTTAACTTTGTGTTTGTTGAGTCGTTACGTTTTTCTTGGCTTTTTTCTTGAGTTATGGAATTGATGTTCCTTTTTGTGGTTACCTTATTATTTACCCCTATTTTTCTAAGTAAAAACCTAACTTGTATCCTTCTATATCGCCTTGTATCACTCTCCATCTGGCAGTTCAATGCCTCCTATATTTAGTCCCTCTTTTTGATTATTGTGATTGTTTATCTACTGATTTCCATGATTTCCTGTTATGTGTATTATTTTGTTTATTTGTTTATTTATTTATTAGAATTAGTCTTAATTTTTTTGTTTTTGTGCTTTCCCTATTTGAGTTGTGTTGATATCAGGGCGTTCTGTTTTGTGACCTTGTATTGTGCTGGTACCTGATATTATTGGTCATGAGGCCAAACAATCTCCTTTAGCATTTCTTGCAGTCTTGGTTAAGTTTTTGCAAATTCTCTAAACTTGTGTTTATCTGTAAATATCTTAATTTCTCCTTCATATTTCAGAGAGAGTTTTGCTGGATATATGATCCTTGGTTGGCAGTTTTTCTCCTTCAGTGTTCTGTATATGTCGTACCATTCCCTTCTTGCCTGCATGGTTTCTGCTGAGTAGTCAGAACATATTCTTATTGATTCTCCCTTGAAGGAAACCTCTCTTTTCTCCCTGGCTGCTTTTAAAATTTTCTGTTTATCTTTGGTTTTGGCGAGTTTTATGATAATATGTCTTGGTGTTTTTCTTTTTGGATCAATCTTAAATGGGGTTCGATGAGCATCTTGGATAGATATCCTTTTGTCTTTCATGATGTCAGGGAAGTTTTGTGTCAGGAGTTCTTCGAATATTTTCTCTGTGTTTTCTGTCCCCCCTCCCTGTTCTGGGACTCCAATCACCCACAAGTTATCCTTCTTGATAGAGTCCCACATGATTCTTAGGGTTTCTTCATTTTTTTTTAATTCTTTTATCTGATTTTTTTTCAGCTATGTTGGTATTAATTCCCTGGTCCTCCAGATGTCCCAGTCTACATTCTAATTGCTTGAGTCTGCTCCTCTGACTTTCTATTGCGTTGTCAAATTCTGTAATTTTATTGTTAATCTTTTGGATTTCTACATGCTGTCTCTCTATGGATTCTTGCAACTTATTAATTTTTCCACTATGTTCTTGAATAATCTTTTTGAGTTCTTCAACAGTTTTATCAGTGTGTTCCTTGGCTTTTTCTGCAGTTAGCCTAATTTCATTTGTGATGTCTTTAAGCATTCTGTAAATTAGTTTTTTATATTCAGTATCTGATAATTCCAGGATTGTATCTTCATTTGGGAAAGATTTTGATTCTTTTGTTTGGGGGGTTGGAGAAGCTGTCATGGTCTGTTTCTTTATGTGGTTTGATATGGACTGCTGTCTCTGAGCCATCACTGGGAAACTAGATTTTCCAGGTAATCAGCTAAAAAAAATGCAGTCAAATCCCTATCTGAATTCTCCCTCTGGCTCCAGGTATTCGGATGTTAATGGAGCCGCCTGGGGAGGGTGGGGGAGGGATCAGAGAGCTAGGAGTGTAGCACCACAGAATATAGAGCTAATCACCCTGTTCACGCTCCGCCCCCGTCCGCCAAAATCCGGGCGGGACGGCTCCCCGCTTGGGACGCTACTCTCCCCACTCCGAGACCAGTCACTTCCTCTCGGGGACTTCTCCCTCCGGTGCGTTGCACCGCTCGCGCAAACTGGGTGGGCGTCACCCGCACGACCAGGTGGGCCAGCCCCCTGGGTCAATTCAGGGGTATATAATTGGATCCCGCGCTCACGTCTCGCCCGCTTTCGCCAAAATCTCAGTGGAACGGCTCCCCAGCTGGGAAGCTGCTCTCCCCGCTCCAAGACCTGTCACTTTCTCCCAGGGACTTCTCCCTCCGGTGCGTCGCGCCATACGCGTGAAACGGGTGGGCGTCCCCCCGCACGAACGTGTGGACCCCGCCCCGGGGTCGCTTTAGGGAAATATAGCTGACCCCCCCCGCTCTCGCCCTGCCCGCTTCCCGCCAAACTCCCGGCGGGACGGCTCCCTGGCTGGGACACTGCTCTCCCCACTCCAAGATCAGTCACTGACTCCCGGGTGCTTCTCCCTCCGGCTGCGCCGCTACGCAGCCCGAGCCAACCAGCTAGACTCTCTCCCGGGATGGGTTCGGAGGGGTAGGGCTGGGCCCCTTGTCTGTACCATCTGCCCCCCTGGGCTCTGCCCCAGATCGGGCTCTGAAGGTCACCTGCCTGGTACGCTGGCTCCTAGTTCTGAAAACGGTCGCTGTCTGCCCATATTTGTTCGTTTTCCATCTCTAAGTCTGTGCTTGTTGTTCAGAGTTCGTAGATTGTTATGTATGTGATCGATTCACTTGTTTTTCCAAGTCTTTGTTGCAAGAGGGATCCGCGGTAGCGCCCACCTAGTCCGCCATCTTGGCCCCGCCTCCTAGTTTGTGTCTTTAAGTCTCAGGTGTGTCTCTTGTTCGCAGCATATAGATGGATTGTGTTTTTTTTTAAAATGCATTCTACCACTCTTTGTCTCTTTATTGGTGCATTTAGTCTATTTACATTTGGTGTAATTATTGATAGGAATGAGTTTAATGTTGTTGTTCCGATGTCTTTTTTTTTTTCTTTGCTATTGTTGACAGTTTCTTTTAATTTTCTGTGCTGAGTTGTTTTTCTTTATATATTTTCTTTTCGTCTTCATTGTAATTCATTTTGTAATTGCTGAGTCTTTATGTTTTCTTGTTGTTTATATTGATGTGTAGGATTGTTAGTTTCCTTTGTGGTTACTTTATCATTTACCCAAATTTTTCTAAGTTTAATCTTAGAAATCTTTTACTTCTTTATATTGCCTTGACTTCCTTTCTGTATGAAAGACCTATAACAACATTTTTAGTCCCTCTTTTTTGATTTAGTGTTGTCATCTTTTACATAATGACATTTTTGTTTCCTTGTTTTGAGTGTTTTAGCTTTGATTTATTTTTGAGATTTCTGTATCTGAGTTGATATCTGGTTGCTCTGTCCTGTATTCTAGTCTTAGATTGTTATATGATAGTATTGATTTTCTAACTGGAAGACTCCCTTTAATATTTCTTATAATTTTGGTTTTGTTTTTGCAAATTCCTAAACTTCTGTTTATTTAGAAGTGTCCTAATTTCACCTTTATATTTGAGAGGAAGTTTTGCTGGAAATATAATTCTTGGCTGGCATTTTTTTTCTTTCAAGACTTTATATATGTCATCCCATTGCCTTCTTGCCTGCAGAGTTTCTGCTGAGTTGTCCAAGCTTAGTCTTATGGACTTGCCTTTGTAGGTGACTTCTCATTTATCCCTAACTGCTCTTGAAATTCTCTCTTTATCTTTGGTTTTGGCAAGTTTGATTATAATATATCTTGATGACTTTCTTATGGTAGCTACTTTGTGTGGTGTTCGGTAAGCATCTTGGAGAGATATCTTCTCATCTTTCAGGGTATCAGGGAAGCTTTCTGCCAACAAATCTCAATAGTTCTGTCTATTTTCTGTTATCTCCACCTGTTCTGGTACTCCAAATACTTGTACGTTTTGACTCTTGATAGAGACCCACATAATTCTTAGGTTTTCTTCATTTTTTAAATTCTTTTATCTGATTTTTCCTCAAATATGTTGGTGTCAAGTGCTTTATCTTCAATCTTGCTAATTCTGACTTCCATTGCCTCAAGTCTGCTCCTCTGACTTTCTATGGATTTGTCTAATTCTGATATTATATTGTTAAACTTCTGAGTTTCTGTTTGCTTTCTCTGTATGGATTCTTGCAGCTTATTAAATTAGTCAGTACGCTCTTCTCTAATCTTAAGTTCCTCTGATGTTATGTCTGTGTGTTCCTTGGATTGTTCTGTGTTTTGCCTGATCTCCTTCCTGATCTCTTGAAGAGTTCTGTGTATTAAACTTTTGTTTTCTACCTCTGGTAGTTCCAGGAAGTTCTCTTAATCTGGAAGATTTCTTTGTTTGGGGAATTTGATGAAGCCATCATGTTCAATCTCTTTATGTGATTTGATATTGCCTGTTGTCTCTGAACCATCAATAAGTTATTGTATTTATTTACTTTATGTTTGTTTACTGTGTCCTAGCTTCTTGTTTTGAAATGCTTGAGTAGCCTGCTTGCGTGAGCTAGTTTGATTATTGGTGCCTTTGAAGCTGTAACATCCTGTCACCATGTAGTTAGAACTGTTACTAGGGATATGAGCACAGGAGTCCATTTACTTTTTTGTATAGATTCAGTTCAGGTGTCCGGGTAGTTGGTCACCAAGTGTGTGGTACAAGCTCTCATCTAGAGTCTTAGATGAGCAGAGATGTTTGGTGTAGCAAGGCAAGGGCCTGACAATTGTCCCTGTCTGTGAGGAAAGCGTGTCCTGTTCCCTAGAGTGCCTAAGTGGGTGGGTTTTGTAGCTGGGCTATGGGCTTCCAATGCTGTTGGCCATAAGGACTGGGAGGCACCACTTATAGTTGGACCCTTGTTGAGGGTGGCTAGATGGCATGGGTGAAGCCACCAGTCCTCAGGGCCCTGATGTGGATAGGTGAGGACCCTTTTTAATAGGCAGAGCAGTTTCAAATGTCATCAATATGCCTATCTACCATATAGCTGAAACAGTTGAAGTTAGACTTCAGGTATATATCCTGTTGTACTGTGCTAATGAGGGTCTAGGCTTTTGAAATGGGCCCACTCAAGTCTATGCAGAACTGAAAGGTATTCAAAGTCCGTGGGTCACTTATGCCTATGCCTAGGCAAAGGAGCTGTTTCTCCCCTGAGTTCCTAACTTAGGAGAGCTGGCAGGTTATTTTTTTCCCGGCTTGTTAATTTGTTCCTTCTCCAAGCCTGGGAAGATGGCTCAGGACATTTTGCAGGTCCTACTTCCAGCCCAGGGGAAGTAGCTATACCTGAACCTGTCTCAGGACCCAGTGTAGAGCAGGAAGGTGTCCGTTAAATGGGGGAGTTTTTCCAAAGGGTTTTTTTTTTTTTTTTTTTTTGCGCCTTAGAGTAGACGCAAGTACTTATGCTGAGAGCTTCACTTTTTGCTGATTCTAGAGGCATGAGTGAACTCTCTGCTGCTAGGTTTCCCTTGATGTAGAAAATGCATCCCAAATGCCACTGTTCATCTCACTGGGCTTGTGCCAGCAGACCTGGCCTTCAGGGTGCCAGTTCTTGCACTAGATCTGACAACTCCTCACTGCTTCTGAACAGTCTGTCCCTCACCCTGCCACTCAGTCTGATTCCTCAAATTTGCCTTTGATGTTCAGGGCTCCTAGATTGTCATATATAATTGATTCACTTGTTTGGGGGGTCTTTGTTGTAAGAGGGGCAACCGGATGCATCTGACTACTCTGCCGTCTCAGCCCCGCCTCTAGCTAAGTGATATTTTTAAGGTAATGCTACCAACTTTGAGCACCAGTGCTTAAATACTAAGTAGCTCAATCAGGCAAAAATATTTTACCATTACTTTAACCTGAAATTATTCCATTAGACATTGTCTAGAACTCATATTGATAAACATAATATGTTAACCTGAATAAAAGTTCTCTAATCCATTATTTTGAAAAACCTTCTAATATCTCAGTACAAATATTCAATTTGCATTGCAATTAAATGATATTATATAATCTTGCTAAAGGAATACAATTGAACTAGTGTTTATTGAATGCAGACTACGTGTTACTGCATTTTACTAGGTGTTTTTCATGTATTAATTCATTTAATCCTCATTATAATTCTATGTGTTAAGTGTTCTTGTCTTTTTTTGTGGGGGGTGAGAAAACTGGGGAATAAGGGTCCAAAATCAGATTTCAACAGAGTTTCTAGACTAAGACATACTGAGAAGGACCTGACCATCTATTTCTGAAAAGATTGGCCAGTGAAAACCTTATGGATAAGAGCAAAACATTGTCTGATAATAGTCCTGAAAGATGAGCCACTCAGGTTGGAAGACACTCAAAATGCCATTGGGAAGAGCTGCCTCCTCAAAGTAAATTTGACCTTAATGATTTGGATGAAATGAAGCTTTTTGGACCTTCATTTACTGCTGTGGCAAGACTTAAAATGAGAAGAAAAAGCTGTAAACATCCATTAAAAATCAGAACAAGGGATGTATGAAGTGAGAATCAAGGAAAACTGGAAGTTGTCAAAAATGAAATGAAACCCATAAAGATTAATATCCTGGGCATTTTTGTTGTTGTTAGGTGCCATTGAGTTGGTTTCAACTCATATAAACCCTATATATGACAGAACGAAGCACTGCCCAGTCCTGTGCCATGCTCACAATCATTATGCTTGAACCCATTGTTGCAGCCACTGTGTCAATCCATCTTGTTGATGGTCTTCCTCTTTTTTGCTGACCCTGCACTTTACCAAGTGTGATGTCCTTCTCCAGGAACAGATTCTTCCTGACAACGTGTCTGAAGTATGTAAGCTGCAGTCTAGCCATCCTTCCTTCTAAGGAGCATTCTGGTTGTATTTCTTCCAAGACAAATTTGTTAGTTCTTTTTGCAGTCTATGGAATATTCAATATTCTTTGCCAACACCACAATTCAAAGACATCACAGTTCTTCAGCCTTCCTTATTCATTGTCCAGCTTTCGCATGCAGATGAGGTATTGAAAACACCATGCCTTGGGGTCAGGCGCACCTTAGTCTTCCTTAGTCTTCAAGGGACGTCTTTGCTTTTCAACACTTTAAAGAGGTCCTTTGCAGCAGATTCGCCTGATGCAATGCATCTTTTGATTTCTTGACTGCTGCTTCCATGGGTGTTCATTGCAGATCCAAGTAAAATTAAATCCTAGACAATTTCAACCTTTTCTTCATTATCAGGATGTTACTTATTGGTCCATTTGTGAGGATTTTTGTTTTCTTTATGTTGCGGCGTAACCCATACTGAAGGTTGTGGTCTTTGATTTTCATCAGTAAGTGCTTCAAGTCCGCTTCATTTTCAGCACTGAATTTCAATCAGTCATTCGTGTTCAATGCTTCAAATCTATTCTTGAGATGATCTCTAAATTCAGGTGGAATAAACTCAAGGTCATACTTTGGCCCTTTTGGACTTTACTGAATTTTGCAAGAATGACTTTTTCATCGCAAATGCCTTTTTTCAACAACATAAACAGTGACTATACATGTGGACCTCGCCAGATGGAATACACAGAAATAAAATCGATTACATCCGTGGAAAGAGATGATGGAAAAGCTCAATATCATCAGTCAGAACAAGGCCAGGGCTGACCACAGAACAGACCATCAATTGCTCACATGCAAGTTCAAGTTAAAACCGAAAAAAAAATTAGAACAAGTCCAAGAGAGCCAATGTATCACCTTGCATATATCACTTGTGTATGCCAAGAAATTTGGAAGACAATGACCTGGCCAACTGACTGGAATAGATCAATATGCCCATTTTAAAGATAAATGATCCAAGGGAATGTGGAAATTATCAAATAATATCATTAATATCACACACAATATGATGAACATAATTTAAAAAATGATTGCATCAGGGGACTGCTGGAAATTGAAGTCAAATTCAGAAGAGGACGTGGAACAAGGGGTATCATTGCTGATGTCAGATGGATCATGGCTGACACCAGAGAGTACCAGAAAGATGTTTTCCTGTGTTTTATTAACTATGTAGAGACATTTGACTGTATGAATCATAACAAATTATGGATATCATTGCAAAGAATGGGAATTCCAGAAACTTTAATTGTGCTTATCTGGAACCGATACATAGACCAAGAGGCAGTCATTAGAGCAGAACAAGTGTGTGCTGCATGGATTAAAATCAGGAATAGCATGTGTCAGGATTATATCCTTTTATCATATTTATTCAATCTGTATGCTGAGCAAATAATCTGAGAAACTGGACTCTATGAAGAAGAAAGGGCATCAGGATTGGAGAAAGACTCATTAACAACCTATGGTATGCAGGTGATACAACCTTGCTTGCTGAAGGTGAACAAGACTTGAAGCACTTACTGATGAAGATCAAACACTATAGCCTTCAATATGGATTAATGGATTACACCTTAACAAAAAGAAAACAAAAATCCTCCCAACTGGACCTTTAAGCAATATAAAGATAAATGGAGGAAATATTGATGTTGTCAAGAATTTCATTTTATTTTTTTCTTTCTTATCTAGTGCTGCTATAACAGAAATACGACAAGTGGATGGCTTTAACAAAAGGGAAATTTATTCTCTCACAGCCTAGGAGGCTAGCAGTCTGAATTCAGAATGTCAGCTCTAGAGGAAGGTTTTCTTTCTCTGACACTCCAGGGGAAGGTCCTTGTCATGAATCTTCCCTTGGTCTAGGAGCTTTTCATTGCAAGCACCCCAGGTGTAAAGGATGGTCTCCCCTCCTTACTCTTCCAGGTGGTGGTAATGAGGTCCCTCTCCTCAATGCTCACTTTTCTGTTTTATATTTTCAAAAGAGATTGACTCAAGTTACAATGTAATCCTGTAGATTGTGTCCTGTCTCATTAACGTAACTTTCTCTAACCCTGCATGGTTAACATCATAGAGGTTAGGGTATACAACACTTAGGATCACAAAATGGAGAACAACCACACAGTACTGGAAATCTTGGCCTAGCCAAATTAACACACATTTTGGGGGATATAATTCAATCCATAACACTTGGATCCACAATCAATGCCATGGAACCAGCAGTCAAGAAATCAAACATATATTGCTTTGGGCAAATCTGCTGCTAAAAAAAAATCTTGGCCTAGCCAAATTAACACACATTTTGGGGGATATAATTCAATCCATAACACTTGGATCCCCAATCAATGCCATGGAACCAGCAGTCAAGAAATCAAACATATATTGCTTTGGGCAAATCTGCTGCTAAAAATCCTTAAAGCATTAAAAAGCAAAGATGTCACTTTAAGGACTAAGTTGCTCCTGACCGAAGCCACATATTATCAATCACCTTATATGCATGTGAAAGCTGGACAATGAATAAGGAAGACTAAAGAGGAATTGATGCTTTTGAATTATGGTGCTGGTGAAGAATATTGAATATAGCATGGACTGCCAGAAGAATGATCAAATTTGTCTTGGAAGAAATACAGCCAGAATGCTCCTTAGAAGCAGATAGTGTGACTTTGTTTTACTTTGGACATGTTATCAGGAGGGCACAGTCCCTGAAGAATAACATCATGCTCAGTAAACTAGAGGGTCAGTGAAAAAGGGGAAGACCCGCGAGTAGATAGATTGACACAGTGGCCACAACAATGGGCTCAACCATAGCAAGATTGTCAGGATGGTGCAGGTCCGGGCAGTGTTTCCATCTGTTGTGTGTGGGGTTGCTATGAGTTAAAAGTGACTTGATGGCATGTAACAACAACAA
Organism: Elephas maximus indicus; assembly: GCF_024166365.1. Lineage (NCBI taxonomy): Eukaryota > Metazoa > Chordata > Mammalia > Proboscidea > Elephantidae > Elephas > Elephas maximus. The sequence goes on along the minus strand of NC_064822.1, from coordinate 12,462,826 downwards.
CAACAACAATTCTTACACCATGTCATATCTATCTACCTTAGCACATTTGCACATGTCATTTCCTTTATTGAACTCTTGCTAATGCACTGGGTTATGAAAATTCCAGCCATCAAATTTTTCTTAAGCAAACTTCTCTGATCTCCTCATTCAGAAATGATCAAAATTTGTCCATGATTCTTTGTTCTTACAGTTCACAGAACAATTAGGAGCCTTGAAGACAATGACCAGTCTGAAAGGGTTTTTTTTTTTTTTTCTTTTACCCTTTGAATTATTTTTTCAGCATCCCATAGTGTCTTAATGCACACAATAAAAATATACGTATGATCAAAGCAATAGACAGCTGCTGACATTTTCATTTCAGATTTTCAGTTCTAATTGTATGGTGATATATTGCAATTTTATTCCCTTTTTATTTAAACCAATGCCATGGGCTCTTTCCACTTATTTATGGTAGGTGCCATGTGTGTATTGCCAAATTTAGTCATCACAGCAACACTGTAGTGAATACTGTTATTCTCATTTGACAAATGAGCTGGAAAATTAGTCAAGCTGAGTGAAGTTACCACTGACACAGAGCTCCTAGGAGAAGGAGTAGGGTACCTGATTCTAAAGTTTAAATTCAAATTCACTGAGCTTTCCTGCTTCCTGGAACAGCAAACATGTTCAGAGAAGTTAACTATCTATCAAAGAGCCAATAGCAATTTACTCTCTTATTTTCCAAAGCCAGTATTCATTTTCTTTTGCCAAGGCTGCTTTTCTACTATGTGTGTACTTGTAAAAGCTTTAGACTTGAAGATGCTGGCATAAATTGTAGTTCTAGAAAATGTTTGAAAGAAGAGCAGAAATTATTTCCTCCTTCCAACTTAGCTATCAATATATGAAATAATCATAATGGTTTGGTAGTATTAAAAATCTCTGTCTTGATAGTTTATACATATAGACTTGTATTTCCTTATGTGGATTATAGCACCTATAGTAGGGAAACTAAAAATAAAAAACCAAAACCAAATCTGTAGCGGTCGAGTCTATCCCAACTCATAGCAACCCTATAGGACAGAGTAGAACATAGCAAATGTACAGTTCAGACATCTTGAAACTTACCTTTGCCCCCAAGCCACAAAGATCATAGCTACTATCCTCACTCTTGATTTTAATTGCTTGATTATGTTTGGAATTGTATCATAAAACTCAGTAGCTTACTTGTCATTCTGACTTTGATTCTGGTTTTCACTCATAGCTTGGGAAAATGACTTTGATTCAAGTACTGCAGTTATAAGGGTCGCTGTCAGTAATTTCTCTAATAAAACAATTTCAAATGAATCACAGCCATTGTAATAATTTCGTGGCCATGATATGCTGGCCATAATTCTGAATATAGCACAGTACCCCCCTAAGGTCTTTAAAGTTAACTGTTTCTTTAAATATTTGGTCAGAAAAGAGCAAGGAGTGTGTAATGATTAGGATGGACGTGCTTGTTTAGGCAAGTTAGAAAAGTTTTTATATTGAATTGACGGCTGCTAATAATTATTATTTTTTTTTAATAATTAAAGATTAATATGTACATTAACTTTGTTATAAACTTTAGTCTTGCTTTGTTAACAAATTATAAATCATTTTAGATCTAACATGAACATTAAAAATAGATTGCTACTATTTTCATGAAAATTTCCATGCTTCCACTTGTATTTGATCATGTCTCTGCCACTCCCCACCCCTCAGGAGCCACTTCAGAGTATTTTCTGAGTTCTGTCTTTATATAGGCATGCTAGTGGCACAGTGGTTAAGAGCTCGGCTGCTAACCAAAATATCAGCAGTTCGAATCCACCAGCTGCTCTTTGGAAAGCCTATGGGGCAGTTCTCCTCTGTCCTATTGACTTGACAGCAACGGGCACACATGTTTTTTATATATACTTATGTTTAGTGTCATCTGTGAACAAGGTTAACAAAAAGTTCTCAGAGTATCCCACTATTTTTTCCTTACAATGTGTTACTATCTGAATAAGTATTGTTTCCCTTAGGAATGCGCTTGCTGCAAGTTCCTAACGACAGCTCACGAGAAGCTTATAAGATGATGTTTGTTACCATTGCTTCAGCAGCTCAACAAGGTCAATTCCAGAGTTTGTGAAAATCTTGGCTTTGCCCTTATGTCACTGCCTCCTGGTCAGATTGTGGCTGTGACATTTTCAGTCTTCACATCTGTGTTCAAGGTGGGAAAGGAGGATGGACTTGGCCAACCTTATCTCTACTTTCAGTACAGTAAAGCAAAAGAACCTGTGCTTTTTGGAGCAGATTTCTGTTCTTTCTAACAACTGGAATCAAATGTTTTAGCCACTTTTAACTGCAATGCTTAGAAACAGTTTTGGATAGGCATGGTAAAAGTAATGATGTGATTAACACAGATAGCTATTTAGTGCCTACCATGTGCCAACCAGGAGACTATCTGCCAGCTTTACCCAAGCTGCCCTGTGGAAGCTATCTGCAGTTTAGGAATCTAAGAAAACCACACTTTCTTTGGTTAGAAGAAGTGGAGTCGAGAACTTACAAATGAAGAACTTATCGAGGTATCCCTGGGCGAATGAATTATTCATGGTCATGCCTTAGTGTCTGGGAGGACAATGGGAGTGTTAAACGGAGGATTTGAGATGTTGTATTAAGTACAAAGCAGGAGTACAAGATAAATCACTGAGTTAATGAGTTAGTGACCCAACATGCACGTCCAATTTCCCAACTCTACAGCAAAACCGCAAAAGTAGGCAATTTCAGGTAGAGATTTCAAACTTTATCTGAGTTTCCCTGATTCTCTGATTGATTAAACTTCACCTTCTTCAGCAAGTACTGTGTATTGCTTAAATATATTCTACAGCAGTATGGAAACTTTAGACAGTGACTCAATTCAGCGATGCAGAAAAGCAGATGTTGAGAGAAATGTTATTGGATTGGGTTGAATATTCTGTAACAAGGCATGTCAAAACCATTATGCTTCATTGAAGAAATATTTTGTTTTGGTTGCTGCTTTTTTTTTTTTTTTAGGCAAGAAATGTTTATAAAGCAAGTGTATTTGACTTTACATATAATCATATATAAAAATATCTGTCAATGTGGGCTCTAAATTCCAAGTCAAATGAGGAAAAAGTTTACTTGAATAGAAAATATACTGTTAAAATAAGTGGGTAAGTGTAGATAACTTGTAGATGGGTGGTTAAATTAAGAAAAAAGTATTTTTCGATTAGTGTGCTCTTATTTAAACAGTGAAATACTGGTATGAGTTTCAGGGAAAGTCTTGAATAAATTAGTCAGTTGTTATGGAGTCAATTCTGACTCATAGCAACCCCAAGTGTGTCAGAGTAGAATTGTGCCCCACAGTTAATTTTTCTGAGGTAGATCTCCAGACCTGCTAAGGCCCCCTGGGTGGGTTTAATTGCCAACATTTTCATTAGGCTAAGCACTTAATCATTTACACCACCCAAGAACTCTGTATAAATAAAGAGACAGAATATATACATATATATATTTAAACAATGTTATTTCATATAATCATTGTAGACTGATCTTTAAAAAAGAGTCATTAATCATTTGTTTAATAAATACTGCTGAACAACTGAGGAGCCCTGGTGGCACAGTTAAGAGCTTGACTGCTAATGGAAATGTTGGAGTTTGGAACACACAACAGCTCCGCAGGAGAAAGATGTGGCAGTCTGCTTCTGTAAAGATTACAGCCTTGGAAATCCTGTGTGGGAGTTCTGCTGTGTTCTATTGGGTCGAAATCAACTCAATATTTTCTTTTTCATCCACCGAACAATCACGCTCTAGGCAATATTCTAAGTTGCTTAGATATATCATAAACCAAAATATGAAGATCCCTGTTTACATGAAGCTTATATTAAGGCAGATGGAGACAATGACCAATAATAATTATGACAAATGAGTAAATTGTACAGTAAGTTAAAAGTTAATAAATATTACATTAAAATGAAAAAACAAAAAAACAAAGGCAGAGCATGGTAAGGAGAATTAGCGTCTCAGTAGTAGTGGTGGTGGTGAGGAATGTGCTTTTTTTTTTTCTTTTTTAATTTTTCTCTTCACCAAAGTTGCCTCTTATCTATTGTCTTTTTAGTGTTTTTCCATCCCTACACCTTGTAACCATCAAAGATAGTTTCTTTTTGTGTGTAAATTTTTCATGAGCTTTTATAGTAGAGGCCTCATACAATATTTGTCCTCTCGTGATTGACTTATTTTACTCAGCATAATGCCCTCCAGGTTCATCCATGTTGTGAGATGAGGCGTGTGGTCTTATTGAAACTGTGAGATTTGAGCAAAGCTTTGAAAAAGTGAGGGATTTACTACCTAGATATCTTGGGGGAAAAGCGCGGGATAAAGTATATTTAGCATATATCGTATGGGTTATTCTAACAGATTTATGATATAAAGTCTAAAAGTAACCTGTTATGAATCTGTAATGTTGTTAGGTGCCATCAAATTGATTTTAACCCATAGCCACCCATTGTCACAGAACAGAATTGCCACATAGGGTTTTATTGGCTTTAATCCTTAGGAAAGCAGATAACCATGTCTTTCTACCACAAGTTTTTCTTTAGCTGCTGAGCACTTAACCGTTTCATCACCAGGGCTCCTTCAGAAACAACAAAAAATAAAATTTCATTTTCTGAAATATTAATTAGGAAAATAATTCAGAAAATTGAAAATAAAATGACTCATAAGAAATATGGTACAAATATTAATAATTTCAAATCCTACTGTACTCAAGTTCTATGCATGTAAGAGAATTAGGTCATTGGTAACATATATGACCAATAATAATTCCTATTTATTGTATATTTAGGAATATATGGAAACCTTCGTGGCATAGTCGTTAAGTGCTATAGCTGCTAACCAAAAGGTCGATGGTTTGAATCCACAAGGCACTCCTTGGAAACTGCATGGGGCAGTTCTACTCTGTCCTATAGGGTCGCTAGGAGTCCGAATCGACTCGACAGCAGTGGGTTTGGTTTTTTTTTGGTTTAGGAATATATGCTGAGGACATCACTGGTATTCAAATATTTGTTTAAGATATTGTTCTGGTTGTTAGGTGCCTTCGAGTCAGTTCCGACTCACAGTGGCCCTATGTACAACAGAATGAAACAGTGCCTGGTCCTACACCATCCTTACAATCATTGTTAAGCTTGAGCCCAACTTTGCAGCCACTGTGCCAATCCGTCTCATTGAGGATTTTCCTCTCTTTCACTGACTTTCTACTTTACCAAGCATAATGTCCTTCTCCAGGGACCGGTACCTCCTGATTACATATCCAAAGTACATAAGATGAAGTCTCCCCATCTGGCTTCCAGGAGCATTCTGGCTGTACTTCTTCCAAGAAAGATTTGTTTGTTTTTCTGGCAGAATATTCAATATTCTTTGCCAACACCACAATTCAAAGGTATCAATTCTTCTTCAGTCTTCCCTATTCATTGTCCAGCTTTCTCATGCACATGAGCCAATTGAAAATACCATGGTTTGAGTCAGGCTCACCTCAGTCGTCAAAGTGACATCTTCACTTTTGAACATTTGAAAGAGGTCTTTTGGAGCAGATTTTCTCAACGCAATATGTTATTTGATTTCTTGATTGCTGTTTCCATGGGCATTGATTGTGGATCCAAGTAAAATGAAATCCTTGACAACTTCAATATTTTCACTGTTTATCATGGTGTTACTTTTTGGTCCAGTTACGAGGATTTGCGTTTTCTTTATGTTGAAGTGTAGTCATACTGGAAAGCTGTAGTCTCTGATCTTCAACAGTAAGTACTTCAAGTCCTCTTCACTTTCAGCAAGGAAGGTTGTGTCATCTGCCTAAAGCAGGTTGTTAATGAGTCTTCCTCCAATCCTAATGCCACAGTCTTCTTCATATTGTCCACCTTCTCAGATTATTCGCTCAGCATATGGATTAAATAAGTATGATTAAAGAATCCAACACTGATATACACCTGTCTTGATTTTTGACCACTGTGTATTCCCTTGTTCTGTTCAAATGACTGCTTCTTGGTTTATGTACAGGTTCGTCATGATCACAATTAAATGTTCTGGAATTCCCATTCTTCACAATGTTATCCATAATTTGTTATAATCCACATGATAGAATACCTTTGCATAGTCAATAAAATGTAGGTAAATATCTTTCTGGTATTCTCTGCATTCAGCTAAGATCCATAAGACATCAGCAATGATATCACTTGTTCCATGTCCTCTTCTGAATCTGGCTTGAACTTCTGGAAGTTACTTGTTGATGTACTACTGCAACCACTTTCAAATGATCTTTAGCCAAATTCTATTTGTGTGTGATATTATATTTTTCAATAATTTCTACATTCTGTGGATCACCTTTCTCTGGAATGGGCACAAATATGGATCTCTTCCAGTTGATTGGCCAGGTAGCTGCCTTTCAAATTTCTTGGCATAGATGACTGAACACCTCCAGGGCTGCGTGTTGAAACATTACATTTGGTATTGGATCCTTGCTTTTTCGCCAATGCCTTCAGTGCAGCTTGGACCTATCCCTTCAATATCATCAGTTGTTGATCATTTACTGCCTCCTGAAATGGTTGAACATCAACCCATTCTTTTTTCTACAGTGACTCTGTGTATTCCTTCTATCTTCTTTTGATGTTTCTTACATTGTTCAATATTGGTTTTTCAGATTTGCAACTTGAGCTGTGCATTTTTCCTTCAGTTATTTCAGCTTGAGAAATGCCAAGTGTTCTTCCCTTTTGGTTTTCTAACTCCAGGTTCTTGCACATTTCATTATAAAACTTTATCTTCTCAAGCTGCCCTTTGAAATTTTCTGCTCAGTCTTTCTATTTCATCATTTCTTCCATTTGTTTTAGCTGCTGTACATTCAAGAGCAAGTTTCAGAGTCTCTTCTGATGTCCATTTTGAGCTTTCCTCTCTTTCTTGTGTTTTTAATGACTTCCTGCTTTCTTCATGTATGATGTCCTTGATGTCATCCCACAACTGGTCTGGTCTTCAGTCATTAATGTTCAATGCTTCAAATCTATTCTTGAGATGATTTCTAAATTCAGGTGGAGTACACTGAAGATCACATTTTCGTTCTTGAGAACTTGTTTTAATTTTCTTCAGCTTCAACTTGAACTTGCATATGAGCAGTTGATGGTCTGTTCCACAGTCAGCCCACGGCCTGATGATATTGAGCTTCTTTGTCTCTTTCCACAGATGTAGTTCATTTCATTCCTGTGTATTCTATATGGTGAGGTCTATGTGTATAAAAAAAAAAAAAAAAATTTTTTTTTTTTTTTTAGTCACCGTTCATGTTGTTGCAAAAAGATATTGGAAATAAATAAGTTGCTTGCCTTGCAAAATTCTGTCATGTGATCTCCAATGTTTCTATCTCTAAGGCCATATTTTCCAATTACCGAGTCTTCTTAGTTTCTAACTTTTGCATTCCAATCACCAGTAATTACCTATGCATCTTGACTGCATGTTTGATCGATTTCAGACTGCAGAAGTTGGTAAAAAATCTTCAATTTCTTCATCATTGGTATTAGGGTTGGTGTGTAAATTTGAATAATAGTTGTATTAACTGGTCTTACTTGAAGGTGTATGGATATTATCCTATTACTGACAAGGTTGTGTTTCAGTATAGATCTTGAAATATTATTTTTGTTGATGAATGTGATGACATTCCTCTTCAATTTGTCATTCCCAGCATATTAGACTAAATCCCACTGATAGTAGAAAAAAATTATCTATGGTGAAGGGAAAGATAGCAGGCAATACAGGGGAAGTCAGCACAAGTGGACTGAACCAAAAGCGAAGAAGTTTCCTGAATACAACTAAACACTTCAAGGGACTGAGTAGCAAGGGCAAGGGTCTGGGGACCATGGTTTCAGGGGACATCTACGTCAACTGGCATAACAAAGTTTACTAAGAAAATGTTTTGCATCCCACTTTGGTGAGTGGTGTCTGGGGTCTTAAAAGCTTGCAAGCAGCCATCTAAGATCCATCAATTGGTCCCAACCCACATGGAGCAAAGGAGAATGTAGAACACCGAAGACACAAGAAAAATATTAGTCCAAGGGACAAAAAGGCCACATAAACCAGAGACTCCATTAGACTGAGACCAGAAGAACTAGATGATGCCCAGCTACCACCAATGACCACCAAGACAGGGAACAAAACAGAGAGTCCCTGAAGGAGCAGGAGAAAGTTGGGGTACAGAACTCAAATTTATGGAAAAAGACCAGACTTAATGGCATGACTGAGACTGGAGGAACCCCAGAAGACATGGCCCCTGAACTCTCTGTTAACCCAGAACTAAAACCATCCCTGAGGCCAACTCTTCAGACCAAGTTTAGACTGGACTATAAGACATAAATTAGTACTCTTGAAGGTTGTGCTTCTTAGTTCAATTAGATATACAAGACTAAATGAGCAGCTCCTGTGCACAGGTGGGATGAGAAGGCAGAAGGGACAGGAGCTGGTTCAATGGACACAGGAAACCTGGGGTGGAAAAGGAGAGGGTGGTGTCACATTATAGGGATTGCAACTAGGGTCATATAACAATATGTGCATAATTTTTTGTATAAGAAATTAACTTGAGCTGTAAACTTTCACCTAAAGCACAATAAATAAATAAATACATAAAAAAAATAAATAAAATGTCCAATACCAGGTCACTAATGCCTAGGATATTGATTCTTATAAGTCCCATATCATTTTTGACCACTTCCAGTTTTCCTTGATTCATATTTCATACGTTATATGTTCTGATTATTTATGCATGCTTGCAGCTATTTCTTCTCATTTTGAGTCTTGCCAAATCAGCAACTGAAGGTCCCTAAATTGTTTCTCCATCCACATCACTAAGGTGCTATATCAGACAATGATCTGCCGCTATCCTTAAGGGTTTCACTGGCCAATTTTTTCAAAAGCAGCCCCCCAGATCTTTCCTTCTAGCCTGTGTTAGTTGGAAACTATACTGAAACATATTCTCCCTGGGTGACCCTGCTGATATTTGAAGGATTACAGGCACATGCAAGCCACCACAGTATGACAAACTGACACACATATGGTGGTAAGTAACTGTAATTGATTATAATTTCAGATTAATTTATAATTTATATTTTAGGTTTAAAATTGTTTATGCTAGAGGAAATGAAAATAATCTTGTGACACTTGTGAATAAAAATGTCAAGTGGGTTAGCTTTTCTTCCTCACAAGTATGTAGATAATAATTTTCCCACTGCAACAGACATTTTTTTCATTTTTTGGAACAAGATCAATAGTCACTGGTATTACTCAGAGTAAATAAACAAACACCTCTTTTTTTTTTTTTTGACTGCTTATGTTTACCTTATCAGGGTCAGTCCAATTTAAGTCCAAGGGGCTATCAAAATGTCAAGGAACAGATCATTTATCTTGATCTGAAGGCTGTCTAACCTTGAAGCTAAAGGAAAGGCAAATGTTCTTTTGTCATAATACATACAAATACAGTCGAAGGGCATTTTTCAGAATAAGAAACATAAGACTATTTGTGTATTCAGCAATTGTAATTTCACATGACTCACATCAATTTTTGAAAAGATTCATTCGGTTCTATGGCCTGCCAGTCATTTTCGTGTCTGCACTAGTCTGCTCTGACCGTAGCTGAGGGTCTGGATTGAATTAAGATCTCTGGATAATAACGGCTCAGTCAGACTAATGTGTTTAATAATGAATGTTGACACAGTGAGGAGAAAGCAGGGATTCAAACCCAGGTCTTTCCCTTGTAAGTGAAATGCTTGTTTCCCTGCCTCCTGATGCTTCCTAAGGTGTCCTGAACCGAGATGCAGTTTTTAAGGAGGTATGATACCTCAGGCTGTGTGTCTGTGTCTGAGGAAGGAGATGGTGTGGGGGTAGGAGCAGGGAATTTGAAGGACAATATGTGCTTCAAAATAAAAGAAATATACTCAGCCAGAAAGAGAAATGAGTCCTGATACATGCTACATCATGGATGAACCTGGAAAACATCATGCTGAATGAAATAAGTTGGTTACAAAGGATAAATATTGTATGATTCCCACTTATATAAATTGCATAGAGACCAACGTTTATTAGTGCTTACGGGGATGGGCTGGAGGGGGAGAGGAAGAGTCATTGTTTAGGGGCACTGAGTTCCTGTTAGTAGTGGTGGAATAATTTAGAAATGGATAGAGGTGATGGTCACACAACACAATGAACATAACCCATGTCACTGAATTGAGCCTATAAAAAATGTTCAATTTGCAAATGTTTTGTTAGGTATATTTTACCACAATAAAACAATTAAAAATGAATAAATAAAAGAAACAGTGTATCTCAAGAAATGGGAAAAGAAAGGAGTTTTCTTAAACTTGTAATTCTTGGGTTTAGTATTATCCTGACTTATGCTGCATTAAACTGTTTTTATCACAAATCTTACTGCCTCCAAAAGGTAATAAAAAACTTGTCATATTCATAATCTTTTGGTTCTGTTAGATTTACTGAGATATTTTCAAATAATCCAATTCACTAAAAAAGGGGTAATGTACATATTTTTTTCATAATGAGATGAATTCAAGTATAACAAACATTCTCTCTAACAGAAACATCTGCCATAAAACCTGATCCTTAGCTTATGTTTGAGCGTTCTTAACCCTGCAGTAGGAATAAATGCTCTCACCTATCTAACCAACTGTGTGATTGTAGAACTAAAAATCTAATACGGGGCAGGAAGGCAAAATCTTTTCAGGGAGCACACGAAATTTGAAACCACATCTATAAGACAGTCTCTACCTTGAGCAGGGAAAAATGATAGCAGTTTCCCAGTGATTCCCAGGTTTTAGGCCCATATATTAGAGCATTTATTTGGCCTTTTAATTCTTAATTGTTTGTGCAAGGCATGGAAAAACCTGAGGGGAGTTTAGGATAAAGCAATGAGAATGATTAAAGGGTGGTTTTCATTGATTTATGAAGCCATGTTAAATTAATTCGATATGAATAACTCTCCTAAGTGACAACCAGGGAGAGATGTAATAAACGCCTATAAATATCTGTGGGGTGTGAACACTGAAAAGGGAAATAGATGAGGGTACAGATGAAGACGATAAGGACTAATGAGATGGAATTGGGAGAGTTTATAGGAAAAAAAAAATTGTAGTCACTTTATTCCCTTGAAAAATGTCCGTCAATAAAAAAGCTAGATGCCATGTTTTTTATGATTAGAAGCGCTGAGACTCTACAGAGTCAAGAACTGAAGACAGATATTGTTACGCCTGCATGCAGGTGAGCTAGGAAGGCTTGCAATTCTTTGATGGCAGAGAAGTGAAGCTGGGGTAATTATGCTTTAAACGCAGCCACATTCAAGACTATTATTCCTTGTTTAAAGACGGAGCTGTGTAGTCTTGATTATGCTCCAGATTAACTGTTTTACCTGGATTTATCCCTGTATTAGGAGCCCTGGTGGCCCAGTGGTGTAGTGTTTGGCTGCTAATTGAAAAGTCAGTGGTTCGAGCCCTCCAGCTGCTCCTTGGTAGGAAGATATGGCAGTCTACTTCTGTTAAGATTTCAGCCTTGGAAACCCTATGGGGCAGTTCTACTCTGTCTTTTAGAGTCTTTTTGAGTCTGAATCAACCCTATGGCAGCAAGTCTGGTTTTTTGGGGGGGTTTTATTCCTATATTACTTAATGAAATATGAAGAACAGCTCTGCCAAAATAGCAGCTTTGATGTTAAGGATAATTGTTTTTATAAAGCTCAATCTCTGACCCAAGGGGGTATGGCATACTAAAAGTGACATACTCAGCAAAGAGAACAAAGTGGATGTTTTCTTTTCAGTGACATGCTTAACTTCATCTCCTCTCCCATCTTCCTCCTGGTCATGTTATTTAAATCTATAAGAAATAGGGAATCCCTGCATAAGACAAATGGTTAACACCCTGGGCTGCTAACCGAAAGGTTGGTTGGAAGTTCAAGTTCACCTAGAGTCTCCTGGGAAGAAAGGCCTATCAATCAAGATCTACAAAAATCAGGCATTGAAAACCCTATGGAGCATAGTTCTACTTTGATACACAAGGGTTGCCATGAGTTGCAATTAATTCCATGGCAACTGGTTTGTTTTTTTGTGAGGAATGGAGAGCACGAGGGGAAGGAGGAAGGGCAGGACGGTGTGGTACTCCTTCACACCCATGGCCTTCACGTCAATTCCAACTCATCCCAATGCCATGGGTTACACAATAGAACTGCTGCATAAGGTTTTTTCTGGCTGTGATCTTTACAGAAGCAGTTTTCCAGGCCTTTCTTCAGTAGAGCCACTGGGAGAGTCCTATTCACCAACTTCTAGGTTAGCAGCCCATGGCAAACCTCTTGAGCCACCCAAGGACCCTCAAAAAAACAAAAAAATGAAAATAATAATAACAAACCCATTGCCGTCGAGTTTATTTGGATTCATAGCGACCCTATAGGACAGAGTAAAACTGCCCCATAGGGTTTCAAAGGAGCAGCTGGTGAATTCGAACTGCAGATCTCTTTGTTACTAGTGGAACGCTTAGCCACTGCACCACCAGCGCCCCACCTCGGGCCCTGCTAAATACAACTTCTTATCTGAGGAATGATAATACTGGTAATTAGCAAACTCAACTGAGACAAATAACAATTAAATTTTAATAAGGCTTTAACAATTAGCATTTTAACTGTTATTTCGTGGGAAGAGAAACATTAGATTAGTTAAGCTTGCAGGAAGTAATCAGCTAAGAATTAGTCAATTCATTTTTAGCTAATTGTAATTAGCCTGTCCATTTCTATTAAGCCTTTCATCTAAGAAGCTCAGCCTGTGTCCATACCGCAGCCAAAAATGGGCCCTCGTGATTTAGAGTATAATCTTTAAAGTGCAGCTTCGATTTCTTTTTTAAGGTTAAAAGATGATGATTTAAAAAGAAACGGTAATAGTGACTATTCAAATGTTACACTTATAGGGAAAGAAGAATGCTGGCTCATAGATCAATCAATTCAATACTTTGAGCCAGAACATTTTATAGATTCTAGATGAGTTCATAATAATCCTTGGTTCACATACTGCTATGAGTTATGTCCACTAGTAGGCTAGGAAGAAGCTTCAGTGGTAGTTTAAAAAATTATTTATCAAATTATTTCTATGAACCATGATTAAAATGGGAGATTCTCTAGTCAATGAGATGACAATTAACCTTCAACATCACAGAGGTATTAAATGTTGTGATTTTTACATTCACCTTTTTTATTCTTATTTACCTTTTTTACCTTCTTTATTCTGTTATTTTGTTCTGAAGATGGAATAATAGAATTTAGTAGTGGTAGACATTTTTATTTAAAAATTAAGTTTAATGGTGCAAAAGTGTTTCTAAATAAGCTACAATAGGAGATTATGAGTGAAATATGCTTATTTTTCAAATAAAACCATAAAAGGCATTTCCAAACTTGTGAGACACATAGGTGACCATAGGAAATTACTCTTAAAGAATTAATTCCAGGGATAAAACTTTTAAAAATTTTAAAGAGAAAGAGACTAACATAAATAACATGTCTTCATAAGTGTATTCACATTGGGCTCATAAAATAAAAATACAATAATATTGAGATGCTTTTCCAAATAGCCATAATTTATCTTCATAATGTTTAAAAATATTGTTTGCAAATTGCTCTAAATCCCATAGGGCACTAATTTTGACCTTTCAAATCAGGAAAAATTTTCTTTGCAAGCCAGAAGAGTTCTAATTTTATTTACAGTCTTGGAATTGTGTATATACTTATGCAGAGATTGTCCTTTAATTTCCCATGGAAATCTAATTTAAATGAATGGCCTACACATAAATTGAACCATATCTATCTTCCACTGATGTAAAACCCTGACCAGGCCTTGGGTTAAATTTGGTAGCTATACATATTAAGGTCTCCAGTGCCTTTCTTTGAATGTGTATATGAGTGTGAGGTTAGCAAAGAAAAAGAGGATCTTGTTTTGTATAATAGTAAAAATTTTACTGCCTTGAAAATTACCGGTTTAATATTTCTTAGTCCTTACAATTGTCAGGAATAGGGCATCAGGATTGGAGGAAGACTCATTAACAACCTGGGATATGCAGATGACACAACCTTGCTTGCTGAAAGTGAAGAGGACTTGAAGCACTTACTGATGAAGATTGAAGACCACAGCCTTCAGTACAGATTACACCTCAACATAAAGAAAACAAAAATCCTCACAAATTGACCAATAAGTCACATTTTGATAAATGGAGAAAATATTAAAGGTGTCAAGGATTTCATTTCACTTGGATCCACAATCAACACCCACAGAAGCAGCAGTCAAGAAAAAAAAAGACTCATTGTATTGGGCAAACCTGCTGCAAAAGACCTCTTTAAATTGTTGAAAAACAAAGACGTCACCTTGAAGACTAAGATGCACCTGACCCAAGCCATGGTATTTTCAATCGCCTCATATGCATACAAAAGCTGGATGATGAATATAATATGGAAGACTGAAGAAGAATTGAACCTTTGCACTGTGGTGTTGGTGAAAAACATTGAACATACCATGGACTGCCAAAAGAACAAACAAATCTGTCTTGGAAGCAAGGAATGGCAAGGATGGCAAGACTGGGTCTCACTTTCTTTGGACATGTTATCAGAGGGATTAGTCCCTGGAGAAGGACATCATGCTTGGTAAGGTAGAGGGTCAGCCAAAAAGAGGAAGACAGATTGTGTATGGTAATGTTTAGGCAAAATATCACAATGATTCAAAAAAAGTCACTGTTTAATTACTGCAGTAGGAGATAACACACTAAAACACGTAGCTGTTTTCCCCAGCAGGCATTAGCTTCCTGTTCTCCCAATTCTTTTCTGTTCTCACCACTTCTACAACATTTTCCCCCAAATCAAAGCATTTACAGTTCATAAACGTGTGTGTTGAAACATCTGCAGTTTACTAAAAGATTAACATGTGGGCCACTGGTATTCGAGTTTTATTAATAATGAACAACCTTTTCTGCCTGATGTTTTTTACGATTCTTCTGTTGACCTTGCCAGAGCCCTTTGGGGAGAAGGGATGATCTGAACTGCGGGTTCTGTAAAACGTGGTTTATAAACGAGCATACATGTTTGTCAGCAATTTTAGTATCGAGGCAGATTTCCTGTAGTGAGGCGTTTTGGCAAACCTTCTTGGGGTCACATCTTCTACCTTCACGTGAGGTCTAGGATTTGCTTATGGCATTTCGAGACTTATTTAATAAGCATTTTTAAATAATTTTTCACTTTTACAAAAGTGATTTTTAACTTTTACAAAATGGTCATGGAATAGAAAATTGTTCACAGGAGTTACAAGCACAAGGTATTGTAGTCATCCCTACGAGGGTGATGAACATAAGGCTCCTGCATTCAAAAGCCGACTACTTTGGAGTTTATTCCAATCCGTGGCAACCCCATGTGTATAATAGTAGAACTGTGCTCCATAAAGTTTTTAATGGCTGATTTTTGGAAGTAGATCACCTGGCCTTTATTTTGAGGCACCTGTGGGTGGACTTGGGCTTCCAAACTTCCAGTTAGCAGCTGAGCGTGACCCTTTGCACCACTCGGTGATTCAGCATTCAAAGAACTTAGCATCATACCAGGAAGGCTGAGAGTCGGCTTGTGTAAACGCATCAGGTGAAAGGATTGTGAACTAGAGACGAGAATAATCTGCAGTGGCTAAGCGGGGCTGTCTAACGTCAGCAAAGTGAATGTAGCTTTGCAGGAAGCTCATAGAGTATTAAAGGCTAGCAAGGGTGTTTTGTTTTTCTTTTTTTAGCAGCAAGTGTAATATGCATTGTACCTGTTTACGGACAACTCACTGATGCTTGCTGTATACCAGACAAACTGAGAAACAATGATTTGGACAGCAGCAGGAGGGTAAAACATTTCAGATGCTTCTAATATTCCAGAAAACAGAGTAAATGAGTGCCTTCTTCGTTTATCTTTGTTTTTGCCTTGGAAATTCCATTTTGCCTTTGTCAGAATACCCAGCCCATTTTTCACCTGATGAAAGGTTAGCTTGGATCAGAATCTGAAGCCCATAAAGCTGCAGAAGAATTGAATCAAAAGCCAGAGCGCTTTTAGAGTTTTCATTCAGTGTATTCTCTTTGTGTGGTGTAGATAAAACCACCCATTATCCTGTAAATACAGGCACCCAAGGCCAAATTAGTGGGCACATGCTCATGTGAAAGAAAGCAGCAGCAGTGTAGGTTGGGGGACAGGTGACGCCTCGGCCCTAATAGCCCCAGCGCCACTTATGTCCAGAAAGATGACTACCTAGTCACTGATTCAGCTAAAGGGGTAACACAGGGGCTAAAAGCAAGGTGTGTATAAAGAATGCAATGCAGTTATGGTTTTTGTTGGCTTAATAACAAAGTAACTTTCGGGGAAAGAAAGATCATTTTCTTAGATGATAGAAGTTTTTTTTTTTCTTTTTTCAGAGCTGTGTTGACCATATGGAGTCTCTTTCATAATGAATATTCACCCTTGACCATGTTCTTTTCTAAAGAGCCTTCTATTTGTTTTTTCTTTTTTTTCTTTCTCTGTGTATTTACACATAGCACATCTTCTGATGAGCTTTTTACTTCCCCAACATTTCACAATGCTGTGTGTCTCTTCGGTCCCATCTGCTTCCTCAGTAGTAGTTCATTAGGCCCTGAATAGGTCATCAGAGTTACAGCTCCATGTATGTGGGGCTCAGGTGGCATTCTGGGGAGAAAGGAGTCTGGAGCCCAGCTAGAAAGAAAAAAGAAATTGTCTTCTGCCCTATAATGCCCATCCCTCTGTCAGCTCTGTGCAAATCCGAGGTCACAAGCTGCCTTCTTGAAGCAAGGAGAAACATCTCCCTCTTGGAATCTAATGCTCACCACGTTATGTCATTTTAGACAGGTACTCTAGGCAGGCAGGCATTTTTGAATTCTACTTATTTGAAAATAGAACAGAGAAGTATAAGACTTGTGTGTGTTGGAATACAGAGAAGAAAAGAGAAACTTTAAAAGATCATTAAAACTTTCATGAAGATGATAAGGATATTTTAGTAAATGCATACCAAACCAAAAACCAAACCCAGTGCTGTTGAGTCGATTCCGACTCATAGCGACCCTATACGACAGGGTAGAACTGCCCCATAGGGTTTCCAAGGAGCACCTGGTGGATTCGAACTGCTGACCCTTTGGTTAGTAGCCATAGCACTAAACTACTACACCACCAGGGTTTCCAGTAAATGTATATATTCTTAAAAATACAGTGTCCTGTCTAAGTCTCACCCGACCTTTGTGAGGGAGGTTTACATCAACATTGTCCACTACCGCATTGAATAACTAACATATCACATGCTTACTGTTGTAATAGTGAGAGCTCAATGAATATTATCTGAGAGGCCTTTGCCAAACAGTTTGACAAGGCAAGTAATATCTCTATGTTATACACAAGGAAACAGTGGCTGAAAGAAGCCTCATTACTTACCCAGGAAAATATTCATAGAAAGTCAAAGATATCAACATTTCAATCTTTTAATTCAAAGATTTGCCCTCTATCCTACAATAAATGTTTTGGAGATATCAACTCTTAGCAAAGCACTAAGCTATGCATTCTAGAGAGCACAACATTGAATTACCCATGTAAGCTTAGATCTAGATACACATAAATGCTATCAGTACTAAGTACAAATAAAATAGAAATAAAAATCACTTCCAGCTAAAAGGTTAAAGGAACGTTCTAAGAAGACAGTGGTACACGAGCAGGACTTGAGGGACAGGTAAATTCCTGAACAACCTCCATTTCACGTTCATACCTTCAGTTATTCATTCAACAAATATTTAATGATGCTCTACTCTGTGCCAGGCATCATGTTTGTCTCTGCAACCAAGGCAGATAGCCCCTGACACACAGGCTCCGATGTTGTAGCCTAGCATTAAGCCTTGCGATTGGAATTGTTGGCTTAATTGACAGTAAAGGACTTACATGCATGCTTGTAACCAGGCACATGCCCCAGGTGAGGAGTGCTAGGAAAGAAACAGAAATTATACGTGTGAAGTTTAATGGGGAGCCCTCACAGGGGTAGCATCTTTTGGGGGAGTGAAGGAAGCAGTATTAGACAGAAAGAGGAGTTGAACTGTGGTGCAGGCACAGCAAAAGACTCACCTCATTGCACAAGGAACTCTGGAAATGAAATGGTCCTTCAGAACTGCTCCAAATTGAGGGAAGGTTTCAGGCATTTACACCCCTGTATTGGACAGTCACTAGGTGTGAGCTAGCAGGGAAGGGGGCATGACCTTCGACAGGAAAAAGGGATTTCTCAGAGAAGGGTGAGGCTGAGAGCTATTAGCGGCCAACAATCCCAACGTCTACAAGAATAAGCGCTTCTGTCTTGAATGAGACAAAGATCTGGAGAGTGCACCAAGATATCTACTACAGTTTATATTTTGTGCCACTTATATCTGCTCACTTTATATAATAAATTATGGAAGCTGTTTCTCCATGACTCTGGTGGGCCTCTTCTTGGAGAAATTGAAATAAGGAAAGCCAGTAGGACAAAGCGTAGCTCTGGGTGGTTAAGTTTGCCTCTGGACGAAACCAACACTGCCGCCAGTTGCCATCAAGGTGACTCTGATTTGTGGTGACCCCGTGTGTGTCAGAGTAGAACTGTGCTCCCCATGGTTTTTAACAGCTGAACTTTCAGATGTAGATCACCAGGACTTTCTTCCAAGGTGCCCCTGGGTGGACTGGAACCTCCAACCTTTCAACTGGCAGCTGAGCACATTAGCTGTTTACATCATCCGGGGATGCCAGACCAAAACAAGTTCTCACTATTCCCATCCTCTACTATACATTCTAGGTTGCTGGGAGCCACATCCTAGACAAGCACCTCTATTATTGTAGGTGGCTAACCAGGTGGAGTGTTTCAGACTCTCATCCTTGAGCTCTCTACTCACCATGGCCTGCTCAGATCTCTGATCTTGCATTTGCACATTTAACATTCAAATTGGGCAAGATTTATGACGCAAGAGCTGAATACTAAAAATATTTCCCCTGCCCCCATTGTGTAATAGCAACCCTACCTCCTGTAGATGGTTAGGGTCAGTACCATTGCCAAGATGGTGACTTCTTTCCTTGCCTGCTGTTCTCTTGGCAAAAGGGGACTATAATGACCAGAAGGCAGCTATAGTTTAAACTTCAGTGGACCTCGCTTTGTTACTGGTGTATCAGTCAAGTTTTCTAGCTTCTCTGCTATAATGTACTGTGTGTACTTTAACATTCATCGTACACACCAAGTAGCCCCTCTCTTTTCCACGTCTAGTATACCTAGATAAGAAACTCCCTCCGTTTCCCTTTGGTAAAGGCTGGAAACCTAAAAGTGTGAGTTTCAAACATAGCTAACCAACAAATGTATGTATTCCATGAAAGCCACAATAAAGGTGCTTGCGCACACTTCCACGCTCTCTCTGTTTGTGACCACCCCTGTGTTTTCCCCACGTGTCCCTGCTTGGCAAACGGTGAACACCAGGGACTGTGAGTATAACAAGTATTTAAACGTTTCCGGCCTCTTTCTTGCTTGAAACAATATTTTTTAAGTGATTTCACTTAGTTGATGAGTGAGTCTTTTTGTTCCTCTTTTAAATATTACAGGCTCTGTGCTTTTATTCTTCTCTCTGCTTTCTGTGGTTGTGTTTCTTCTCTGCTGAAACAGTAATATCTGCCAAGTTGTTCTCAGTGCCCTGGCTATAAATGCTAGCCTGGATTTAACTACCCTAACATGTAGTTTACAGACATTATTATCTTTTTTTTTTTTTTTTTAATGTAGTTGGTCTCCACTAGTGTTGGTGCCACATTGAGAACCAGCATTGATCTCTGTTACTGGTAGATTGGGCATTTGGCAAAAGCAGTGGCTTGATCAGCCTTCTTGAGTTGGAGCCCATGATTTTCGGCTCAATCATAACCTCAATCTCTGCCATCCTTCATTCCCACTTTGTGCCAGTATTGGTGTGGCCAGTGTCAGAGGCTGGCGGATGTTTAATGTTTCTTCTATGGTAGTTTCTCTCTGATGGGTGTTAATATGTGTTGCAAAGCCCTTCCTTCTTTGTGCTTAAAACACATTGCCATTGAGTCAATGCCAGCTCATAGCGACCGTATAGGACAGAGTAGAACTGCCCCTCCCACAGGGTTTCCAAGGGGTGCTGGTGGATTTGAACCACTGACATTTTGGTTAACAGCTGAGCTCTTAACCACTGTGCCACCAGGATGCCATCTTTGTGCTTAATACTATATTTCTATCTATGTATCTCTGTCCCAGACCTTCCTTATATCGTTTTTTAATCTTTCTCTTTCCAGGTCCCGTAACCAAACTGCCAAGTCACTAACCAGTGCTCATGAATCCATGTATCCTCACCTCAGGCCAAACATTGTGGATCCATTTCCTAATACTTTAAGCATTGAGGGGTTTCTCCTTCACTGCCGTTTCAGGTCCACCCTGAATGGAACTGTAGTGCAGTACTGATCTATTTTGGCTTTCAGTTATATACTAGTCTGACCTATCCATGAATCACGCTTCACCTTTTTGCTCTCTGTGTCAGGATGAGAACCTCTTTGCCACCAAAGTTAGATCCATATGATCATAAGTATGACCTGAGGAAAAAGTACCAGTTCAAGAATGGTAGATTTCATGGGAGGCTGCTCCACTTGCTATTGAAACTTACTTGTGCTCTCTGGTTCTGTTTTTGTTGGATCCCAGATACCCCACATCCATCTCACAATAGATTGCTGCTGAGTTGATATTATTACTTGGTAGGTCTGACAGAATCCATTTCAGGAAGTGCAGTTCTGGCCACTTGGGATAACTAATATCTTGTGATTAGGGACTCTGTGTTTATCAGGACACGGTAGTATTCAAGGAGCTACTGTTTGGGTATTATGTATTTTTCACTTCAGATAGCACTGACTTGCCCAAGAAGCCTTGGGGTAGACACTGAGTTTTTCCTTTTAGGTCGTCCCATAAATATTATTCAATGTCTTTTTCCACCACTGATACCTCTAATGATGAAGGGTTTGCTGAGTCATATGTAAAAGGCAGCAGGGTCACATGTGATGCAGCCCAAACCTTGCATACTTACATCAAACTTGTCAGATTTCATGTCACCCGGTGTATAATTTGGAACAGGATTACCCAGTGTGAAATATCTGCCTCCAGAACCCAAAGAATCCTGGTAGGTATTATATTATCTTCTTAAAAGAAGAATCTATTTGCAAAAAGGTCACAGTCACAGGTACAAAGGTTAGGACCTCAACATACCTTTTGGCGGGGGGACACAATTAAAACCATAACAGGAGACAAATAAGTGAATTAACTAAAAATATGATGGGGACCACTATTCTTTAAGTCTTTGAGGGTGGCACATATCTCTGCCATTTCTCCTAGTATGAGATATTGCTTTTGATTTACCACTTTGGCCAAGTACATGGGTGGGAGGTGATTTCACAGACTTCTTCTTGGCCTTCCCCACTACAAGGACTCTTACCTGGTAGGCCAAAGATACCACAAAAATTCCCTTTGATATGGAACAGTGATTTCTGTGTTGATGACCCCAAAATCTGAAATCACCTCTGAACCTCCTGAGTCTACAGAAGTAGTCCATTCCTTCTTGTTAAAGTTTAGTGTTCCAATCAAGTTTAAGGACAATGTGAAACCTCTGCCTTGAAGTACAATTGTTCCCCTCTTTTCAAATCTACACCTGCAGTTCCTTCGGGTCACCAGAATAATGACTGGGATCAAGTCACAACATAATCTGGCTAGTGTGCTTCCAACTTGCTTAGAGTGGAGAGGGATTATATCCCAAAAAAACTGCAGCCCCTAACCTGCATGTGCCAGGAGGGAAGAGAAAATCTGTAAGACTGTATGCAGAGAGTGCTGGATTAAAGGTGGATGGCAGAACACATGGTCTGATACCAATAAATAAATAAATAAATAAACATTGCTGTCAAGTTGATTCTGACTTATAGCGACCCTATTTTTTTATGGCATAGTGGTTAAGTGCTACGGCTAACCAAAACGTTGCCAGTTCGAATCTATCAGGTACTCCTTGGAAACTCTAGAGGGTAGCTCTACTCTGTCCTATAGGGTCGCTATGAGTATGAGTCAGGTTGGATAAGGGAGTTTTATCCATATGGAAATCTTCTGGAATGGGATTTAATATCAGAAAAGATCCCAGGATGGTTAAAGAGGCTCTTGAAGTCTTGGAGAAAGCAATGGCACACATTATGGGTATAAGTGCCAGATCTGCCATGGGAATGGGTGGAAGAAAGGGCTAAAATGCTCAGAGACCTGGATGTTCCAGAGTATAAATACTACCTAAAGCAGGAATATCCATCAGATGACTAAGCTGCGTTAAAAAAAGCTCAAAAAACACCCACCTTATCACACACAACTAGTTACAAAATTTAAAAATGTGGGTAAATTAGAAAATTATAGAAAAACATAAATTAGTAAGAAATCATGGAAAGTGTGAATAGTCATATACCTATGTAAAAAATTAAACAATTAATTGAAAATGTCTCCATATAGAAAACACCAAGTACAGGCAAGAAGTCCCAAAAATCCAAGGAAAAGATAACTCTTCTTTAAGACGAATTATTCAGGAAAATAGAAGAAACCACTCATATCACATTTTATGGAGTAAATGTAGCATTCTTCTTAAAAAAATTTTAATATCAGATTTCAAATATCAAATCTAATTTCAAACATTAAATCCAATATCAAGAAAATCCAACATAAAAATAAAAATTATAGACCAATATGTAAATATCCAAAGTAAAATAATAACAGACCCAAACCAACAATGTATAGAAAGGGTAATACATTCTGACTAAACTTAGGGAATCAACATTGGCATAATACTAAAAAATATGTTAATAAAAGTCACTGAATCAACAAGTTAAATGCACAAAAGTGATCATTTTGATAGATGAAGTAATCATTTTTAATGAACTCTGATATTCATTTCTGATTTTAAAAAAGGGAGAAGGAGGTTTCCATATTTCCATATATTCATCTGGTGCTGCTGTAACAGAAATATCACAAGTGGATGGCTTTAACAAAGAGAAATTTATTTTATCACAGCCTAGTGGGCTAAAAGTCCAAATTCAGGGTGTCGGCTCCAAGGCTTTCGCTCTCTGTTGTCTCTGGAGGAAGATCTTTCTTGTCAATCTTTCCCTGGACTAGAAGCTTCTCCACACACGAACCCCGGGTCCAAAGAATACGCTCTGCTCCTGGAGCTTCTTTCTTGGTGGTAGGAGGTCCCCACCTCTCTGCTTGCTTCCCTTTCCTTTTATCTCTTGTAAGATAAAAGGTGGTGCAGGTGACGCCCCAGGGAAATTCTCTTTACATTAGATCAGAGATGTGACCTGGGTAAGGGTGTTACAATCCCACTCTAATACCCTTTAACATAAAACTGCAATCACAGAATGTAGGACAACCACAAGTACTGGAAATCATAGCCTAACCAAGTTAACACATATTTTGGGGGACACAATTCAAACCTTGAGAACATAGGAGAAGGGAGACACCCACAGCAAAAATCACAATTAACACTGGAACTTTAAAGTGTTAAAATAGGGGAACAAAAACAGAGCTACCTGTTACAAGTACCTTTGTTATACTGGAGAATATTAATAATGAAATAAGTGTGGAAAAATGAATAAAAACTAAAAAGAAATGAGAGAAAGATGTAAATTTTCTTTTCTTTTTTTTTTTTTTACAAAAGATATGATTATTTACAGAGAAAATGTCAAAGATTCTAGGGGCACATTTATAATCAATAGAGGGATTAAAAAATGCTGAATTTGTAAATAAAATATAAATATACCAATTTTCATTTTCACCCACCTCAGTTAGAAAACAAACTTTACAAAGTTGCCATTACAATAGTATTAAAAATTACAAGACACTTGGAGATAAATCAAACGAAATATGTGCAATATCTTTTTGGAACAAATTATAAAACTTTACCAAAAGGCAATAAATAGACCTAAAACACATGGCCAAAGATAAGAAAACTCAATATTATAAAAATGTCAGGGATGGCTGGCTAGGTAGAATCTACCATGGATCCCTCTTGCAACAAAGACTTGGAAAACCAAGTGAATCGATCACATACATGACAATCTACAAACCCTGACCATCAAACACAGAACTAAGGAGTTGATCTGAGTGACAGGAGAGTGAAAAGCTGCACCCTGAAGCAGCCACCGCTTCTGGAACCAGTGTCCCACACCATAGCCTTGAGCCCTCGCAGTTCCTGGTGCCAGAGTGGTGGGGCTGATCACGGCTTACTGAGACGGCACAAGCACGGGACGCAGCCCTAGCTCCTAACCCCCTGGAGTAACCTCAGCAGAGACTCAGCCAGCGCAAGCAGGCCGGCTTTGTTGCAGCTGACAGGAGAACAAGAAACCATGGGGAAGCAGAGACTGTTTTTGGAGCCTAGAGCACAGTGTCCCAGCCAGAAAACCTTAGCGCTGGGACTAGGAGCAGAGGAGCTGGTCATGGCTTCCTGAGATGGTGCAAGCACAGGACACAGGTCTGACCTTCGGGGGCAATCTCAACCTAGCCAGCGCACACAGACTACACACCCGTCTGGAATCTCAGATAAAACAGTCTTCATCAAACAAGATAAGTAACTTTGTCTATATTGCCTCACTACTCTCTCCTATCTATCTGATCCCTCCCCTCCCTGCCTCAGGCGGCTTCATTAATATTGGGATTTCCTGGGCCAGGGACTGAAGTGCTCTGTAGAGGTTTTTTGTTTGTTTTGTTTTCTCCTAAACCATTCTCCTGGCCTGAGAGAAGCAGAAATTAACAATCCAGGGTTGAAAAATACTTCTCTGACTTCCCTAAACTGGAATAATAATACAGAACCAGCTCCGGCCAAACATAAGAGATCCACAGCCTTTGGCTTTCATCCCTACAGGGAACAAGGTAACCATTATAATGGAAAGGCAATTCTGATAGCAATCTGACTGTAATTGTTTTAGCAGAGCAGTGGAAAGACAAGTTTTGGAGGTCTGATACTTCTCTACCTATTAAACAAAGCCCTCACTGATCCACAACAGGGAACTGAGAGCTGAAACTCCACCCACACCACCTAGCCACCTACTAAAGGGGTCTGAGGATAGTGATGCCTACCAATCTTTACAGGTACAAGCATTGGGTGCCTAAGCTACAGCTGCAGAGCACACCCACCAAAGTGCTTTAGGAATAGAGACACAACTACATCACTGGCAGGTGGGGGAAGGCTATCAGCATCCTGCCCTCCTCAGAGTGTGACCCCCTGCTGCTACTAGAATCTGGTGCATACAACTATTATATTATATATCACTACTCCTCTAATTTAATAGGTGAGAGCCTACACCACACATTTGGTGACCCACAATCAGGACACCAAAGCTGATTCTATTCAAGAATAGTGAATGGACTCATAGGCTAATATATCTGGTAACAGCTCAAACCAGCTGGTAATACGACATAAGTGATTCAAAGGCTAAAACAATCAAGATATCACAATCTAGTAGCCCATTTGGGTATACTCAAACAAAACAAAACAAGAAGATAAGACTCAGTGAGCAAATATAAAATAAATCACTACAATATCTTATAGATGGCTCAGAGACAGCAGTCAATATCAAATCACATGAAGAAGGAGACCATGATTGCTTCTACAAATCCCCAAATTAAAGACTCAAAATCTTTCCCAAATGAAGATACAATCCTGGAATTGCCGGATGCAGAATAAAAAAAAAAAACTAATATACAAAATGCTTCTAGACATCAAGGATGACCTCAGAAATGAAATAAGGCAATCTACAGAAAAAGCCAAGGAACACACTGATAAAGCAGTTGAAGAAATCAAAAAGAATGTTCAAAAACATAATGAAAAAATTAATAAGCTGCAAGAATCCGTAGAGAGACAGCATTCAGAAATCCAAAATATTAGCAATAAAATTACGGAATTAAACAACTTAATAGAAAGTCAGAGGCGAAGAATCAAGGAATTGGAATGCAGAGTTGGGGAGATGAGGATAAGGCAATTGACACCAATAGTTGAAGAAAAATCAGATAAAAAAATTTAAAAAACTCTAAGAATCATGTGGGACTCTATCAAGAAGGATAACTTGAGTGTGACTGGAGTTCCAGAACAGGGAGGGATAACAGAAAATATGGAGGAAATAGCTGAAGATCTGTTGACAGAAAACTTTCTTGGCATCTTGAAAGATGAAAGCATATCTATCAAGATGTTCATCGAACCCCATACAAGATAGATCCCAAAAGAAAATCACCAAGGCATATTATCAACAAACTTGCTAAAACAAAAATTAAAGAGAAAATTTTAAAAGCACCCAGGGATAAATGAAAAGTCACCAAGAAAGGAGAATCAATAAGAATAAGTTCAGACTACTCGGCAGAAACCATGCAGGCAAGAAGGCAATGGGATGACATATATAGAGTACTGAAGGAGAATAACTGCCAGCCAAGAATCATATATCCTGCAAAACTCTCTCTCAAATATGAAGGTGAAATTAAGACATTTACAGATAAACACAAGCTTAGAGAATTTGCAAAAACCAAACCAAAGCTACATGTATTACTAAAGGAAATTCTTTGGTCAGAAAATCAATAATATCCGATACCAACACAACACAAGGTCACAGAATGGAACATCCTGATATCAACTCAGGGAAATCACAAAATTGAAATAAGATTAATTTTAAAAAAATGCTCAAAACAGGGAACCATTGATGCCAATATGTAAAAAAAAAAATAATAATTTTTTTTTAATATGTAAAAGAGTACAATAATCAAAATAGAGGGACTAAATACAGGAGGCATAGATCTTCCATATGGAGAGGAAAACAAGGCAATATAGGGTAATACAAGTTAGGTTTTTACTTAGAAAAACAGGGTAAATATTAAGGTAACCACAAAGAGATCTGACAATTCCATACTTCAAAATAAAAACCAAGATAAACATAACAACTCAGCAAAAATAAATTCAAATACTATGAAAATGAGGAACACACAATTTACAAAGAAAAACTTCTCAGCACAAAAAAGTAAGTGGAAAAATGAAATTGTCAACAACACACACAAAAAGGCATCAAAATAACAGCTTTAAACTCATACTTATCTAAAATTATGCTGAATGTAAATGGACTAAAAGCACCAATAAAGAGATGGAGAGTCTCAGACTGGATAAAAAACATGATCCGTCTATATGCTGCCTACAAGAGACACACCTTAGACTTAGAGATACAAACAAACTAAAACTCAAAGGAAACAAAAAATATATATATCAAGCAAACAACAATCAAAAAAGAGCAGGAGTGGCAATATTAATTTCTGACAAAATAGACTTTAAAGTTAAATCCACCACAAAGGATAAAGAAGGACCCTACATAATGGTTAAAGGGACAATTGACCACAAAGATATAACCATATTAAATATTTATGCACACAATGAAAGGGCTGCAAGATACAGAAAACAAACTTTAACAGAATGAAATGTGAGATAGACACCTCTACAATTATAGTAGGAGACTTCAACATACCACTTTTGGAGAAGGATACGGCTTCCAGTAAGAAGCTCAATAGAGAGACATGGAAGATCTAATTGCTACAGTCAACCAACTTGACCTCACAGACTTATGCAGAACACTCCACCCAACAGGTGCAAAATACACTTTTTTTTCTAGTGCACATGGAACATTCTCTAGGATAAATCACATATTAGGTCATAAAACAAAGGTTTGCAGAATCAAAAACATTGAAATATTACAAAGCATCTTCTCAGACTACAAGGCCATAAAAGTGGAAATCAATAACAGAAAAATTAAGGAACAGAAATCAAATGCTCGGAAACTGAACAATACCCTGCTCAAAAAAGACTGGGTTATAGAAGACATTAAGGATGGAATTAAGAAATTCATAGAATGCAACGAGAACGAAAACACTTCCTATCAAAACCTCTGGGACACAGCAAAAGCAGTGCTCAGAGGTCAATTTATATTGATAAATGCACACATACATAAAGAAGAAAGAGCCAAAATCAGAGAACTGTCCCTACAACTTGAACAAATAGAAACTGAGCAACAAAAGAATCCATCAGGCACCAGAAGAAAACAAATAATAAAAATGAGAGCTGAACTAAATGAATTAGAGAACAGAAAAACAATTGAAAGAATTAACAAAGACAAAAGCTGGTTCTTTGAAAAAATTAACAAAATTGATAAACCATTGGCCAGACTGACTAAAGAAATACAGGAAAGGAAACAAAAAACCCAACTAAGAAACGAGATGGGCCATATCACAACAGACCAAACTGAAAATAAAAGAATCATATCAGATTATTACAAAACACTGTACTCAAATTTGCAAACCTAGAAGAAATGGATGAATTCCTAGAAAAACACTACCTACCTAAACTAACACAATCAGAAGTAGAACAACTAAATAGACCCATAACGAAAAAAGAGATTGAAAAGGTAAACAAAAAACTCCCAACAACAAAAAAAAAAGCCCTGGCCAGAACGGCTTCACTGCAGAGTTCTACCAAACTTTCAGAGAAGAGTTAACACCACTACTACTAAAGGTATTTCAAAGCATAGAAGAGTGTGGAATGCTACCTAACTCATTCTATGAAGCCAGCATATCTCTGATACTAAAACCACGTAAAGACACCACAAAAAAAGAAAATTATAGACCTATATCCCTCATGAATATAGATGCAAAAATCCTCAACAAAATTCTAGCCAATAGAATTCAACAACATATCAAAAAAATAATCCACCACGACCAAGTGGGATTTATACCAGGTATACAAGGTTGGTTCAATATTAGAAAAACCGTTAATGTGATCCACCATATAAATACAACAAAAGAAAAAAACCACATGATCTTATCAATTGATGCAGAAAAGGCATTTGACAAACTCCAACACCTATTCATGATAAAAACTCTCAGCAAAATAGGAATAGAAGGAAAATTCCTCAACATAATAAAGGGCGTTTATACAAAGCCAACAGCCAACATCATCCTAAATGGAGAGAGCCTGAAAGCATTTCCCTTGAGAACGGGAACCAGACAAGGATGCCCTTTATCAAGGCTCTTATTCAACATTGTGCTGGAGGTCCTAGCCAGAGAAATTAGGCTACACAAAGAAATAAAGGGCATCCAGAGGCAAGGAAGAAGTAAAATTATCTCTGTTTGCAGATGACATGATCTTATATACAGAAAACCCTAAGGAATCCTCAAACTAATAGAAGAGTTCAGCAGAGTTTCAGGTTACAAGATAAACTTACAAAAATCAGTTGGTTTCCTCTGCATCAACAAAAAGAACATTGAAGAAGAAATCAGCAAATCAGTACCATTCACAGTAGCCCCCAAGAAGATAAAATACTTAGGAATAAATCTTAACAAAGATGTAAAAGACCTATTCAAAGAAAACTTCAAGGTACTACTGCAAGAAACTAAAAGGGAGCTACATAAGTGGAAAAACATACCTTGCTCATGGATAGGAAGAATTAACATAGTAAAATTGCCTATTCTACCAAAAGCAATCTATACATACAATGCACTTCCGATCCAAATTCCAATGACATTTTTTAATGTGATGGAGAAACAAATCACCAACTTCATATGGAAGGGAAAGAGGCCCCGGATAAGTAAAGCATTACTGAAAAAGAAGAAGACAGTGGGAGGCCTCACTCTACCTGATTTTAGAACATATTATACAGCCACAGTAGTCAAAACAGCCTGGTACTGGTACAACAACAGATACAAAGACCGGTGGAACAGAATTGAGAACCCAGATATAAATCCATCCACATATGAGCAGCTGATATTTGACAAAGGCCCAGTGTCAGTTAATTGGGGAAAAGATAGTCATTTTAACAAATGGTGCTAGCATAACTGGATATCCATTTGCAAAAAAAATGAAACAGGACCCATACCTCACATCATGCACAAAAACTAACTCCAAGTGGATCAAAGACCTAAACATAAAGACTAAAATGATAAAGATCATGGAAGAAAAAATAGGGACAATGTTAGGAGCCCTAATACAAGGCATAAACAGAATACAAAACATTACTAAAAACGACGAAGAGAAACCAGATAACTGCGAGCTCCTAAAAATCAAACACCTATGCTCATCTAAAGACTTCACCAAAGGAGTTAAAAGACCACCTACAGATTGGGGGAAAAGATTTTCAGCTATGACATCTCTGACCAGCACCTGATCTCTAAAATCTACATGATTCTGCTAAAACTCAACCACAAAAAGCCTAACAACCCAATTAAATATTGGGCGAAGGATATGAACACACACTTCGTTAAAGAAGATATTCAGGCAGCTAACAGATACATTAGAAAATGCTCTCGATCATTAGCCATTAGAGAAATGCAAAGTAAAACTACAGTAAGATTCCATGTCACTCCAACAAGGTTGGCATTAGTCCAAAAAACACAAAATAATAAATGTTGGAGAGGCTGCGGAGAGATCGGAATAGTTATACACTGCTGGTGGGAATGTAAAATTGGACAACCACTTTGGAAATCGATTTGGGGTTTCCTTAAAAAGCTAGAAATATAACTACCATAAAAAAAATAAATAAATAAGACCCAGCAATTCCACTCCTCGGAATATATCCTAGAGAGGTAAAAACCTTTACAGGAACAGATATATGCACACCCATGTTTATTGCAGCATACTTTACAATACCAAAAAGACAGAAGCAACCATGGTGTCCATCAATGGATGAATGGATAAATAAATTATGGTATATTCCCACAATGGAGTACTACGCATTGATAAAGAACAGTGATGAATCTGTGAAACATTTCATAACATGGAGGAACCTGGAAGGCATTATGCTGAGTGAAATTAGTCAGTCACAAACGGACAAATATTGTATAAGACCACTATTATAAGATCATAAGAAATAGTTTAAACTGAGAAGAACACATTCTGTTGTGGTTAGGAGAGGCGGGGGGAGGGTGGGAAAGGGTTATTTACTGATTAGATAGTAGATAAGAACTACTTTAGGTGAAGGGAAGAACAACACTCAATACCGGGGAGGTCAGCACAACTGAATTAAACCAAAAACAAAGAAGTTTCCTGAATAAACTGAATGCTTCGAAGGTCAGCAAAGCAGGGGTAGGGGCTTGGAGACTATGGCTTCAGGGGACATCTAAGTCAATTGTCATACTAAAATCTATTAAAACATTCTGCATCCCACTTTGAAGTGTGGTGTCTGGGGTCTTAAACTCGAGCAAATGGCCATCTAAGATGCCTCAATGGTCTCAACCCACCTGGATCAAAGAAGAATGAGGAACACCAAGGTCACAAGGTAATTATGAGCCCAAGAGACAAAAAGGGCTACATGAACTAGAGACTACATCATCCTGAGACAAGTAGAACTAGATGGTGCCCGGCCACAAACGATGACTGCCCTGACATGGAGCACAACAGAGAACCCCTGAGGGAGCAGGAAAACAGTGGGATGCAGACCCAAAATTCTCATAAAAATACCAGACTTAATGGTCTGCCTGAGACTAAAAGGACCCTGGCTGTCATGGTCCCCAAACCTTCTGTTGGCCCAGGACAGGAACCTTTCCCAAAGCCAACTTGTCAGACATGGACTGGACTGGACGATGGGTTGGAGAAAGATGCTGATGAGGAGTGAGCTACTTGCATCAGGTGGAGACTTGAGACTACGTTGGCATCTCCTCTCTGGAGGGGAGATGGGAGGTTGGGGGTGGTTAGAAACTGGCAAAATAGTCACGAAAGGAGAGACTGGAAGGAGGAAGAGGGCTGACTCTTTAGGAGGAGAGTAAATGGGAGTATGTAGTAAGGTGTGTATAAGTTTATATGTGAGAGACTGATTTGATTTGTAAACTTTCACCTAAAGCACCATCAAAATTATTTTAAAAAATGTCAATTATCCAAAATTATTTTATAGACTGAAGGCAATTTGAATCTTTGAAAACCAAATCTAAATGTTGTGGTATATTTTTGGAAGGTAACTTTGATTACTGCCTCCTTGTGTCATTACTGGTAGTTATGAATTAAATTATGTCCCACTGACAGATACCCCCACGTATGTCAGTTTGTTATTCTGTGGGGGCTTGCATGTTGCTGTGATGCTGGAAACTATGCTACCGCTATTCAGATACAAGCACGGTCACCCATGGAGGACAGGTTTCAGCTGAGTTTCCAGACTAATACACACTAGGAAGAAGGACCCCGCAGTGAAAACCTTATGAATAGCAGCAGAACATTGTCTGATATAGCGCCAGAAGATGAGTCCGCCAGGTTGGAAGGCACTCAAAAGATGACTGGGAAAGAGCTGCCTCCTCAGAGTAAAGTCCACCTTAGAGACGTGGACAGAGTCAAGCTTTCGGGACCTTCATTTGGTGATGTGGCATGACTCATAATGAAAAGAAACAGCTGCAAACATCCATTAACAATCAGAACTTGGAATGTACAAATTTTGAATCTAGGAAAATTGGACATCAAAAATGGAAAGGAACACATAAACATAGATATCCTAGGCATTAGTGAGCTGAAATGGAGTGGTATTGGCCATTTCAAATCAGACAATCGTATAGTCTACTACGCAGGGAATGACAACTTGAAGAGGAATGGTGTTGTATTCATTGTCAAAAAGCACATTTCAAGATCAGTCCTGAAGAACAACCCTGTCAGTGATAGGATAATATCCATACGCCTACAAGGAAGTCCAGTTAATGCGACTATTATTCAAATTTACACACCAACCACTAAGGCCAAAGATGAAGAAAATGAAGTTTTTTTTCAGCTTCTGCAGTCTGGAATTGCTTGAACATGTAAACAGGATGCATTGATAATTACTGGTGATTGCAATGCGAAAGTCAGAGACAAAGAAGGAGGATCAGTAGTTGGAAAATATGGCCTTGGTGATAGAAACAATGCCAGAGATCGAATGATAGAATTTTGCAAGACCAACGATTTCTTCACACAAATACCTTTTTCACCAACATAAACAGTGACTATTTTATACACATGGACCTCACCAGATGGAACACACAGAAATCAAATTGACTACATCTGTGGTGGAAAGAGCTGATGGAAAAGCTCAATATCATCAGCCAGAACAAGGCCAGGGGCCGACTGTGGAACAGACCATCAATTGCTCATATGCAAGTGCAAGCTGAAACTGAAGAAAATCAGAGCAAGTCCACTAGAGCCAAAATACAGCCTTGAGTATATCCAAACTGAATTTAGAGACCATCTCAAGAATAGATTTGATGCCTTGAACACTAATTACTGAAGACCTGACAAACTGTGAAATGACGTCAAGGACATCATCCATGAAGAAAGCAAGAGGTCATTGAAAAGACAGGAAAGAAATAAAAGACCAAGGTGGATGTCAGAGCAGACTCTGAAACTTGTTCTCGAATGTAGAGCAGCTAAAGCAAAAGGAAGAAATGATGAAGTAAAAGAACTGAACAGAAGATTTCAAAGGGAGGCTCAAGAAGACAAAGTAAACTATTATAATGACATGTGCAAAAAGCTGAAAATAGAAAACCAAAAGGGAAGAACACATTTGGCATTTTTCAAGCTGAAAGAACTGAAGAAAAAATTCAAGCCTCAAGTTGCAATAGTGAAGGATTCTATGGGGAAAACACTAAAAGACGCAGGAAGCATCAAAACAAGGTCAAGGAATACACAGAGTCATTATACCAAAAAGAATTAGTCAATGTTTAACTATTTCAAGAGGTAGCATATGATCAGAAACCGATGGTACTGAAGGACATAGTCCAAGCTGCACTGAAGACATTGGCGAGAAACAAGGCTCCAGGGATTGACGGAATGTCAGTTGAGTTGTTTCAACAAAGGGATGCAACACTGGAAGTGCTCACTCGTCTACGCCAAGAAATTTGGAAAACAGTTACCTGGCCAACCGGCTGGAAGAGATCCATATTTATGCTTATTCCCAAGGAAGTTGATCCAATCGAATGCAGAAATTATCAAACAATATCATTAATATCACATGCAAGGAAAATTTTGCTGAAGATCATTCAAAAGCAGCTACAGCACTATATTAACAAGGAACTGCCAGCTATTCAGGCCCGATTCAGAAGAGGATGTGGAACTAGGGATATCATTGCTGATGTCAGATGGATTCTGGCTAAAAGCAGAGAATACCAGAAGGATGTTTACCTGTGTTTTATTCGCTATGTAAAAGCATTTGACTGGGTGGATCATAACAAATTATGGATAATATTGAGAAGAATGGAAATTCCAGAACACTTCATTGTGCTCATGAGGAACCTGTATATAGATCAAGAGGCAGTTGTTCATAGAGAACAAGGGGATACTGACTGGTTTAAAGTCAGGAAAGTTTTGTGTCAGGGTTGTACCCTTTCACCATACCGATTCAATCTGTATGCTGAGCAAATAATCCGAAAAGCTAGACTCTACGAAGAACAGGGTATCAGGATTGGAGGAAGACTCATTGACAACCTTGCTTGCTGAAAGTAAAGAGGACTTGAAGTACTTACTAATGAAGATCAAAGACCACAGCCTTTAGTATGGATTACACTTCAATATGACCAAAAAAAAAAAAAAAACCTAGTGCCATCGAATTGGTTCTAACTCATAGCAACCCTACAAAAACCTCACCACTGGACCAATAAGCAGCATCATGATAAATAGTGAAAAGATTGAAGTTGTCAAGGATTTTGTTCTACATGGATTCACAATCAACAGCCATGGAAGCAGCAGCCAAGAAATCAAAAGACACATTGCATTGGGCAAACCTGCGGCAAAGGAACACTTTGAAGTGTTGAAAAACAAAGATGTCACCTTGAAGACTAAGGTGCACCTGATCCGAGCCATGGTATTTTCAGTCACATCACATGCATGTGAAAGCTGGACAATGAATAAGGAAGATCAAAGAACTGACACCTTTGAATTGTGGTGTCGGCAAATAATATTGAAAATACCATGGACTGCCAAAAGAATGAACAAATTTGTCTTGAAAGAAGTGCAACTAGAATGCTCCTTAGAAGAAAGGATGGGGAGACTGCATCTTACATACTTTGGACATGTTGTCAGGAGGGATCGGTCCCTGGAGAAGGGCATCATGCTTGGTAAAGTACAGGGTCAGTGGAAAAGAGGAAGATCCTTGACAAGATGGATTGACACAGTGGCTGCAACAATGGGCTTGAGCATAACAAGGATTGTAAGGATGACACAGGACCAGGCAGTGTTTCGTTCTATGGTGCATGGGCCGCTATGAGTCAGAACCAACTCGACGGAATCTAATAGCAACAACAACAACCAAAAGATATGTTGACCAAAAGATATGTGACTATGACCTTTTTTGGAAGTAAGGTTTTTCTGTTGTTATTTAGGTTAAAGGAGGTCATATCAGAGTAAAAAAAAAAAAAAAAGAACGAAAACCAAACTCATTGCTGTCAATCCAATTCCAACTCGTAGTGGCCCTATAGGAGAGAGTAGAACCACCCCATAGGGTTTCCAAGGAGCAGATGGTGTTTTTGAACTGCCAACCTTTTGGTAAGTAGCTAAACTCTTCACATTGTGCCACCAGGACTCCTCATTTCAGAGTAGGGTGGTTCCAAGCCCTCATTTCTTTTGATTGGTCTCTTATGAAAGGAGAAGGTCACACAATAGGGGAAAACAGACATTGTGTGACAATGGAGGCAGACGTGTCTATTAAGCAGTAAAAGAATTC
Source organism: Elephas maximus indicus (assembly GCF_024166365.1). Taxonomy (NCBI): domain Eukaryota; kingdom Metazoa; phylum Chordata; class Mammalia; order Proboscidea; family Elephantidae; genus Elephas; species Elephas maximus. The sequence goes on along the minus strand of NC_064822.1, from coordinate 12,427,005 downwards.
AAGGATTTCTAGAAGCCCCTCACTGGAGGTTACGAGACAGATATGGAACAGTTCCACTCTCAAAGCCCCCAGAAAAATCAACATGACCGACACCCTAATTTGAACTTCTAGCCTTCATAACTGTGAGCAAATAAATTTCTGTTCTTTAAATCCACCCAGTTTGTAGTATTTTGTTATGGCAGCCCTAGAAGACTGAGACACTCTTTAGCATCTTCTTACAGCCTTTTGAAAAACTAAGCCAATCGTGGTGGCTTCACACAAACATGATTTATCTGTTGCTTCACTTTGCTGATAAGAACTTTCCTGTTACCTTGCTTGCAGTTGTGTCTCAGTATACCTGGTGTGTGTCTTTGACCGCTCTCAGGCTCGGTGTCAACAATGATCATCAGGAATGTGTGCTAGCAAACTTCTAAAACTGAGTCACTTAGCAGAATTAAATGGCTGACATAAGGTCTAAATCAAATCTCCAGTTTCTTACAAGTTCTTGTTCCTGCATTATTGAGAATGTAACCTTGGCACCTTCCTATTCATATGCATTTCAAATTAGGCTTCTGGCTAGGTGGGGCCAGAAGACCATGGCCCTCTATCAATCTTTTTTAACTGGGCTGGCTCTGGTCCCAAGCCACTCTTAAGTAAATAAAGGTCAGGGTCAGGAATGAGATTTACCAACTCTTAGTAAGTGAGGGTTGGGTCAGGAATGTGGTTGTAGGAGAAAAAGTTTACTCAAGATGTTCTAGGAAGAAGGTAGTTGGTTGAAAATAGAGTTGCTGATGACATACACACCTTGTGACCATATCATCATCATGCACTCCCCTTTCCCATTTTTCTATAAAAGCACATCTCTCACTCCACGCTTCAGAGAACCTGGTAGATTCCTCTCTGCCTTGTGTTTCCCCAATTCACAAGTTACAGTACCCTCAATAAATCTCTTTGCTTTTACTTTAATAGAGTGAGCGTTCTTACTCTTTGACAAATGTTTATTGTGCCTGCTGGTCAGTAGAAAGGATGATCCAGTTAGAGTCCCTCCCATAGGCCAGAATCTCTCTAGCAACTCTCACACAATTTATCATGCAGGCTCCCTGATAGGAAGATGGAAAAAGGCTAGGGGGAAAATTCTGTTGACTATTCATTTCCTGTATTCCATATGTTTAGAGGCACGTGTATATGAATACTTGGTTGTTAAATAAATAATTAAACTAAAAAAAAAAAAAAAGTATAACCAAAAACCATCCTAAGGAGCTGGTCTTAGAGATTACAGGTAAGAAACTTGGTTTTATGCTTGTATTTTCACTTTTGTTTTGTATTGTTTTCCTATTTTTTAAAATATCTTTATATCGCCTCATGTTTTATATATTTTTTTCTGTTTAGTAAACATGAAAAATATAAATTGGCTTTGACAAATAAAGATGGTAAAGGAATTCTCTTTGTTGATCTTTGGTTTTAGAAGTGGTTCTAGGAATGGATCCTTCAGGTAAGTTTCTGCCATTGAACCATTTTCCAGCCAGATGGTAGCAAGGACACCATTGTTGGTGGCAAATGGTGTAATGAGCCCTGATATAACATCCCAATTACCAAGACTCTTACTAGGGGTGAATTAGGATGGGATACATGCAGGAGTGGATGACTTATGTAATATTTCTAGCATTTGAGAGCACATTATAAAGATCGTGGATTGGTTGTTATTAAGTACCATCAATGGAAGACATTCATAAGCTCAAGTCAGCCAACAACCAACTCAAATTATAGTTTGAAGCCAGAAGATTTCTGTGCAGCATTGGAAGAGACCTTCATCTTTTGCAGCCAGAGGGTAATTGCACTGAAAACAAAACAAAACAAATAATAATAGACCAAAGCTCTGACAGTAAGAGTAACAAAAATACAAGGAAAGTTTACTTTACAGCCCTATAAAGCCTGTCAGGCTGTTATCAGATACCTGACAAGGAAGGAGTGGGATCCTGAGACTTGGGATAGAGATAAATTTGTATGGACGTTCTTGAGAACACTGAAACACCAGATTTCCCTAAACCCTCTAGGCACTCAGCAAAGGTCCAAGCAGCATTACTAGGATATAGCACCCTCACCTTGCCCAGAGAACATACAGAAGTCTCCTCTGAGATGGATGTGACTCAAGGTAATATTTACCCTCCTTGAGATTTGTCCTCATTTCCCCGATAAAAACATCTCACCTCTCAGTATAGGCTGACTGGAGACCATTATACCTAGTTCAAGAAAAAAGAAGTTATTCACCAAAAGTATTGCAGAGCTCAGCTAATATATATTGACAGGAATGGACCTTGAGATATCAGTTGAAAGTCTGGATTAAGCAGACTATGTTGTTGTCATTGTTAGGTGCATTTTAGTCAGTTACAACTCATAAAAAGACTGTATACAACAGAACAAAACACTGCCCAGTCCTACACCAGCCTCATAATCCTTGTTATGCTTGAGCCTATTATTGTAGCCACTGTGTCAATCTATCTCATTGAGGGTCTCCCTCTTTTTCGATGAGTCTCTACCAAGAATGACATTCTTCTCCAAAGACTGATCCCTCTTGATAACATGTCCAAAGTATGTGAGATGTAGTCTCCCCATCCTTGCTTCTAAGAAGCATTCTGGTCATAGTTCTTCCAAGACAGGTTTGTTTGTTCTTTTGACAGTCCATGGTATATTCAATATTCTTCACCAACACCCATTCAAAGTCATTGATTCTTCTTCCGTCTTCCTTATTCATTGTTCAGCTTTCTCATGCATTTGAAAAACCAGAAAAACCAAATCCATTGCCTTCGAGTCAATTCTGACTCATGGCTACCCTATAAGATGAGTAGAACTGCTCCATAGATTTTCCAAGGAGTGCCTGGTGGTTTCGAACTGCTGAGCTTTTGGTTAGCAGCTATAGCACTTAACCACTATGCCACCAGGGTTTTCACATGCATATGAGGGGATTGAAAACACCATGGCTTGTTCAGGCACATCTTAGTCTTCAAGGTGACATCTTTGATTTTCAACACTTGAAAGAGTTCTTTTGCAGCAGATTTGCCCAATGCAATGTGTCATTTGATTTCTTGACTACTACTTCCATGAGTGTTGATTGTGTATCCAAGTAAAATCAAATCCTTTATAACTTTATTCTTTATCCCATTTATCATGATGTTGCTTATTGGTACAACTGTGAGGATTTTTTTTTTTTCTTCATGTTGAGGTGTAATCCATACTTTGATCTTCATCAGTAAGTGCTTCAAGTCCTCTTCACTTTCAGCAAACAAGATTGTGACATCTGCATAATGCAGGCTGTTAATGATTCTTCCTCCAATCCTGGTGCCTCCTTCTTCTTTATACAGTCCAGCTTCTTGGGTTATTTTCTCAGCATTAAGTTTGAGTAAGTATGGTGAAAGGATACGATGCTGACATACATCTTTTCTGATTATAAATGATGCGGTATCCCCTTGTTCTGTTTCATCCACTGCCTCTTGATCTAAGTACAGGTTCCTCATAAACACAGTTAAGTGTTCTGGGAGTCCCATTCTTCATAATTTTATCAGTGTTTTGTTATGACCTACACAGTCAAATGCATTTACATAGTAAATAAAACACAGGTAAACATATATTTTGTATTTTCTGCTTTCAGCCAGGATTCCTCTGACATCAGCAATGATATCCCTGGATCCATGTACTCTTCTGAATCCTGCTTGAACTTCTGGCAGTTCCCTGTCAGTGTACTGCTGCAACTATTTTGAAAGATCTTCAGCAAAATTTTACTTGCATGGGATATTAATGATATTGTTTGATAACTTCCAAATTCTGTAGGATCACCTTTCTTTGGAATAGGCATAAATATGAATCTCTCCCAGCAGGTATGCCAGGTAGCTGTCTTCCAAATTTCTTGGCATAGATGAGTGAGTACTTCTGGCACTGCATACATTTGTTGAAACATCTCATTTGGTATTCTTTCAACTCTTGAAGCCTTGTTTTTCATCAATGCCTTCAGTGCAGCTTGGACCTCTTCCTTCAGTACCATCTGTTCCTGATGTCATGCTACTTCCTGGAATGGCTGAAAGTCAACCAATTCTTTTTGGTATGGTGACTATGTGTATTTTTTCCATCTTCTTTTTTTCCCCATAGACTCATTCAATACTGCAACTCAAGGCTTGAACTTTTTCTTCAGTGCTTTCAGCTTGAGAAATGGCAAGTGTGGTTTTCCAACTCCAGGTCTTTGCACTTGTCATTATAATACTTTATTTTGTGTCCTGGAGCTGCCCTTTCAAATCTTCTGTTCAGCTCTTTTGCTTCATCTTTTCTTCCTTTCATTTTAGCTACTCCATGTTCAATACCAACTTTCAGAGTCTCCTCTGACATTCATTTTGTTCTTTTCTTTCTTGTCTTGTCTTTTTAATGACCTCTTACTTTCTTCATCTATGATATCCTTGATATCATTTTACAACTCGTCTGGTCTTCAGTCATTAGTGTTCAATTCATCAGATCTATTCTTGAGATGGTCCCTAAATTCAGGTGGGATACACTCAAGTTCATACTTTGGTTCTCAAGGGCTTGTTCTAATTTTCTTCAGTTTCAACTTGAACTTACATATGACTGTTGATGGTCTGTTCCGCAGTCTGCCCCTGGCCTTGTTCTGACTGAAGATATTTTCTCTTTCCACTAATGTTGTTGATTTGATACCTGTGTATTCCATCTGGCGAGGTCCACTTGTATAGTTGCTGTTTATATTGGTGAAAAAAGGTATTTGTAATGAAGAAGTCATCGGTCTTTCAAAATTCTGCTATTCAATCTCCGACATAGTTTCTGTCACCAGGGCCATATTTTCCAACTACCAATCCTTCTTTGTTTCCAACTTTTTCATTCCAATTGCTAGTAATTATTAATGCATCTTGATTGCATGTTTGATCAATTTCAGACTGCAGAAGTTGGTAAGAATCTTCAATCTTTGGCCTTAGTACTTGGTGTATAAATTTGAAAAATAGTTGTTTTAACTGGTCTTCCTTGTAGGCGTGTGGATATCAACCTATCGCTGATAGCATTGTACTTCAGGGTAGATCTTGAAATGTTCTTTTTGACAATGAATGCAACACCATTCCTCTTCAATTTGTCATTCCCAGCATAGTAGATCATATGATTGTCCAGGTCACAACTGCCAATACCCGTTCATTCCAGCTTATGAATGCCTAGGATATTAATGTTTATGTGTTCCATTACATTTCTGATGATTTCCAATTTTCCTAGATTCATACTTTGTACATTCCATGTTCCAATTATTGATGAATGTTTGTAGCTGTTTCTTCTCCTTTTGAGTGGTACCACATCAGCAAATGAAGCTCCTGAAAGCTTGACTTCATCCATGCTATTAAGGTCGACTCTACTTTGAGGAGGCATCTCTTCCCCAGTTGTCTGAGTGCCTTCCAACCTGACGGCCTCATCTTCCAGGACTATACCAGACAATATTCTGCTGCTATTCATAAGGCTTTCACAGGCTAATTCTTTTTCGAAGTAGACTGCCAGGTCCTTCTTCCTAGTCTGCCTTAGTCTGAAAGCTTAGCTGAAACCTGTCTGCCATGGCTGACCCTGCTGGTATTTGAATACCAGTGGCATACATTCCAGCATCACAGAGACATGCAAGCCCTTACTGTACTATAAACTGTCAAACGTGTAGGGGAGGCCAAGTATAAGGCTGGATAAGAAAGAGTTTATTAATATGGGAACACTTTTTGGTGATTCAAAATTCAACTTTCTGTCCAACAACATGTAAATCCTGTCCAATATGTTCTGTCCTGTTTTATGAAGTTTAAAAGAAACAAATGATATAAATTCAAGAGGTGGAAATGCTATAACTGCCTTGGAAGAGTATTGAGAAAGAAGTAAGACAGCTCAGACATACAGATATGTTAGAGTGGATTTAATACGTAAAGTCAGAAAATTCACCAGCTGACTATGTTTCCTGGGAGGGTCCAGAGGATACTCCTCCTGTTAAAGTAATAAACACAAACATACCTGATAATCAAGGTCAACAGATTCTTAATGTGTTTAAGTAAAGATACTACATCGACCACAGCTTTGCAGTTGGAGATACCATTCACTTATGTTTACAGTAGCCTGTCATCATCTGCCATGTTCCATCTGCTTTTTGCATGGGCCAAAAAGGTGGCTAAAATTAGAAATTGATGAGAAGCATCATCCATGTGTCCTTTAAGTCTTTGAGAGTGACACAAATATCTGTCATTCCCACTAGAACTAGGTATTGTTTCTGATTCCCTATCTCAATGGAGAAGGGTCAGTGTCATGGGCTTCTACTTACCGTTTTCTACAATTACTCATATTTCACATATCAAGGAACTAATGTCAGGGACATTCATATCAATTATGTACACAGGGATGAGAGAATTAATACAGGTACCTCTGGAGACCCAGTGGACCGACTACAAGATGGATGGACATGGCCATCACCTGGCCTCCAATACTCCCCTCTCTAACAGAAGAATCATGTTAAAATTTAAGATTCTCTGGTATTTTAGTTTTTTGATACAACTCAGACTCTGTATCTACCAGCCCTTAAAATATCTGTGTATTCCCCTTTGCCCCAGTGCACATTTACTCAGGTAAATGCTTATAGGTGCCTTTGGTGAAGTACTGGAGCATCACTATTAAATATATTTTCTGAGGCATTGCAGGACCCTTCTCAAGAGATCAAGCTTCCCTTCAATGGATGGAATCTGAAACTGAATAAGGTCTGGATATTGGTCTACAGATCATTATTATTTTATTTACTTATTTATTTTTTTTAAGATAACATAAGTCTTTGGTTCACCGCATTCTTGGCCTATTTTTTTCTTTCTTTATAGGTCAGTTGGCTGCCCATATATCTCACCCCATGAATACTATAGTCCATTGTCACAACTAAGGTATCTACTTTTTGAAGATCCCCTAGTTGCCTTTCTGACTTTGCATCTGCTATGTTTAAGTGCTACCAGCTGGTATCTGCTGTTTCAGAATCCTATCATCCCTATTGTTGCTAGGGAACTCAATTCCGTAGCAGCATGCTCTGCGGTTACACTGGAAAAAAGGAGAGCCAGTGTTGAGCTGTCCAATGAAGCTGATCCCCCACAATAAAGTATCCTTTATTGCTTTAATGGAAGCCTTGATCTTGCAGTGGTTAAGAGCTATGACTGCTAACCAAAAGGTCAGCAGTTTGAAAACATCAAGTGCTCCTTGGAAACCCTATGGGGCAGTTCTCCTCTGTCCTGTAGGGTCTCTATGAGTCAGAATTGACATAGTTCCTTTATGGAACCCTGGAAATCATACTGTTGAATACTCTTATTTTTCACATTAAGAAATTAGTCTCTCAGAAACATAAGCTGTTTGTTCAAGTTTGCCTGAATGCTCAGGGTCTAAGTCTATACAAAGACCCACTGGTCCTAATGCTCAAGTAAACACATTTCCACTTTCAGCCTCCTCAACTCTGTGCTTCTTCTTTATCTCTGTAAACATGAAGGCTGAGGGAGGCTTTCCCTTTTTACCTTTATTAACCTCAGAAGATCAGGTTGGTGATTATTCAAATGGAGGCCATTCCCCTTAAGTATGGAAAATAATGGCATTGTATGTTTCTGAGGAGCTAGTTAATTCTTTATAGACTACTTGTACAATATGATGAAGTACTTAAAAAATTTCTCAGTAATGAAAATTGGTTCAGGGGGATATCAAGGAGTTAATCAGTAAGGTTTATTAATTAGCATATCGCCAATGGAGCCATTACAACTAATTAATAACATGGCACACAAAGGAATAGTGTGGTTTAAAAATCAATGACTCAGTACAGAATATTGTGTCTTCTGCCTCAGTTGCACTGAAGCTTATTAGAGAGATCTTAGATTATTAATCATCATTTGGATAGTCCTGAATCTAAGCTAACCAAAGTAGTATGTATACAGAGAAAGACAGGGCGGGACACCCTAAGAAACTTTCTATGAATTTATTCACGTTAGAACAGAATTTTTCCTGTTCATATTAAAATAACTATATTGTTTTACTTTTAAATAGCAACAGCAATTTGTCCACTAAAGGCGATAGTTACTTGCAAATTTTCATATTTAAGCACAAAGCTAATTTTATATGATGGTGCTGAATACTATTTTAAAACCTAAGCAAACAAGTGATTTTTAAAGTATTGGATTCTGTATACTTTTATAAGATAGCTCACTAATTATAAAAGAGTCAAGTGGTGGTTTCTAAAATTTCAAGGAAAGAATAAAAGCAAGTGTTCTTGTATTTTTATAAACACTAGCACACTACAAAGAGCGTGATTATAATCAATATCTGTTTTAAACAATGTATATTCCTTAAAAACAAATAGATCATTCAAGTCACATAAGATAACTCTGCAATAGCCTTGAAATTAACCAAACCAAAAGCCAAACCTGTTGCTGTCAAGTAGATTCCAACTCATAGCGACCCTATAGGAAAGAGAACTGTCGCATAGGGTTTCCAAGGAGCTACTGGTAAATTTGAACTGCTGACCTTTTGGTTAGCAGCTGAGCTCTTAACCATTGTACTACCAAGAATCCAGACTTGAAATTAAAGGGATGGTTCCATGCAATCTATTTTTAATGATTATAATTACTCTCACAGCTACAAGATGATAAATAAACTTTATTTTTTTTTCATTCAAACCCACTTTACAACTCCCCTGTGTTCAGTTCACAGAAATAGAATGGATGATCATTCATAATACTTACTTTCATTGACTTTCTAAAGTTCAGAATTCTCAGCATTAAAATCATCCTTTAAAATTGTTCTTGAAAGACCCTTCCCTCCCCTTAATCAGATTTCAGAGTTTATGAACGAGAACATTGGAGCCAACAAAACTGGGTTGGCTCTAACCCTGGTGCTAATTAACTATGTGACTTTGGGTAAATTACACAATATTTTAAATATCAGGGTCCTCGCCCATACAAATGATAGAATGCTATAATCCACCTAATATGATTATTGGCAGGATTAAATAAGGCAATGCATATAAAGGTTAGCATGGTTGCTAATATAAAGCAATTACTTAATAAAAGTATGCTTAGTGTTTGTATTAACAGTATTCACTATCGTTAATAAAATAACCATATAATATAGAAATTAGGCACAGGAAAGAAATTATATGATCTCATTCTCCACGGGGAAACCTTGGTGGCGTAGTTGTTAAGTTCTACATCTGCTAACCAAAAGGTCAGAAGTTCAAATCCACCAGGCACTCCTTGGAAACTCTATGGGGCAGTCTACTCTGTCCTACAGGGTTGCTAGGAGTCAGTATCTGACTCAATAGCAACTGATTGTTGTTTGTTTGTTGTATTCTCCACTGAATGATGGCAAAGGAAGACAAGAATAAGAAACTGCTTAAAACAGACAGTTATAATGTGCCAGTAGAGTGAGTAATCTCAGCCTTCTAACCAACTTCATGAGAATTCAGGGAGGTAGTAGAAGGAGCTCTGGTGGCACAATGGTTAAGTGCTCAAAAGCTAATCAAAAGGTCAGCAGTTTGAACCACCAGCTACACTGAAAGAGAAAGATGTAGCAATCTGCTTCTGTATGGAACACATCTATTCTGTCCTGTAGGGTTGCTATGAGTTGGAACTGACACGGCAAAAATGGATTTGGTTTCGGTTTATGTGGTGGTAAAGTTTTTTAAAGGACCTTTGGAGATGTTATGGATTGGAATGCGTCCCCCCAAAATAAGTTGTAAACCCTAACCTCTATGCCCATGGTTATAACCCTATTTGGGAATGGATTATCTTTGTTATGTTAATGAGGCAGGTTAGTGTAGGGTGCATCTTGAGTCAATCTCTTTTGATGTATAAAAGAAATTAAACACAAACTAGCAGAGATGGGGGAAGAAAGATGCCAAGCTACATGAAGATTGTGCGGGAACAGAAGCTCTGAAGAGACAAAGACCTTCTTCCAGAGGGACAGAGAAAGAAAGACTTCCCCTAGAGCTGGCACCCAGAATTAGGACTTCTAGCCTCCTAATATGTGAGAAAATAAATTTGTTCGTTAAATCCAACCACTTGTGTTATTTCTGTTTTAGCAGCCCTGTATAATGAAGACGGAATTTAGTATTGAGAAGTGACAGTGCTGAACTAACAGATACCTAAAATATAGAAGAAATTTTGGAATTGGGTAATGAGTGGAGGCTGAAAAATTTTAAGGTGCTCTGGTAGCACAGCATTTAAGAGCTCAAGCTGCTAACCAAAAGGTTGGTAGTTCAAATCCATCAGCCACTCTTTGGAAATCCTACGGGGCAGTTCTACTCTGTCTTATAGGGTCTCTATGAGTCAGAATTGACTTGATGACAATGGGTTTGTTTGTTTTTTAATAGTAAAAACCTAGGTTGCTTTGAAAAGACTGTTGGTAGAATTGTGGAGGTCAAACGCAATTCCTAAGAGGGCTCAGAAAGAAGCAAGAGCTATAGAGAAAATCTCTATTGTCTTAGAAAATATATATGGTCCTAGCAACAGAAGGTTGCTAGGAATGTGGACGTTAAACATCCTTCTGTTGAAGCTTTAAAAGAAACTGATGAACCTACGATTGAACAATGGAGAAAGGGCCATGCTTTATATGTAGCGGCAAAGAACTTACCTGAATTATGTTCAAATGTTTGGTGGAAGGTAGAACTTGTAAGTGATGAACCTGTATATCTGGCTGATGAGATTTCTAAGCAAGATCTTACAGGGATGTGTGGTTTCTCTTTGCCTCTTATTGTAAAACGTGAGAGGAAAAAGATGGACTTAAAAATGAACAGTGCAAAATGAAAACAAAATTCAAAGATTTGGAAAATTATGTTGTACAAACTAAGAGCACATGACATAGAATATTTACTAGGACAGGGCTACACAATTTTTTGTTAAAGAGATTAAGCCTGTGACTGATGGGTCTAGCCAACTGCCACAGCTGAAAACCCATCAGTTTAGATTGAAGGGGTAGAGTAAGAATGAAGGTAGAGAAAGAATGAAAGGAAAGAACACTGCCTACCTCTTAGAATTCTACAGGCAGGAAACAGACCAAAAGAGCCACAACTGTTGTCCTTAAGAAAAGGACCATCTCTGGAGCAACTCCAAGATCAGCAGAAATGTTGGAAGGAGCGTGGGAAGCAGGGCTACTTCAATTTCACAAAGGGTTGAATCACTGCCTGCTGGGTTTCAAAGGGCTTAAAATTCAAAGAGACAGCTCTTCGCCAACTGGAGCTGCCGAGGGGGTGGGGTGGCCATTAAGATGGACTAGGAGAATGGGATTGCTCAACAAAAAGGGAGCACAGTTGCCATTCCTGTGGGGCTGGAAGGTGGAGCTGAAGCCCAGGGTCAAGAAGCTTCTATTCAGAACCCAGAAGGCATGGCCATCACCCAGATTCTGGAGGGAAGAACAATTGCTCAGATGATCTGAGAAGAGAGGATTATTTTAAAGACTTGAGAGCTAATGTAATTTGTTCTGCTGGATTTTGGAATTGCCTGGTGCCTATTATTCCTTCTTTTCCTCCAATTTCTCCCTTTTGTAATGTCTACCTTGTGCCTGTCTCTTCACTGTACCTTGGAAGCAGATAACTTGTATTCTAGATTTCTCAGGTTCACAGATGAAGAGGAATTTTGCCCCAGGATGGAATACACCTAAAGCCTTACCCATATTTGATTTAGATGATTCAGAAGATGAGATTTTCGGCTTGGAGTTGATTTAAGACTTTTGGGATGACATGATCTGGTGAATGTGCTTGGCATGCAGCAAGGATATGAATTTTGGGGGGCTGAAGGATGGAATGTTATGGATTGAATTATGTTCCCCCAAAATATGTGTTGTAAATCTTAACCTCCAAGTCTGTGGAAAACGAGCCCTTTTGGGTTGGTAGTTAAAGAGAGCAGCTGCTAATGGAAAGGTCAGCAGTTTGAACCTACCAAATGCTCCACAGGAGAAAGATGTGGCAGTCTGCTTCTGTAAAGACTGACAGCCTTGGAAACCCTGTGGGGCAGTTTTACGCTGTTCTACAGGGTCATAGAGAGTTGGAATGGACTCAACAGCAATGGGTTTGGTTTGATTTTTATGTCTGTGGTTACAATACATTTGGGAATGGGTTGTCTTTGTTATGATAGTGGGGCAGGATTAGTGTAGGGTGTATCTTGAGTCAATCTCTTTCCAAATATAAAGGAGGTTAAAGGAAAACTATCAAACAGAGGCTCCAGAAGAGAGATGCCAAACCACTTAAAGATTGCCTAGGAGCAGAATCTCAGAAAAGAAAAGGACCTTCCTGCAGAGCTGACAGAGAGAGAAAGGTGGCATCATGAATTCAGACTTCTAGGCTCCTAAACGGTAAGAAATTAAAAACGTTTGTTAAAGCCACCCACTTGTCCTATTTCTATTATAGCAACACTAGATAATCAAGACAGGAGAGAAAGTCAGAAAAACAGAAACTTTACTCCACTATTTCATCAAAAACAGTCTATAAAAAGTTGTATGCAGTAGCTATTTGTTTCATATCTGGGGATATTAAAACCAAATCAAACCAAAACCTATTGCCGTTGAGTTGATTCCAACTCATAGGAGATTAAGCCAATTAACATATATAACATGTTTCTTTAAAAAGTTTGAATAAAATTTTCTGAAAATTATAGGATCAAGGAAATATTGTATGTCTTAGTTATCTAGGGCTGCTATAACAGAAATACCTCAAATGGATGGCTTTAACAAATAGAATTTATTCTCTCAGAGTTTAGGAGGCTGTAAGTCCAAAATCAGGGTGCCAGCTCTAGAGGAAGGCTTTCTGTCTCTGGTTGTCCTGAGGGAAGGTCATTGTCATCAATCTTCCCCTTGTCTAGGATATAATGAAGTTTTAGTTTTGTATGGTTTTCTTAGTATTTTTTCTGTGTTGCATGGTATATTATTTTTTATAATCACAGCTTAGCAGGGAAAGTGATTATCTAGTTTTTAAATTGAATCAGAAAGAATTTTGAGATTCTCCATTCAAATTTGCACTGAGCCATATTTATCAAACTGATTATACACCTGAGGTTTTCTATGCTTGTTTTCCTACAGCAAGTAAGGACTAGTCACCTGTACTTCTACCCACTGGTTCTCACACTTTAGTGTATATGGAAATCAACTAGATTTTGTCAAAATGCATGTTCTGATTTGGTAGGTCTAGGGTGGAACTTAAGGTTCTGAATTTCTAATATACTCCCAGATTATCCTGATGCTGTTGTTCTAAAGTTAAAGTACTCAGCTGCTAACTAAAAGGCTGGAGGTTTAAGTCTACCCAGAGACAACTCAGAAGAAAGGAGTAATGATCTGTTTCCAAAAAACCAGCTATCGAAAACTATGGAGCATTGTTCTACTCTGACACACATAGGGTTGCCATGAGTCAGAGTCAACTCGACAGCAACTAGTATTTGTTCTGCAAACCACACTTTGAGAAGAAAATTTCTGCATCAAACTGACCACCTTCTGGAGAGAAAAGAGAAGAAATGTGTAGAACATATCTGAACAGTGTGACTTGGGTTCTTATTTATCTAGTCAGGCATTTTTCTCTTTTTGACCATTAAAAACAAAGCTCCAGTACTATGCTAAATGCAGGCTTTCTTTACTAGTTAAGCTAAATGATTATTTGGTTTTAAGAAGACATCAGGTGATATTTTTTGTTTAGGGTTTCACGGTTATCTCAGGGCAATAGTTTTGAGGGTTCATTCAGCCTCCATGGCTCCAGAAATTCTGAATTCCATGAGAATTTGAAATTCTTTTCTGCATTTTCTCTACATGGGATCAAATTAACAACTGCAACTTGAAAGATTAGGTAAGAAAGTTAGAAGGCAGTGAGTTTATGTTAATGAGGAGGAACAATTCAGAAAAGGTGAGTGAGAATGGTTACACAACTTAAAGAATGTAATCATTGTCACTGAACTGTACGTTTAGAAACTGTCAAATTGCTCTATGTTCTGCTGTGTATATTCTCAACAACAACAAAAAAAGAAAAGAAATTATATATAAAAAGTGTAAAGACCACGACAGCAGGGAATATCCATCCATCCATCCATCCATCTGTCCATCCAACCATTTACATACATATACATTAATTCAACAAATATTTACTGAGCATATTCCATGTGCAAGAGAATAATGTTCTAGGCCTAAGGGTCAAAGTCCATATTCTAGTACACCATAGCTTCTGATAAGGAAAATGGAATGTAAATACATAAATAAACACATGAAAAGATAATTAAAAAAATGATTTCCATAATGAAAATAAATCAGGAAAAAGGAAGACAAGGTGATAGAGGCAGTGTTACAATTGCCTAGGCTCCTGTGTCCCAGATCTGTCATCTGAATATGTGTGTACTGGGCAAGTGACCTGTGTGGTAGGAGCCACACATTCCTCTTTACATTCTTTTCTTTAAAATGCAGGTGTGATGGAATGAGGTGATTTTTGAAAGACTTAGTGGCATGCCTAGCACATTGAAAAAGCTCAATAATTGTTGATTATTATTATTTCCTGGTGCAGAGAAAGGAATTCCAAGCAGGGATAAAATTTATGAAAATGCAAAAGCATTGACTACCCTCAGGTACTAGACAGTAGTTAGCAATTTGAGAAATTCAGGGTTTCAAAATTTTTGTATGGGTGTGGCTACAAACAAAATTTTAAAAGATAGTTAAGATTTTAGGGTTGGCTTATTAAGGACAATTATGTCTCCTACCAAGGAGTATGCTATAATCTTGAAGTTTTCAAATTTCAGTGCACAAAATAATACAGATACCTTGTTCTTACTCCAGAGCTTCTCTGGCAGCCATTTTCATTCTGAATAAGAATTTAAGACAAATATTCCTTTGGACAAGAAGAAACCAAGAGAGTTTTAAAGAAGTAAAATATGTGCAATATTACAGATCAAAATTTAAGTGTCATATACAGTAGGGGAAAGTCCAAAAATGTATTTCAAATAGAGCACAAACAAAAAATACCTAATTGGTCTTGGAGAAAATGGTAGAAAGTCATTCTGAGAAGATCAGATCAAATTATAATATTATTTGTTAACAAATGATTCTTTTATAAGTGAGATTAATGATGAGTCCATAGTTAAAGCTAACTGAAAGTTCAAATAGAAATGGTATGGCTATACAGAATTCTGAAGATTTAATTTCCCAGAGCATGTGACCTGTAGAAAACTGAACAGAGGTACAAAGTGGTCTGGCAGAATATCAGGTGGCCTCATGTCTTCATCTCAACAACATCTCAATAGGCCTTGCAAGTTTTATTAAAAATCTATTTCATTTTCTGGTTTTCAGCGAATCAATTTAAGGGATATCTTTTCACCTCCCCTGGATCAGAGACCTTGAGCATAATAAGAATTTTCATTTCAGATAAACTAATTGGTTTGGAGAATATATGGAAGAAATAACTCTCTCTTGAAGATTAGGAATCATCCACCTTCTTTTTATATCAACCTTATGAGATATTAATTGATTAATAAGACGCAGGTTAAATGGAAACACACCAGCCCAGGGGCAAGGACGAGAAGGGAGAAGGGGAAAAGAAAGCCGGTAATGGAGAACCCAAAATCAAGAAGGAGTGTTGACATGTCGTGGGGCTGGCAACCAAAGTCACAAAACTATATGCATATTAATTGTTTAAAGAGAAACTAATTTGCTCTTAAAACCTTCATCTAAAGCACAATAAAAAAAAAAAAAGTAAAAACAAAAAATATTACTAATCATGTTAAGAGAGACATTGAGTGAGATGTCCTGGCAGAAGACCTTTTGCTATCCCTGAAGCTGAACCTGCCTCCTGCTTCACCAAGGCTAGAGTGACTACCATTTTGAACTGTCTGAAAAAAATTTTTTTTTTCTCAGTTTACTAGATAGATCATCATCGTCACTTTTTTTTTAGGAAGAGAATGTTGAGACTGATGTGGCAGTTGAACTGGAAAAGCGAGAGCAGAGTATTCTGAACATGGGGGAGGGGAGGAAAATTTATAGTGTTCTGTCAATTTCTTTGGTATAAATAACCTCACTAAGCTCAATTTCAAAGTACCAAAAATTTAATAAACAGCTCACAAAAATCTTGTGTAGTCAATAACTGACTCCCGCAGGGCAGTACAAGCTGACTCCACAACAACACTGAGTAAGAGAGGCTCATAGTAAACAGGTAGAAAGCTATGAAATAATACAAGATATTGAAGACCAGTGGAAAGTGACAGACCTAATGCAGCAAAATTAGAATGGGAGAAAACATCAGGATTTGATAGACATTTATGGGATTAATTGATATGATAACTGATCGAATATCAGAATAAAGGTAAATCAGAAGCAAAGGATAATACCATAGTTTTTAACTTAAAAGATTGAAAGGATGGTGGTACCTGTGATTGTGATTCAGAAAAAAGGGGACAGCAAGAATAAGTGATGCCTCCCAATCTTTACAGCCAACAGCATTGGGTGTCCATAGTTCAGCTACAAAACCCACCTACCTATGTGCTCTGGGGAACAGGGAAGAGTTTTCCTCCCATACACTCAGGGACAGCCATCAGCCCCTTGCCTTGCTCAGTTCATGACCCCCACTGCAGCCAGATACCTGTGCCTGCTCCAAACACCTCTGCTGTCTAGGACTGTACGTGAGGGCCTGCACCACACACTTGGTGGCAACCACCTGGACACCTAAGCTGAATCCATGCAAGAAAAGTAAATGGACTCATGGGCTCACATACCTAGTGACAGCTCTAACCATCTGTTGAGAAGACTTAAGAGCTTCGAAGGTGCCAATAATCAAACTAGCTCACAGGAGCAGCTTATTTGGGCATATCAAAACAAAACAAAACAAGAAGCTAGGACACAGTAAGCAAACATGAAATACATAAATATAATAACTTATTGATGGCTCAGGGACAACTGTCAATATCAAATTACATAAAGAGGCAGACCATGATGGCTTCAGTAAGTGCCCAAAATGAAGAACAAAGAAACCTTCCAGAGGAAGATAACTTTTTGGAATTACTGGAGGTAGAATCCAAAAGATTAATACACAGAGCTCTTCAAGAGATCAGGAAGGAAATAAGGCAAAACACAGAAAAAGCCAAGGAACACACAGAAGAAGCAATAGAGGAACTGAAGAAGTTTATACAAGAGCGTGATGACAATTTTAACAGGCTGCAAGAATCCATAGAGAGATAGCAAACAGAAATCCAAAAGAGTAACAATAAAATTTCAGAATTAGACAACTCAATAGAAAGTCATAGGAACATAATTGAGGCAACAGAAGTCAGAATTAGTAAGACTGAAGATAAAGCACTTGACACCAACTCATTTGAGGAAAAATCAGATAAAAGTATTAAAAAAAAAAATGAAGAAATCCAAAGAATCATATGGGACTCTTTCGAGAGGAATAAAATATGAGTGATTGGATTACCAGAACAGAGGGGAATAACAGAAAATAAAAAGAGAAATATTGAAGATTTGTTGGCAGAAAACTTATTTGATATCATGAAGGGTGAGAAGATAACTATTTAAGAAGCTCATTGGACCCCACACAAGGAAGGTCCCAAAAGAAAATCACCAAGATATAATCAAATTTGTTAAAATGAAAAATAAAGAAAGAATTTTTAAGAGCGACTAGGGATAAACGAAAACTTATCTTTTTTTATTTTAGATCTACAAAGAAGAGTCAATAAGATTAAGCTCAGACAACTCAGCAAAAACCATGCCGGCAAGAAGGCAATGGAATGATAGAAAAAAAAAAAATTACCAAACAAGAATTATATATCAACAAAGTTGTCTCTCAAATGTGATAAAGAAATTAGAGCATTTCCAGATAAACAGATGTTCAGGGAATTTGTAAAAATTGAACCAAAATTACAAGAAATACTAAAGGAATTCCTCTGGTTAGGAAATCAATAACATCAGATAACAACCCACGACTAGAACACAGGACAGAATAAACAGATATCAACCCAGAGAGTGAAGTCACAAAAATAAATCAAAGCCAAAACACTGAAAATAGAGAAACAGAGACATAAATATTAAAAGATGACATTAAAACAAAAAAAGAGGGACTAAATAATGTGTCATAGATGTTTCATATAGAGAGGAAGTCAAGGTGATTGATATAAAGTAATAAAGGATTGGCTTAAACTTAGAAAAATAGAGGTAAATATTGAGGTAACTACAAAGGAGACTAACAATCCTACACATCAAAATAAAACACAAGAAAAACAGAGACTCAGCAAATATAAAATTAACAACAATGAGAAAGATGACTCAGTACAGAAAATTAAGTGAAACAAAAAAACTGTCAACAAGACACACACAAAAATACGGCAAAATGACGGCACTAAACTCATACCTATCAATAATTACTCTGAATGTAAATGGACTAAATATACCAATAAAGAGACAGAGAGTGGCAGAATGGATTAAAAAACAAGATCCGTTTATATGCTGCCTAAAAGAGGCACACATTAGACTTAGAGACACAAACACACTAAAACTCAAAGAATGGGAAGAAAATATGTCAAGCAAATGACAATCAAAAAAGAGCAGGAGTGCCAATATTAATCCCTGACAAAACAGGCTTTAAAGCAAAATCCACCACAAAGGATAAGGAAAGACACTAAATAATGATTAAAGGATCAACACACCAGGAGGACATAACCATAATAAATATTTATGTACCCAAAGACAGGGCTCCACCATATAAAAACAAAACAAAACAAAAACTCCAACAACATTGGAAAGAGAAAAAGCTCCACAATAATAGAAGATGTCAACACATCACTTTCAGTGAAGAAGAGAACATCTAGAAAGAATCTCAATAAAGAAACAGAAGATCTAAATGCCACAGTCAACCAACTTGATCTCATAGGCATATACAGAATGCTCCACCCAACAACTGCCAAGCATACTTTCCTTTCCAATGCACATGGAACTTTCTCCAGAATAGACCACATATTAGGCCATAAAGTGAGCCTTAACAGAATCCAAAGCATCAAAATATTACAAAGCATCTTCTCTGACCATAAAGTCATAAAAGGAGAAATCAATAAGAGAAAAGGCCAGGGAAAAAAAAAATCAGACAAATGGAAACTGAACAACACCTTGGTGAAAATGTACTAGGTTATAGAAGAAAGTAAACATGGAATAAAGAAATTCACAGAGTCAAACGAGAATGAAAATACATCCTATCAGAAGCTTTGGGACACAGCAAAAGAAATGCTCAGAGGTAAATTTAGAGCAATAAACACATACATCCAGAAAGAAGAAACGGCCAATATCAAACCATTAATCCTATAACACAAATAAATAGAAAGAGAGCAGCAAAAGAAGCCCTCCAGCACGAGAAGAAAGAAAAACATAAAAATCAGAGTAGAATTAAATGAAATAGACAATTAAAAAACAGTTGAAAGAGTTAATGAGGCCAAAAGTTGGTTCTTTTAAAGATCAACAAAATCAATAAACCATTGGCTAAAATGTAAAAAGAAAAGCAAGAGAGGAAGCAAATAACACGAATAGGAAATGAGAGGGGAGATATAGCAACAGACCCAACTGAAATTAAAAGAATCATAACAGAATACTACGAAAAATTGTACTCCAACAAATTTGAATACCTAAAGGAAATGGATAAAATCCAAACAACAACAAAAGCCCTAGCACTGACAGCTTCACTGGAGAATTCTGCCAAGCCTTCAGAGAACAGTTAACTCCAGTACTACTAAAGACATTTCAGAGCATAGAAAAGGATGGATATTCCTAAACTCATTCTATGAAGCCAGCATATCCCTGATACCAAAACCAAATAAAGACACCACAAAAAAAAAGAAAATTACAGACCTATTTCCCTCATGAACTTAAATGCAAAAGTCCACAACAAAATTCCAGCCAATAGAATTAAACAACATATCAAAAAAATAATTCACCATTACCAAATAGGATTCATACCAGGTATGTAGGAATAGTTCAATATTAGAAAAACAATCAATGTAATCCATCACATAAATAAAACAAAAGACAGAACCACACGACCTTATCAATTGACGTAGAAGAGGAATTTGACAAAGTCCAGCCACTTTCATGGTAAAAACTCTCAGCAAAATAGAAATAGAAGGGAAATTCCTCAACATACTAAAGGGTATTTATACAAAGCCAAGAGCCAACATCATCCTAAATGGAGAGAGTCTGAAAGCATTCTCCTTGAGAAGGGGAACCAGACAAGGATGCCCTTTATCCCTACTCTAATTCAACATTGTGCTGGAGGTCCTAGCCAGAGCAATCAGGCTAGGAAAAGAAAAAGGGCATCCATACTGATAAGAAAAAAAAAAAAAAGAATCTCAATTTGCAAATGATATGATCTTATATACAGAAAACCCAAAAGAACCCACAAGAAAACTACTGGAACTAATAGAAGATTTCAGCAAAGTATCAGGATACAAGATAAACATACAAAAATCAGTTGGATTCCTCTATTCCAACAAAGAGAACTTCAAGAGGAAATCACCAAATCTATACCACTTACAATAGCCTCCAAGAAGATAAAATACTGAGGAATAAATCTAACCAGAGATGTAAAAGACCTATACAAAGAAAACTACAAGACACTACTGCAAGAAACCAAAAGAGAACTACGTAAGTGGACAAACATACTTTGCTCATGGATTGGAAGACTCAACATTTTGAAAATGTCAGTTCTACCCAAAGCTATCTACCGATACAATGCAAACCTGATCCAAATTCCAACAACACTTTTTAATGAGTTGGAGAAAAAAATCACTAACTTCATTTGGAAAAAGAAGAGGCCCAGGATAAGTAAAGTATTACCGAAGCAGAGCAAAGTAGGAGGTCTCACACTATCTGATTTTAGAACCTATTATAGTGCCATGGTAGTCAAAACAGCCTAGTGCTTGTACCACAACAGATACATAGACCAATGGGACAGAATTGAGAATCCAGAGGTAAATTCATACACCTATGAGCAGCTGATATTTGCCAAAGGCCCAAAGTCCATTAAATGGGGAAAGATGGTGCTGGCATAACTGGATATCCATCTGCAAAAAAATTAAACAAGACTCATACCTCACACCATGCATAAAAACTAACTCAAAATGGATCAAAACCTTAATATAAAGTCTAAAACTATAAAGATTAGGGAAGAAAAAAATAGGGACTACACTTGGAGCCCTAATACATGGTATAAACAGAACACAAAACATTATTAACAATGCACAAACACTAGAAGAGAAACTAGAAACCTGGGAGCTCCTAAAAATCAAACACTTATGCTGATCAAAAGACTTCACCAAAAGAGTAAGAAGACAACCTACAGGCCGGGAAAAAATCTAAAACGTAAAATCTACAAGATACTGCAAAACCTCGACAACAAAAAGACAAATAGCCCAATTAAAACAATGGGCAAAGGATATGAACAGGCACTTCACCAAAGGAGACATTCAGGTGGCTAACGGATACAAGAGGAAATGCTCAGGATCATTAGCCATTACAGAAATGCAAATCAAAACTACAATGAGATACTATCTCATCCCAATAAGGTTGGCATTAATCCAAACAACACAAAATAATAAATGTTTGAACGGTTGTGGAGAGACCGGAACACTTATGCATTGCTAGTGGGAATGCAAAATGGTACAACCACTTTGGAAATTGATTTGGTACTTCCTTAAAAGGCTAGAAATAGAAGTAACAGCAATCCCACTCTTTGGAATATATCCTAAAGAAATAAGAGCCCTCACACAAATTGATATATGCACACCCATGTTCATTACAGCAGTGTTTACAATAGCAAAAAGATGGAAACAACCTAGATGCCCATCAGTGGACAAATGGATAAACAAATTGTGGTATATTCACACAATGGAATACTACACAACGATAAAGAACAATGATGAGTCTGGTAAACATCTCACAGCATGGAGGAACCTGGAAGGCATTATGCTGAGTGAAATTGTTCAGTCACAAAAGGACAAATATTGTATGAGACCACTATTACAAGAGCTCAAGAAAAAGTTTAAACACAGAAGAAAACATTCTTTAATGGGTACGAGGCAGGGAGGGAGAGAAAGTGGTATTCACTAAAGTAGACAAGAATTATCTTAGCTGAAGGGAAGGACAACACACAATACAGAGGAAGTCAACACAATTGGATTAAACCAAAAGCTAAGAAGCTTCCTGAATACAACCAAACACATCAAGGGACAGAGTAACAGGGGCAGGGGTCTAGGGACCATGGTTTCAGGGGACATCTAGGTCAATTGGCATAACAAAATGTATTAAGAAAATGCTCTGCATCCCATTTTGGTGAGTGGCATCTGGGGTCTTAAAAGCTAGCAAACAGCTGTCTAAAATACATCAGTTTGTCTCATCCCATCTGGTACAAAGGAGAATGAAGAACACCAAAGACACAAGGAAAATATTAGCCCAGGAAACAAAAAGGGCCATATAAACAAGAGACTCCACTAGCCTGAGTCCAGAAGAACTAGATGGTGCTCAGCTACCACCAATGACTGCCCTGACAAGGAAACACAACCGAGAGTCCCTGATGGAGCAGGAGAAAAGTGTGGAGCAGAGCTCAAATTCATGTAAAAGGACCAGACTTAATGGTCTGACTGAGACTGCAGAAACCCCAGAAGACAGGTTCCCTGGACTCTCTGTTAACCCAGAACTAAAATCATTCCTGAAGCCAACTCTTCAGACAAAGATTAGACCGGACTCTAAGACGTAAAACGATACTCATGAAGAGTGTGCTTTTTAGTTCAAGTAGATACATGAGACTAAATGGGCAGCTCCTGTCTGGAGGTGAGATGAGAAAGCAGAACAGGACAGGAGCTGGTTGAATGGATGCTGGAAATCCAGGGTGGAAAGGAGGAATGTGCTGAGATACTATAGGGATAGCAACTAGGGTCACGTAACAATATGTGGATAAGAAACTAACTTGAGCTGCAAACTTTCACTTAAAACACAATAAGAAAAAGTAAAAAGGGGACAGAAAGTTTGGGAAAGAAGAGTTGAGTTACAATTGCAACATCTTAAGTTCAGTAAGCATTATATAGGATGCTCTAGAGAGGACCAAGCTATAAGATGCAAAAATGTAAACCACCAGCATATATTTTTACTACTCGGCTCGGTTTCTACTTAGATATTTTTATAAGCCTCTTTAACAATATATAGTAAATGTAGTATGCATTACTTCCTACCTGTAAATCTACTTTACTCTTAATATTCTGATTTAAAATTAATGGTATCACCTTCTGCTAATCTCCCAGTGTAGATCTTGAGGGAGTCCTTGAGTCTTCCACCTCCCTGATCTTATCCCACCTAAGTGCCCATTACTTTCTTTGAGTCTGTAGAGAAAGGAACCATAGATTTGTTCTCTCTTCTCCATGTCCGGTTTACTGTCTTGATAATTACTCACTCCAGCCATAACCAGTAGTTGGAGCCAAAACATCTTCCCCAGCAAAGTATCTTTCACATTTTTGCCATAATTAACTTCTTTTCAAAGTCAAGATGTCCTTGTTAGTAAAGTTGCATTTTTTGGACCATAAAATAAGAGTGTGGCCAGGATGGTGAAACAACTAGAAATCAAAGCATGTGAGGAATAGCTAATGAGCTGAAGATTTTGGCTTGCAGAAGAGAATACAGAGCTGCAGCGGGAATAGGAGATTGGAGAAAGACACTACATGATAGTTGTCATCAAGCATTAAAAAAAAAAAAGAAAAGTTGTATAAAAAAGTTATCAATCTGTATGGTCACAAGAGTACACCAGGAAGTAATTGAGGAGGCAGTAGTAAAAAGGTTTTGGCCCTGTACAAAGAGGGCTGTCAGAGCTAGTCACAGGTGAAACCAACTGCCCTGGGAGTTTCTGGAGGTATTTGGAGGACTGGGTGATCACTCAGGTCAGTTACTTTGAAAGTAATTCTAGTGGTCAATGAGTATTGGGCTGGAAGGCCTTTAAATGCTCCTTTTGATGGAGAATTCTATGATTCTCTTGAACCAATTTTCTCTGCAAAGTTGTGTTTCTTCCCTGATGAATACGTTCATGTTTTCCCCAAGCACTTTAAGAAATGACAGCAGTGTGAGCCAGCAACACTGAGTAAGAAACATGAATATTCTCTTTGGCAATGGAGTTATGTTGAATAAAAGTGCCTCGATGCTAACAGAAAGAATATGTGCTTTCCAGTTTAGTACATACAGAGATCTCATTAGTTCTAAATTTGGAAAGAAGCTTTACTGTTGGAGGGACTCCAAGTTTGACTAATACATCTGATGATGTCCTTGTTAGGGGGGAAAAAAACGATGGAGAATTTATTTATTTATTTATTTATTTATTTATTGCTGTTTTGTGTGTGGGTGCAGGGGAAGAGACTCATGCTCTTTTATAAGAGCTAATGCCATCTGTTCACAATTATTAAGTAGGTGTACCAATCTAATGATGCTAAGTACACAGTAGGTACACAATTAATGTCTTTGTTAGCATTTATAGTTCTCATTTAGCAGATGTAAATATGTTAGCAAATTCTCAGAATGTCTTGATTTAAATCAATTGCTATATTTTCCTCCACGGCATACTGCCTGGGAATGCTGCAGTGATCAATGATAAGACACCATTGCCTTTCAACAAAGTTTTATTGAGCACCGACTAGGTTCAAGAAGAAGGAAACAGGGACAAACAGAGTGCGCATTCAAGTTGCTGTTTTCAAGGAACTCAGTCTTGGCAAACAAACACATTTGAATAAGTAATGTACATGCCACTATTGAGAAAGCCTGTTATAATTGATGCTTATGATGATTGCCTTTAACATAAAACTCCAATTTTGGCCTAAATATATTTATCTATTTTATAAATTTATTACTATCTAAAACTTCTCCCCACATGACATTTATATCAGGATGCTCACACACACACACACACGCAATTCCACATCAGGTTGAAATCGCATAGCTTTTTCCTTCTGAGTTGTTATGAATTTTTTTCTCTACTTCTTTAGACAATAGAATTTAATAAACTGAATTAGTCTCATTTTTTTATATTTCTTTTGCTAAATTCTTCTGGATTTATTCTTTTTCTTCTTTGAAAATTTATTCCAAAAGGATTTTCAAAGTTGGTCTTTATGAAACAATATTTTGAAGCCCTTTTATGACTGAGATTATATTATTCTGACCCTATTTTATGTAATAATTTGGTTGGTCACAAAATTACAGACTTGAAGTTTTACCTTCTCTTACCTCATCTTCTTGCATCCAGTTATGCCCATCTGAGTTTTCCCTTTGTACATGTTTCTGCTCATTATCTCTGAATGCATTTGAACGATCATTTGAGTGTATATTCTTCAATGTCCTTACACTGTCTGCATATGCAGCCTTTTTTCCAACTCTCTACAGTAATCTCTAAGGCATTTAACTCAGATGTCTTTCAACACTCTTTAAAACTGTACTTTTCAAAGTATGGTCGTCGGAAGCTTCAACATTGTTAGGAACACAAATTCATAAATCAAAAGGCAGTTGTTTGAATAGAACAAGGAGATACTGTGCGGTTTAAAGCCAGGAAAGGTGCGGATCAGGGTTGTATCCTTTCACCATACGTATTCAGGCTGTATGCTGAGAAAATAATCCAAGAAGCTAAACTATATGAAGAAGAAAGGGGCATCAGGATTGGAGGAAGACTCATTAACAACCAGCGTTATTCAGATGACGCAGCCTTCCTTGCTGAATGTGAACAGAACTTGAATCTATTACTGATGAAGATCAAAGACTATAGCCTTCAGTAGGGATTACACCTCAATGTAAAGAAAACACAAATCATCATAACTGGACCAATAAGCAATATCATGGTAAATGGAAAAAAAGATTGAAGTTGTCAAGGATTTCAGTTTACTTGGGTCAACAGTCAACATCCACAGAAGAAACAGTCGAGGAATCAAATGACTCATTGCACTGGGCAAATCTGCTACAAAGGACCTCTTTAAAATGTTAAAAAACAAAGATGTCACTTTGAAGACTAAGAAGCACCTGACTCAAGCCATGGTGTTTTCAATCGCTTCATATGCATGTGAAAGCTGCGAAATGAATAAGGAAGACTTCAGGGCAATCTATGGCTTTGAATTATAATGTTGGCAAAGAATGTTGACTTTATTATGGACAGCCAAAAGAACAAACAAATCTGTCTTGGAAGAAGTACAGCCAGAATGCCCCTTAGAAGTGAGGATGGTAAGACTTCGTCTCACATAATCTGGACATGTTATCAGGAGGGATCAGTCCCTGAAGAAGGACATCATGCTTGGTAAAGTAGAGGGTCAGTGAAAAAGAAAAAGACTCTCAACAAAATGAATTGATACAGTGGCTGCAACAATGAGCTCAAGCATAACAACAATTATGAGGATGGCGCAGGACCGGGCAGTGTGTCGTTCTGTTGGACATAGGGTCACTACGAGCTGGAAAAGACTTGACAGCACCTAACAACAACTGCATCCTCAGACCTACTGAATCGGAAATTCTGGGGGTGGAGCCCAGTGTTTTAGCAGCCCTCTAAAGTTTGAAAACAATTGCTTTGTACGGCCCTGGGTGGTGCAATTGGTTAACACGCTTGCTGCTAATCAAAAGGTGGGATGTTCGTTTCCACCCAGAGGCACCTTGGAAGGAAGACCTGAAACATCAGCCACTGAAACCCTGTGGAGCTCAGTTCTCCTCTGACACAAATGGATTTGCCATGAGTCATAGTCAAATCAATGGTAACTTATTTTTGATTTATCCAGATGTTGGTGTTTCTTCTTAAAAATGTTAATCTTTTCCTGCTGCTTTGTCTAAGGGTTCTTCAGGGATCTCGCAACTCATTAATCATGCTTAAGCTTTATCAATATTGCTTTTTCCCCAATGTGTGTTTTCTTAACTTAAACTTCTCTACATAATCACTAATAGTTATATTTTATATTTTATAAAATATAATTTCTTTTTCACATGAAAAATGTACCTTCTTATCTCTTAAAAATAATTTAAGTTCCTTGCCTATTACAATAATACAGCTTCTCATGGTATAAACTGCTTCATGTGTTGTGTTGGCGTTTTTGTCTTGGTTGTAATCCTTGAGAATTTAGTCATCTGCTCTGTGAACTCATTTTCTCTCGGGATATCACCTACCGTGTCTAGTAATGTGTATTACAGAAATACCAAAGGACGGGCTCTAGTTTGTATGCCTCTAAGTGATTTTTAAGTAGAAGGAAAAGGATGTGGTCCGAGAAGAATGTACCAAAGATCTCAGAAGCACTGTTGATAACTTATTTTCGTGACTATAAATCATTCATTCAGTATTTTGTTTTTAAACATTCATGGGGATTCAGACTTTAGCTTTGTTCCACTAGCTGTTGTTTGAAGGTGAGGTTGTTCAGGAGTGAAAGCCCAAAGGCATCTAGTCAACCAGTTTCCATTATCTCCTTACCCTAAGATGATTTTTCTTGCCATCGAAATAGTGATTGGGCAGCGATAATCATCCGAATGTGAGACCAGGAACAAGCAAGAACAGAATTCCTTTTTTCCTCCTGCAATGTGTCTTTTCACAGCTGTGTCTAGCCAACAACTATAACATCCTGTTCCCCATAATTCACATGCACACAACAGTTTATGCCAGCCTTTACTGTCCCAGCGGCTTTTTCAGTGTGTGTGTGTGTGTGTGTGTGTGTGCGCCTGTGTGCATGTGTGTGTTGTGTTGCTCAGACCGTGTTTCTCTCTCTGTTTTTTTTTTTTTTTTTTTTTGGTATTTTCTTAAAGCTTGGTTTTGGGGAAAGTCTCAGTGTAGCAGCCTGTGCTAATCCACTGTTTGGTCTCAGTGTTATCTTTTTGAAATATAGATTCAATTGTGTTACTCTCCTATCTAAAAATATCCACATACTTGTTATTGCTTAATGAAAAGAATCCAAACTCCTCAGCCTGGACTGTGGGGATTTTCATAACCTAGGCTCAATAAAATTTTAAACTTTATATCCTGCTATGCTCCTTCATTTACCCGAGATGCTAGTCACGCACATTTTCTTATATTCTCTGCCATGTCATGTCTTTATGCTTTTTCAAGTATCATTTGCTCTCTGCTATATCCCTTTCTCGCCACTACATCTGCCAAGATTGTATTTAGTTTTTAAGACTGAGGCCAGATTTTTCATGCTGTGAAATATCATCTCTCAGAGCAGAATTATCAATTTCAGAATATGGAAGGAATATATCATGTAACACTTTCTTGCTTATTTTTGTAGATATTGGTAAACAGGAAATACTGCTAAGTTGAATAATAAATTCCATTTGATTTATCTCTAAGCACCAAATAAAGTCAACTCCTTTAATTCATAAGCACTAGCTTCTAGTCTGTTAAGTATTTGTTGCTCTTCCTCTAACCTTGATCAACTTATCAATGTGCTTCTTAAAATCAATAGACAAACCAAAACTGAACAAATGTTAGACAATTGAAGATAACTAATTTAAGCAAATAGATTATTTTTAAATATTAAAGTAGTCCCTGTGTACTATGTTCAGTCAGTAATTCTTGTCAGTTATACAAAACCCTACAGGACAGAGAAGAATTACCCCGTAAGATTTCTAAGAAGTGGCTGGTAGATTCCAACTGCTGACCTTTTGGTTAGCAGTCGATCTCTTTAACCACTGTGCCATATATCAGTTATTCTCCCAAGCTGATCCTCTTCTCTACAAAGCAGCTAGATCAAGACACTATTATCTCTGTTCTATGCTATATAGAATAACCTCCAAAGCGAGACACCAGCTAAGGGTCTGCTTCTTTACAATCCACTTTTCACACAGACGTGAGGTTTCCAAAAGAAAAATATGACCACTTACTTTCATTGCTTAATACCCTTCATGTTTCTCCCTTGCACTGAAAATGGAATCTTCAAAGATCTTGAATAACTTGAATCTAGACCTACTGTTTATAATGCGTTTCTCAAAACTCTTGGAAGATGTCTGCTTCAGCTCCTTTGCACTTGCTGTTCCTTTCATCTGGAATAGTCTTTCTCCAGCTCTTCACAAGCTTGGCTTCTCACCATAAGTCAAGTTTCAGCTCAATTTTCAGCTTTTCTGAGAGCCTCCCCTGGCTACTCTACCACAAGTTTCCCCTCCAGAACTCTCTATAACTTCAAAATTCATTGATTCCTTTATTGCTTTACCTTGATGTCACTGTAATGGTTATCTTGCTCGCTTATTTACTTACATATTTGTGTTTGTTTTCTCCATCTAGAATATATACTCCATGAGAGCAAAAAAGGTTTATTTGTCTGCCATCTTCACCATTGTAAACCTAGTTATAAAAAAAAAGTTATAGGCACAGTAAATAGCATATAGTAAATCATGTAATTATTTTTTGTTGAATGAACAAATGATAATTGCTCAAAACTCTTGTGAAACTAGCTTTACACTCTTTTTTAAAAATTTTTATTGTGCTTTAAGTGACAGTTTACAAATCAAGTCAGACTCTCATTCAAAAATTTATAAACACCTTGCTATATACTCCTAATTGCTCTCCTGCTAATGAGACTGCACATTCCCTCCCTCTACTCTCTCTTTTCGTGTCCATTCAGCCAGCTTCTGACCCACTCTACCCTCTCATCTCCTCTTCAGACAGGAGATGCCAACATAGTCTCATGTGTCTACTTGATCCAAGAAGCTCATTCTTCACCAGTATCATTTCTATCCCATAGGCCAGTCCAACCCCTGTATGAAGATTTGGCTTTGGGAATGGTTCCTGTCTTGGGCTAACAGAAGGCGTGGGAACCATGACCTACGTGCTCATTCTAGTTTCAGTCAGACCAGTAAGTCCAGTCTTTTTATGAGAATTTGGGGTCTGCATCCCACTGCCCTCCTGCCTCCTCTGGGGCTTTTTGTTGTGTTTCCTGTCAGAACAGTCATCAGTTGTAGCCGGGCACCATCTAGTTCTTCTGGTCTCAGGCTGATGTAGTCTCTGCTTTATGTGGCCCTTTCTGCCTCTTGGGCTCATAATTACCTTGTGTCTTTGGTGTTCTTCATTTTCCTTTGCTCCAGGTGGGTTGAGATTAATAGATGCACCTTAGATGGTCACTTGCTAGTGTTTAAGACCCCAGATGCCACTCTCCAAAGTGGGATGCAGAATGTTTTCTTAATAGATTTTATTTCGCCGATTGACTTAGATGACCCCTGAAACCATGGTCCCCAAACCCCTATCCCTGCTACACTGGCCTTCAAGGCATTCAGTTTATTCAGGAAACTTCTTTGCTTTTGGTTTAGTTCAGTCGTGCTAACCTATCCTGTATTGTGTGTTGTCTTTCCCTTCACCTAAAATAGTTCTTAGCTACTATCTAATTAGTGAAAACCCCTCTTCCTCCCTGTCTCTCTCCCCCTCTCATAACCATCAAAGAACATTTTCTTCTCTGTTTAAACTATTTCCTGAGTTCTTATAGTAGTGGTCTTATACAATATTTGTCCTTTTGCCCCTGACTAATTTCACTCAGCATAATGCCTTCCAGATTCCTCCATATTATGAAATGTTTCACAGATTCATCATTGTTCTTTATCAAAGCATAATATTCCACTGGCTTTACACTATCTTTTCAAAATATTTAATACTGATGAGCTTCATCCTTTGTGTCATCTATTTTACATTTAAAAAGAGCAAAAATCCAGTATTTAGGGTATTGTAATAAAGCCAGAGCGCTGGTGGTGAAATGGTTAAGAGCTCAGGCTGCTAACCAAAAGGTCAGCAGTTTGAATTCACCAACTGCTCCTTGGAAGCCCTATGGGGTGGTTCTACTCTGTTCTTCAGGGCCACTATGAGTCAAAATCAACCCAATGGCACATAATGATAACAGCATAAAGGCCTGGTGATCTGTTTCTGAAAGGTCACAGCCTGAAAAACCTAGGGAGTAGTTCTGTTCTGCACATATGGTGCTGTCATGGGGTGGAACTGACTTGATGGTCACTAACAGCAACAACAGCATTAAGGTAAGTAGAGAAGACCCTTTGAACAATGAAGTATAATGACTGTCTTATTTAGTGATTTATCACTGCGTGGTAGCACAATATCTGACACATAGAAGGTTATCAAACTATTAGGAGTAAAATGTAAATTATAAAAGATACATTATGAAATATTAAATATTACCTTTTTCAATTTATTATAGAATTTTTCACCAATAAGCACTTCAATTGTGTTTTTAGCAGAGAAATATCAATAAATTTATAGAAATTTACCCTTACTCTCTTGACAAGTCTGGTTCTTTTGATTAACAACTTTTCTATTTAATATTTCTTGTTACATTATCAAGCTCTTCATTTGCTATTACTTTGGGAAGCAAATTATGTAACTCTAGCTGGAGTGTGTCAATTTAAAACAGAAATATGTCCATAAAACTCTTTCTTCTTCCTTGGAATATGTAAGACCAAAACTGCTCAGTGTATTATTGACTTGGTACATAGCTTGAAATGATCTATGAAACCCATGGTTGACAGTTTTCATTGTTTCTTGAAAAGTTTTTCTTCTTTCTAGACAGTGACTGAGGAGTCATAGAAAAATAACACATTGGAGATAGCTTCTGATTATGCATGGTTATTACAGCACAAAGAAGCCCACTGGCTTCGATGAAAAAAACAGTTCTAGTACCTTCCTTCAGGAATTCAATAGCATGTTTAAAGTTTATAACTTGTGAGTTACTTTTTCCTTAACATACATAAAATTCTTTATTGATGCACTTTGGGCATAGCAAAGCCTGTTCATATAACTTCAATAAGTCTGTGATTTATTGAGAAGAATAAAATACTTATTAATCATTTGAGTTCAGGATATGAAATAATTTTTCAAGTTGTCCAGATGAGCCTGTCCAGTTAAGCTCTCTCATCAATTGTAGGAGATGGTATAAACTCCGCCTTGAATGTCAATCTGTCTTCAGACACAGTTTTAATTTCAGCCCCTAACAGTGAGTCAGTGACTTGACATTGAGTTATGAATTTCCACTCTCTCAGCTGGACAAGTCGTTCACAGATTTTATGATAACATGACCATATTCTAGGGGAATTATCTGAGATAAATGTGATCGTTTTAATGAAAATTAAAAACCTGTCTGCTGCTGTATTAAGTGAAAATTGTGTAAGGTGAGTCATATGACATATAAAATAGTAATTGTTTTCACTGTACATTTCTCTCTTTTTGAAAATCCTGTGCTGGCATACTAAAAATCAATTTTTATCAGTGAAGAGGAAAAACTGTATCAAAGAACTATTTCCTACAGGTCAAAGGCAAACACTATTGTCAGTTTACTTCCCAAAATTTAAATAGCAAAAATACTTTTAAATACATAATTTAATACAATCACTGTAGAACACAGAGAAGAGAATAAATTAAATGTATGCCCAATACTGATGAGAATACAGAAAAATAAAATGAAAGTGCAGGGTTTATCATAAAGAAGTAATCTACATGGAACAAAGATGTGGCAGCCTACTTTGGTAAAGATCAGAGCCTCGGAAACAGTGTGGGGCAGTTCCACTCATGTAGGGTGGCTATGAGCCAGAAACAACTCAACAGCCACAGGTTCGTTTGTTTCTTTGTTTTTGATGTTTTAATGATCATCCATTCTGATAGAAATCAACTACTGAAAAAAAAATACATATATATGTTTGCATGTATCTATATGGAGGTATCAGTCCCTGGATATGGTCATCATGGTTGATAACGTAGAGGGTCAGTGAAAAAGAGGAAGACCCTCAACAAGATGGATTGACACAGTGGCTACAACAATGGGCTCAAACATAGCAACAATTGTGAGGATGGTGCAGGACCAGGCAGTATTTAGCTCTACTGTACATAGGGTTGCTATGAGTCGGAAAAGACTCGACAACACCTACTACAGCTATATATATACATGCATATATCAGACAATATTCCGCTGCTATTCGTAAGGTTTTCACTGGCCAATTTTTTTTAGAAGTAGATCACCATGTCCTTCTTCCTAATCTGTCTTAATCTGGAAGCTCCCCTGAAACCTGTCCACCATGAGTGACCCTGCTGGTATTTTTAAATACCGGTGGCGTAGCTTCCAGCATCACAGCAGCACACAAGCCACCACAGTTTGACAAACTGACAGAAGTATTGTAAAATGACATATTGCATTGTGCAAATCTGCTGTAAAAGACCTTTTTAAAGTTTTAAAAAGCGAAGATGTCACTTTGAGGACTAAGGCATGCCTGACCCAAACCATTGTAATTTTAATTGTCTTATATGCATGTAAAAGCTGAACAATGAATAAAGAATACCAAAGAAGAACTGATCCCTTTCAGTTATGGTGTTGGCTAAGAATGTTGAATACAACATGGACTTCCAGAGGAACCAACTTCCTTAGAAACAAGATGGTGAGTCTTTGTCTCATGCATTTCTGACATGTTAGCAGGAGGGAACAGTCCCTGGAGAAGGACATCGTACTTGGTAAAGCAGCGGCTCAGCAAAAAAGAGCAAGACCCTCAACAAGATGGATTGACACAGTGGCTGCAACAGTGGGCTCAAACATAGCAACAATTGTTAGGATGACACAGCACAGGGTAGTGTTTAGTTTTGTTGCGAACAGGGTCATTATGAGTTGGAAATGACTCAACAGCACCCAGCAACAACAACATATATATATATCTCAAATGATGCTGAGTGAGAAGTTTTACCTGGTTATGTCAATGATTACCTAGTGTAGCCTTTGAGGCACTAGAAACTGAGGCTCTTATTATTATTGTTATTTTTGGATGTCCTGAGAGGGTTATATAAGCCTCAAAAAGCCATTCATGTTGTTTCAAGGATAAAATTAGATTATATTTGTGCAGCATTTAGTATGGTGTCTCGAGCATAGTAAGTGATCAAGGTACTTCACTAAAAAAACCCACTGCTGTAGTTGCTATTAATAACTTATTTCATATAACACTTAATATCAGACTATTCAAGTAAACACATAAGAAAATAAATGTTCTGAATTATGTTTCCTTATTAAAAAGTACTGGAACTGAACGTAAAATTCTCAACTGAGGGACACTTTGCCGCACAGGGGACATTTGACAATGTCTGGAGACATTTTTGATTGTCATGACAGGGGATGGCAGTTGGCTAGGGATGCTGCTAAACATCTTACAATCCACAGGACAGCCCGTCACAACAAAGAATGTTTTAGCACAAAGTGTCAATAATGCCAAGGATAAAAACCCTGCTCTAAGTAATTTAATATGAAATCCTTATTTTTCTTGGTTGTTATTACAACTGGGAAAATAGTAGTAATGAAAACTGGGACAAAACAATTCAGTTCTTCTCTCATCGCCTGATCGTTGCTACAGAGGAGGAGAATGTGTCAGGCAGACATTGTGATACAAGAGTGGTTAGAGAAGAACCAACTTCGGGGAAAAGAAAGAGGCATTATGAATAAATGATGAGTTTATTTGCAAGCCATTTGATTAATACAGGTTCTTCCAAATTACCATTGTGAGAGAAGGGGCTGAAAGTGAACTTCAAAAAAAAAAAAATAAAAAATTCAGAAACCATGACAAGGCTATCATTACAAATGTGATGTCCCAAAAAGGACAGGTAGATCTTTGGGAAAATAGGGTGCACTAAAATGTATCTATAAATTCTGGAAAATACTGAAAAGAAATCCAAATTGTACCAAAAAGGTGACAATTTTTGGAAGGATGACTGCTCTTCAGTGGTAGAATTCTTGCCTTCCACAAGAGGAGCCTAGTTCGATTCCTGGCCAGTGCATCTCATGTGCAGCCACCACCCATCTGTCAGCGGAGGCTTATGTGTAGCTACGAGGCTGAAGAAGTTTTAGTGGAGCTTCCAGACTAAGGCCGACTAGGAATAAGGATCTAATGAAAGCCATCCGATGAAAACTCTGTGCATCAAAATGGTCTGGCCCACAACCACTGAGGGGATGGCATAGGAAACTGGCAGCCCTTTGCTCCATTGTGCATGGGGTCATCATGGTTCAGGGACCAACTCAACAGCAACTAACAATGACAACATATAGTAAATTTTCTCATTGAGTGTTTAATAACTCTCAATTTCCCTCTCTAAGTAAACAAAACCATTTAAGTATTTTTAGAGTCATGCCTTGTGGGTGCCTCCTTGCAATTAGTGTTTTGCCCCTAGCGTGAGCAGAACAAGGAAGAAGCACCTTGTACAGAAGGCCAAATTTTCAAGGTCTATTCCAAGTTGGGTAAACAGACAGCTTGCTTGGCTGGGTTTTTCATGCCCATTTGCAAAACTGAGTGTCATTAGTTGCAAACTAAAAAAATAATACTCTTCACAAGTAATGTTAATGACAGGTATACAAGATTAAAGAGGAAACAGAGACACTTAAACCAGAAACAACCTTAAATAGTTCAAAAAATATTAGACTCATGACAAACCTTGGCCAGATGTAGACTGTTTTCCTCACCTGTCAAATGAAAAATTGAGGTTCAGAAAATTTTAAAAACTTACCTAAGGTCACACATCTAAGAAGAGATAGATATCAGTGTAGGTTTGTCCAATCAAACCACGTTCTTTATTACTGTGCTGTGGTGCTCTCTTCAAGCAATGTAAAGAGACGTTTCTTCCCCTGAGATCAACAGAGAAAAAGAGGGTGGGTGAGGTTATAGGTAGTTCAGAGGTCAGAGGGGAAGGGCTTCGAAGGCACTCATCTGAGATCATGTTGAGTATAAAGAATAACATGTGGTCTTCGTGTAAGAGTCATAGTCAAGAGAGAACGAGTATACTGAGAAATTCGTGAGGGGAGTGGAAATGCATAGAGCAGACAGAGTGCTGAAAACTGATTGCTTATTGTTGAGTGTGTTTGCATAGTTGGGGTTTACGTACTTGGGTGTGTCCGTCTCCACTGTACCTTGACAATAATAAAATATAGGATAAAAAAAAAATTTTTTTTATAGGATAGAATATTGATATGCTTGATTTAAATAGTAAATTAAGAGCATTTTCAAAATCCAAACACTAGGAATGTCTTTAAAAATTATTTTAAGTTATGAACATGTGCGTATGTGTTTATTTCATTGATTTCCAAAAAACAATTTGTAGTGGAATAAGCCATTTATTTCAAACATCCACACAAGGGATTCCTTCTAGAGGATGCCCTAGTAGATTAGTACGCAGCCTGTGATAGAGTGTTGTCAGTACTGATAAAATGCTTAGGAAGACACAGGAGGGATAAAAGAAATGTTCATGGCGAGGGAAAAAAAGAGTGTAGCTGGGAGCTCCTAACTCTTCAAGTCTTTGTAGGGAGGTCAAAAGTCTATCATGGGTGATTACAATTTTAATTAAATATGCTTGGATTCTAATTCTGAATGGAGTTTCACTGTCCATTGAGCACTTTGAATTCTCCAATAAGATACTGAATGCTGCTTGGCATAGGAATTTCACCCCTTGAGATGTGATTAAAAGTAGATTTTTGTTATCAAGCAAAACTCATCTTGTGGACTAGTTGTCAATAATGCTAGAGGGATTTCTAGTGAGACACAGTAAGATGGAAGAAAACTAGCCTTTGTTGAGTTATAACAACCACTGCTATTTGTTTTTCACGTTATAACTTCATTTACTTCTTTTCCAGCAAAATTACAGGTATTATCATGATTTTATATATGAAGACAATGATGCACAGAGATAAACTATTTTGTATAAAGTTCTATAGTTAAGGAAGCAGGAAGAACCAAGGTCTGTGACTCTAAACTTTTTTTTTTTTTTTTTTTGTCACTGTTGTTCTTTATACCACCCTGTTGCTCTCTCCAGTGAAGTTACATATGATTCATTTTCTGCATGGAATTTTTAAGAATTGTATTGATTGTTAGAAGGATTCCATGGAGCAATAAAATCTTTGAAAATATTAAAATAAATTAAAAAATATTAAACAAGTTTGCTTAAAGAGCTCTAACTTTGTTCTAGAGTTACTGAGAAATATGACATCATGAAT
Source organism: Elephas maximus indicus (assembly GCF_024166365.1). Taxonomy (NCBI): domain Eukaryota; kingdom Metazoa; phylum Chordata; class Mammalia; order Proboscidea; family Elephantidae; genus Elephas; species Elephas maximus. The sequence continues at coordinate 12,390,040 of NC_064822.1, read as the reverse complement.
TGACAATGTCTCCACACAGACTTTTTGGCCTCTATTTCAGGGAGTTTCAAGAGAAAGCAATACTGGAAATTCAAATTCTTCTTCATTGTCTGGGGAGTTTGTCGTTTCTCAGCCTTTAGTTTTTTATTGTGACATCATTCTAATGAGAAATGGAAGAACACCTTGCCAAATTTAGAACATACTTGAACTTTGTGATTTCATACATTTGAAATACATTCAAATCTTTAGATGTCAGTTTGTGAACTATAAAATTAAAGAACATTACTTGGTTTTTCCAAGAAAAGTGCCTCCCAACAACTTCTTGGACATCACATTTCCTCCACAAAACCAGACTTCGATGAGCTAAGTGTGAAAAAATTGGAAACATATGTACCAAGTTGTCTCTGGATCTGTTATAAAGAAAATATTCTAATGCTCGAACAATAAGTGCACCCCTCTGGGGATTTGAACACACATTCAGCTGGGTTAAACCTAATAATTTAACACCTTCGTGGAAGTAAAGGTTCACCCATTCTAATGCTTAGTAGTCAATTTTTTTTTTTTAATCAGTTCTAAATAGAATTTAAGATAAAACACAGCCTTGTGGCAGTTCTTCCAAGCAGCAAAGCTGCCTCAGAATGGGGAAAAAAAAAAAAAGTCTCAGAGAGGAAAAGCTATGCTTTCAATCCAGACACTTCAATTTAGTCTTATCTGAAAGGTGAGATATCTGGAAAGTATTTATATTAGAAAAAGCTATCAAGGTTTTATGCTTGTCCTAGAGATACTGAAATTGATTTACTCTTAATAAATAGGATGAAACACGATACAAATCCAGTAAGAATCTAAAATGCTGTTGTGTTTAAATATCAGTTCTGGATCAACCCATCAACACATTTCTCAGGGAATTTGCACCCTGATTTGTTTCCATGTTTTGGGGAACTGATCATAATTGTTTTCGTTTAGTGTTTGAGAACACATATATTCCCAACTGATTTTACTCTAGAATCTGTATTTTGAGAGGCTTTGGAATGACTATAGCTGTAGTTCTCTTGATTTCATTTTATTTTTCTGTTGTGATACATAGGGTTTTTTTTTATATACTGTGGTAAAAATATATTTAACAAAACATTTCCAGTTCAACAATTTTTACATTTATAATTCAGTGACATTATTTTCATCATGGTGTGCAGCCATTACCACTGCTCTTTTCCGGATTATCACTCTATCATTCACAGAAACTCAGTGTCCCCTAAGCAATGACTCCATCTCCACCCCCCGCCCCGCGCCCTGTAAACAGTAATAAGTGTTTTGGTCTCTATACTTTTCCCTATTTAATGTAAATGGGATTATACAATCTATGTTCTTTTTGTGACTGACTCACTTCATACATCATAATGTTTTCAAGGTTCAACCATGTTACAGCATGTTTCAGGGTTTCATTTCTCATTGTGACTGGGTAATATTCTGCCGTATGTATATGCCATGTTTGTTTACCCACTCATCTGTTGATTTACTTCATTCTCCTGTATAATCTTAGCCCTACTCAATTTATCTGAAAAAAAAAATTAAAGCAGTTTTGAAATCCATAATTTTTATTACTCGGATTCTTATTTCATATATGCTGGAACTACTCAATTGGGTAATAACAGTGTTGACAAACCCGAGGTTATCTTCGCCTTATTAAGATATCATCTAGGAGGCAAAACTTAGAACATACTTGTTCAGGCTTTAACGTTTGGTACAGCTCCATCGCAGGATTACTGTGTTTTGGCAAAATACAGTGAAGAACATGTGGAGGATTAAGTCCAATCTAATCTTTCAACCGGCATAAATTTCACTTTTACATTTTAAATCCCTAAGTGATAAAAGATGGTTGTTGAACTGAATATAAAGGGATCAGTCAATTGTTTTTTTCTGATGGGTGTTTTTAGTCTTAATTTGAACACTACCTTTCCTCAAATGGAAGGATGAAGAATTTGAGTGCTGCAGCTTTTGTACATTTCTGAGCAACCTTGGCATTGTGGAGACGGGATTGTATTAATCTAACATCTAAGGAGGAAAAAACAAGCTGTTCTGAATTATGTCAATCTCACTTGTAATCTATTTTTGAACAATGTACTATAAAGATATTCCTGTTCACACAGAACTAGTAATTTATCCTCTGGTGGATTCTACCATTACAGTTGCTTGGCAATAAATATAAAGTCAGAGCAGAGAGAGTATAATTAAAAATTAACTGTACCCAACTGGCTCCACGTTGCTTCCATTTTTGCATGCTTGTTTGATGAGGTACTTTTTACGTCTCTTTAATTGTGATATAAAGTAAGGCCCATGGTGATCGAAAGCCCTCAGATATTCCTTCCTGGTTTTTTACTTTTCGATCTTGTTATATTTCAAAAATACAAGGATTTTTGAATATTGTATTGGCCCCCCCCCAAAAAAAAAAAGAAGAAGAAGTTGCTGGCGCTATTACCAAAACCAGAATCCAGGAAACTCTAATTTTCCTACTAATCCTGAATTTGTTGTAGGAAGTTTCTTGTCCCTTTAGTTCAGGCAAGGCAAGATTAGATGACTTTTCAAACATGTGCTTTAACAGTTAAAATGCAAAAACACACACATAGATGTAGAAATAGAGATACAATTTAGTTACAGGCTGTAAATTTTTTAAATACCTATTGGCCATAAATTGATTTTGTTGTTGCGATTTGCTGAGTTTATAGACCCTTGTCTATTTTTTCACCTTTGTCCTGGATAATTTACTGTTAAAATTGTCTCCATTCAGTTCTTAAGATTAGTCCTCTCTTTTGGTGAGATGTAGCTCCTCCACCTACTTGTTCTAAGAGTATTTATGTCTAGTTTATTTTAGATGCTGGGGGTGGGCACCATTATTCATTTCACATTAAATATTGCATTAGGTTTCTCCAGTCACTAGAAACAGATAACTGTTCTTGCTTTTTCAGTGTTCATAGGCTGTGACTGTCCATTTGGTTCCTGTTTCCTGTCTAAGGAGACTTTCTAATTTTGAACAGAGATGAATGATGACCTTATCATCAGAAGGCAGCTGTCTCAATTTCCAGTCACCAAATCTGCGAGCCTTCCCGCATCTGGTTTTTCTGTAATTGCATAAGTACCTTCTCTTCATATAGGTCATCGCTACCACATGTGGATTTGCCTTCTATTATTCATAAATTTATTTCTCCGTTGGAAAATTATTAGGGTCTGGGACATAGCAGTAAAAAAAAGACAACAATTTTTGGGGAGGGCAAGAAAATTGTATTCTACTGAGTGAACAGATTGCTATTGTTAGGTGCTATCGGGTGGGTGCCAACTCATAGCAACCCTATGTTAAATGGAACCAAACACTGCCTGGTCCTGTGTCATCCTCAAAATCATTGTTATGCTTGAGCCCATTGTTGCAGCCACTGTGTCAATCCATCTTGTTGAGGGTCTTCCTCTTTTTGCTGACCTCTACTTTACCAAGCATGATTTCCCTCTCCAGGAACTGATCCCTCCTGATAACGTCCAAAGTAAGTGAGATGTAGCCTTGCCATCCTTGCTAATGAGCATTCTGGCTGTACTTCTTCCAAGACAAATTTGTTCGTTCTTCTGGAAGGCCAAGGTATATTCAATATTCTTCATCAACACCATAATTCAAAGATATTGATTATTCTTTAGTTTCCTTGTTCATTGTTCAGCTTTCACAGGCATATAAGGCTATTGGAAATACTATGACTTGGGTCAGGCACACCTTAGTCCTTAAAGTGGCATCTTTGCTTTTTAACACTTCCAAGAGATCTTGGCAGCAGAAGATTTGCCCAATGCAATGCATCTTTTGATTTCTTGACTGCTGCTTCCATGGGTGTTCATTTCGGATCCAAGTAAAAGTAAATTCCTGACAATCTCAATATTTTCTTCATTTATCATGATGTTGCTTATTGATCCAGTTGTGAGAATTTTTGTTTTCTTTATGTTGAAGTATAATCCACACTGAAGGCTGGGGTCTTTGATCTTCATCAGTAAGTGTTTCAAGTCCTCTTCGCTTTCAGCAAGCAAAGTTGTGTCATCTGCATAACACAGGTTGTCAATGAGTCTTCCTCCAATACTGATGCCCCATTCCTCTTCATATAGTCCAGCTTCTCGGATTATTTGCTCAGCATACAGATTGAATAGGTATGGTAAAAGGATACAGCCCTGATGCACACCTTTCCTGGCTTTAAACCACTCAGTGTCCCCTTGGTCTGTCTGAACAACTGCTTCTTGATCTATGTACAGATTTCTCATGAGCACAATTAAGTGTTCTGGAATTCCCGTTCTTCTCAATGTTATCCGTAATTTGTTATGACCCACACAGTTGAATGCCTTTGCATAGTCAATAAAACACAGGTAAACATCCTTCTGGTATTCTCTGCTTTCAGCCAGGATCCATCTGACATCAGCAATGATATCCCTAGTTCCATGTCCTCTTCTGAATCTTGCCTGAATTTCTGGCAGTTCCCTGTAGATGTACTGTTGCGACTGCTTTTGAACGATCTTTAGCAAAATTTTACTTATTTGTGATATTAATGATAATGTTCCATAATTTCCAAGCTCTGTTGGATCACCTTCCTTTGGAATGGGTACAAATATGGATCTCTTCCAGTTTTTTGGCCAGGTAGCTGTCCTCCAAATTTCTTGGTATAGACAAGTGAGCACCTCCAACAATGCATCCATTTGTTGAAACATCTCAGCTGGTATTCTGTCAATTCCTTAAGCCTTTTTTTCAACAATGCTTTCAGTGTGGCTTGGACCTCTTTCTTCAGTACCATCAGTTCTTGATCATATGCTACCTGCTGAAATTGTTGAATATCTACCAAATATTTTGGTACTGTGACTCTGTGTATTCCTTCCATCTTCTCTTGATGTTTCTTGCCTTGTTTAATATTTTACCCAATACAGTCCTTCAATGTTGCAACTCGAGGCTTGATTTTTCTCTTCAGTCCTTTCAGCTTGAGAAATGTGGAGTGTGTTCTTCCCTTCTGGTTTTCTATCTCCAGGTCTTTGCACATTTCATTATTGTCATGGATTGAATTTTGTCCCTCAAAAAATGTGTGTATCAATTTGTCTGGGCCATGATTTCCAGCATTGTTTGATTTTCTTATATGTTGTAAATCCTGTCTCTATGATGTTAATGAGGGAGTATGGGCTGCAGTTGTGTTACTGAGATAGGGCTCAATCTAAAATATTGGATTGTGTCTTGAGGCAATCTCTTGAGATATAAAAGAGAGAAGCAAGCAGAGAAACAGGGGGACTTTATACCACCAAGAAAGGAACCCGAGGAGCAGAGCTCATCCTTTGGACCCAGGGCTCTTAAATCAGGGTAAGATTGATGAGGAGGACTTTCCTCCAAAGCCTACAGAGAGAAAACCTTCCCCTGGAGCTCATGCCCTGAATTTGGACTTGTAGCCTACTAGACTGTGAGAGAATAAATTTTTCTTTGTTAAAGCTATTCACTTGTAGTATTTCTGTTACAGCAGCACTAGATAACTAAGACAATTATAATACTTTACGTGAAATCTTGTGCTTAGCTTTTTTACTTTATTATTTCTTCCTTTTGCTTTAGCTACTCAACGTTAAAGAGCATCTTTCAGAGTCTCTTTTGACATTTATTTTGGTCTTTTCTTTCTTTCCTGTCTCTTAAATATCCTTCTGCTTTCTTCATGTATAATGTCCTTGATGTCATTCTACAACTCATCTGGTTTTCTGTCATTAGTGTTCAATGCATCAAATCTATTCTTGAGATAATCTCTAAATTCAGGTGAAATATGCTCAAATTCATACTTTGACTCTTGTGGACTTGTAATTTTCTTCAATCTCAGCTAAAACTTGCATATGAGTAGTTGATGGTCTGTTCCACAATTAGCCCTTGGACTTGTTCTGACCAATGATATTAAGCTTCTCCATTGTCTCTTTCTACAGATGTAGTTGATTTGATTCCTGTGTATTCCATCTGGTGAGGTCCACGTGTAGAATCACAGTTTACGCTGTTGAAAAAAGTATTTGCAGTGAAGAAGTTGTTGGTCTTGGAAAATTCTGTCATGGGATCTCCAGCGTCACGTCTATCATCAAGGTCATATTTTCCAATTACCAATCCTTCTTTATTTCTAACTTTTGAAATCCAATTGCCAGTAACTATCGATGCATCTTGACTGCACGTTTAATTAATTTCAGACTGCAGAAGTTGGTAAAAGTCTTCAGATTCTTCAACTTTGGCCTTAGTGGTTAGTGCATAAATTATAATAATAGTCATATTAACTGGTCTTCCTTGTGTGCATATAGATATTATCCTATCACTGACAGCATTGTCCTTGCAGGTAGATCTTGAAATGTTCTTTTTGACGATGAACACGACGCCATTCCTATTTAATTTGTCATTCCCAGCATAGTAGACCGTCTGATTATCTGATTTAAAATGGGCAATATCAGTCCATTTCACCTAACTAGTTGGTGTTGATGTTGATGAGTTCCATTTCATTTTTGACAATTGCCAATATTCCTAGATTTGTACTTTGTACATCCCATGTTTCAATTATTAAGGGAAGTTTGCAGATGTTTCTTCTCTTTGAGTCCTGCCACATCAGCAGATTAAGATACTGGAAGCTTGACTCCATCCATGCCATTAAGGTCAACTCTACTTTGAGGAGGCAGCTCTTCCCCAGCCATTTTTTGAGTGCCTTCTAACATGAGGGGCTCATCTTCCCGAATTATATTAGACAATGTTCTAATGTTATACATTAGGTTTTCACTGGCTAATTTTTTTCAGAAGTAGGCCACCAGGTAACAAACACATATGCAACTAAGACATTAGATAGTTACAGAGTGATGCGCTACAAAAAAAAATGAAACTGTGTATTGCAATAACATGTGACTACCAGGTATTACAGTAGAAGAGGTAGACAGGGAAAGCAGCTCTAAATAAGTAACATTTGAGCTGAGACCGGAGGCAGCCGTAGAAGGAAGCAAGAGTGTTCCAAGCAGAGCATGAGACAATTTTGGTGGGTTTAGAGAAGAGAAAGAAAGATAATGTGGTTGAAGCATACAGTTTATACAGGAGAGCTTGGACTGTTGGGGTCAGAGAAAAAATAAGCCTTGAAAAACAAAGTTAAGAAGTGGATTTTATTATAAGTGCATCAGAAGCCAGTGGAGAATATCAGGCAGAGAAACTTGTAACTTCAGTCTTAACTTTTTATATTGAATAAAATTAGACTTACCAAAAACAAAACAAAAACCTACACAGAACTCCCATATGTCTTTTACCAGATTTCTCCAAATATTACCATTATTTGTAATCGTAGTACAAATATGGGAACTATGAAATTAATATCACATACAGCACTCTTAACAAATCTACAGAGCTTATTCAAATTGTCAGTTTTTCCCACTAATGTTCTTTTTCTAGTCCAGTATCAGATCCACGACTCCACAGTGCATTTAGTTGTCATATCTTTTTAATCTCTCAATTTTGCATAGTTGCTTTTTTTTTTTTTTTGTCTTTCATGACCTTGGCATTTTTTGAATACTGTCCTGTTATTTCATAGAGTATCCCTTAATTTGGATTTGTCTGATATTTTCTTATGATTATATTGATGTTGTGAGTTTGGGGCAACAATACCACAGAAGTGATGTTGTGCTACCTCGGTGGATCATACAATGAGATATATGATGTTAACATGCATCATAACCAGTGATGTTCGCCAGTATGGTATTTGTCAGGTTTCTCCACTACAATGTCGGTGCTTTTTCCTTTTGTCATTAGTAAATTTTTTGTGGGGCTATACTTTGAGACTGGGCAAATAAAAATATTCTGTGTTTTATCAGATTTTCATCAACATATTTTAATATTTGTTGATGATTCTTGCCTGTAACAATTATTACTGTAGTCTTTGCCAAATGTTTATTTTTCCATTTTTTATTACTCTTTCTACATTTAGTAATTAAAATTCTATTTAAGGAATATCTTTCACTTCTCTATCACTTATTTACATATTCATTTATTTATATTGGTATGCACTCACAAATATTTGTTACATTGTGTAGGTTACAAAAGGAGCCTGTTGTTGTGCAAGTAGTTTGCTACTGGGTGCTAGTCTAAAGGTTGGTGGTTCAAACTCAGCCAGTGACTTCACAGAAGAAAAGCCTGGTGAACTACTTTCATAAAGATTACAGCCAAAAAAACCCCATGGGGCAGTTCTAATCGGTAACATATGAGGTCACCATGAATTGGAATTGACTCAATAGCAACAGATACTCAATATAAACAATTGCTATTGTTCTTTATTTTGCTGTTTAAGTTGTCCCAGATATGGCCATTGGAAGATCCTTCAGGTTGATTCCTATATCCTTTTGACACGGCCCCAACATAATTGACTCAGCAGCAATGGGTTTGTTTTGTTTTGGCTTTACTTTCTGGCACTAGACAATGTTCTAGGGTTATCTTGTTTTATTTCCTATCCCAGCCTAGAATCAGTCTTTTCTCCAAGGAGCTTGGTTTCTTTTATTGGAAAATGGCACTTAGAAACCAAGATCTTGACATTAGGTTTTTTATATTACTAGGGTACAAGTGCTTCTAGACATTGTCAGTGGACAAAGCTAGAAAGTATATGTGCTTTTAGACACACATATACACATATCTATTTCTATATGTAACTATCTGTATATACGTTTAATTACATGAGCATATTCTGACACTTCTAATTGGAATTCGACACCACAGAAGTCTTTGTTTCCTTCTCCTTTTTCCATATTTGTGATTCTGTTCATCTGAGAATCTGGGCTCTCATATCCACATTATGTGTGCTTGTTTGCATATCTTAGAATACAAATGAATAACTTTCAGAGCTGTTACCCATGTGCTTGTGAAAACGTTGTGCTAGAGTACATTGTTTGTTTGTAGTTCTTTTTGTCTTTGACCTTGCATTACATAGTCTAAATGTTGTTTCACTACGTTACTTAGTTTGGTTCTGTTTTTTATCAGGGCATTTAAGTGGTTATGTTATTCATTATAAATACAGTTAGGTTCATTTGCTCTTTATGTTCCATTTTGGTTTTATATTCCATTTTGAGTTTCATGTAAATCATGACTCTTTTTAATGATTTTATTTTTTTCATGTATATGAAAAATAGTCACTGGCTATCTCTAACAGTGCTTGAATGCTTGTATTTATTACCAAAAATCCCTGATTTCTAATTTTTCAACCACTAAAATAAGTCAGCGTTTCCAGAAAATATATCACGTGTGATCTAGTATAGTTAACACTAATTTTCTGTGCTGATATTTTGACTTCCTACATATCTTTAGGGTCATGGATCAGATAGTCTCTGCTTCTTTCATTGTGTTAAGAAAGGGAACACCTTTTTTTTCAGACAAGAATATCGAGAAGTGAGTAATGTAGAGTATTTGTAGAAAGACCTGAACCTGAGCACTTGGGCTATTGCATAACTTTCTGAATATTATTAGTTGCCTCTGCAAATAAAATAAATATATTTATATCTACCTACACATATAAAGAAAAAAATATAATTTCTTCTCAGAATGCACTCCTCCCTCAGCTACTGCTCACCACCAGCATGTTATAATGAAAACTAGATCCCAACACAGCCCAGAAGGAGAAAAAAAAAGTGCGGTCTAGGAGAAAATAACCTACAGTCTTAAAAGTTTAAGGATTTGTCAGTGTATATCCTGAGGAATCTAGAGTACATATATAGTAGTGTATTTTATGTTATTAGGCCAAGGAAGATGAAATATAATGTCTGTGGCAGACAAAAATGCTGTATGGAGCCTCTGACAAGCTCTTATACACCTAGGATTTCCGGTAAGGCCAAGTACTCTGCTACTAACAAGTACTCTTTTTTTTAAAAAAAAGCAACTTCTAGATTTCTCTTTGGGGCCTGAGTAAAGACTGTGTGCTTGATCATGGGGTGTCTATTGGCCGTTCCGAGCGCTGATATCATGAACTGGGTGTTCAATCATAATGTATGTATCCAGCAGAATTCCAGCTTTATATGAAAATTGTATCTATGGGAGACCAAGTGAAAGCACACCTGGAAGATGCAAGTAAAATTCATAAGCTGATGTCTCAGTGCTCCCATGATACCAGTGCCTTCTCCTTCACTTCTTCACTCTCCTTTAATCCATATCTTTGGCATCATGGGAGTTCCTCGTGACCAGTTAAGATAAGAGAAAAAGCCATGTAGTAGAAACTGATCTGCATAGTATGCTGACACCAGCCAGAAGTGGATGTCAACTACAGCCCCAATTATAAGTGAGTTGTTATCTGGCTGTCCATTTTGTGCATGAAGGTAGATGGCCTGAAATATTTATTTCTACTGACTTATAGGGCATGGTTAATTGGGTGCCCACACCAGTAGTGTCTTAGAAAGAATAAGGTTGGAATATTGATGACAAAGATATTTGCGGTAAATTGGTTGGCCCTTTTGAAAGGGACACTAAGTATGAAGAAATCTGTGTTTCATGTAAATGCTCAGTAGAAGTTGTGCCTTCCAGAGGAAGCCCTCAAAAATCACATGGAAAAGGTAACACGTCAGTCACAGCTATCCTGGGCCTATTTAATGAGCCTGTATAAAAAGTAACTATGATTGCAGGATTAGAGGCTATGTAAAGGCTCAACAACATAGAATTCCACTCACCAGTGTTGATCTGGTCAGTGTCCAGTTCTGCAAAGGAAAGAATAATACTGAGTCCCCTTCCGGCACCATTACTTGAAAGATCATCTATCTATCTGGGGTCCAGGTGATTACATTAAATCCCTTCCATTAGGAAGAAGGAAACCCTTTTTCCTACAGAGATTGATGTGAACTTTCTTTTGCTTACTGCAAGGCTTCTACCAGAATCACCATTCATAGACTTTCAGTAAGTCTTGCTAATCACTACAAACGAATAACTCATTTTACAGCAGAGAAACTGCAATAGAGGGCTCACACCCATGAAATATATTGGTATTACAATGTATCTCATCATCCTAAAAGATCTTGTGTGATAGAATGATAGGCTGGACTGCTGAAGGCTGAGTTACAATACCAGTAGGGAGGCAACATCCTGTGAGTTTGGCTTGCTGTTCTACAGAATCGTGTCTTAGCTTTAAACTCATAGCTAATATACAGTGCTGTCATAAGAGCTGAGAGCTATGGGGTGAAGGTTAAGGGAGGGCCTCTCATTATTACATTAATATTCCATTAAGAAATGTTTTACTTCCCTACTCACAATCTTGGATCACTTGGAGGTTCTAGTGATCAAGAGAACAATGCTTTCACTGGAGAACACAGTTCACAGTTCAAGCAACTGTAAGCCAAGACACCCCACGTGGCCAGTTTTGGGCTTCTCATAGTATTGAACAAAGACAAAAATATATATGTATATAATTATTTTTGTATGTATATAATATATATAAATATACACATAAATTTAGAACAGGTACAAATCATATATGTATACATCCATGTATGTATGTATTTATGTATGCAGTAAAAAAATGCCTTAAGAGAAAGAGAAATGTGCTATTATGTAGGTATTTGGTTAAATAAATTAATTATTAAATACATAAAACACACAGTACTTAACAACTTATGATCTGTTTTGCCTGATGGGTTCTACCATTTATTAATGGGGCTGGAAAAATTACTTAATCACTTTTGACTTTGTTTCCTTGACTGCAAAATGGGACAATGGTAGTAGATATAGGAATGTTAAAAAGACTAAGCAATCTAATTCATATAAAGTCATAATTCATGTGACGTGTTTAGCACCTGTTTCCAAGGAAGTACTCAATAAAAATGAGCTATTACACTATATATTTATGCATATATATGCATATCTAACACAGATGGTAGATAGAGTGACCATTTTTCTTTTTTGAATATTTTATTTTTAGGAAAATCACAGTGGAATTACAAACTTTCAGAGTTTTCCATTTAAAATTTACAGTTTAAAAATGACAGGCATGAAAATATTGTTCTGTTTTATATACCTAATTTATATAATATCATATACCTAATTTATACAATATCATATATACCTAATTTATGTAATATCATATATACCCAATTTGTATAATATCATATATACCTAATTTATATAATTTGAACAATGTCAAGAGGAACAGTCACATATATGGATGACTATGGAATTGAAAGTTAAAACATTTAATGAATGTTTAATTATTTTAAATTCCCTGTATCACCTCTGAAATTTTTGGGTTTTTTTCATGGTGGTCTTTGGGCTCTTTTTAAGCATTAGAAAGATGTTAAAATTATCATCTCTAAATGGTTCCAGAGGTTATGCTTTTTGTCAGCCCCCAAATTTCAACTACATTTTTCTCATACTTTCAGGATTTAAAAGGCATAAAGTGCTGGGAACAATTCTAGGACTCTTTTTCTTAATGTTTGGATGGCTTTTTTAAAAAAAATTAGGTTGAATTGGTACAGATTTTATTTTAGTAGATCTTCCCCCTTGAATGTCATTGCTAGGATGAAAACTTTCTCAGCCCAGCCTTCTAATCCACAGGCTGCCTTGATGTGGGAATTGTAGGGCTATAATTAATCATGAAGCAAACTGAAATAATCAGGATCATTTCATGGAATGCTTTTTAGCTGTATAATTCCTCCCACACTGGTGTTCAATCTGTGCATCTTCCAAATACAGTTGCCAAAGAAGAAACACTGCTGAAAATAAGCTTGAAGTAGACAGGGGAATGAGAAAGTGAGTGATTTTAAATTTAATGAGACCCTAAATAAATTAATGGGGTTAGGAATTTCTCTGCCGGTTTTTGGCCAGTTACAATGAATCAAGCTGGCTGTTATTAACACTCCTGCCCAACACTAAGAGGAGGTATTTTCCCTTTTACCCGGACCTTTCAGGAACACATAGAAAAAACTCAACATTTTCAAGTGTTATTACAGACTATTAAAACCAAAAGACAACTTCAATATCACATAGCCTGTTTGGTTACAGAATATTTAAATTTTATTTTGTTGCTGTTGTTAGGTGCCATTGAGCTGGTTCTCACTCATAACAACCCTGTGTAAAACAGAATGAAATACTGCCCAGTCCTGCAACGTTCTCACAATCCTTGCTAAATTTGAGCCCACCGTTGCAGCCACTGTGTCAATCCATCTCATTAAGAGTCTTCCTCTTTTTTGCTGACCCTCTACTTTACCACGCATTATGTCCTTCTCTAGATATTGGTCCCTCCTGATGACATGTCCAAAGTACATGAGACAAAGTCTCGCCATCCTTGCTTCCAAAGATCATTCTGGCTGTACTTCTTCCAAGACAGATTTGTTCCGCCTTCTGGCAGTCCACATTATATTCAATATTCTTTGCCAATACTATAATTCAAAGCATCAATTTTTCCTCAGTCTTCCTTATTCATTGTCCAGGTTTTGCATGCGTATAAGGGGATTGAAACTACCATGACTGACTTGGGTCACACACACCTTCATCCTCAAAGTGATATATTTGCTTTTGAACACTTTGAAGAGAGTTTTTACAGCAGATTTGTCCAATGCAATGCATTGTTTGATTTCTTGACTGCTGCTTCCGTGGGTGTTGATTGTGGAACCAACTAAAATGAATCCTTGAAAACTTCAGTATTTTCTCCATCCATCTTGACATTGCTGATTGGTCTAGTTGTGAGAGGATTTGGGGGGTCTTTTTTTTATATTGAGGTGCAATCCATACTGAAGACTGTAGTCTTTCATCTTCATCCCTACGTACTTCAAATCCTCTTCACTTTCAGCAAGCAAGGTTTTTGTCTTCTACATATCACAGGCTGTTAATGAGTCTTCCTCCAGTCCTGATACCATGTTCTTCTTAATCTAGTCCAGCTTCTCACATTAAATAAGTATGGTGAAAGGATACAACCCTGATGCACACCTTTTCTGATTTTAAACCACAGTGTATTCCCTTGTTCTGTTCAAATGACTGCCTCTTGGTCTATGTGCAGGTTCTATAGGAGTACAATTAAGTGTTCTGGAACCCCCTTTCTTTGCAATGTTATCCAAAATTTGTTATGACCCACACAGTCTAATGCTTTTGCATAGTCAATAAAAACACAGGTAAACATTGTTATGATATTCTCTGCTTTCAGTCAAAATCAATCTGACATCAGCAATGATAATCCTCTTTCCACATCCTCTTCTAAATATGGCTTGGATATCTGGACGGTCCTTGTCTATGTACTGCTGCAACCATTTTTAAATTATCTTCAGTAAAATTTTGCTTGTGTACGATATTAATGACATTGTTCAGTAATTTCCACATTATTTTGGATCACTTTTCTTAGGAACGGGAACAAACATGGATCTCTTTGGTCAGTTGCTCAAATTTCTTGACAAAGAGGAATTTGCACCTCTAGTCCTGCATCCTATTGCTGAATCATCTCATTGGTAATGCCTTAATTCCTGGACGTTGTTTCTTGCCAATGCCTTCAGTGCAGCTTCGACTTCTCCCTTCAGTACCATTGGTTCTTAATAATATACTACCTCCTGAAATGGTTGAACATCAACTGATTCTTTCTGGTACTCTGATTCTGTGTATTCCTTCTATCTTCTTTTTATGCTTCCTACATCATTCAATAATTTGCCCATAGAATCTGCCAATATTGCAACCCAAGGCTTGAATTTTTCTTTACTTCTTTCAGCTTGAGAAATGCCAAGCTTGTTCTTCCCTTTTGGTTTTCTAACTGCAGCCTTCACACATTTCATTATAATTATTTTCCTGTTTTCTCAAGCTACCATTTGGAATCTTCTGTTCTGCTCTTTTACCTCATCATTTCTTCCTTTTGCTTTAGCTACTCTAAGTTCAAAGCAAGTTTCAGAGTCTTTTTCTGATATCCATTTTGGTCTTTTCTTTCTTTTTCTGTGTTTCTAATGACCTTTTGCTTTCATGATGTATGATATGCTTGGTGTTATCCCACAACTGGTCTGGTCTTCCATCATTAGTCTTCAATGCATCAAATATATTCTTGAGATGGTCTTTAAATTCATGTGGGATATATTAAAGTTCTTACTTTTGCCCTCTTGGACATTTTTTTAATTTTCTCCAGCTTCAACTTGGACTTGCTTAGAAGCAATTGATGGTCTGTTTTGCAGTCGACCCTTGTCCTTGTTCTAACTGATTATTTTGAGCTTTTCCATAGTCTCTTTTCACAGATGTAGTTGATTTGATTCCTGCGTATTATATCTGGTGAGGTCCATGTATATAGTTGTTGTCTGTGTTGATGAAAAGGTAATTCCAGTGAATAAGTCTTTGGTTTTGTAAAATTCTATCATTTGACCTCCAGGGTCATTTCTATCAACAAAGCCATATTTTCCAACAACTGATCCTTCTTTTTGTTTCCAACTTTTGCATTCCAATCACCAGCAATTAATTTAAGACTACAAAAGTGGGTAAAAATTTTCAGTTTCTTTATCTTAGCATTAGTGATTGGTATGTAAATCTGAGTAATAGATAAACTGATCTTCCTTGTAGGCATGTGGATATCATCTCATCACTGACAGTGTTGTACTTCAGAATAAATCTTGAAATGTTCTTTTTGATGATGAATGTGACACCACTCCTCTTCAGTTTGTCATTGCTGGTATAGTAGACCATATGATTGTCTGAATCAAAATGGTAATACCAGTCCATTTCAGCTCACTAATGCCTAGGATCTTGATCTTGAAATGTTCCATTTCACTTTTGACAACTTCCAGTTTTCCTTGATTCATATTTCCTGCATTCCACACTCTGGCTACTAACGAATGTTTGCAGCTGCTTCTCATTTTGTCATGCCACGTCAGCAACTGAAGGTTTCCGAAAGCTTGACTCCATCCAAGTCATTAAGGTCAGCTGAACTTTGAGGAGACAGCTCTTCCCCAGTGGTGTTTTGAGAGCCATTCAACCTGAGGGGATCATCTTTCAGCAATATATGAGACAATGTTCTGCTGCTACCCATAATGCTAACATTGACCAAAATTTTGGAAGTAGATTGCCAGGTCTTTCCTTCTGATCTGTCTTATTCTGGAAACTCTGCTGAAACCTGTCCACCACGGGTGACACTCTTGATATTTGAAATACCAATATCATAGCTTCCAGGTAATCTACCATAGTACAAAAAAACTGACAGACAAATGGCGGAAGTTTTATTTTAGTTTAATTCAACAGCCTATGACACTCATAGGGTTGCCTTGAGTTGGAATTGACCACACAGCAACTGCTTTGTGGTTGTTTTGATTGTCATTGGATAGACACTAAAGCTGAAGGATGTGAGATAATTTCCAAAACCCCACCTCGCAAGTTATCAGTAAAGTCATGACTAAACTCAGGTTGAGCTTTCCATACCGTGAATCACACAATACACTACATCAGATGTGTATAGTGCCCTGATTGAGCAGCGTTGTTGTGTGACTTGGAGTTGGCTCTCCCTAATAGTGACTCTATATGACAAAGTAGAACAGCCCCCATAGAGTCTTCTAGGTGGTAATCATCATGTGAACAGGTTCCCAGGTCTTTTCTCCTGTAGAGTAGCTGATGGTTTCAAACCACCAACTTTTCAGTTAGCAACTGAGCTCTTAACTATTGTGCCACCAGGGTTCTTGATATTATAAAGCTGATTTCAAGGTACCTGATTAAGTTGACCTCAAAAAGTTGCAGTAAGGGAAGAAAAGCCTTATTTATGGCAGAGTGCCAACTAATAAATGTAGATGGAATGATGGAGGTAGTAGAATCACCTTTCAGCAACCACAGTAGTGGTGATTCATTCAGGTAAAAATTGTTGATGGATGTTAAAACAATTTGATTAAAGTTGACTGGGACACAAAATATTTGTACAGTCTCAAGATTTCGCCTTATGTTAAAGAGAAAAAGTAACTGTACGGTGGAAAAAATCTATCATTTACTACCACATACGAGTGATTAAAATTAATATACCAAAAATAGGACAAATACATGTTTATGATATGATGCACTGTGAGTGCATGACTCATGTAGCATCCTTGGAAAAACAACAACAACAAACACCTGAATCTAATTATGAGGAAACAATAAGAAAGTTACAGATCATGGTACAATTAAAAAAATACAACTGGTGCATGCTCATCCAAAGTGTAAATGTCATAAAAGAAAATAAGGCTGAGGGGTTGTTCCAGAAAAAGGTAAAGAGACACAGTATTTAAATGGAACAAGTGATACTTAATTACATTTCAAATAGAAAAAAAAAAAAAGTTGCTGAAAAAGAACTTTATTAGCATTGGTAAAATGTGAATATTATGGTACATTTTCTGAATTTGACCATTGTATTTTATACGTGTAAGACAATGCCCCATGCATTTTTTTAGTTTTCTTTTCTATTCCATTCAAAATATTGAGATTGTTTTCTTTGATTCAAAGGATTTTTAAAGGGAGGTGAGCCAAGACGGCAGACTAGTCAGATGCACTAAGCCAACCCACTGCAACAAAGACTCGAAAAACTAAGTAAAACAGATACAGATTTCAACCCTGGAATGCTAAATCTTAAATGAAGAGAGAAAGTATTAGATCGGAAGTCACCGAGGAGCGGAAGAAACGGATAGAATACAGGGAAGGAACAGAGATACACAGTGGAGTTTCCCCGTCAAATGGCATGACTGAGTACGGCCATTTTGGAATAAAACCAACAACTCCACGCACAGAAAGTCACTTCCACAGAATTTCCAGTAGGAGACAGAGGTATGACGAGGCACGTAAAATATAAAAACAAAGCACCTGCTGAAACATTTGCATATTGGTAAGTGGTTGACAGCAGGAAAGGTGGAAACATACTAGATGAACTAAAACAAAAACTTTTGCATAATTGGTGAATAGATTTGTTATATTTGCAAGTGAAACCAAAAGTGCACTTCTTCCACTTGAATCATGTCTTTATAAATTATCATTTCAGCTGTAGCACCATTAAATACATATACCAAAAAAAACAACAAAAAAGCAAAGTATATTTTAGATACATATTCCTTTGGGTTATGGAAAATTTCTACTTATTATTGATTTCTAGCTTAATGTCATTGTGGTCAGAAAACACACATACAATTTCAATTCTTGGAAATTTGTTTAGACTTTATGATCTAACATGTAAGGATGTATATTCTGCCATTGTTGGGAGCATTGTTCTATGTATGCAAATTTAGTGAGTTTTTTGGTTTTTTTCTTTTTAATTACGTTGTTCAATCCTTTTATTTATTTTGAATTTTGGTTTTCAGTCTGATTTTCCTGTCAATTTCTGGGAGATCTATGTAAAAATCTCCCAACAGAATTATAAACATTTCTACATTTTTTGAAAGATCTCCCATAAAGATCTCCCATAAGATATGTATAAATACTCTAAGGGACAAACTGCATCAAAATTTGAATTAAATGCTAGCATATGTTACCACCAAATATAATTTTAAAGTATCTGTAATTTCGATTATGTAATTCAAACTCAAGCCCTGCCCACTTTTAACATGTTTAATGGAAAGTTGTCTATAAATCTAAACTAGACTTCAGGGGATATTTTGGCTTAAAGGTTACCTTAGGTCAATAGTTTCAGGGTTTCACCCAGCCTCCATGGCTCCAGAAAGTTTGGATTCTATGAGTATTTGAAATTCTGTTTGCCATTTTCTCCATTTTCAATCAGGATTCTTCTATAGAATCTTCAATCAAAATATTCAGCAATGGTAGCTGGACACCACCCAGCTCTTCTGGCTTTATGGCAAAAGGGGCAGTTGTTCACTGAGGCAGTTAGCCACACATAGCATTCCCTCCTCCTATCCTTGATTTTCCTTCTTCCTCTGTTGTTCCAGGTGAATACAGAACAATTATTGTATATCAATGGCCATTTCTAAGCTTTTTAAGACCCTAGGCACTGTGCAACAAACTTGGAGATGGAACAAAAGCACTAAACACTATATTAGGCCAACTGCCTGGGGCATCCCATGAAACCATGACCCTAAATCTCCAAACCAAGGAACCAAATCCCATGAGGTGTCTCTTTGTACATAAGCGGTCTTAGCAGGGGCTTTTTTTTTTTTTTTGTCACTTCTATAGCTGTATCTATGATACAACTTTCTCCAATTCAGCTTTTTACAGATGTACAGCTTACTTCAGCACTTACAGTATTCAGCTATGTAACCCTACCCTTCATTGATGTGATTTTTCCATCACCATAAACAGATACTGAGCCCCACCTCCCTCCCATCCCTAGTAACCACTCATAAACCTTGGCTACCATACCTTTGCTTGTTCTTGTCTTTTTATATAAGTGAAGTCATGCAACATTTGCCCTTTTTGTGATTTACTTATTTCACTCAGCATAATGTTTCAAGCTCCATCCATACTGTAGCATGTACCAAGATTTCATTTCTCTTTCTGGCTGAGTAGTATTTCATTGTGCGTATGCACCACATTTTGCTTATCCACTCACCTGTTGATAAACATTTAGGTTGTTTCCACCTTTTGGTTCCACCTTCACCTGTTGTGAATAGTGCTGCAATGAACATTGGTGCGCAAGTATCCATTTGACCCTCTGGTTTCAATTCCCTGGACATATACGTAGGAGGGAAATTGCTGGATCATATGGTAGTCCTATTTTCAGTTTTCTGAGGAACCACCACACTGTTTTCCAAGATGGCTGTACTATTTTACATTCTCACCAGCAATGGGAAAGCGTTCCAATTTCCCCACATCTTTGCTAACTTTTTTTTTTTTATCTTAGCCTCCTAATAGTAGTGAAATTGTGTCCCTCTGTGGTTTTGATTTTTTTTCTTTCCAATGGCTAATGACTTTGAGCTTCTTTTCATGTCTTTGGTGGCTATTTGAATGTCTTCGTTGGTGAAATGTTTATTCAATTACTTTTTCCATTTTTTCATTATTTGTCTTTTGGTTGTTAAGTTTTCAAACTTTTTTATGTACATTGGTTATTAGATTCTTATTGGTAGCTGATTTTTCAATGTTTTGGTAAAGTCTTTCCATAAACTAAAGTATTTAATTTTTATGAGTTCCCATTTATTTATTTTCTCTTTTGCTCTTCTTACTTCTGTTATTATAGTAGATAATCCATTGTTTAAAGCCCCTGCTTTTTCTTCTAGGAAATTTATGCTTTTCGTTTTTACATTTGAGTGTTTAATTCATTTTTAATTTGTTTTTTTGTATGGTGTGGGGCACGTATCCTGTCTTAGTCATCTAGTGCTGCTATTACAGAAATACCACAAATGAATGGCTTTAACAAAGAGAAATCTATCCTCCCACAGTCCAGCAGGCTAGAAGTCTGAATTCAGGGCATCAACTCCAGGGAAAGGCTTTCTTTCTCTGTAGCCTCTGGAGGAAGGTCCTTGCCATCAGTCTTTCCTTGGACTAGAAGCTTCTCAGTGCTGCTTTCTTGGTGGCGTGAGGTCCCCAACTCTGTGCTTGCTTCCTTTTCTTTTTATTTGTTGTAAGATAAAAGATGATACAGGCCGCACCCCAGGGAAACTCCCTTTGCGTTGGATCAGGGATATGACCTGATCCATAACATAACTAATCTTGCCTCATTAACCACAGGCACAGATTAGGATTTACAACACATAGGAAATACTTCAATCACAAAATGGAGGACAACCACAGAATACTGGGAATCATGGCTTGGCCAAGTTGACAAATATTTTAGGGGGACACAATTCAATCCATGACATACCCTGTTTCGTTTTTCTTCCTATGGGAATCCAATTTTTCCAACACCATTTACTGAAGACTCTTCTTTCTCCATTGAATGGGTTTAGCACCCTTGTCAAAAATCAGTTGGCCATAGATGTGTGGGTTTATTTCCGGATTCTCAATTCTACTCCGTTGGCCTATGTGTCTATCGTTATACCAGTACTGGGCTGTTTTGATTGCAGTAGCTGTATACTATGTTTTAAAATCAGGAAGTGTGAGTCTTTCTATTTGTATCTCTCTTTCAACTTTTGCTTTAGCTATTTGGGGCCTATTGTCATTCTATATGAAATTGAGGACAAATTTTTCCATTCCTGTAAAGAAGACTTTTGGAATTTTTATCAGGATAGTGATGAATCTATTGCTTTGGGTAGTATTGGCATCTTAACAATATTGACTCTTCCAATCCATAAACACAGAATATCTTTCTATTTATTTAAGTTTTCTTTATTCTCTTTCAGCAAGGTTTTATAATTTTCATTGTATGTGTTTTTCATATCCCAAGTTAAATTTATTCCTATTTTATTATCTTAGATGCTGTTGTAAATGGAATAAAACCAAACAAAACACACTGCCATCAAGTTGATTCAAACTCTTAATGATCTATATGTCAGAGTTGAACTGCCCCAAAGAATTTCTAAGACTGTAAAACTTTATAGAAGCAGATTTCCACATTTTTCTCCCATGGAGTGGCTGGTAGGTTTGAACCACTGACCTTTTGGCTAGCAGCTGAACAATTAGCCACTACACCACCAGGGCTCCTGTAAATAGAATAGTTTCCCTAATTTCTTTTTCAGATTTCTCATTGTCGGTGTATACAAATCCAACATATGTTTGTGTATTGACCCCATCCCTGGCAACTTTGCTAAATTCCCCTGTTAGCTCTAGAAGTTTTCTTTTGGAATCTTTGGAATTTCCTGTATATTGGATCATGCCATCCAAAAATAGAGATAATTATACTACTTCTTTTCCAATCTGGGTAACTTTTATTTATTTTTATTTTCTTATTGTTTTGGCTAGAACCTCTAAGACAATATTGATAGAATAAATATATCTTTCGAAAACAAAATGAAACCCATTGCCATTGAGTCAATTCAGACTCATAGCAACTCTAAAGGACAGAGCAGAACTCCGTATAGGACAGAGTATAACTTCCCCATAAGGCTTCCAGAGCTGTAATCTTTACAGAAGCAGACTGTCACATCTTTCTCCCATGGAGCCGCTTGTGGGTTCCAAATGCCAACCTCTTCAGTTAGCAGCTAAGCACTTAAGCACTGTAGCACTACGGCTCCTCTAATTATAAAAAGTATACTAAAAATAGAGATATTTTATAATGACCTCTATTTTTAGTAACACTTTTTATATTAAAAATTCACTCTGTTTTACACTAATATAGTTACAAAAGCTTCTATTTAGTCTTTGCATGATTTATCTTTAATCACAAGTTCATTTTAAATTTTTCTATGTACTTATATTGCACGATGTCTTGAGAACATCATTATTTTTTAGACAATCTATCAAACCGTGCCTTGTAATTGGCATAATTAGTCCATTACAACTATTGTAATTAATATAATTCATTATTGGGTTTCTAGTTCTGCTCTTATTTTCATGATTTTTTTATTTGGTGAAGGAATTTAATGTCTTCTGTGATGAGTACCTAATCCAATAATTTTTTTTTCCTTTTCGAATACATGCACGCAAATCTATAAATACCTCTCCATACATGTCTGCATTATTTTATCTCCTTATTAATTAATAAAATACTTATTATTATTCCATTTCTCCTCTCTCTTAGTTTATTACTCATATTTTTCTGTTATTTCAATGGTTCCTATAGTGTTTCCATCAAGTATTTCTGACTTATTACAATATAATATATATATATTGTTATTTCTCAGAATACTTTAACTCCATATAATCCCTTCCTAATTGTTATTATCACATATTTTAAATTTATGTTATTGCTTTTTTCTTTTATCACTCAATATTCATATTCAAATTTGGAATAGAATACTATGCAGGCAGAGATACTATTTTAGCACTTAAGCAATGACATTCCATAATTTCCTGATTTCTGTTGTTTCTGCTGGCAAGTCAGTTGTCAAATTTATTTCTCCTTTGATGATAATGTGTACTTGACCTGTCTGATTATGAATTGGATACGTTAAAATCCTTAGTCCCCTGTTTCAGTTGGTTTCTGTTGGGTAACAAAATCATCCAAACACTTAGTGGCTTCAAGCAAAAGTTATTTATTTGCTTATGTTTGTGTTGGGCACTGGGTTATGTTGGTGTCATGACACTTTGGTTGGATGTAGCTGGAATTGCTCCATGTGACATTGTCTAGGCTTATTTCTACATCTGGGCTCTCAGCCGGGTTGGATGGAACCATTAAAGTGGCTGGGAAAGCTTGGTTCTCTCACCATGTCGACTGTCACTCTCCAGCAGTCTAATCTGGCTTTGTTCACATAGTTGTGGAAATATTCCCAGTAGCCTGAAGGGAAACTGAAAGTCATCTTTAGGTATAAAGTAAGAAACACACTGTCATTTTTGCCCCATTCTACTGGCTAAAGAAAGTCATAAGGCTAACCTCTATCCAAGGAGCGTGGAAAATCAATTTCCTTTCTTAATTAGTTGAACTGTAAGGATTTGTCAATTTTCTTATTTTTTAATTTTTTTTTGAAATCTATTACACCATCTAAACTTCAATTCCCATTCTAATTATGCTTATATATAGCTACAATTTTAGTCCTAGGAATTTGGCTATTGCGTATTTCTTAGCCTTTTTGGTTAGAGCTTAAAATTTATGAATTGTATATTTTATTACCACTAAATTTACCACTTTGTCTTATTTAATGCCTTAGGTCTAAAATTTCACTATTGCTATGTTAATATCCTAATTCTTGTCTTGTTGTTTTTGTTAGGTGCCATCGAGTTGGTTCCAACTCATTACAACCCTATGTATAATAGAAAAAAACACTGCCCAGTCCTGTGCCATCCTCACAATCCTTATTATGCTTGAGCCCAGTGTTGCAGCCACAGTGTCAATGCATCTCACTGAGGGTCTCCCTCTTTTTTGCTGACCCTGTACTTTACCAAGTATGATGTCCTTCTCCAGGGACTGATCCCTCCTGATAACATGTCCAAAGTATTTGAGACATAGTCTTGCCATCCTTGCTTCTAAGGGGCATTATGACCGTGTTTCTTCCAAGACAGAATTTTTCGTACATTTGGCAGTCCATATTATATTCAATATTCTTCGCCGACACCATAACTCAAGGCGTCAATTCTTCTCTGGTCTTCCTTATTCATTGTCCAGCTCTCCCATGCATATGAGGCAATTGAAAACACCATGGCATGGGTCAGGCTTACCTTAGTGTTCCAGGTGACATCTTTACTTTTTAACACTTTACCAGTAAGTGTTTTAAGTCCTCTTCACTTTCAGCAAGCAAGGTTGTGTTATCTGCATAATGCAGGTTGTTAATGAGTCTTCCTCCAATTCTGATACCCAGGTCTTCTCCGTATAGTCTAGCTTCTTGGATTATTTGCTCAGCATACAGACTGAATAAGTATGGTGAAAGGATACAACCCTGACAAACACCTTTCCTGTCTTTAAACCACTCAGTATCCCCTTGTTTGCTCAAATGACTGCCTCTTGATGTATGTACAGTTTCCTTATGAGCACAATTAAGTGTTCTGGAATTCCCATTCTTTGCAATGTTATTCATAATTTGTTATAATCCACACAATCGAACGCCTTTGCATAGTCAATAAAACACAGGTAAACATCTTTCTGGCATTCTCTGCTTTCAGCCAGGATCTATCTGACATCAGCAATGATATCCCTGGTTCCACATTGTCTTTGGAATCCGGGTTGAACTTCTGGCCGTTCCATATCGTTGTACTGCTGCAACCGCATTTGAATGATCTTCATCAAACTTTACTTGTGTGTGATATTAAAGATGCAGTTCTATAATTTCTGCATTCAGTTGGGTCACCTTTTTGGGGAATAGACATAAATATGGATCTCTTCCAGTTGGTTGGCCAGGTGGCTGTCTTCCAAATTTCTTGGGTTAGATGAGTGAGCACTTTCAATGCTGCATCCATTTGTTGAAACATCTCAATTGGTATTCTGTCAGTTCCTGGAACTTTGTTTTTTGACAATGCCCTCAGTGCAGCTTGGACTTCTTCCTGCAATACCATCATTTCCTGATCATATGCTACCTCTTGAAATGGTTGAACATCCACAATTCTTTCTGGTATAGTTACCCTGTGTATTCCTCCCATCTTCTTTTGATGCTTCCTGAGTCATTTAACATTTCCCCGTAGAATCTTTTAATACTGCAGCTTGAGGCTTGAATTTTTTTTCAGTTCTTTCAGCTTGAGAAATGCTTATCATGCTCTTCCCTTTTGGTTTTTTTCCTCCAGCTCTTTGTACGTGTCATTATAATATTTTGTCTTCTCCAGCCACCCTTTGAAATCTTCTGTTCAGCTCTTTTACTTCATCATTTCTTCCTTTTGCTGTAGCTACTTGACCTTCAAAAGCAAGTTTCAGAGCCTCTTCTGACATCCGTATTGCCCTTATCTTAGTGAATTCTTTGAATTCTGAGTGTTGGCATTTACTGACTATATCTTTACCCATACCCTTTTTAATATTTAAATATATTAACATTTTCTATATTTCTAAAATAGTATTTTTTAAAAGTAGTATATGCACAATTTATAGAAAAAATCATATATATAGTATAAAAGGTGTTAGACATTACAGTCCCCTTTACCCTACTTAGGCCACATCACACTCAGAAGACTTGGCTAACTTCTTTTAAAATTTGGCCTTATATTTCTAAATAATATGTTTAAATTAAGCTAACAATTTTTCAGTGTTAAACATTGCTGAGTTTCTTTTCTTTTGGTAGATAAAGAATTGTCTTACCACCTCTGTTGTTTTTGTTAGGTGCCATCAACGACTCATAGTGACCGTATGTGCAACAAAACGAAACACGGCCTACTCTTGCACCATCCTTATAATTGTTGCTGTGCTTAAGCCTGTTGTTGCAGCCACTGTGTCAATTCCTGCACTGAAGGTCTTCCTCTTTTCCACTGACCCTCTACCAAGCATGATATCCTTCTCCAGGGACTAGTTCCTCCTGGTAATGTGCCCAAAATATGTAAAGTGAAGTCTATCCATTTTTGCTTCTAATAAGCATTCTGGCTGTACTTCTTCTGAGACAGATTTGTTCATTCTTCTGGCAGTCCATGGTATATTCAATATTCTTTGCCAACACCATAATTCAAAGTGATTAATTCTTCTTTTGTCTTCCTTATTCACCCATGGGGGCCTCTAAACATATTCTTAATCTTCCCAATGTTGTAAAACCATATTTTGTAGTTAATTTGTTGTTGTTGTGGTTGGGTGCCATCAAGTTGATTCTGACTCACAGTGATCCCATGTGACAGAGTAGAACTGCCCCATAGGGTTTTCTAGGCTGTAATCTTTACAGGGGCATATTTCCAGGTCTTTCTCCCATGGAGCTGCTAGGTGAGTTCGAACCACTGACCTTTCAGTTAGCAACTGAGCACTTAAATGTTGTCCCACCAGGTTCCTTGTTAATTCATTAGTCACTGTTTATATTATGATGACTTTGTAGTTGTTTACTGCTGAGCTGACTAGTATGTTATGATTATATATTTTTTACAAATTTGATTTCCTATATGTCTAACACTGCTATTTTCGTAATGGGTCACATTTCAGATAAGTAACTGACAGACTAACTAACTTTATATATAGCTAGTTATATATATATATATATATAAATACACATATACATTCCATGGAAAAACTCTCACTTGGAGTCATGTTTATTCTACAGCTCTTATAAAGACTGGTTGGTCTCTAGGCCTGCTGTCAAACGGTCATCTTGTGAGTGCCTTTAACATCATATAGGGCATTTCTTTGCCATTTTTCTCTGTAAAAATCCCTGGTCCTGGAGTCACTCAATTTTTTTGTAGAACATTCCCCCATAATTTTGAAAGAAAAAGTCTAAAAGTGGTAAATATTTAGAGTAATTACATATTTAAAGATATCTTTATTTTCTCCTCACTTAATAGGTAATTTTGACAAGCATATGATATTTTCCTTCAGATCTTGAAGAGAATATTCCATTGCATTCTAGCTGCCAATGCTTTTGAGGTATGAAAGCAGCTTTATCTTACAATATATGTTAAGTGAGCAAGAAATTTTGAATTTAATTTATTTATATGAACAAAAACAAACCTGCTTTTCTTTCTGAAAGTTATTAGAGTTTATTTTTATCTCCCCTGTTATCACATTTCTCAATAATATGTCTTTGTTTAGATAGTTGCATTCATTTTTCTTGGTACTGGGTATGTAATGCCAGCAAGACAGTTTTAAGTTCTTCAGTTCTACTTTTTTCTTTTCTTGGTGTTATTTCCTTGATGAAGTTGTCTCTTTCATTCCATACACACACACACACACACACACACACACACAGAGTAAGTTATTTTGGATATAATGGAGTGATACTCTTACTTTATCATATCCATTTCTTTTTACCCATTGTTTTCTCATTTGATTTTTATAATAATTTAGAATTTTCCCTTTATTTTATCATCTAATCCTTGTTCTGAACCAGTGTTTTTACCGTTATATTTTAAACTACAATCATCTTATTCCTGTTTAATGGTTTTTTCCCTTTTTCTTGCCATCCTGTTTTTATTTGGTTATTGCAATATCTCCTCTTAATCATCTGGGAATATTAAGTATGGATTCTTCTAATAGTTTCTATTCCTTGCCTTATGTCTTGCATTATGACTTTTTATATTTGTAAATATCCTTATTCTCTTTTTAATTATGGATATACATATATACAGCATTATTGGCTGTAAGATACTCATTTGACAGGTTTTCCCTCCTTTGCACTTTGTATATAAGATTTCAGTATTTTCTGTATTCCATACTTGCTGAAGTCAATTATTAATCTTACACCTCTCCCCCTATATGTAGTATGTTCTTTTTCTTTGGATACTTCCAAGATTTTTTCTTTATTTTTGGTAACCAGCAGTTTCACTGTGATGTATCTTGGAGTGGGTCTGTTGTTGTTGTTGTTCACCTTATGTAGGATTTGATGAGCTTCAGGGATCTGTATATCAGTATTTCCCAAAAGACTAGAAACTTTTCAGCCAATATTTCTTTAACTATTTTTTCTTCCCCCTTCTCCCATTTCTCTCCTCCCTGGTTTCACACATGTTGAACTGCTTCACCACCATTCTCAATTGTTCTGTTCATGTTTTTCTTTTTTTTTTTCCTTTTTTCATTCTTCAAATTGGGCAGTTTCTGTTGCTCTATATTAAAGTTCACGGATTTTTTCTCTTGTCTCTCCAGTATACTATACAGCCCATGCAGTGAACATTTTATTTTAGTAATTATACTTTTCAATTCCAGAATTTTCATTTTTAATGTTTCATATTTCTGACATTTCATTTAACTTATTTTTTTTTCAATTCTTCATACATATTTAAAATTGCTTCCTTGAAGTTTTTGTCTGTTAAAACCAACATCTGAGAATTCAGCCAATTCCTGTTGACTGCCTTTTATTCTGATTATGGGTTCTACTTTCTTATTTATTTGAATGTTTAGAGCTTTCATTTGAAAACTGGATATTGGAGAAAATATTTTGTAGCAATTGATATTCTATATGATATTTTTGAAAACTATCAGAGTTTTGTCCTTGGAACTAGTTAAGTGGCCTGTAATCAAACTGTGGGATCTTTCCCCTGCCCCTACTCCCATGGTATTAAGTTGCCTATATGCCTTCCCACGTCTAACTACCACTACACATCAGGATTGACCCTGTGAGTCACCCCTGTTCCTGCAAAAATTGGTAGTAAGCCAAGGAGTTGAGCAGCTATGGGAACCAAACTTTCTGTGACTTTATTTCTAGGAATTTCCTTAATTTCCAGTGACCGTGACAGCTTTGGAATCTATACTCCTACATTTTAGGCTTACAGCTACCTGGACGGTGCACAGTTGGGGAATGCATTCCATTAAGCAATTGAACAAACTCACGTGTCTGCTCTGCATCTCATCTTTCAAAAGTGTATGAAATAAGTCAGCCACAAAAGGACAAATACTGTATGATTCCAGTTGAGTCAATTCCCACTCACAGCAACCCTATAGGACAGAGTACAACTGCCCCATAAGGTTTCCAGGGAACAGCTGGTGGATTTGAACTGCTGACCTTTCGATTAACAGTCGAGCTCTTAACCACTGTGACACCACATCGCCATCAAATATCTATAACAGGCAAATATATACAGGACCAAAGTTATTAGTGGTTACCAGGAGAGATGGTTACCAGGAGGGGAAAAAGGGGACTCACTGTTTTGGGGACACTGAGCTTCTGTTGAAATGAAAAAGTTGGAAATGAGTAATGACTGATGGATGCACAACATGGTGAATATAAGTAATGTCATTAAACTATACATGTGAGGAACGCTGATATGGCAAATGTTTTGTTGCATACATATTCACTACAATAAAAATGCTAATCATAGAATTACCATATAACTCGGCAAGCCCACTCCTAGATATATACCCAAAAGGTTTGAAAATAAGTATTCACACAAGTACTTGTACACATATGTTCATAGCAGCACTGTTCACAGTTGTCAAAAAGTAGAAAAAATTCAAATGTCCATCAACTGATGAATGAATAAATAAAATGTTGTATATATGTACAGTGAAGTATTACTCAGCCCTAAAAAGGAGTAAAGTACTCATATAGGCTGCAATGCAAACGAAGCTTGAAAATATTATGTTGAGTGAAAGTAGCCAGACATGAAAGGCCACATATTGTATTATTCCATGTACATGAACGCTCCAGAATAGGCAAATCCATAGAGACAGAAAGCAGAATAGTGGTTGCCAGGGGCTGAGTGGAGGGGGAAATGGAGAATAACAGCTAAATGAGTAAAGATTTCCTTTGGGGGTGGTGAAATTGTCTTAGAACCATATATAGGTGGTGGTTGCCCCACATTGTGAATGCACAAAATGCAACTGAATTGTAGACTTTAAAATAGTCAATGGATAATTTTATGTGTTGTGAATCTTACCTCGTCTTAAAATATATATGTGTATTTAAAATAAGCAACAACAAAAAAGTGGATTTCCCTCCAGTCTCATTCTGTTTGTTTATCATGCCATTTTGTGGTATGACTGTTCTTATTAGCTGTCAGTCATGAATTTGGGAAGTTTCTGCTCTGAATATAGGTGTCATTACTTCTATGCTGCCAACATATTCCACTTAAATTTTCCACTTTATTTCTAGGAATGGCTGGCTAATAAAGCTTTAGCTTTTCTCATAACCATTTTTCACAGTTGTGCCTACGGGGCATTGAGCAGCATGCTTGGGGCAGGGGATCAAAAACTTTTCAATTCTTACTTCTTCCAATTTCATTTAATTGTGTTTCAACTCTCAGGCTTCTCTTTCTTTTTGGATGTTCCCCAACATCTTTAAATATTTTGTTTTGATTTATTCATTTATTAAATTATCTGCTGCGGGTTCACATGCCCACCTCACTCCTCTATCATAACCAGAAGGCTGACGCTGTGTTTTGAAAGCAGATGAATCAAATTTTTTTGTTTGATTTTCTAATAGCGTTCACTGAATAAATTGCATTAAAAATAAAGTTTAAAAACTCTACAAGGATCTGGGCTATAGTATCTTGGAATAGGTGAAGGTTAAGATGGGAGAATGGGTTCTTATTGAATTCAAACTTGCTCTTTGCCTGGGGCCATTTGCCAGAAAACAAATTAGGGCTAAATTAAGTAGCATTTATAGGATAAATTGTTATTGAACATCACTGAGAGGATGTGAGCAGGTTAAAAGTCAAATTGATCCCTTCCCATAAAGATTGAAGCTATTTTCATTTTTTATATTTTGTGTCATGTTGGTAGAGAAATGATTGGCAGCACATTGTGTGGTTAATACATTGGTACTGAGATTTGTCAGATGCATAAGTCAATGTTTTATGTTTACTGAGACAATCAGGTTAGAAAACCTTTCCCAGAATGGATTTTGCTGACATTATTCATCATACTACACAAGTGTTCCCCTGGAAATGTTAGATGTCTGTGCTTCATTTATTTTTTATGACCAGTTTTCCATTTTGTAGCTATGAACTATTACAAATTGGTATTTGCTTACATTTTAAGGATTTATAGAGAAGGTGTAATCAGTGGCGTCGCTAGGGTTGGTGTCACTCAGTTCAGTGACTCATAGTGTCACCTCCCCTCCATGGACCTCCTCCCATAGGAGACCACACAGAATACTTAATAATGTTTTTTGTACTAATGTTATTTGTAAATCATAATTCCAGTGTATCTTATCACTTCTTTTCCTTTACCATTTCATTCTCAAAAAAGTTATTGATATAGGTTCAAAAGTACTAATTACCACAATATTGTAGCTAAAACACCAGAAAATTTGACAAAATCAGCTACTATAGAAACACCGGCTGCAATGAAAACAAAAGAGCATGCCAGTAGCCCTGCAGAAGAAACCGCATGATGCCAAGAGTCATTGTAACTGGGTAATAATGACAGCTCTTACCAGAGGGCATTAGAAGGTTCAAAAAGTAAATCAGCATAGAGTTTTAGCCTTTTAAGTGTATTAATACATGTAAGCTGGGCTTACAAAGAATGTGTTTGTTGTTATAACTAACTACAGGTTATTTTTACAGACAGTCATTTTGGTGTCACCCTCCCCTCCCCCGACAGTGTCGCCCAGTGCGGTCTGCACCTCCCATACCCCTAGTGATGCTCCTGGGTATAATCCTCCAATAAGCAAAAATGAACCACTTTTATGAGTTCAAATTTTAGCCTGTGTTCCTCATATTGGAATATATTTCCACAAAAACCAAAACCCAGTGCCGTCAAGTCGATTCCGACTCATAGCGACCCTAGAGGACAGAGTAGAATTACCCCATCGAGTTTCCAAGGAGCGCCTGGTGAATTCGAACTGCTGACCTTTTGGTTAGCAGCCATAGCACTTAACCACTACACCACCAGGGTTTCCGGACAATATTTGTGGCTTGATCATTTATGTTTCAAAATAATGGCCATTTCTTTTTATTTTACATTATTTTCTTAAGTGATAATATATTATAGATTAAAAAAAAATCTATTCAACTTGTTTGTGCTTCCAACAAATCTATTGTTTCTGATCTCAACACCAACTGGTAGCACCCTGTATAGCAGCCACAACCTTTCTAGCTGTAGTCCTAGTTCCTGTTACTTAAAACTCTGCATTCTTTTGCAAATTATCTGTAAGTTCTTTTGTGGATATTGTCTGTATTTGACACAATAAATTGAGCTATTATTGTTTTTTTACTTTTGCTTTTAATGTTACTTTTGTCTCAGGTTTGTTTTTAGTTTCTAAGTCCAATCTAACTGACTGAAATCATCCAGTTTATTTTCTTTTACCTATTTTTTCTTTTATTCTACTCCCTTGAATCACTGCAGTTTCAGCCTGGGTTCTCCAGAGAAGCAAAACCAGTAAAGTGTATAAATATATTGAGAGATATTTATATCAAGAAAATGGCTCATGTGATTGTAGAGGCTGGAAAGTCCCAAGTCCATGAATCAGAATAGAGGCTTCTCCCAATTCGCGAAGCCAGATTGGGCTGGCAAACACAAGATCAGCAAGTTGGAGAGCAGGGTTCTTGCTCACAAGCTGTAAAGATCGATGAGTCCCAAAATTTGCAGGCAAGCTGATAGCTCAAGTCCCAAGAACCAGAGGTCAGATGAACAGGAGGAAGCCTCAGGATCCAGAGCAAGCAAAAAGCCAGAAAGTCTGCTTAAATTTGAATGCAGGCCACCCTCCAAGGAAATTCCCTTTTGGCTAATTGGCTACTCACAGCAGATTCCATCATGGGAGTGATCACATATAAACACTGACAATCATGCCCCAGCCAAGTTAACACACAATCTTAACCATCACAGTCCTCCCCTTGTCAACTTGGCACATGCACACATTTCCATAAACCATACATAATCTCTGAATAAAGATAATTCTAGAGTCACACTTGTGTCTAACATGATACACCTAACACATGTGCAACAAAAAATGTACCTAGTGTGTTTACATCTTATATTTTATAAGTGAAGGAAACAAAAATATTTGATGCACACATACAAAGCAGAAATACTCATAACAATTACAGTCCTCTTTTCTACAACTGGTCACATGGCCGTAACTGGTATTTAGAACTACCTTCTTCCACCACCCATTCCATAGTCCCTTTGCTCTTAGCAAGCTGGTCGGGTTCTTTGCCTGGTGCGGTGACCCAAACCTTCATTCCTGAAGGGTCTGGGTCATTAGCAGTCATGCCGGAATTGGGTTTCTGTGGTTTTCCATTGACTTTAATCACAGGGCCTGATAGTACTAAGAGAAGCCCTAGGAACATCCTGCATTCTAGACATACTCTTCTTTACCTGCATTGTGTAATATCAATCCAATTTCTTTTTAGTAATCAGGATCAATCACACCAGCCAGTATAGTAACTCCCTTCTTCGCCTGTTGATCCAGGGGCATAAGGAGTCCAAAGTGGCCAGGTGACATTCTTACGTTCCAGTTTAATGGATCAGTGATGTGTCTCCAGGTGGGAGTATTCCTCCCCTTGGAACTATGACCTCTAGACCTGCAGAGCGTAATGTCCCTGTGGGGACAGGAAGCAAAAATCTTGCAAGTGGGTCACTAGGGTTAATAGTGAGTGGTGCCACTCTCATTTCCACCCCTTGATTCCTGGATCCTCAAATCCTGGCTGTGGGAGAAAAAGCACCATGCATTAGATGCTGATTTAGAACATATATAACCTCCTGGAGAATACTGCCCCGACCCTCCAAGGTACTGCCACCTAGCTGTTGCCATAATTGTGTTTTTAGAAGGCCATTCCATAGTTGTATCAAGCCAGCTGCTGCAGAATGAGGGGGAACATGGTAAGACCAGTGAATTGCATGAGCATGGGCCCACTGCTGCACTTCATTTGCTGTGAAGTGAGTCCTTCGATTTGAGCCAATGCTGTGTGGTGGGTAAGGCATTTTGTCAGTCCACAGATCATAGTTTTGGCAGAAGCATTGCACACTGGGAAGGCAAATCCAAATCCAGTGTAAGTGTCTATTCCAGTAAGGACAAAATATTGCCCTTTCCATGATGGAAGTGGCCCAATATAATCAACTTGCCACATGGTTTCTGGCTGATCACCTCAAGGTATGGTGCCATATCAGGGACTCAGTGTTGGTCTCTGCTGCTGGCAGATTAAGCACTCTGCAGTTGCTGTAGCCAAGTCAGCCTTGGTGAGTGGAAGTCCACGCCATTGGGCCCATCCATAACCTACATCTCTGCCACCATAGCCACTTTGTTCATAAACCCATTGAGCAATGACAGGAGTAGCTGGGGAAAGAGGATGATTGGTTTCCACAGAATGCATCATCCTATCCACATGACTGTTAAAATCATCCTCTGCTGAGGTCACCTTTTGGTGAGCATTCACATAAGACACAAATATCTTCAGTTCTTTGGTCCATTCAGAGAGATCTATCTACACACTTCTTCCCCATTAATCCTTGTCTCCAATTTTCCAATCATGTTCCTTCCAAGTCCCTGACCATCCAGCCAAACCATTGGCCACAGTCCATGAGTCAGAATATAATTGCACATTTGGCCATTTCACCTTCCCAACAAAGTGAGCAACCAGGTGAACTGCTTGAAGTTCTGTCCATTGAGAGGATTTCCCTTCACCACTGTCCTTCAGGGAGTTCCCAGAAAAGGGCTGCAGTGCTGCAGTGTCCACTTTCGAGTGGTGCCTGCATATTGTGCAGAACCGTCTGTAAACCAGGCATGAGTTTTCTTTTCTTCAGTCAGCTGATCATAAGGGACTCTCCATGAGGCCACAGGTGCAGACTGGGAGATGGAAGGCAATGTGACAGGAGTGGAGACCATAGGCTTTGGGCCACTTCCTCATGCAATTTACTTGTACCTTTCAGATCCTGCTTGGGCCCGATCTCATATATACCACTTCAATTTAATGATGGAGTACTGCTATGCACATCTAACTTTATGACTTTGTGGGTCAGACAACACTTAGTTAATCATGGGCAGTTCAGGCCTCATGGTGACTTGGTATCCCACGGTTAAATGTACAGTCTCTACTAAGGCCCAGTAACAAGCCAAAAGCTGTTTTTCAAAAGAAGAGTAGTTATCTGCAGAGGATGGCAGGGCTTTGCTCCAAAATCCTAAGCGTTTGTGCTGTGGTTCACCAATAGGGGCCTGCCAAAGACTCCAAACAGCATCTCTGTCTGCCATTGACACTTCAAGCACCACTGAATCAGCTGGATCATATGGCCCAAGTGGTACAGCAGCTTGCAAAGCAGCCTGAACCTGTTGCAGAGCCTTCTCTTGTTCTGGATCCACTCAAAACTAGCAGCTTTCTGAGTCACTTAATAAATAGGACCAAGTAGCACACCCAAATGAAGAATATCTTGCCTCTAAAATCCCAAGAGGCCCACTAGGCATTCTGCCTCCTTTTTAGTTGTGGGAGCAGCCAGGTGAAATAACTTATCCTTCACTTTAGAAGAAATATCTCCACATGCCCCACACCACTGGACCCCTAGAAATTTTACTGAGGTGACAGGTGCCTGAATTTTTGTGGGGTTAATTTTCCACACTGTAGCACACAAATATTTTACCAGTAAGTCCAGAGTCATTGACACTTCTTCCTCTCTAGGTCCAATCAGCATAATGACATCTTTGTAATGGACCAATATGATGTCTTTTGGAAGGGAAAGTTGATCAAGTTTCCTGCAGGCTAAATTATGACATAGGGCTGGAGAGTTGATGTAGTCCGAATGTAGGCAAATGAAGGTGTATTGCTGACCTTGCCAGCTGAAGGCTAACTGCTTCTGCAGGTCCTTTGAAATAGGTATAAAGAAAAAGGCATTAGCCAGTTACATAGTTGCATACCAGGTACCAAGAGATGTATTAATTTGCTCAAGCAATGAAACTATACGTGGAACAGCAGCTGCAATTGGAGCACCACCTGGTTAAGTTTTCAATAATCTACTATCATTCTCTGAGATTCATTTGTTTTTTCACAGTCCAAATAGACAAGTGGAATGGGGATGTGGTGGGAATCACCCCCACTGCATCCTTCAAGTCCTAAATGGTGGTGATAATCTCTGCAATTCCTCCAGGAATGTAGTATTGCTTTTGGTTTACTATTTTCCCACGTAGGGACCATTATAATGGCTTTCCCTACCATAATAGCCATTACTGTATTTGTCAGTGACTCAATGTGGGGTTTCTGCCAGTTGCAGAGTGTATCTATTCCAATTGTGCATTCTGGAACTGCGGAAATCACTACAGGGTGGGTTCAGGGACCCACTGGATCTACTGTGAGATG
Organism: Elephas maximus indicus; assembly: GCF_024166365.1. Lineage (NCBI taxonomy): Eukaryota > Metazoa > Chordata > Mammalia > Proboscidea > Elephantidae > Elephas > Elephas maximus. Next base: position 12,353,847 of record NC_064822.1, on the reverse strand, counting down.
GACTTGAACCAAGACTCCATTAATAACCTGACTTCCATATGCCCCTCCTCTGGCTGGTGGGTCACAGTGATGTTTTGGGTCTCCTGGAATTAGTGTCAGTTCAGAGCCAGTATCCAGTAATCTGCAAAAATCTGATTATTTCCTTCTCCCCAATGAACAGTCACTCTCGTAAAAGGCCACAGATCCCTTTGGGGAAGGCTGACAGAAAGATCAACAGTAAAAAAATTTTGGCAGTGTATTGGAGTCCTTTCTCAAGGGGACCCAGTGTCCCTTTCATTCAAGGGGTTGTGGGTCTTTAAACTTGCTCAGATCTGGGAGTTGATCAAGGGACCGTGACTCTCCAGTCTGGTGATTCGAGTTAGACTACTGTTCACCTGACCTAGAATTCATTCATTTGTGCAGATTAAGTAAATATTTAGTAGATGTCCCTTTTATTTCACTTCTAGAAACACCATGACTAAGTAGCCAATGCCATAAGTCCATACAAGTCAGACAATTCTGATTCCTGCTTTCACTCTGCTGTCCATTACCGTAAGCATGCACGCCTTGTCTTTACTGAGTGCAGCCACTTGGCCCCTACTACCATGGGGTCCAATCAGTCCCATTGTTGTTAGGAGTCTTAATTCAGTTAGGGCAGCTCCCACTGTCAAATCTGATTTACATAAAATAGCAATCACAGCACTCTTCAAGGATGCTGGAGTTCCCTTCACAAATTTGTTCCTCAAAGTTGTGGTATAAGGTGTGTCCTATGGGCACTCCATGTGTGGGTCTGTGGTTCTAACCTGATAAATCCACTCTAGCATGCCAATTTCCCTAAGTGTTTAGATACCTTCTTCTCAGTATACCAAGGCAGGTCTGGTAATTCAACTTAATTTAGTGTAAGCCACCTCATAACCCATGCTTCAGCAACCCAACCAAATAAATTATTAGATCATTTCCTAACTTCTCAAGCTGAAACATTGAGTGAAGAATCTGTGTTTAGTGGACCCATATCAATAAGCTCAGACTGATCCATCTTTATATTCCTTGCACCATTATCCCACATCCTTAATAGCCATTCCCACACATATTCCCCAAGTTTCTATTTGTGCATCTTAGAAAATTCAAGCAGTTCTTTTGGAGTGTAGCATATCTCCTCCTGGGTCACACTTCATACTTCACCTTTTGGGTCTCATTGGAACTTAAGTCCAATTATAGGCCTAGAAGCCAAAATTGGTAGTGTGGAATTGTTGTGAGAATATTCAGCATTGTCTTGTAAAACATCTGCCTCTGATAATGCCCCAGGCAATGACTCAGGGAGAGCTCTTTAGAGGCAGCTGGGCTAGGGCTAATCTCATTAGATGGGAGTGGAGGGGCTAATCGTATTTCTGGGCAGGGTGGTGTAGCAGACAAACCTGAAGTAACCTCTTCAAATGGGAGTGGTTCTTCTGGCAGGAGTGATTCGACAGAATTTAGGGGCTTACTAATTATCTCCAGCTTCCTGATTACATGCCCATTTATCCCCATCTCAAGTTTCAGGATCCCATTTCTTTCCAATCAATGCCCTTAGTTTAACTTTGGACACTTCTGGAGGTTGGTGATTGAGGAGGCATTGTAAATTCAGCCACTCTTACAATTTTTTTTTTTTTTTACAATAAGACTCTGGGTTTGGTTTTTGGCAATTTCAGCTCTGTTACTACAAGAAATAAGACTAACCAGACTTGAGAACAAATTTAGAAAGCTCATCCTTATAATTTTTTTTTTTTTCTCTAGAACCACTCTTGGTGCCAAATGTCTTAGGCACAGTTCTCTAGAGAAGCAAAACCAGTAATGTGTATAAATATATACAGAGAGAGAGAGAGAGAGGTTTATATCAAGGAAACAGCTCACATGATTGTAGAGGCTGGAAAGTCCCAAGTCTGCGGATTAGAAGAGAGGCTTTTCCCAATTCACATAGGTGCAGGGGTGTGTGAACCCAGGATCAGCAAGTTGGAGAGCAGGGGTCTTGCTCACAGGTTATGAGGATAGACATATCCCAAGATTAGCAGTCAAGCTGATAGCTCAAGTCCCAAGAACCAGAGGTCAGATGAACAGGATCCAGAGCAAACAAAAAGCCAGCACCTCTTCTTATATTCAAATGCAGGCCACACCCCCAAGGAAACTCCCTTTCAACTGATTGGCTACTCACAGCTGATTTCATCATTGGAGTTATATAAACACTGAGAATCATGGCCCAGCCAAGTTAACACACACTCTTAACCATCACAACTTCTATTTTTTCTATTATTTTGAGAACTACAGAATTTTAAACTCAGAGGTAATCTTTAGTGATTCTAACAAATCAGGAGTCCTACATGGACAACAGACAACTCAGTTTGAGTCTCTCATGTGTTTTTGGGGGCCATGAACCTTTATTATGTGAAGTTTCAGAATGATGCCTAAAGTTTTTTTTGTGTTTTTTTTTTTTTTTTTTTTTTTTGCAGAAGATATAGAAGGATGAATCTCTTGAAATGTGAATGATGCCACATGATATGCTCAAGAGAGAATGGTAAATAAAATTTTGTCCAAGAAAAGTAACATAGATCATGAGTGATATGGTGTTACTGAGTAAAAAATACTGCAATCAGAAAACCCGGCCTGCTCATAGGTGGGTCCTGAAATACCAGCCCTAAGAAGCAAGTTTATAAGAATTGCAATATAAGTTTTTAAGAAAAAACTATTTTTATGTTGCTGTTCGTTTAACTTTTAAATCTATGTATTCACTTATTTGTGTAAAAGAAAAATCGTAGAGCAGGAATCAAGATAAGAAAATACAGAAATGTGTTTTAAAAATTTTAGAGAAAGCTTTTAGAGCTGGGTTGTCTCAGTGACTTTAGAGATACAAAAAGAAAATTAACTCTCTTACAGAGCTGTATGTTACATAAGAAAACCCTGGTGGCATAGTGGTTAAGAGCTACAGCTGCCAACCAAAAGGTCGGCAGTTCGAATCCACCAGGCACTCCTTGGAATCCTGTGAGGCAGTTCTACCCTGTCCTATAGGGTCACTATGAGTCGAAATTGACTTTATGGTGACGGGTTGTTTTTTTGTTTGTTTTTATTTTTGCATGAAGAGAAGAAAGGAAAAAAATCAGCAAAGGCCAAAACTGCCTGAAAGCTCTAGAGAAAACCTTGGTCAGTTCGAATACCACTGGCGAGGTGCATGCTAACTTTTAGTATCCCTGGCAGGGCACGGTCCAGGGATGACTTTCCAAAATCAGTATAAATTGCTACTGTCTAGGAGGTCTGGTGGTGCAATGGTTAAGTGCTGGGCATCTAACAAAACAGTTGGCAGTTCAAAACCACACAGTGGCTCTGTGGGAGAAAGGCTTGGTGATCAGCTTCCCTAAAGATCGCAGCCAAGAAAGCCTGGTGTGGCAGTTCTACTCTGTAACATGAGGTCACTCTGAGTCAGAACCAACTCAATGGCACCCAACAACAACAATCACCCCTCACCCCAGTTCAAGGAGAGGGTAGCATTTCAGGCACCTTTGCCAGCTTAACGGTATGTGCTGGGATCTTGCTTTAACCTGCCCATTGTTTGCAGAAGTGAATAAAATGACCTGGGAGGTGGGGAGGTTGTCCTTCATGTTGTAGCATGGTACCAGTAGCTACAGGTTTTTCATCAATATTAGTGGGATCTTAGACAAAAGTGTCTGTAAAATATAGTAGTTACATACCAAGCAGTGTTAGGGAGTAGTTTTCAAGTAATTTATTATTTGTCAGTCATTCTCTAAAGAATATGTTTATATTGAGCTATAGTAAAAATAATTATGTAGACTAGAAGAACCCCAGTGGTCATGGCCCCTAAAACTTCTATTGGCCCAGAACAGGAACCATTCCCAAAGCCAACTCTTCAGACAGGAATTGGACTGGACAATGGGTGGAGAGGGATGCTGGTGAGGAGTGAGCGTCTTGGATCAGGTGGACACTTGAGACTATGTTGGCAACTCCTGCCTGGAGGGGAGATGAGAGGGTAGAGGGGGTTAGAAGCTGATGAAATGGACATGAAAAGAGAGAGCGGAGGGAGAGAGTGGTCTGTCTTATTAGGGGGAGAGTAATTGGGGTATGTAGCAAGGTGTATACAAGTTTTTGTGTGAGAGACTGACTTGATTTGTAAACTTTCACTTAAAGCACAATAAAAATTAAAAATTATAATAATTATGTTTCTGTGGATGAAGGCCAAAAATTACACACACATCTATGCATTGTAGTATATCTTGAGTCTCAGAAGAAGGCAAACATTGCTGTTTTAATGTGTTTGAACCCCAAATTTTAACACACTATTAAAAAAATATATTTATATATATATATATGTGTGCTTTGGAAAATGTTGTTGCTCACTGTCTCAATTATCTAATGCTGCTATAACAGAAATGCCATAATGGATGGCTTTAACAAACAGAAATTTATTCTCTTACAGTTTAGTTGGCTTGAAGACTGAATTCAGGGCACTAGCTTTTGGGGAAGACTTTCTCTGTCAGCTCTGGGGGAACGTCCTTTTCTCCTTTTAACACCATGTGGGCCTGGTGTTCCTTGGAGATCTCCATCTGTCTTGGCATCAATCGTCCCCTGAGTCTAGAATGTTCTCAGTGCAGGGACCCTAGGTCCAAAGGACTTGCTCCATTGCTGGCTCTTCTTTTGTGGTAGTAATAAGGTACCTCCCCTTTCTGCTCACTTCTCTCTTATCTCGTTTAAGATAAAAGGTGTGACTCAGGCAAGGGTGGGACTAGAGTAAGGGTGTGACTTGAGTAAGGGTGTGACTTGAGTCATGCCCTTTATTAAGAGTGTGACCCAAGGTGCACCCCGCACTAATCCTGCCTCACTAACATATAGAGGTTTAGGATTTACAACACATAAAATGGAGGATAATTACACAATAGCACAAAATGAAGGACAATTATACAACACTGGGAATCATGGCCTAGCCAAGTTGACACATGTATTTGGAGGATGCAACTCAATTCATGACACTCACTCTCTTGCCCCATCTCCCTATATCATAAGCTTTTTTTTTTTTTTCAGCTTGTTTGTGTTGATAACCGATCTTTCATTTCTGATCTCAACAATTAACTGGTAGCAATCTATGTGGCAACTGTAGACCTAGATTCATGTAACTTAAAGATCTGTATTCATTTGCAAGTAATCTGCAGGTTTTTTCGTGAGTATTGTCTGATCATGTATTTGACACCTTTAAAATCGAATTATTATTGGTTTTCTTTTTGATGTGCATTTTCTTCCTTCCTAGTTTTACTTTTGTTTTTAATGTTATATAGCACGTATGGCAAGAAAACATGACTCCATCGCCAGTTTAGGAGATTGGTCTCTGATTTGACTAAACAAACCTCATCAGCTCTGCCAGGATTTGTTCACAAACCCAGGTCTTTACCTGGCATTGGAAGGTGATTGCTGTGAAAACTTACTAGTCCAGAGATGGGCATGTAACCTATGTTGACCGAAAAAGTCTGAACTGAAAGACTTTTACTCCATGATTAGGAGAAACATTCCCTCTCTTCCACTGGATCTTATAACTTTTTATAATATAGGGGTTCTTGCTACCTTGTTGGTTTAATTAATTTCTAGTTGTTAACGCAATAAAATTTTATCCCACTTGTGTTTTAAAATATTCCACATTCTGGATTTCTTTTCTTCCCCTCATGATTAGATTCAGGTTAAACGATTTTTGGCACAAATAGTGCATGAGTAATTGAGTACATTTCTTATAGATTTTTGTCACTGTGTATAATGATGCGCTAAAGGAGCTCTGGTGGCACGATGGTTAAGCACTCGGCTGCTAATCAAAAGGTCAGTGGCCTTGGAAACCTCATGGGGCAGTTCCACTCTGTCCCATAGGCTCACTATGAGTTGGAATTTACTTGACTGCACACAACAACAGAAAGCAGCTTAATGGGCAGGATAAAGAAAGTCTTGGTGTGTTCTTTATTCTTCTCATTGGATTTACCCCAACAGAGGGATTTTAACACTTTCTTAAATGTGCTGTATTCTCTTTCTGAGAAAAGAGAGAGCTCCTAGATTGTGCATCCATTGAGAGTAGATATGATGTCAATGTTTTCATTCCCTATTTTTAGATATAACTGAGATACTCCAGCTTCTCATTGATTTCTCCTTTGTAATAAAGTGACATGAGAGGATAGGATGGGGATAGGTCAATGCAGTGTACAGGTAAACCAAAGGACACATGTTAAACCTCTTAGCAACTGGTGCCTGTGACATTTCAGCATTGATTGCATGTTTAGAAAAGATAACAAGACATTCAGGTAGGGAACTAGGGCCTGCAGCCTTGAAGGAGAGACTATTCCTGTGATATTGGGAGTCCCAACATGACAAAAGCTACCCGTCCTCTACAAGGTGACCCCAGTTCTTTCTAATCTATATGGTAAATACCACAGCTATTAATTTAACTTTGTTAGATACATTTAACCCCTATGAAGGAGGAGACCTGCTTAATCCCAACACCATAACAGCCATGATCAGATTAATTGGCATGGAAAAGTGGGGGCTGGAGAGTGGGCCAGCGGGGAAGGAGCAGATTGAGAAGTCTTGCAAATAAAGGCCTACTGATCATTGTTCCACGACACAGGGAAACATGGGGGACTCCTCCACAGCTCCAGAAGGCAGCAAGTCCCCTCCAGAGGCATTCCTCCAGATGACTCAGATTTCTTGTATGACATGGCAGTTTATCCAGGACGGGATGGTGTCTAAAGGCATACCGCAGGACAGGATGGAGTTTTCCAGGTGCATGAGACCTCTGCATCCAAAATAAAAGAACTAGAAATAGTGTTTAGTAGAGGGTATTAGGAAATGTAGCCAGTTATCATTACAGAACCAAAACAATGTGGGTTTACCTAATAAAGACAGCCCTAACTTGGCAATTTTTAATGCCAAGCACAGAAGTACCTCGGCATCTATCTATTCAGTAACATGCAACATTCACCTTTGCATAAGCTCAAAGATTTCCACAAAGCACAGTGAATGGCATAATGAAGTGTTTTGCCCACTACTCTTTTTACCTTGGAAAATCTGTGGGGCAGTTGTACTCTGTCCTATAGGGTCGCTAGGAGTTGGAATCAACTCCACGGCACTGGGTTTCTGAGTTTCTTTTTACCTTAATTCAGGCCAGAACTTATTTTTGTTATTGGTTTGTTTTTCTTTCTTTATGATAAAGCCCAGACTGGACCTAGGTGAAGAAAAGGAAGAAGACAGGCTTTATTAATCAGCTAATGTCTTAATGCTATTTTTAAAAACCTGCCAAATGAACTTACAACAATTTAGTGTATATTCTCATACTTATTGGTATGCAGGCTAGCTGCTATTGAGCTGATCTAGTGGCTGGGCAGCTCTGGACTTGGCTCCAGCTGTGCGTTCTACTCAGGCCTGCCCCTTGGGTGTTCGTCATGCACCTGGCTGAAGAAGTAGCCACTTGGGTATGTCCATGTCCTGCCACCAGGGCACAAGAGCCAAGCCATGACACACAGGATCACAGAAAGCTCTGTTTGTGCCCTGGACAAAGCCAATGATTGTTTGGAGAAGTACACTCTGCCTGAGTAGAAGGGGCAAGGAATAAATATTTGATACACATGAACAAAATTGTCACAAGGGAAGAAGAGTAGAGAAAAATTTGAGTCCTATTCCAAGTAGGCCCAAAGCTACCTAGAGGGGAGAGAAAAACAATGCCTTGCCTTGCTCTCTGGAGGAGTTAAGAGCATATTCATAGTTGGCTACAAATAATGTTCTTCTTACTAAAAGGGGGTATCTTCATGATCTTTCAGGTACTGCAAGACAAAATGAAAAGAATAAAATGAGGTCATATTTGTTCATTCAAGGAGTTTCAGGACCCTCTACAAGTCTCAAGAGGTTATTACATTGAAAAATATAAATTTTATGATAAGTTATGAGAAAGAAGAGGATTCTATGTCTTTAGACGTATTAAAAAAAAAAAAACTCTTGTTTCCTTTAGGGTTGTCCAGTTCCTCTTACCAAATTCTATAAGATTGTCAAAGCTTAATTAACAAAGGCCTTAACTCCTGTCAGTATACTTCTAGAAAACAATTTTAAATTACTAGGTAATGGCATAATGTGCATAAAATATTATTTTATACTCTTTCTCTGTTATTGAAAATTTAGATTATTTCCAAACTTTCCCTATTACAGGCAACAATGTGTGCAGCATCATTTTATATAAACATCAGTGAATTTAGGAAGTGTTTGTTACTTTATTGTAATTAAGTGCATGTTCAGAGGGGCTTTCTGGTGTTCACTTTCTATCTCTGTATTCTAATTCTAATAATATCCAAAGTTCCTTAACATTGAAATTCACTACCTAAACTGTTCTATGTACCTAAACGTAGCATTGGATTATTTTAATCTTTTTACTAATTTTCATTATTAACAAATTTTTATATTATAAATATTAACTATGATATCAGATTGTAAATTTAGTGAGAGCAGTGGTGATGCTCCGTATACCTTTCATATCACTTGTAGTTCTTGAATTAGTAGTGTGCTTACAGTAAATGTATCGCCAAAATTTAATATAACCTGCATTTTCCCAGCGTCACTACTCTGTGAATATCTCTCTGGCTTTAACCCAACTTACTTTGCAGCTTCCGCTTAATTTTTCCACAAAGTATTATCGAGTCCTTCAAGGGTATTTAACGTGTGCCCTAGATTCTGCATGTGTATTTTCACCCCAGGGAGCCAAACACATCCTACTCTCCTGCTCTGCCGATTTGCCAATAGCTCTTTCATGTAATATTCAGAACAGAGTCCATGATTTGGGGGCCAAAGGGCAATACGATTAGTAGACCTTAAAATTCCGATTCTAATGCGCTGTATCTTAAGCGCTCTCTTTCTTTAGCATATTCCTCTTGGCTACTAACTGAAAGGTTGGAAGTTCAAATCCACCCAAAAGAATCATAGAAGAAAGACCTGGCAATCTGTTTCTGTAAGATCACAGCCAAGAAAACCCTGTGGCTCACAGTTCCACTTTGAAGCGCATAGGGTTGCCATGAATAGGAATCAACTTGAAGGCAGTGAGTTTGGTTTTGGTTTCTTTAGAATGAGGTCCCTTCCGAGAGACGTCATAGAAAATTGAAAAATTACCTTCTGATGCCAATGTGCCTTTTGCCTTAGACAGGATTAGCTATATATGAATCCGGGCGAGGACACAGGTTAGATTGTTAAGCTACAATTTCCACATCTACACTTAGTAAATTCCTGAAATATGTCAAGAAATTTTAAACTGAGAGTAGCAAAGGTAAATCTCAGTAAGTAGAGCTGATGGAAATATTTCTGTTCTCAAGTAGGCTTTAAAGTTTATAAGAATAGATAATTTTTAAAAATTCACACATATTAGTATTTCCTTTGTAGGTTTTGGGGGTGAAATCAAAATGTAGAACTATAGAAACACAGCATTCTAATAACCCACCCTGGGCAAGATGTTAGACTTTTTCAATAGGTCCTGTAAATATTGGAACAGTTTTTAACGTCGTCTAGTCTAAGGTGCAAATGTTAACACACTCAGCCACTAATGGAAAGACTGAAGGTGAAAGTACACCCAGAGGTACCCTGGAAGAAAGCCGTGGTGATCTGCTTCCGAAAAAAAAAAAAAAAAAAGAACTGAAAACCCTGTGGACCTCGTTTCTATTTGGACGTACGTGGGGTTGCCACAGTAAGAGTTGACTTAACAGCCACTGGTGGTCTAAAGCTAAAGTAGAGCCAAGCTAACACACCTCTTATATGTTCTTTGATTTTCTGTTATAGAGTTTCCAGTTTCAAGTGATTCAAAGAGAGGTCACATTGGTTATTTTTCAGTTAATTAATTAATACCATGGATACATCAAGAGTCTGCAATAAGCTACAGGCAATTTTGTCATACATCTTGAAATAATTATCTATACATTTACTATTTTCTCTTTTCAGTTGAATTTTTGAAGCCATGTATTAACCCATAGTTTTCAAAACATGTTTTTTAGGGAAAAGTAAATGCCTGACATTTACATGTTATTGTCAAAGCTACATTTTGTTCTTTGAGTTGGCTAAATTTTATCCTTTAAAAAAAATTGGATTATAACAAATTCTGTAAAAAATACAGGAGAGAATTGAAATAAAAACCATAAGCACTAAGCTTAAGATAGTGCATTATCTGTCATAATACCCTTGGTCAGTACTTTTCCCATTAAGAATATGGTGTCGGAAGTTTATATATTGTTTTGCATTATTTCCGATAACTTTACCTCTTCTCTTTGTTTTTCAGTCCTCCCAACTTGATCTATATTTTTCTTAATAAAATAAGAATTAATATGATTTATTACTAGTTGGAATGTTAACCATATTTTAAAATCACATCTTTTTTTGTTTTTTTGTATGAAAATCTTTTCCACGGCCAGAAAGAGTTCACTGAAAGGTTAAACAGACATCTTATTTTTCCTTCTTGCTAGAATAACAGATCCCCTTGAGTCTTGATTTGTTCAAAGAAACAAAGGAAACAAGTGAGGAAATAAAACGAATCATTCAAATTAAGCCAACCATCCATTTTTTCCTCTAATTGTATAAAACCCATGAGGTTAAGACATACATTTTAGCTGCCTCAGATCAAGCTAATCAACCTGACAAGCACAACCTTTTTTACTACATTATTAAATTATACTCGCTTACTTTGGTATAGTCTCTCTTAATTATTAACATTTTCACCTCCCAGGTATAACAATTACATTTAATGTAAAACACACAAAACAAACAAGGAAACTTAATTCAGAAAGCAACTAGAATCATCAGGAGATTACGCTAATAATTGTGTTTTTGATGATGAATCTACTAAGGATTTTCAGTCAAATCCTACTTCTTCTACTGCAGATACCTTTATTTATACAATGTCTTAATTTATTGCTTCAATTTCTTTGCTGGTCTCTTTTATTTGTAGGCCTAGCCTAATTTTAACACTGTCAAGAATAATTCAAAGAGCACAGGGTAAGTCTGCTTAGAAGAAGGAATCTATGTTAATCTTCTCTGACATTAATAGAATTAGACCTTATTAATTTTGACATGATTTATTTCATATTGTGTAAATACTAAATGCAAGAGTCATGTTCTCATTGAAACAAGTGTTTTACATGCTTCATATACTGCAGTTTGAAAGTGAGCTCTGAAAACAATTTGAAATTCTTTAAATCTTGTCAATCCTAGATAGATTATTTCAGCCAAATGGGAAACACTAAATGCTAACAAAGAACGTTCCATGGAAGTAACTGAAAAAAAAAAAAATGAAGGTAGCTCTTATAAAGAAACAGCGCTAATGATGCCAGGCTTTATTGGCTCTCATATAGTATTCAGGTGAAGAAAATCCTTCTCAGTTTACCTATACTTGTTTTTATATATATATTTTTTTTTTTTTCATTTTATATCAGGAGAACTGAAACTCAGAAAAATTAATTTTTTTTTTTTTTTTCAGTCAGGGGAGACAGTGTAAGGTATAATCGCTATAGTTAATGCAACCTGAGTGTCCTGAGAAGGGGGTAAGAAACATTATGACATCCAAGAATTTGAAAATTGACCTTCCTGACAATTTTGACCTCTGTCTACCTGAGATACAGTTTTATATGTCTAGGCATGTTTTTTGTTAATGAAGAATTTAAGTTATGCTGTAAATGGTTTCCCTAAATGTCTGATTTTTGCTTAGTTTTTTTTTTTTTTTTTAAGAAATGGATGAGAACATGGTAGAGTGAGGAGATGTCCTTATTCCTGCTCTGCTGAATTTTAAACATCAAGGATCTAATTTTTATGCCTCTTTTCATTGACCTGCACTGATGTCATCAGCTGATTAGCCAGGTGATTTAGGACAAGCCTTTGGCTGACAGTCCTTTGAATAATTTTTAAAGCATCAGGTTGTTAGAAGTACATCTTTAGAGGACATTGTATATCTACATCTAAGTTGCAGATATGGGGAAATCTTTTGATCTGCTTTGTAAGCATTATAAGATAAAAAGGAAATATTAATAGTGCCTTCCTTCAAATGTAAGTGACTTGATCTATGATGCAAAGAATTAAGAACAAAGTAGAAAAGACTTTGAGGACTTTGTACTTTCAAAAGGAGAGCAGAGATAACATTTCTTTTAAGCATCAATTATTTATTTGCCAGAAATGCAGGGTGAGAAATAGCAAAGTTTTCATATTTTCGGAGCAGTTTATTTTGTAGCTGCCAATTGAGGTGTGAATTACCTGATTAATTTGAAACATGAATGACTAAAAGAAAGTGAAGGGATTTGAAACATTTGTACATTTTATATAATCTTTATTAAATTTTTTGTTAGGTGCCATCGAGTCAGTTCTCATTCATAGCAATACCATGTACAACAGAACAAAACACTGCCTGGTCCTAAGCCATCCTCACAATGGTTGCTATGTTTGAGCTTATCATTGCAGTCACTCTGTCAATCCATCTTTTTGAGGACTCTCCTCTTTTTTGCTGACCCTCTACCGTGTTTTTTGCTACTTTACCAACATGATGTCCTTCTCCGAATAACATGTCCAAGTTACGTGAGACGAAGTCTCTCCATTGTCTCTTCTAAGAAACATTCTGGTTGTACTTCATCCAAGATAGACCTACTCTTCTGGCAGTCCACGGTACATTCAATATTCTTTGTTAACACCATAATTCAAAGGCATGAGTTCTTCTGAAGTCTTCCTTATTCATTGTCCAGCTTTTGCATGCATATGAAGTGAATGAAAATATCATGACTTGGGTTAGGCACACCTTAGTCCTCAAAGAATTGTCTTTGCTTTCCAACACTTGAAAAAGGCCTTTTGCAGCAGATTTTGCCCAACGCAATGTCTTTTGATGTCTTGACTGCTGCTTCCATTGGCACCGATTGTGAGTCCAAATAAAATGAAATCTTTGACAACTTCAATCTTTTCTCCTTTTATCATGATGTTGCTTATTTTTCCAGGTGTGAGGTTTGTTGTTTTTTTTTTTTTTATGTTGAGTTATAACCCACACTGAAGGTCGTATTCTTTGATCTACATCATCAGTAAGTTCTTCAAGTCCTCTTCACTTTCAGCAAACAAGGTTGTGTCATCTGCATAACGAAGGTTGTTAATTAGTCTTCCTCCAATCCTGGTGCCACCATCTTCTTCATATAGTCCAGCTTCTCAGATTATTTGCTCAGCAGTAAGGCTTAATAAGTATGGTGAAAGGATACAACCCTGACACACACCATTCCTGACTCTAAACCACACAGTATACTTGCTCTGTCCAAACGATTGCCTCTTGCTCTAAGTACAGGCCCCTTTGAACACAATTATGAGTTCTGGAATTCCCTTCCTTGGCAATGTTATTCGTAATTTGTTATGATCTACACTGTCGAATGTCTTTGCATAGTCAATAAAGCACAGGTAAACATCTTTCTGGTATTCTCTGCTTTCAGGCAAGATCCATCTGACATCAGCAGTTATATGTCAGCATTTTATGTCTTCTTTTGAATCCGGCTTGAACTTCTGGTAGTTCACTGTCAATGTGCTACAACTCCTTTTGAATGATCTTCAGCAAAATTTTACTTGTGTGTGATATTTACGATTTGTTTGATAATTTCCACATTCTGTTGGATCGTCTTTCTTTGGATAGGACACAAATATGGATCTCTGGAAAAGATGGCCAGGAAGCTGTCCTCCAAATTTCTTGACATAGATGAGTGATCACCTGCAGCCTAGCATCTTTTTGTTGAAACATCTCGAATGTTATTCTGTCAATACCTGGAACCTTGTTTTTTGCCTCTTCTTTCAGGGTAGCTCGGACTTCTTCCTTCAGTAACATAGGGTCTTGATCATATGCTACCTCCTGAAATGGTTGAACATCTACCAATTCTTTCTGAAACAGTGATTCCACTTATTCCTTTCATCTTCTTTTGTTGCTTCCTGTGTCATTCAAAATTTTGCCCATAGGGTCCTTCAGTATTGCAACTAGAGGCTTCAACTTTTTATTCAGTTCTTTCATCTTGAAAAATGACAAGTATGTTTTTCTCCTTTGGTTTTCTAACTACAGGTCTTTGCTCATGTCATTATAATACTTTACTTTGTCTTCTTAAGCCAGCCTTTGAAATCTTCTGTTCAGATCTTTTACTTCATTTCTTCTGTTTGCTTTACCTACTCAATGTTCAAGAGCAAGTTTCAGAGTCTCTTCTGATATCCATTTGGTCTTTTCTTTCTTTTCAATGACCTTTTATTTTGTGTAGATCTTTTTTTTTTTTTACAGGTGATATGATCTCTTATTTTTAATTTTTATTGTGCTATAAGTGAAAGTTTACAAATCAAGTCAGTCTATCACACAAAAACTTATATACTCCTTGCTACATACTCCCAATTGCTCTCTCCCTTCGCTCTCTATTTTCATGTCCATTTCACCAGCTTCTAATCCACTCTACCTTCTCATCTCCCCTCCAGGGAGGAGATGCCAACATAGTCTCAAGTGTCCACCTGATCTAAGAAGCTCACTCCTCACCAGCATCCCTCTCCAAACCACTGTCCAGTCCAATTCCTGTCTGAAGAGTTGGCTTTGAGAATGGTTCCTGTCCTGGGCCAAAAGAAGGTCTGGGGGCCATGACCACCAGGGTCCTTCTAGTCTCAGTCAGACAATTAAGTCTGGTCTTTTTACGAGAATTTGGGGTCTACATCCCACTGCTCTCCCGCTCTCTTAGGGGTTCTCTGTTGTGTTCCCTGTCAGGGCAGTCATCGGTTGTGGCCGGACACCATCTAGTTCTTCTGGTCTCAGGCTGATGTAGTCTCTGGTTTATGTGGCCCTTTCTGTCTCTTGGGCTCGTAATTACCTTGTGTCCTTGGTGTTCTTCATTCTCCTTTGATCCAGGTGGGTTGAGACTCATTGATGCATCTTAGATGGCTGCTGGCTAGCTTTTAAGACCCCAGATGCCTCTCTCCAAAGTGGGATGCAGAATGCTTTCTTAATAGATTTTATTATGTCAATTGAATTAGATGTTCCCTGACCATGGTCTCCAAACTCCCGCCCCTGCTACGCTGGCCTTTGAAACATTCAGTTTATTCCAGAAACTTTGTTGCTTTTGGTTTAGTCCGGTTGTCCTGACCTTTCCTGTATTGTGTGTTCTCTTTCCCTTAAACTAAAGTAGTTCTTATCAACTATCTAATTAGTGAATATACTTCTCCCAGCCTACCTCCCTCCCCCCTCTCGTAACCATCAAAGAACATTTTCTTCTCTGTTTAAACTATTTCTTGAGTGGTCTTATATAATATTTGTCCTTTTGCAACTGACTAATGTGGTTTTAATTTCACTTAGCATAATGCCTTCCAGATTCCTCCATGTTATGAAATGTTTCACAGATTACTGTTCTTTATTGATGCGTAGTATTCCATTGTGTGAATATATCATAATTTATGTATCCATTCATCCATTGATGGGCACCTTGATTGCTTCCTTCTTTTTGCTATTGAAAACAGTGCTGCAGTGAACATAGGTATGCATATATTTTTTTGTGTAAAGGCTCTTATATCTCTAGGATATTTTCCAAGGAGTGGAGTTGCCGGGTGGTATGTTAGTTCTATTTCTAGCTTCTTAAGGAAGCGCCAAATAGATTTCCAAAGTGGTTGTACCATTTTAGATTCCCACCAGCAGTGTATGAGTGTTCCAACATCTCCACAGCCTCTCCAACATTTGTTTTGTGTTTTTTGAATTAATGCCAACCTTGTTGGAGTGAGATGAAATCTCACTATAGGTTGATTTGCATTTCTGTAATGGCTGATAATCGTCAGCATTTCCTCACGTATCTGTTAGCTACCCGAATGTCTTCTTTAGTGAAGTGTCTGTTCATATATATTGCCCATTTTTTAACTGGGTCGTCTTTTTGAAGTTGAGTTTTTGCAAAAACATATAGATTTTAGAAATCAGGTGGTGGTCAGAAATATCATAGCAAAAACTTTTTCCCAGTCTGTAGGTAATATTTTTACTCTTTTGTTGAAGTCTTTGGATGAGCATAGGTGTTTGATTTTTAGGAGCTCCCAAAAAAAAAAAAAAAATTTTTTTTTTTTTACCCAGTTGTCTACTTTTTCTTTTGCATTGTTAGTAATGTTTTATATACTGCTTATGCCATGTATTAGGGCTCCTAATGTCCCTATTTTTTCTTCCAAGACCTTTATCATTTTAGATACTATATTTAGGTCTTTGATCCATTTTGAGCTCTTTTTTGTGCATGGAGTGAGGTATGGGTCTTGCTTCATTTTTTTGCAGATGGATATCCAGTTACGCCAGCATCATTTGTTAAAAAAGACTGTCTTTTCCCCCATTTAACTGTTTTGGGTCCTTTGTCAAATATCAGCTGCTCATATGTGGATGGATTTATGTTTGGATTCTCAATTCTGTTCCATTGGCCTATGTATCTGTTGTTGTACCCGTACCAGGCTGTTTTGACGACTGTGGCAGTATAATAGGTTCTAAAATCAGGTTGAGTGAGGCCTCCCACTTTGTTCTTCTTTTTCAGTAATGCTTTGCTTATCTGGGGCCTCTTGCCCTGCCATATGAACTTGGTGATTTGTTTCTTCAACTCAATAAAGAGTGTCGTTGGTATTTGGATTGGAATTGCATTAAATGTATAGATTGCTTTTGGTAGAATAGATATTTTTATACTGTTAAGTCTTTCTATTCATGAGCAAGGTATGTTTTTCCACTTATGTAGGTCTCTTTTGGTTTCTTGCAGAAGTGTATTGTAGTTTTCTTTGTATAAGTCTTTTACATCTCTGGTAAGATTTATTCCTATGTATTTTATCTTCTTGGGGGATACTGTAAATGGCATTGATTTGGTGATTTCCTCTTCGATGTTCTTTTTGTTGGCGTAGAGGAATCCAACTGATTTTTGTATGTTTGTCTTGTATCCCAATACTCTGCTAAACTCTTCTATTAGTTTCAGTAGTTTTCTGGAGGATTCTTTAGGGTTTCCTGTGTATAAGATCATGTTGTCTACAAATAGGAATACTTTTTTTTTTTTTGCCAATCTGGATGCCCTTTATTTCTTTATCTAGCCTAATTGCTCTGGCTAGGACCTCCAGCACAATGCTGAAAAAGAGCAGTGATAAAGGGCATCCTTGTCTGGTTCCCAATGTCAAGGGGAATGCTTTCGGGCTCTCTCCATTTAGGACGATGTTGACTATTGGCTTTGTATAAATCCCTTTATTATGTTGAGGAATTTTCCTTCTATTCCTGTTTTGCTGAGAGTTTTTTCCATGAATGGGTGTTGAACTTTGTCAAATGCCTTTTCTGCATCAATTTATAAAATCATGTGGTTCTTGTCTTTAGTTTTATTCTTGTGATGAATTACATTAATTGTTTTTCTAGTGTTGAAGCAACCCTGCATACTTGGTATGAATCCCACTTGGTCGTGGTGGATTATTTTTTTGATATGTTATTGAATTCTATTGGTAGAATTTTGTTGAGAATTTTTACGTCTAAGTTCATGAGGGATATAGGCCTGTAATTTTCCTTTTTTGTGATGTCTTTACCTGGTTTCGGTATCAGGAGTATGTTGGCTTCATAGAATGAGTATGGTAGTATTCCATCCTTTTCTATGCTCTGAAATACCTATAGTAGTAGTGGTGTTAACTCTTCTCTGAAAGTTTGGTAGAGCTCTGCAGTGAAGCTGCCCAGGCCATGGATTTTCTTTGTTGGGAGTTTTTTTTTTTTTTATTGCCTTTTCAATCTCTTCTTTTGTTATGGGTCTGTTTAGTTGTTCTCTCTCTGTGTTAGTTTAGGTAGGTAGAGTGTTTCTAGGAATTCATCCATTTATTCTAGGCTTTCAAATTTGTTAAAGTACAGTTTTTCATAGTAATCTGACATGATTCTTTTAAATTCAGTTGGGTCTGTTGGTTTATCAATTTTGTGCATTTTTTAAAAGAACCAGCTTTTGCTCTTGTTAATTCTTTCAATTGTTTTTCTGTTTTCTATTTCATTTAGTTCTGCTCTAATTCTTATTATTTGTTTTGTTCTGGTGCTTAAGCGTTTCTTTTGTTGCTCTCTTTCTATTTGTTCAAGTTGTAGGGATGATCCTTTGATATGGGCCCTTTCTTCTTTTTGTATGTGTGCATTTATTGGTATAAATTGACCTCTGAGCACTGCTTTTGCTGTGTCCCAAAGGTTCTGACAGGAAGTGTTTTCAATCTCATTGGTTTCTATGAATTTCTTTATTTCATTCTTAATGTCTTCTACAATCCAGTCTTTTTTGAGCAGGATATTGTTCAGTTTCCAAGTGTTTGATTTCTTTTCCCTGCTTTTTTTGTTATTGATTTCCACCCTTATGGCTTTATGGTCAGAGAAAATGCTTTGTAATATTTCAGTGTTTTGGATTCTGCTAAGGCTTGGTTTATGACCTAATATGTGGTCTATTCTAGAGAACATTCCAAGTGCACGAGAAAAGAAAGTATACTTGATTGCTATTGAGTTGTGTGTTCTGTGTATGTCTATAAGGTCAAGCTGGTTGATTGTGGCATTTAGATCTTACATTTATTTATTGAGCTTCTTTCTGGATGTCCTGTCCTTCACTGCAATTTGTGTGTCGAAGTCTCCTACTATTATTGCGGAGCCATCTATCTCATTTTTCAATGCTGATAGTGTTTGCCTTATGTATCTTGCAGCCCTGTCGTTGGGTGCATAAATATTTGTTATGGTTACATCTTCTTGGTATACTGTCCCTTTAATCATATATGGTGCCCTTACTTATCCTTTATGATGGATTTAACTTTAAAGTCTATTTTGTCAGAAATTAATATTGCCACTCCTGCTTTTTTTTTGATTGTTGTTTGCTTGATATATTTTTTTCCATCCTTTGAGTTTTAGTTTGTTTGTGTCTCTAAGTCTAAGGTGTGTCTCTTGTAGGCAGCATATAGACGGATCTTGTTTTTTAATCCATTCTGCCACTCTCTGTCTGTTTATTGGTGCATTTAGTCCATTTACACTCAGCATAATTATGTATAGGTATGAATTTAGTGCTATCATTTTAATGTCTTTTTTTGTGTTGTTGACAGTTTCTTTTTCCCACTTAGTTTTATGTGCTCAGTAGGTTATATATTGTCCTTTCCTCATATTCGTTGTTGTTGATTTTGTTTCTGTTGAGTCTCTATTTTTTTCTTGTATTTTATTTTGATGAGTAGGCTAGTTTGTCTCCTTTGTGGTTACCTTATTATTTACCCATATTTTTCTAAATTGAACCCAAACTTTTATTTCTTTTTATTGCCGTATCATCCTCTCCATATGGAAGATCTATGATTACATTTCTCAGTCTCTCTGTATTGTTTTAATATTGTCTTCTTTTATATAATAACATCGGTTACTCTGTTATGAGTTTTTTTTGTTTTTTTTTTTTTTAAATCTTGCTTTGTTTTTTTGATTACCCTGTGTGGGTTGACTTCTGATTATTCTGGCCAGTGTTCTAGTCTTGGGTTGATACTTGATATTATTGATTTTCTAACCAAAAAACTCCCTTTATTATTTCTTATAGTTTTGGTTTGGTTTTTACGAATTCCCTAAACTTGTGTTTATCTGGAAATGTCCTAATTTCACCTTCTTGTTTAAGAGACAGTTTTGCTGGATATATGATTCTTGGCAGGCAATTTTTTTCCCTCAATTTTTTAAATAAGTCATCCCATTGCCTTCTGGCCTACATGGTTTCTTCCAAGTAGTCCAAGCTTATTCTTATTGGCTGTCCTTTGTACGTGACTTTTCATTTATCCCTTGCTGCTCTCAAAATTCTCTTTATCTTTGGTTTTGGCAAGTTTGATTATAATATGTCTTGGTGACTTTCTTTTAACATCTACCTTATGTGGATTTCAATGAGCACCTTGGATAGTTATCTTCTCATCTTTCACGATATCAGGGACGTTTTCTGCCAACGAGTCCTCAACAATTCTCTCTGTATTTTCTGTATCTCTCCCTGCTCTGGTACTTCAATCACTCGTAGGTTATTTCTCTTGATAGAGTCGCACATGATTCTTAAGTTTCCTTCATTTTTTTTTTAATTCTTTTACTTGATTTTTCTTGAAATATATTAGTGCCAAGTTATTTGGCTCCAAGTTCAGAAATTCTGGCTTCTACTTGCTCAGTTCTGCTCCTCTGACTTTCTATTGAGTTGCCTACTTCTGTAAATTTATTGTTAATCTTCTGAATTTCTGATTGCTGTCTGTCTATGGATTTTTCCAGCTATTAAATTTTTCATTATATTCTGGAATAATCTTCTAATTTCTTCAACTGCTTTATCTGTGTGTTCCTTGGCTTGTTCTGTGTATTGCCTCATTTCCTTCCTGATGTCTTTAAGGGTTCTGTATATTAATCTTTTGTATTCTGTATCTGGTATTTCCAGGAATGCACTTTCATCTGGAAGATCTCTGGATTCTTTGTTTTGAGCACTTGTTGAGGTGATCATGGTCTGTTTCTTTATGTGACTTGATATTGGTTGTTGTCTCCGAGCCATCTATAAGTTATTGTATTAGTTTATACTTGCTTACTGTGTCATAGTTTGTTGCTTTGTTTTGTTTTGATATGCCCAAAAGCGTTGCTTGAGTGAGCTAGCTTGATTATTTTCACCTTTGGAGCTCTGACGCCCTGTTCCCAGATGGCTAGAGCTGTTATCAAGTATATCATTCTAGGAGTCCACTCCATTTTCTTGTATGAATTCAGCTCAGGTTTCGAGGTAACTGATCATCAAGTGTGTGGTACAGGCTTTGTCCTACAGTCCTAGAGGGGCAAGGGTGATTGGTGTAGGTACCGGCATCTGATTGCAGCAGGGGTCACTCTCTGAACAAGGCAGGGGCTGAGAACTGACCCCTGAGTGTCTCTGAGGAAAGTTCATCCCTGTTCCCTAGAGCGTGCAGGTGGGTGGGTTCTGAAATGGAGCATGTTCAACCAATGCTTTTGGTTGTAAGGACTGGGAGGTACCAGTTATCCTTGGACCTCTATCATGGGTGGCCAGGTGACCTGAGTGGAGCTACTGGTCCTTAGGCCCCTGGTGTGAGAAGGTGAGGAACCCTGTTTAATAGGCAAAGCAATGTCAAACATCAAACACCCACCTCTCTACTGCACTGCTGGAATGATTGGAGTCTGCCAATAAGGGTCTATTCTTCTAAAATAGGCCCGCACAAGTCCATG
This sequence comes from Elephas maximus indicus, assembly GCF_024166365.1. Classification (NCBI taxonomy): domain Eukaryota; kingdom Metazoa; phylum Chordata; class Mammalia; order Proboscidea; family Elephantidae; genus Elephas; species Elephas maximus. The sequence goes on along the minus strand of NC_064822.1, from coordinate 12,332,666 downwards.
CAGGGCAGAAAGGTGCTGAAAGTCCATGGACATTTTATGCCTGGACAGGAGCCACTTCTGTCCTGAGATCCCCAAGTTAGTGAAGCTGGCAAATTATCTCTTCCCCCAATTGAAAATTTTTTCCTTCTCCAAGGCTGTGAGGATGGCTGTAGCTGCTCAACAGTGCCTATCCCAGGCGCAGGGAATTCAGCCACTGAAGCCGGCTTGGGGTGGTTGGACGTGGTAAAATATACCCAAGTACTTAGCTTTTGCCAAATACATCATTCTTCTCTGGTTCCAGAGGTGTGAGTAGGCTGTGTGGCTGGCTGTTTCTCCCTGAGGAAACTGAGGCTAAATGCTTGTACCAACCTGCCTCCATGGCTCCAGGAATGCTGCCTGAGGGCTCCTCGCAATTCAGGTCCAAGAACTCCTCTTGCTTCTGCATCATTTCTTCCTTTCCCTGTCCCTCTGTTTGTTTTCTAAACTTGCCTTTGATGCTCAGGGCTCCTAGCTTGTCATAAATATACTCATTTCACTTGTTTTTTTGGGTCTTTGTCGTAAAGAGGGCTTGCCGGAAGCATCTGTCTATTCTGCCATCTTGGTTCCCTGTGTGTAGGTCTTTTTAATGACCTCCTATTGTGGATTGAACTTGTATTTCCATAAAGACCAAAAATTTTGAGCATTTTTTATGTAGGTTTACTGATCATCAGCATATCTTCTTTGAAGATGGGTCTATTTAAAAAAAAAAAAATTTGTCTTCTTTTTCTGGCATTGCAAGAGTTCTTTATATATTCTCAATACAATCCTCTCTTGGATATGTGTTTTTGCACACAATTTTTCCAAGTCAGTAGTATGTCTTTTCACTTTCTTAACAGTGTCTTCTAAAAAGCAAAAGTTTTTAGTTTTGTTAAGTATAGTTCATTCATTTTTTTTTGTAGTTCTTGATCTTTTTTCATTATTAAGTAATATTTGCCAAGCCAAAAGTTGCTAATTTTCACCTATGTTTTCTTTTAGAGCTTTTATAATTTTAGCTCTTACATTTAAATCTGTGAATATATACAGCAACTTTATTTGTGATAGCCAAACCTGTAAACAACTTAGATACCTGTCAGCAGGTTAATGCATCAATGAACTGTATATTGATAAGATGGAGTACAAATCAGAAATGAAATGTAATGAATGATGCATAAAACAAAATAGATGAATCTCAGAGTAATTGTACTGAATGAAAGCAGCTACCCCCCCCAAAAAAAAAAAACAAAAAACACATGCTGTTTAATTCCATTATGGAAAATGAAGACAAATCTTTAACCAAGCTAGGAGGCTAGGAGATTATTTGTTGTCTGAGGGTAGGAAAGGAAGTGGGACAGTGAGGTTTTGTTGGGAGGGATGACAAGGGGCATGAAAAACTTCTGGTGGTGACAAACTTGCTCATAATCTTGATTGTGATAAACGTTTCACACTTTAAATATTTGTAGATAAACAAATGTTAATTATACTTCAATAAAGCTGTAAAAAAATGAAAATTTAAAGGTATCATACTAGTCTTATATTGAATATGCCATGGACTACCAAAAGAATGAACAAATTTGTCTTGAAAAAGTACGACCAGAATGCTCCTTAGAAGCATGGATGAAAAGACTACATCTCATACACTTTGGACGTGTTATCAGAAGGGATCAATCCCTGGAGAAGGATATTATGGTGTGTAAATTAGGCAGTCACGGAAAAAGAGGAAGACCCTCAACAAGATGGATTGACACATGACTGCAACAATGGGCTGAAGCATAGCAATGATTGTGAGGATGATGCAGAACTAGGCAGTGTTTGTTCTGTTGTACATAGGGTTGCTATGAGTTGGAACCGACTCAATGGCATCTAACGACAACAATGAGTGAAGAATAAAAGGATTTGTCTGATGGGGCAGCCCCAAGAAGAAACAATAGGAAAACTTCCATTCAGAGAGATCAAGCACAGTCCAGAAAGTTCATGTCAGACAATGGTCATTATCTTAGTTTCCTAGTGCTGCTGTAACAGAAATACCACAAATAGGTGTTCTAAAGAACAGAAATGTATTTTCTCACAATTCAGTAGGCTAGAAGTCCAAATTCAGCATGTGACTCTAGAGGGAGTTCCTTCTTTGTCTATTTCAACTTCCATTGTTGTGTGCCCTGGAGTCTAGTCCAACTCAGAGCGATCCAGTGGGGCAGATCACCCAGCCTTTTCTCCTGCAGAGCACCTGGTAGGGTCAAACCACTAACATGTTGATTAGCAGCCGAGCACTTATCCTTTGTGCTACCAGGGTTCCTATTTCAGCTTCTAGTAGCTTGTGATCCTTGGAGTTCCTGGACTTTTAGATATAGATCCCTGTGTCATTTTCCAGCAGACAGCGTCTACCTTCCCCTTTTGTCTGTTTGCTTCTCTCTATGTCTAATCTATTCTTTTTATATCTCAGAAGTCATTTGGTTTAAGGAACAACTTACACTGATATGGATTAATTAACATAACAAAGAAAAGTCTATTCTCAATTGGAATTGCATTCACAGGTATAACCCGTTGCCGTCTGAAGATTCCAACTCATATGGACCCTATCGAACAGAGTAGAACTGCCCCATAGGGGGCAGCCACCGTAGCTCTTAGCCACTATGCCACCAAGGTTTCCATTCACAGGTATAGGGATTAGGCTTCCAACAAATGTTTTGGAGAGACACAATTCGATCCATAGCTGATAGCACTGCAGGCTTATAGGCAGAAGCCATGTAAGCCAGCATTTTAAGTACTGGTGACAAGGAGGTCTGAGTTCAGACAGGATCCTGGATTTCAGATCCCTGCAAGGCGCACTTTCAGGGTTCCTGTTTCAAAGAAAGCATGGTATCAGGTATATTACCAGGACAGGGACTCAAGTACGGAGCATAGTTCTAGCTCCAAAAATCATGTTATAAACACAACTAACTGTAAAGAAACATAACTATAAACATAATATAAACGACAATCTTTTAAATTCTACCTCAGTTCTTTGAATTAAGAATCAGAGACAATTTATATTTACAAACCAGAGAAACAATTGATGAGAATAATACCATTAGGTTTTCTGACCTTGATTCTTGCTAACTGTAACCTATCACAGAACATTCATAGGACAGGAGCTAAAAATCAGCATGGCATATATTCAAAAAACCAACTTATACACTGTTAGAAAATTACATTTCAAAATGGAACTTTCTTAGTTAAACTGTTCTTAAGTAGCCACAACCCTTCATTGCCAAATGCAGCAATACTTTCTGTTTGATCACACATGCTAACCTAAACTTTGAAATGATAAAATTAGGAATTTTTGAAAACCTTCAAGCACTTTAGTAAATGTTTTGTGGTATGAAAAGATCAGAAAATTAAAAGAATTGAAAATGTAAGGAGAGGCTATGAGGATTCCCTTGTGAAATACCCTGCCTCATCTCTGGCTAACACCTATCCTAAACCATTCTTCTTAGGTAGGAGGGTGTTTTTTTGTGTTCCAAGAAAAACTGTCTGCTGGGTAGCATATTTTGGCTTTAAGCAGATATTTTGCTGGAAATTGTAAATAGTTTTGTCCTTGGTGAGGAGTAGAAGCACCGTCTAATGGAGACACCCTCCCTTCTAGAGCTGTGCAGCAGAATGAACACACCCACCACTGCAGCAGCTTCCACATTCAACAATCCAAATGTATGCTCACACCACATAGACAAAATATCCAGCAAAACTTTTGAACATAAATATACTCCGTGGATGTCATTGAAAAGGTGAATGTTGAGCTCCTTTATTAAAAAAAAAAAAAAAAAAGCTTTAAAAGTCGAGTATGGGCTACATTAAATTTGAATGACAATAGATCCAATAGATAAATGACAGCTGTTGTATGATTTATTACTTACTTCCCAGTCGATGCTTTTGCCTCCACATTAAAACACAAGCTGATAAAAGGAAATGAAATCATTGGAGATCATTGCAGGGACATGAAATAATACAAGTGTGCATTCACTATTTGCATCTTAGAGGATCATTCAAGTGACCTTTTGTTTTTGAATGTTCTTTAATTTCTTCTGAATCTTCTTTAAATTATAACTTCAGAGAGAGAACTGTGTAAATTTATATTTGGATTAGACAAATTAATTTTACTAAATTCATAGCTGCTTAATTTTTTTTTTTTTAATGTTAGTTGGGTGACCTCAGGTAACAGATTCATATTTTTTAGAGATGTTGTGTTTTGAAATTCACCCTAAATATTGAATTTCCATATATTTGCCCATTCAGGGATATATAAAAAGGGACATTATTATTGAAGATAAAATCAGAAAAACCAAAGAAAATACTCATAAAAATCAAACATTTCCTACCAAAGAATAGATCTCCAGTGTCTTAATAGGAAAAAATACAACATAAGTCTGGCCTACAGTTTCCTTGTTTTTGCCTCTCGCACGCTCTCTGTGGGTGTTTTTCGCATGTCACTAATAATCATTTACATTTTCTACTGTGAGAGTGATTTCAAATTCATAAGGTTGCCAAGTAACAAAAATTGTTTGCACTCAACTACTAACGTAAAGGTTGGCAGTTAGAACCCACACAACGGCGTCATGGAAGAAAGTTCTAGTAATCTGCTTTTGTAAAAAAATCACAGCCAATAACATCCTATGGAGTAGTTCTACTCTAACACATGGGGTTGCCGTGAGTCAGAATCAATCTGAGGGGAATGGGTTTGTTTTTGCTTTTTTCTGGTTCACTTTTGTTATTACTTTACAGCCACTCTAGGAAGCAACCATGGAAGTTAATCTCAAGTTTTTTAGATGTGAACGCTACATTTAAGAAAGACCTAGTAGAGGTGGGGCCAAGACAGCAGAATAGACAGGTGCTTCCTGCAGTCCTTCTTATAACAAAGACCTGAAAAAAAGTGAATAGATTATATGTAACAATCTAGGAACCCTGAACATCAGAGACAAAGTTGAGGAGTCGGACTGAGCAGCACGGTTTGGTAGAGACAGTTCAGAAAGAGCGAAGAAGTGCCAGACCTGACTTAGCTGGCCCCCTACAGGCTGGAACCTTTGACACACACATGCTGAGGCAAGCAGTAGCACTCAGGACATGTTTTGCCACATCGGGAGAAACCTAGAGGCAGAGAGGCCGCAAAAGCCTCTGAAGCCAGTGGGAGGCTGCGCTGGATCTGCAAAAGTTAAATGCAAGCATCTAACCTGCTGCGTGGGATCAGAATAACCCTTTCCCCTTTGGGACATCTGTAACAGTGACTGTCTTCCCCTCACCTACACCCTCCCCACTCTGCTCAGATGCCAGTCAGGCAGTGTTCAGAGGTTGCTGTGTCTCCTAGGCTGGAAGTGGGACCTGTTGGGCCTGAGCCAGTCTCCCAGCTTTGGGGAGGGAACAGCAAAACAAACAAACAAGAAAACAAAAAGGAAACTGCCAGCCTCCCTAAGCTGGGACCTCAGGGTTAACTGTGCCAAAACTATTGTAGCTTTCATAAACCACCATGTCCCCTAAGCTGTGAACTCAGGGTAGATGCTGCCCTTTGCCTAGGCTTAGACATAAGGGGTCCATGGACTTTGAATGCCTTTCATCCCGCCTAGACCTGTGTGGGCACATTCTATAGCATAGGCCCTGAGTATATATCTGAAGCTTATTTTCAACTGCAACAGCTAAGTGGGAGTGACAGATTCCTGACATTTTATGGCATCTTGCTCATTAAGCAGGGTCCTCAACCACCCATATCAGGTGCCTGTGAACTGACAGCTCCACTCATCCCACCAGCCATCCATGACAGGGGTCCGAGAATAAGTGGTGCTTCCCAGTCCTTACAGCCAATAGCATTGGTTGCCCAAAGTCTGGTTGCAAAACCCACTGAGCTATGTGCTCTAAGAGGCAGAGATACACCTTCCACCTAGGCACTCAGGGGCAGCCATCAGCCCCTACCTTGCTCAGCACATAATCCCCTACTGCAGCCAGATATCTGTGCCTCTCCAAATGCCCCTATGTAGCCCTGCCCATATAGGACTGAAGGTGAGAGCCTGCACCTCACACTCAGTGGCAGATGAACTGGTCACTTGTGCTGAATCCACACAAAAAATATACAGACTCGTGGGATCACACGCCTAGCAGCAACTCTAACCACCTGGTGACAGGACATGAGAGTTTCAAAGCACCAATAATCACAAGCCCAGCCTATTCAGACATAACAAACCAAAACAAATCAAGAAGCTAGGATACAATAAGCAAACATACAGTAAATATAATGTGTTATTGATGGCTCGGAGACAACAGTCAATATCAAATCACATAGAGAGACAGACCTTGATGGCTCCAGCAAGTGATCAAAACAAAGAACCAGGAAACCTCCCAGGGGAAGATATGATCTTAGAATTACCAGAAGTAGAATTCAAAAGATTAATATAAAGAGATCTTAAACAGATCAGGAAGAAAATCAGGCAAATCACAGACCAAGCCAAGGAACACACAGACAAAGCAATAGAGGAATTTAGGAAAGATACACAAGAGCAGAATGACAAATTTAATAGGTTGCTAGAATCCATTAAGAGACAGCAAATAGAAATACAAAACATTAACAATATAATTTCAGAATTAGACAATCAACAGAAAGTCATAGGAGCAGAACTGAGGCATTGTAAGTAAGAATTAGCAAGATGGAGGATAAAGCACTTGACACTAACATATTTGAGGAAAAATCAGATAACATTTTTAAAAAATGAAGAAAGCCTAAAAATTATGTGAGAGTCTATCAGGAGGAATAAGCTATGAGTGATTGGAGTACCAAAACAGGATGGGTTAACACAAAATACAGAGAAACTTGTTGAATATATGCTGGCAGAAAAAGTCCATGATATTATGAAAGACAAGAAGATATCTATCCAAGAAGCTCACTGAACCCCACACAGAATATCCCACAAAAAAAGTCACTAAGACATACTATAACCAGACTTGCCAAAACTAAAGATAAAGACAGAATTTTAGGAGTAGCTAGGGATAAATGAAAAGTCACCTACAAAGGAGAGTCAATAAATTAAGCTTGGACTACTCAGCAGAAACCATACAGGCGAAAAGGCAGTGGGATGACATATATAAAGCTTTGAAGGAAAAAAATTGCCAGCCAAAAATTATACATCAGCAAAACTGTCTATCAAACATGAAGGTGAAATTAGGGCATTTCCAGATAAATAGAAGTTAAGAGAATTTGTAAAAACCAAGCCAAAATTACAAGAAATGCTAAAGGAAATCCTCAAGCTGGAGAATCAATAACATCAAATAACAACCCAAGACAGGGACATAAGACAGAACAACAAGATACCAACCCAGATAGGGAAGCCACAAAAACAACTCAAAGCTAAAACACTGAAAATAGGAGAACAGAGACATCAATATGTAAACGATAACAACATTAAAACAAAAAAGAGGGACTAAATAGTGTCGTCATAGAGATTTTATATGGGGAGGATGTTAAGGTGATACCAAGAAATAAAAGACTGGTTTAAACTTAGAAAAATAGAGGTCAATTTTAAGGTAACCACAAAGGAAACTAACAAAACTACACATCAAAATAAAAACATAAACACTCAGCAAATATAAAATCAATAACAATGAAAATACATAAAGAAAAACAACTCAGCACAGAAAGTTAAATGGTACAAAGAAACTATCAACACCATAAAACAAATAAAAACAGCAACAAAACGGCACTAATTCATACCTATCAGTAATTACACTGAATGTAAGTGGACTAAATGCAAGAATAAAGAGACAGAGAGTGGCAGAATGAATAAAAAAAAGTATAAGCCATCTAAATGCTGCCTACAAGAGACACACCTTAGTCTCAAAGGCACAACAAACTAAAACTAGAGGATGAAAAAAATATATCAAGCTAACAAAAATCAAAAAAGAGTAGGAGTGGCAATTTTAATCTCTGACAAAATAGATTTTAAAGCAAAATCTATCACAAAGGATAAGGAAGGACACTACCTAATGATTAACGGGTTAATACATCAGAAGGACATAACCATAATAAATAAATATGCACACAATGACGGGGCTCCAAAATACATAAAACAAACTCTAACAGCACTGAAAAGAGGAATAGACAGCTTCACAATAGTTGTAGGAGGCTTCAACACACCAGTCTCAGTGAATCTTCTAGAAAGAAGCTCAGTAAAGACACAGAAGATCTAGATGCCACAATCAACCAACTTGATTTCATAAACATATACAGAACACACCACCCAACAAGACCCAAGTATACTTTCTTTTCTAACACACAAGGAACATTCCCAGGATAAAGTACATATTAGGCCACAAAGCAAGCTTTAACAGAATCCAAAGAATCAAAATAGTACAAAGCATCTTATCTGACCATAAAGCCATAAAAGTAGAAACCAATAACAGAAAAAGTAAAGGGAAAAAAAATCAAATACATTTAAACTTAACACCTTGTTCAAAACTACTGGGTTATAGAAGAAATCAAGGACAGAATAAAGAAATTCAAAAAATCAAATGAGCATAAAAAGACATCTTACCAGAAACTTCGGGACACAGCAAAAGCAGTGCTGAGAAGTCAACTCATAGCAACAAATCCACACATCCAAAAAGAAGAAACAGCTGAAATCAAAGCATTAACCCCACAACTCAAACAAATAGAAAGAGAGCAGTAAAAGAAGCGCTTGGGCACCAGAAGAAAGGAAACAATAAAAATTAAAACAGAAATAAATAAAATAGAGAATGGAAAAGCAAATGAAAGAATTAACAAGAAAAAAAGCTGGTTCTTTGAAAAGATCAGCAAAATCAATAAACTCTTGGACAAACTGAAAAAAAGAAAAACAGAAGAGGAAGCAAATAACCCAAATAAGAAATGAGATGGGTGAAATCACAACAGACTCAACAAAATTAAAAGAATCATAACAGAATACTATGAAAAATAGTGTTCCAACAACTTTGAAAACCTAAAGAAAATGGACAAATTTCTAGAAGCGCACTACCTACCTAAACTAACACAAGCCAAGGTAAAAAAAAAAAGGTAGAAAAGCTAATTAAACCTGTAGCTAAAGAATAGATCGAAGATGTAATTAAAAACCTCCCAACAAACAAAAAGCACTGGCCCTGAGGTCTTCACTGGAGAATTTTACCAAACTTTCAGAGAAGAGTTAACACCACTACTACTACAGGTATCTCAGAGTATAGGGAAGGATGGATAATCCTGAACTCATTCTATGAAGCCACCATATCCCTGATACCAAAATCAGGTAAAGACTCTACAAAAAAAGAAAATTATAGACCTAAATTCCTCATGAACTTAGATACAAAAATCCTCAACAAAATTCCAGCCAATAGGAGAGGTGGGGCCAAGATGGCGGACTAGGTGGACTCTACCACAGATCCCTCTTGCAAAAAAGACTCAAAAAAAACAAGTGAATCGATCACATACATAACAATCTACGAACCCTGAACAACAAACACAGATTTAGAGACGGAGAACGAAAAAATATGGGGAGGCAGCGATTGTTTTCAGAGCCTGGAGCCAGGGTACCAGTCAGGTGACCTTCGGCGCCCGATTTGGGGCAGAGCCCAAGGGGCAGACGGCACAAACAAGGGGCCCAGCCCTGGCCCCCGAACTCATTCCGGGAGGGGACCCAGCCGGTTCGCGCGGGCGGCATGGTGACGCGGCCGGTGGGAGAAGTCCCTGGGAGACAGTGACAGGTCTTGGAGCGGGGAGAGCGGTGTTCCAGCCGGGGAACCGTCCCGCCGGAATTTTGACTGGGCGCAGGCACAGCATAGGCGCAGAGAGCTGCTCCACCTCCCTGAACTAGCCCCGGGGGGGTGGCCCAACTGGTTCGCGCGGGCGGCGTGGTGACGCGGCCGGTGGGGGAGGCCCCGGGGGGCAGCGAATGGTCTTGGAGTGGGGAGAACCAGGACACACGGTCAGGGCACAGGCGCGGGGAGCTGGTGCTCTGCTCCCCTGAGGTGACCCCGGGGAGGGCCATGCAGGTTTGCGAGGGCGGCGTGGCGACGCGGCTGGAGGGACGGGGAGTCCTCGGGAGGCAGCGACTGATTTTGGAGTCGGGAGTGCACCGTCCCAGTAGGGGAAACTTGATGTTGGGCGTGGGGCTGGCAGCGGAGGATCTGACCGTGACTCCAGCGGGCCAGACCCCCTGGGGGCAATCTCCACACAGCCAGCACACATAGGCGACGCGCCCCGTGGAAATCTCAGGTATAATGGTCATTTCAAGCAAGACAAGCAACTCTGTCTATATTCTGAGGTGCTACTCTCCTATCTCTCTGATCCTTCCCCCACCTTCCCCAGGTGGCTTCATTAACATCCGAATAGCCTGAGCCAGAGAGAGAACTCTGATAGGGATCTGACTGCATTTTTTTTTTAGTGGATTTTCTGGAAAAACTACTTTCCCAGTGATGGCTCAGAGACAGCAGTCCATATCAAACCACATAAAGAAGCAGACCATGACAGCTTCTCCAACCCCCCAAACAAAAGAATCAAAATCTTTCCCAAATGAAGATACAATCCTGGAATTATCAGATACAGAACATAAAAAACTAATTTACAGAATGCTTCAAGACATCACAAATGAAATAAGGCAAACTGCAGAAGAAGCCAAGGAACACACCGATAAAACTGTTGAAGAACTCAAAAAGATTATTCAAGAACATAGAGGAAAAATTAATAAGTTGCAAGAATCCAGAGAGAGACAGCATGTAGAAATCCAAAAGATTAACAATAAAATTACAGAATTAGACAGCACAATAGGAAGTCAGAGGAGCAGACTTGAGCAATTAGAATACAGACTGGGAAATCTGGAGGACCAGGGAATTAACACCAACATAGCTGAAAAAAAATCAGATAAAAGAATTTAAACAAATGAAGAAACCCTAAGAATCATGTGGGACTCTATCAAGAAGGATAACTTGCGTGTGATTGGAGTCCCAGAACAGGGAGGGAGGACAGAAAACACAGAGAAAATAGTTGAAGATGTGCTGACAGAAAACTTCCCTGATGTCATGAAAGACGAAAGGATATCTATCCAAGATGCTCATCGAACCCCATTTAAGATTGGTCCAAAAAGGAAAACGCCAAGACATATTATCATCAAACTTGCCAAAACCAAAGATAAAGAGAAAATTTTAAAAGCAGCCAGGGAGAAAAGAAAGGTCTCCTTCAAGGGAGAATCAATAAGAATAAGTTCAGACTACTCAGCAGAAACCATGCAGGCAAGAAGGCAATGGGATGACATACACAGAGCACTGAAGGAGAAAAACTGCCAGCCAAGGATCATATATCCAGCAAAACTCTCTCTGAAATATGAAGGCGAAATTAAGATATTTACAGATAAACACAAGTTTAGAGAATTTGCAAAAACCAAACCAAAGCTACAAGAAATACTAAAGGATATTTTTTGGTCAGAAAACCAATAATATCAGATACCAGCACAACACAAGGTCACAAAACAGAACATTCTGATATCAACTCAAATAGGGAAATCACAAAAACAAATTAAGATTAATTAAAAAAAAATGCTCATAACAGGGAATCATTGAAGTCAATATGTAAAAGATCACAATAATCTAAAAGAGGGATTAAATACAGGAGGCATTGAACTGCCAGATGGAGAGTGATACAAGGCGATAGAGAACAATACAAGTTAGGTTTTTACTTAGAAAAATAGGGGTAAATATTCAGGTATTCACAAAGGGGTATAACAACTCCATAACTGAAGATAAAAGCCAAGAAAAACGTAACGACTCAACAAATATAAAGTCAAACACTACGAAAATGAGGATCTCACAATTTACTAAGAAAAACGTCTCAGCACAAAAAAGTATGTGGAAAAATGAACTTGTCAACAACACACATGAAAAGGCATCAAAATGACAACACTAAACACTTATTTATCTATAATTACGCTGAATGTAAACAGACTAAATGCACCAATAAAGAGACAGAGAGTCTCGGACTGGATAAAGAAACACGATCCATCTATATGCTGCCTACAAGAGACACACCTTAGACTTAGAGACACAAACAAACTACAACACAAAGGATGGAAAAAAAATATATCAAGCAAACAATAAGTAAAAAAGAAGAGGAGTACCAATATTAATTTCTGACAAAATAGACTTTAGACTTAAATCCACCACAAAGGATAAAGAAGGACACTACATAATGATAAAAGGGACAATTGATCAGGAAGACATAACCATATTAAATATTTATACACCCAATGACAGGGCTGCAAGATACATAAATCAAATTTTAACAGAACTGAAAAGTGAGATAGACACCTCCACAATTATAATAGGAGACTTCAACACACCACTTTCGGAGAAGGACAGGACATCCAGTAAGAAGCTCAATAGAGACATGGAAGACCTAATTACAAAAATCAACCAACTTGACCTCATTGACTTATACACAACTCTCCACCCAACTGCTGCAAAGTACACTTTTTTTTCTAGAGCACATGGAACATTCTCTAGAAGAGACCACATATTAGGTCATGAAACAAACCTTTGCAGAATCCAAAACATCGAAATATTACAAAGCATCTTCTCAGACCACAAGGCAATAAGACTAGAAATCAATAACAGAAAAACTAGGGAAAAGAAATCAAATACTTGGAAACTGAACAATACCCTCCTGAAAAAAGACTGGGTTATAGAAGACATCAAGGAGGGAATAAGGAAATTCACAGAATGCATCGAGAATGATAATACTTCCTATCAAAACCTCTGGGACACAGCAAAAGCAGTGCTCAGAGGCCAATTTATATCGATAAATGCACACATCCAAAAAGAAGAAAGAGCCAAAATCAGAGAACTGTCCCTACAACTTGATCAAATAGAAAGCGAGCAACAAAAGAATCCATCAGGCACCAGAAGAAAACAAACAATAAAAATTAGAACTGAACTAAATGAATTAGAGAACAGAAAAACCATTCAAAGAATTAACAAAGCCAAAAGCTGTTTCTTTGAAAAAATTAACAAAATTGATAAACCATTGGCTAGACTAACTAAAGAAATACAGGAAAGGAAACAAGTAACCCAAATAAGAAATGAGAAGGGCCACATCACAACAGACCCAACTGAAATTAAAAGAATCATATCAGATTATTACGAAAAATTGTACTCTAACAAATTTGCAAACCTAGAAGAAATGGATGAATTCCTGGAAAAACACTACCTACCTAAACTAACACATTCAGAAGTAGAACAACTAAATAGACCCATAACAAAAAAAGAGATTGAAACGGTAATCAAAAAAACTCTCAACAAAAAAAAAAGCCCTGGCCTGGACGTCTTCACTGCAGAGTTCTACCAAACTTTCAGAGACGAGTTAACACCACTACTACTAAAGGTATTTCAAAGCATAGAAAATGATGGAACTACCCAACTCATTCTATGAAGCCACCATCTCCCTGATACCAAAACCAGGTAAAGACATTACAAAAAAAGAAAATTATAGACCTATATCCCTCATGAACATAGATGCAAAAATCCTCAACAAAATTCTAGCCAATAGACTTCAACAAGATATCAAAAAAAAATTCACCACGATCAAGTGGGGTTTATACCAGGTATGCAAGGCTGGTTTAATATGAGAAAAACCATTAATGTAATCTACCACATAAATAAAACAAAAGACAAAAACCACATGATCTTATCAGTTGATGCAGAAAAGTCATTTGAGAAAGTCCAACACCCTTTTATGATAAAAACTCTCACCAAAATAGGAATTGAAGGAAAATTCCTCAACATAATAAAGGGCATCTATACAAAGCCAACAGCCAACATCAATCTAAATGGAGAGAACCTGAAAGCATTTCCCTTGAGAACGGAAACCAGACAAGGATGCCCTTTATCACCGTTCTTATTCAACATTGTGCTAGAAGTCCTAGCCAGGGCAATTAGGCTAGACAAAGAAATAAAGGGCATCCGGATTGGCAAGGAGGAAGTAAAATTATCACTATTTGCAGATGACATGATCTTATACACAGAAAACCCTAAGGAATCCTCCAGAAAAATACTGAAACTAATAGAAGAGTTTGGCAGAGTCTCAGGTTATAAGGTAAACATACAAAAATCACTTGGATTCCTCTACATCAACAAAAAGAACACCGAAGAGGAAATAACCAAATCAATACCATTCACAGTAGCCCCCAAGATGATAAAATACTTAGGAATAAATCTTACCAAGGATGTAAAAGACCTATACAAAGAAAACTACAAAGCTCTACTACAAAAAATTCAAAAGGACATACTTAAGTGGAAAAACATACCTTGCTCATGGATAGGAAGACTTAACATAGTAAAAATGTCTATTCTACCAAAAGCCATCTATACATACAATGCATGTCTGATCCAAATTCCAATGACATTTTTTACAGTTATAGAGAAACAAATCACCAACTTCATATGGAAGGGAAAGAAGCCCCAGATAAGCAAAGCATTACTGAAAAAGAAGAAGAAAGTGGGAGGCCTCACTTTACCTGATTTCAGAACCTATTATACAGCCACAGTAGTCAAAACAGCCTGGTATTGGTACAACAACAGGCACATAGACCAGTGGAACAGAATTGAGAACCCAGATATAAATCCATCCACATATGAGCAGCTGATATTTGTCAAAGGCCCAGTGTCAGTTAATTGGGGAAAAGATAGTCTTTTTAACAAATGGTGCTGGCATAAGTGGATATCCATTTGCAAAAAAATGAAACAGGATCCATACCTCACACCATGCACAAAAACTAACTCCAAGTGGATCAAAGACCTAAACATAAAGACTAAAACGATAAAGATCATGGAAGGAAAAATAGGGACAACCTTAGGAGCCCTAATACAAGGCATAAACAGAACACAGAACATTACAAAAAATGATGAAGAGAAACCCGATAACTGGGAGCTTCTAAAAATCCAACACCTATGCTCATCTAAAGACTTCACCAAAAGAGAAAAAGACCACCTACAGACTGGGAAAGAATTTTCAGCTATGACATCTCTGACCAGCGCCTGATCTCTAAAATCTATATGATTCTGTCAAAACTCAACCACAAAAAGACAAACAACCCATTCAAGAAGTGGGCAAAGGATATGAATACACACTTCACTAAAGAAGATATTCAGGCAGCCAACAGATACGTGAGAAAATGCTGTCGATCGTTAGCCGTTAGAGAAATGCAAATTAAACCTACGATGAGATTCCATCTCACACCAACAAGGCTGGCATTAATCCAAAAAACACAAAATAATAAATGTTGGAGAGGCTGCGGAGAGATTGGAACTCTTATACACTGCTGGTGGGAATGTCAAATGGTACAACCACTTTGGAAATCTATCTGGCGTTATCTTAAACAGTTAGAAATAGAACTACCATACAACCCAGAAATCCCACTCCTCGGAATATACCCTAGAGATACAAGAGCCTTCACACAAACAGATATATGCACACCCATGTTTATTGCAGCTCTGTTTACAATAGCAAAAAGCTGGAAGCAACCAAGGTGTCCATCAAAGGATGAATGGGTAAATAAATTGTGGTATATTCACACAATGGAATACTACGCATCGATAAAGAACAGTGACAAATCTGTGAAACATTTCATAACATGGAGGAACCTGGAAGGCATTATGCTGAGCGAAATCAGTCAGAGGCAAAAGGACAAATATTGTATAAGACCACTATTATAAGATCTTGAGAAATAGTATAAACTGAGAAGAACACATACTTTTGTGGTTACGAGGGGGGGAGGGAGGGAGGGAGGCAGAGGGTTTTTTCCTGATGAATTAGTAGATAAGAAGTGCTTTAGGTGAAGGGAAGGACAACACTCAATACATGGAAGGTCAGCTCAACTGGACTGGACCAAAAGCAAAGAAGTTTCTGGGATTAAATGAATGCTTCAAATGTCAGTGGAGCAAGGGCGGGGGTTTGGGAACCACGGTTTAAGGGGACTTCTAAGTCAATTGGCAAAATAATTCTATTATGAAAACATTCTGCATCCCACTTTGAAATGTGGTGTCTGGGGTCTTAAATGCTAACAAGCGGCCATCTAAGATGCATCAGTTGGTCTCAACCCACCTGGAGCAAAGGAAAATGAAGAACACCAAGGTCACACGACAACTAAGAACCCAAGAGACAGAAAGGGCCACATGAACCAGAGACCTACATCATCCTGAGACCAGAAGAACTAGTTGGTGCCCGGCCACAATTGATGACTGCCCTGACAGGGAGCACAACAGAGAACTCCTGAGGGAACAGGAGATCAGTGGGATTCAGACCCCAAATTCGCATAAAAAGACCATACTTAATGGTCTGACTGCGACTAGAGGAATCCCGGCGGCAATGCTCCCCAGACCTTCTGTTGGCACAGGACAGGAACCATCCCCGAAGACAACTCATCAGACATGAAAGGGACTGGTCAGCGGGTGGGAGAAAGATGCTGATGAAGAGTGAGCTAATTATATCAGGTGGACACTTAAGACTGTGTCGGCATCTCCTGTCTGGAGGGGGAATGGGAGGATAGAGAGAGTTGGAAGCTGGCAAAATTGTCACAAAAGGAGAGACTGGAAGGGCTGACTCATTAGGGGGAGAGCAAGTGGTAGTACGGAGTAAGATGTATATAAACTTATATGTGAGAGACTGACTTGATTTGTAAACGTTCACTTGAAGCTCAATAAAAGTCAATAAAAAAAAAAATCAGTTGGATTCCTCTACACAAGCAAAAAGAACATTGAAAAGGAAATCACCAAATCAATACCATTTACAGTAGCCCCCAAGAAGATAAAATACTTAGGAATAAATGTTACCCGAGATGTAAAAGACTTATACAAAGAAAACTACAGTACACTTCTGCAAGAAACAAAAACAGACTTACATAAGTGGAAAACATACCTTGCTCATGGATAAGAAGACTTGACATTATAAAAATGTCTATTCTATGGTGGGGTCCAAGATGGCTGACTAGGTAGAAGCTACCTCGGATCCCTCTTGCAACAAAGACTAGGAAAAACAAATGAATTGATCACATAAATGACAATCTACAAACCCTGACCATCAAACACAGATCTAAGAAGTTGACCTGAGGGACGGGTGAGCAAAAAGCTGCGTCCTGAGGCAGCAACTGCCTCTGGAGCCGGCATCTGGTGACACAGCCTTGAGCCCTCGCGGTTCCCTGGTGCCGAGTGCCAGGGCTGATTGGGCTTGCTGAGGCGGGGTAGGCACGGGACACATCCCTAACCCCTACCCCCCGGGGGAACCTCTGCAGAGACACAGCCAGTGCAAGCAGGCTGCACACTGACTTGGCTAATGAGAAAACGAGCAACCACGGGGAAGCAGCAACTGTTTTCGGAGCCTGAAGCCAGCGTCCCAGACAGAAAACCTTGGCTCCAGGCTTTGGACTGGGCGCAGGAGAGCTGAGCAAAGCATCCTGAGACGGTGCAAGCACGGGACACAGCCCTAGCCCCCTGAAGTGACCTCGGAGGAATCCTAGCCAGTGACGCAGGCAGCGCAGCGACGCGGCTGACATGAGAAGTCACCGGGAGGCAGTGACTGGTTTTGGAGCCTGGAGTGTGGCGCCCCAGCTGCGGAACCTTGGAGCTGGGCTTTGGACTGGGAGTGGAGGAACTGACCAAGGCTTCTGAGACAGCACAAGCACAGGATGTGAGCCTAACCCTCACGGGCAATCTCGACCAAGCCAGCGCACACAGGCTACATGCCCCTCAGGAATCTCGGATAAAACAGTCATCACCAAGCAAGATAAGTAATTTTGTCTATATTCCTGGGTGCTACTCTCTCCTATCCATCTGATCCCTCCCCTCCCTTCCCAGGAGGCTTCATTAACATTGGAATTTCCCGGGCCAGAGAGTGAAGTGCTCTGCGGTTTTTTTGTTTTGTTTTGTTTTTGTCTTTTCCTAACCCATTCTCCTGGCCTGAGAGAAGCAGCTACAAAAAACACAGGGACCAAAAATCCTTCCCTGATTTCCCAAAGAAATTGGAATAAAAATATAGAACAAGCTCCAGCCAAGCACATGAGATCCACAGTCTTGGGCTTTAAACCCTACAGGGAACAAGGTGGATATTATAATGCAAAGGCAATTCTGATAGGGATCTGACTGTAATTGTTTTAGCAGATTACTGGAAAGACAAGTTTTCCAGGTCTGATATCTCTACCTATTAAACAGAGCCCTCACTGACCCACAACAGGGAACTGAGGGCTGAAGCTCCACCCAAATCACTTAGCCTCCTGCCATAGGTGCCTGAGGATAGTGACACCCAACAATCTGTAGAGGTACATGCATTGGGTGCCTAAGGTACAGCTGCAGAGCCCACCCACCAAAGTGCTTTATGGATAGAGACCCACCTACCGCACTGGCACTTGGGGGAAGCCTGTCAGCATCCTGAACCCCTGGAGTGTGACCCCCTGCTGCTACCAGAATCTGGTGCACACAACTTTACCACTACTCCTCTAAGTGAATGGGTGACACTCTACACCACACACTTGGGGAACAAAAATCAGATTCTACTTAAGAATAGTGAATGGAATTTTAGGCTTATATATCTGGTAACAGCCCAAACCAGCTGGTAATAGGACATAAGTGATTCAAAGGCTACAACAATCAAGACAGCACAATCTAGTAGCCCATCTATGTATACTGAAATAAAACAAAACAAGATAAGACTCAGTGAGCAAATATAAAATAAATCATTATAATATCTTACAGATGGCTCGGAGACAGCAGTTGATATCAAACCACATAAAGAAGCAGACCATGGTTGCTTCTATAACTCCCCAAATTAAAGAATCAAAATCTTTCCCAAATGAAGACACAATCCTGGAATTGCCAGATGCAGAATATAAAAAAACTAGTTTACAGAATGCTTCAAGACATCAGGAATGATCTCAGAAATGAAGTAAGGCAATCTACAGAAAAAGCCAAGGAACACACTGATAAAGCAGTTGAAAAAATCAAAAAGATTATTCAAGAACATAGAGGAAAAATTAAGAATCCATAGAGAGACAGCATTCAGAAATCCAAAAGATTAAAAATAAAATTACAGAATTAGACAACACAATAGGAAGTCAGAGGAGTGGAATCCAGCAATTGGAATGCAGAATAGGGGAATTGGAGGAGAAGGCAATTAACACCAATATAGTTGAAGAAAAATCAGATAAAAGAATTAAAAAAAATGAAGAAACCCTAAGAATCATGTGGGACTCTATCAAGAAGAATGACTTGCATGTGACTGGAGTTCCAGAACAGGGAGGGATAACAGAAAATACAGAGAGAATGGTTGAAGATCTGTTGGCAGAAAACTTCCCTGACATCATGAAAGATGAAAGGATATCTATCCAAGATGCTCATCGAACCCCATTTAAGATTGATCCAAAAAGAAAATCACCAGGACATATTATCATCAAACTTGTCAAAACTAAAGATAAAGAGAAAATTGTAAAAGCAGCCAGGGAGAAAAGAAAGATCTCCTACAAAGGAGAATCAATAAGAATAAGTTCAGACTACTCAGCAGAAACCATACAGTCAAGAAGGCAATGGGATGACATATATAGAGCACTGAAGGAGAAAAACTGCCAGCCAAGGATCATATATCCAGCAAAACTCTCTCTCAAATATGAAGGTGAAATTAAAACATTTACAGATAAACACAAGCTTAGAGAATTTGCAAAAACCAAACCAAAGCTACAAGAAATACTAAAGGAAATTGGCCAGAAAATCAATAAGATCAGATACCAACACAACACAAGGTCACAGAGCAGAACATCCTGATATCAGCTTAAATAGGGAAATCACAAAACCAAATTAAAATTAATTTTAAAAAGAAAAAAATGCTCAAAACAGGGAATCATTGAAGTCATGTGAAAGATCGCAATAATCAAAAAGAGGGACTAAATACAGGATGCATAGAACTGCCATACAGTGAGCAAAACAAGGTGGTATAGGATGAAACAAGTTAGGTTTTTACTTAGGAAAATAGGGGTAAATATTAAGGTAACCACAAAGAGGTCTAACAATTCCATTAACTCAAAATAAAAACCAAGAAAAACGTAATGACTCAGCAAACATAAATTCAACTAGAATGAAAATGAGGAACACACAATTTACAAAGAAAAACTTCTCAGCACAAAAAAGTATGTGGAAAGATAAAATCGTCAACAACACACACAAAAAGGCATTAAAATGACAGCACTAAACATACTTATCTATAATTACACTGAATGTAAATGGACTAAATGCACCAGTAAATAGAGAGTCTCAAACTGGATAAAGAAACACGATCCGTCTATATGCTACCTACAAGAGACACACCTTAGACTTAGAGACACAAACAAACTAAAACTCAAAGGATGGAAAAAAATATATCGTGCAAACAACAATCAAAAAAGAGCAGGAGTAGCAGTATTAATTTCTGACAAAATAGACTTTAGACTTAAACCCACCACAAAAGATAAAGAAGGACACTACATAATGATTAAAGGGACAACTGACCACAAAGATATAACCATATTAAATATTTATGTGCCCAATGACAGGGCTGCAAGATACATAAAACAAACTTTAACAAAACTGAAAAGTGAGATAGACACCTCCACAATTATAGTAGGAGACTTCAACACACCACTTTTGGAGAAGGATAGGACTTCAAATAAGAAGCTCAATAGAGACACGGAAGACCTAACTGCTACAATCAACCAACTTGACCTCATAGACTTATACAGAACACTCCACCCAACAGCTGCAAAGTATACTTTTTTTTCTAGCGCACATGGAACATTCTCTAGAATGGATCACATATTAGGTCATAAAACAAACCTTTGCAGAATCCAAAACATTGAAATATTACAAAGCATCTTCTCAGAACACAAGGCCATAAAAGTGGAAATCAATAACAGAAAAATCAGGGAAAAGAAATCAAATACTTGGAAACTGAACAATACCCTCCTGAAAAAAGACTGGGTTATAGAAGATATTAAGGAGGGAATAAAGAAATTCATAGAATGCAACGAGAATGAAAACACTTCCTGTCAAAACCTCTGGGACACAGCAAAAGCAGTGCTCAGAGGTCAATTTAAATCGATAAATGCACACATACATAAAGAAGAAAGAGCCAAAATCAGAGAACTGTCCCTACAACTTGAACAAATAGAAAGCGAGCAACAAATGAATCTATCAGGCACCAGAAGAAAACAAATAATAAAAATTAGAGCTGAACTAAATGAATTAGAGAACAGAAAAACAATTGAAAGAATTAACAAAGCCAAAAGCTGCTTCTTTGAAAAAATTAACAAAATTGATAAACCATTGGCCAGACTGACTAAAGAAATACAGGAAAGGAAATAAATAATCCAAATAAGAGATGAAATGGGCCATATCACAACAGACCCAACTGAAATTAAAAGAATCATATCAGATTATTATGAAAAATTGTACTCTAACAAATTTGCAAACCTGGAAGAAATGGATGAATTCCTAGAAAAACACTACCTACCTAAACTAACACAATCAGAAATAGAACAACTAAATAGACCCCTAAGAAAAAAAAGAGACAGAAAAGGTATTCAAAAAACTCCCAACAAAAAAAAACCCTGACCCGGACCTTCACTTCAGAGTTCTACCAAACTTTCAGAGACGAGTTAACACCACTACTACTAAAGGTATTTCAAAGCGTAGAAAATGACAGAATACTACCTAACTCATTCTGTGAAGCCACCATATCCCTGATACCAAAACCAGGTAAATACACCACAAATAAAGAAAATTACAGACCTATATCCCTCATGTCTGTCCTATAGGGTCGCTATGAGTCAGAATAGACTCAATGGCACTGGGTTGGGCTGGGGGATCCCTCATGAACACAGATGCAAAAATCCTCAACAAAATTCTAGGCAATAGAATTCAACAACATATCAAAAAAATAATCCACCACAACCAAGTGGGATTTATACCAGGTATGCAAGGTTGGTTTAATATTACAAAAACCATTAATGTAATCCACCATTTAAATCAAACAAACAACAAAAACCACATGATCTTATCAATTGATGCAGAAAAGACATTCGACAAAGTCCAACACCCATTCATGATAAAAACTCTCAGCAAAATAGGAATTGAAGGAAAATTCCTCAGCATAATAAAGGGCATCTATACAAAGCCAACAGCCAACATCAATCTAAATGGAGAGAGCCTGAAAGCGTTTCCCTTGAGAACGGGAACCAGACAAGGATGCCCTTTATCACCCTTCGCATTCAACATTGTGCTAGAGGTCCTAGCCAGAGCAATTAGGCTAGACAAAGAAATAAAGGGCATCTGGTTTGGGAAGGAAGAATTAAAACTATCTCTATTTGCAGATGACATGATCTTATACACAGAAAACCCTAAGGAATCCTCCAGAAAAATACTGAAACTAAAAGAAGAGATCGGCAGTCTCAGGTTACAAGGTAAACATACAAAAATCAGTGGGATTCCGCGACATCAACAAAAAGAACATCGAAGAGGAAATCACCAAATCAATATCATTCACAGTATCCCCCAAGAAGCTAAAATACTTAGGAATAAATCTTACCAAGGATGTAAAAGACCTATACAAAGAAAACTACAAAGTACTAGTGCAAAAAACTAAAAGGGACCTTCATAAGTGGAAAAACATACCTTGCTCATGGATAGGAAGACTTAACATAGTAAAAATATCTATCCTACCAAAAGCCACCTATACATACAATGCACGTCTGATCCAAATTCCAATGACATTTTTTAATGTGATGGAGAAACAAATCACCAACATCATATGGAAGGGAAAGAAGCCCCAGATAAGTAAAGCATTACTGAAAAAGAAGAAGAAAGTGGGAGGCCTCACTCTACCTGATTTTAGAACATATTATACAGCCACAGTAGCCAAAACAGCCTGGTACTGGTACAACAACAGGCACATAGACCCATGGAACAGAATTGAGAACCCAGATATAAATCCATCCACATATGAGCAGCTGATATTTGACAAAGGCCCAGAGTCAGTTAATTGGGGAAAGAAAGACTTACCTTTAAATGGTAAGGTTCAAGTGGTATTTTCTCTTTTTTTTTTATGTCCTGCGTGCTCCCTTTGCCAATGTTCCTGTGGCACTGATGAATTTCTTGTCAGTTATGAACTACACTGCCATGAGACAACGTACTGTTTCTCGAAATCTCAGGTTGTGAGCTCCTTAGCGGACATAGGGGGTACCATTTCCTTAACATCTTTGTATCTCCAAACAAGCAAAATGCTTGTCACGAAGTAGATATTGAAGAGTTATTGAAATTGCATGTATGCTTTCCTCAAAAATTAATGTGTTTTTACTGCTAGAAGGAAAATCAGATTGGAGAGTTCAGAAGCGCACTTCCTTCTCCTGCCTTCTGGCAAGAATCTACTCTCTCAGGGTTAGATTCCTGGTTGCCCTGGTTCTTCTTCTCAGCCCCCAGTTCCTGCCTTGAAATGTGAGAACTGAACATTCCAAGGACCAGGTGCAAGGAAGACTATAAAACTGACAGCTGCATAAAACAACTTTGTTTACTAAAAGTCAGCATTTTACAACAAAACATACAGGTCAGCAAAATTTCTTTACCACTATTTTTGAAATTTAGTAGACTTTTTTGGCAGCATTACCTTCCAACTGCTGTTGAATTTTAAATCTAAATATTTAGGAAATGTGAATTTCAATTAATATAACTTTATACCTAAAATGTCATGAAAAACTTTTGGAAAGATGAACTATGCACTTTTCTCTATTTAACTTACTAAATACAGTGAAAAACTCTGGACATTATATATAAAGCAAATAAGAGAAGACTAAAAAGTGGAGAAAAGAAGGCAGACAAGTTAAAGATTTCAGGACCCAGGGATCTACATAGCTTTAAGTTCCATGCGTGTGTGTGTGTGTGTGATCCTATACATTAGATTGCATGCTGGAGAAAGTGGGAAACTGGAAATACCAAAATGTGCAGAAAAAAAAATTCTTAAGAAATCCCTGACCTTCCTAGCCAAATGACCAGAAAAGGGGCCAGGAAGGGTGCAACTTCTCAAGGTAGAGAGATTTCAGGCAATAATTGTTCCACCCTAGCTAAAGGGTGTAGAGAGTCTGTACTTTCACCACTGCCCAGTTGTAAAAATGCCACCCCGACAGTATCAGCGGAAGCCGTATTTGGAACAAGAATGAGGCATCACCGCTTGTGGCAATACTACTAAAAAAAAAAAAAAAAGCTGTCATGTTGATTCTAACTCATGGTGATCTCATGTGTTACAGAGTAGAATTACTCCACAGAGTTTTCTTGACTGTAATCTTTATGGAAGCAGATCACCAGGCCTTTCTTCTGTGGCACAACTGGGTGGATTTGAATCATCAACTTTAAGGTATTAGTCAAGCAAAAACCATTTGCACCACCTAGGGACTCCCATGGAATACTACTTAACTATAAAAGAACAAATGAGTGATGCATGCAACAACTTACATAGACCTAAAGGATATCATGGTAATTGAAAATTGCCAATCTTAAAAGATTCTGTGCTGTGTGTTTCCTTTTCTGTATCTTTCTTGAGATGACAAAATTATATAGGTAGAAAAGAAATTGGTGGTTGTTAGAGATTAATGGTGGAAGGGTGGGAAGGTGAGTGGGACCATAAATTAGCAGCACAAGGCAGACTTTTTTAATGATATAATAATTCTGTGTCTTGATTGTGGTGGTGATGACATGTGAAAAATGGCACAGAACTATATAGACGTATTGCACCAATGTCAATTTCCTGGTTTTGATATTGTACTGTAATTACATAAAGTTTAAGCATAGAGGGACACTAGGAAAAGTTCATTACTTTTGTAACTTCTTGAGAATCTATAATTATTTCAAAATAAAAACTTATAAAAAGCCAAGAGAATTCTACTAATAACTAAAATATAACAGAAATCCAGTAATATAACATATAATTAACACGCTAAACAAAT
Organism: Elephas maximus indicus; assembly: GCF_024166365.1. Lineage (NCBI taxonomy): Eukaryota > Metazoa > Chordata > Mammalia > Proboscidea > Elephantidae > Elephas > Elephas maximus. The sequence continues at coordinate 12,307,662 of NC_064822.1, read as the reverse complement.
AGCTTTTACTAATGCAAATAACTGATTATGAGAAAAAAATGCCTTTTCTAATAACATCGAACACTAAGATATATAACATAAACATAACAAATGGCAAAATCTCTATGAAGAAAACTTTAAAAACTATTGAAGAATAGAAAATATATAGATTTTAATTGGCCAAAAATATTTTTGGATTTAACACAGAGAGATGACTTTTTTGTTTTAATTCAATATGTAAATTAAAGATTATCTCCCAAAACACCAACTGATTTTTTTAGGGAGAATTAATTAAGGTTGTTCTAAAGTTCATGTGGCAAAAACAAAACAAAACTGAAATAGCAGTAAGAATTTTTTTTTTTTATTTAAAAAATAAAAATTATGGGGCCAAAATCTGAAAGAAAAAGAAGACTCAAGAGGTGAACCAGCATTTGGGGCCACTTTACTCTTAGACAGTAGTTCTGGTGGCGCAGTGGTTAAGAGCTGGGCTCTAACCGAAAGGTCAACAGTTTGAATCCACCAGCTGCTCCTTGGAAACCCTATGAAGCAGTTCTACTCTGTCCTATAAGTTAGCTATGAGTTGGAATCAATTCAACAGCAATAGTTTGGGTTTGGTTTTGGGATTAGCCTTTGATGCATCCTCTGATACTAGAATACACATTTAAAGAAGCTGAGCAGTTCCTACAATAAATTCATAAGACTAATGGGAAAAATTGGAGTTCAGCAGATCAGAAAAACGGACATCTGTCTGTTCAACCCTAAGGCTTTGGACTGGAACTCAAATGACTAGACCCTAGAAATAAGAATTATTTGGAAATCTATCAAAGCAGCTTCAAATCCTATCTTTTCCTGCAATTGCAAAAAGGAGATTCAGAATTTCTAGGGTCACTAACCAGCTATCAAATAATTCTCTCCAAAAATAATAATAACAATTTCATAGGCCTCAAATCACTCTACATTTTTTCCAGTGTGTGCATTTCCCAGCATGTAATCAATAATAACCAGGCAATTGAGGAGAGAAATCAATAATTGAATGAATGATCGAATAAATAAAGAAAATAAAAATCCATAAAAAAACAACAAAATCAGAAACAAATACAGAAAATATAGATAACGGATTCATCATTCATGGACCTTAATATAATTCTTCTTAATATTTTCAAGGAAATAAAAGGCATGATGCATAATTTGACACAAACTGGAATTAAAAAAAAAAAAAGGCAATTCTAAAACTGAAAAATAAAATCCTGAAATTAAGGAGTCAGTGGAGGGCTTAAAAGTAGAACAGACACAGAATAAAAGAGGATTAAAGAACTGTAGAATAAATCAGAAGAAACTGTCTTACATAAAACACAGGAGAAAACATAGGTCAGAAACAATATTTGAAAAGAAAATAGCTGGGAATTTTTCCAAAAATAACAAATGGTATCAAGCCACAAATTAATAAAACTTATAAAACACAGGAATTAGAAATAAATAATAACTTAGCAATGTTAAAATGCAATAACATGGCTGAAAACCAATAGGAATGAGAAATCTTGAAAGCAACCAGAGAAAAAACACAGACTTTTAAATAGGCAATGAGAAAACGAACTGCTGGCTTATAAGCAGAAACAGTTGAAGGAAGCAATGAAGAGATACGGTCTTACATAAACTTCTGAAAGAATATATAAACTTCTGAGACAATAACTCCAAATCCAGAATTATGTATTCAACAAATATGTCCTTCAAAAATGAAGGTGACCAAAGATCTTACAAGAAAGGGAAATTACAGACCAATATCGCCCACAAAAATTAATTCAAAAATTTCAAGAAAATATTAAGAAATCAAATTCAACAATGTGTAAAAAAGATTATGCACCACAATCAAATGGGATTTATTTCAGGGATGAAAGACTGTCTCAACATTTGAAAATAAATTAAAGTACTCCATCACATCAACTGATTAAAGAAAAAAAAACAAAACCTATGATCATATCTATAGATGCAGAAAAAAACGTGGCAAAATTCAACAACCATTCATGATAAAAACTTTCAGCAAGCTAAGAACAGAAAGGAAATTCATCAGCTTGATAGAGAACATCCAGAAAATTATAAAACTACCATCATACTTCATGGTGAGAAACTAGAACTGCCCTTAATGTCAGAAATAAGACAAGGATGTCCCTTCATACCACTAGTAGTCAACATTGTACTAGAAGTCTTAGCTAACACAATAAGACAAGAACAGGAAATAAAAGATATAGAGAGATATATAGATAGGGAAGGAAGAAATGGAACTGTCTTTGTTCACAGACGACATGACTGTTTATGTAGATAATCCCAAAGAATCCACAAAACTCTGGAACCAATAAGCAATTACAGCAATGTTGCAGGATACAAGGTTATATAGAAAAGTCAGTTGCTTTCCTATGATTAGCAAAGAACAACTGGAATTTGAAATTAAAAACGCAACACCATTTATCTTAGCACCATAAAACCCATACCAGTTGCAGTCGAGTCCGCTTTGACTCAGAGCGACCCTATTGGACAGAGTAGAGCTGCACCATATGACTTCCAAGGAGTACCTGGTGGATTAGAACTGCTGACCTTTTGGTTAGCAGCCATAACTCTTAACCACTATGTCACCAGGGTTTCTAAAAGGGAGACAGAACAATAGAAATAATATAAAATATTCAATATAGGAAGTGAATAGTATGATGGTAAATTTAAACACAAATACATTAACAATTACCTTGAGCATACGGGGACTACAATTAAAAGACCAGTAATTATCAGGAACCATTCCCGAAGCCAATTCTTCAGACAGGGAATGGATTGGGCTATGGGATAAGAAATGACGCTGGTGAAGTCTGCTTCTTGGATCAATCAGGTGGACACATGAGACTATGTGGGCAGCTCCTGTGTGGAGGTGACATGAGAGGGCAGAGGGAGTCAGAAGCTGGCCGAACAGACACAAAAATGGAAAGTAGAGGGAAAAAGTGTCCTGCCTTACTGGCGGGAGAGCAACTGGGAGTAAATAGCAAGGTGTGTATCGGTTTTGTAATGAGAGACTGACTTGATTTGTGGACTTTCACTTGAAGCACAATAAAAAATTTTTAAAAAGACTAGTAATTGTCATATTGGTTGCACACACATACAGACATACAAACATATTCCAATTCTAAGTTGTGCACAAGACACGCACCTAAAATTTAAGAATATAGAAAGGTTTAAAGTAAAATGATGGCAAAAGTTCTATCATGGAAACAGTAAACAAAAGAAAAGCCATGTAGCTATATTAATACCAGGCCAAGAAGACTTTAAGGCAAAAAGTGGTACTAGAGATAAAGACGGATATTTTACAGGGATAAAAGGTTCAGTTCACCAGGAATATACAACATTTACAAATTTGAAATCATCTAATAACATAGTCACAAAAGATATAAAGAAAAACTAAAGAAATAAAAGGGGAAATAGACAAATATATACTTCTAGTACAAGGTGTTAACACATTTTTCAATAATTTATTTTGATAAAATAAGCAAAAGAAAAAAAGACCCCCCCAAAAAATAATAATCTTCATGGACAAAAAGATATCAGCAAACCTGATCCAACTTGCATATATAGAATACTATACCCATCTTCTGAAAATACATATTATTTTCTAGTTCACACAAAACATTTACAAAAAATAGAGTATATATATATGCTGTGCCATTAAGAAAATCTCAAATTATTTCTAAGGATTAAAATCCTACACAGCATGATTCTTGAAGAAAATGGAATTAAACCATTAATTAGAAAACTAAAAAAATCCCCAAATATTTGGAAAATAAACAATATTCTTATAAATAACCCATGGGCAAAAGAAGAAATTAAAATGAATTTTGAAAAATACTTGGAACTGAATATAGTTTTTTTAAAATAGTTTGATGTTTTCAAAACTTGTGATTTTAGCTAAAAACTGTTCTATAGCTTTTTTTTTACTGTGAATACATAAATTAGAAAAAAATGAAAATAACAGCTTAAAATCAATGATCTAAGTGCCAGTTTTCACATGGAGGGCTTGCTGAAAACTGGGCTTTAGCCTTCGATTAGATTCATTGGGTCTGGGGTGGTTCCCAGTGTTCTTTTTTTTTTTTTTTTAACATTACCCATCCAATGAATCTAAGTCTGCTGCAGGTGAGTGAACAATAGACCACTTTGAAGACACTTTATCTTAGAACCTTGCTACACAAATTTTGATCCACAAGCTAGTGTCAATGGCATCAACTGGAAGCTGGTTAAAAATCCAGAATCAAGTCCCTAATTCCAGACCTACTGAATAAGAACCTTTGTTTCAGCAAGATCTCCCCAGGTCATTTGATATGCATATTAAAGTTTGAGAAGCATTGTTGTTGTTATTAGGTGTCGTGGAGTCAGTTCTGACTCATAGTGACCCTATGTAGAACAGAATGAAACACTGCCTGGTCCTGCACCATCCTCACAATCCTTGTTATGCTTGAGCCCATTGTTGCAGGCACTGTGTCAATCCATCTGCTTGAGGGTCTTCCTCTTTTTTGTTGACCCTCTACTTTACCAAGCATGATGTCCTTCTCCAGGGACTGGTCCCTCCTGATAACATGTCCAAAGTAGGTGAGAAGAAATCTTGCCATCCTTTCTTCTAAGGAGCATTCTAGTTGTACTTTTTCAAAGACAGATTTGTTTGTTCTTTTGGCAGTCCATGGTATATTCAATATTCTTCATCAGCACAATAATTCAAAGGCATCAGTTCTTCTTTGGTCTTCTTAATTCATCCTCCAGGTTTTGCATGCATGTGAGCCAACTGACAATACCATGACTTGGGTCAGGAACACCTTAGTCTTCAAGGTGACATCTTTGCTTTTCAACACTTAAAGAGGTCTTTTGCAGCAGATTTGCCCAATGCAATGAGGCTTTTGTTTTCTTGACTGCTACTTCCATGGGTGTTGATTGTAGATCCAAATAAAATGAAATCCTTGACAAAGTCAATCTTTTCTGCGTTTATCATGGTGTTGCTTATTGGTCCAGTTGTGAGAATTTTTGTTTTCTTTATGCTGAGGCATAATCCATACTGAAGGCTGTGGTATTTGATCTTCATCAGTAAGTTCTTCAAGTCCTCTTCGCTTTCATCAAGCAAAGTTGTGTCAATTGCATAACTCAGGTTGCTAATGAGTCTTCCTCCAATCCTGATGACACATTTGTCTTCATATAGTTCAGCATCTTGGATTATTGGCTCAGCATACAGATTGAATAAGTATGGTGAAAGAATACAATCTTGATGCACACCTTTCCTGACTTTAATCCACTCACTATCCCCCTGTTCTATTTGAACAACTGCCTCTTGATCTATGTACAGGTTCCTTATGAGCACAGTTGTTTTGGGATTCCCATCCTTCATAATGTTATCCATATTTTGTTATGAACCACACAGTCAAATGTCTTTGCAGAGTCAGTAAAACACAGGTAAACATCCTTTTGGTATTCTCTGCTTTCAGCCAGGATCCATCTGACATCAGCAATGACATCCCTGGTCCCAAGTCCTCTTCCGAATCCAGCTTGAATTTCTGGCAGTTCCCTGTCGATTCACTGCTGCAGCCGCTTTTGAGAAGCACTGGTATAGACATTTCATCAGAATTGTAAGTTCAGTGACTCTGAGATCACAGACAGAAAAGAAAGTAAAATATTTTCTTAAGAACTTATTTTCTATTGCCCTTCTTAGCACTCTGTGGAACTGTTGTTGTTGTAGGTTGTCGTGGAGTTGATTCTGACTCATTGTGATCCCACGTGACACAGTAGAATTCTTCCATAGAGTTTTCTATGCCGTAATTTTTAGTAGAAAATATTGAAGTGTCAATGATTTCATTTTACTTGGATCCACAATCAATGCACATGGAAGCAGCATTCAAGAAATCAAATGACACATTGCATTGGACAGATCTGCTGAAAAGACCTCTTAAGTGTTGAAAAGCAAAGATGTCACTTTAAGGACTAAGGTGTGCCTGACCTCAGCCATGATATTTTCAATGACCTCACATGCATGGGAAAACTGGACAACTGAATAAGGAATACTGAAAAAAACATTGATGCCTTTGAATTATGGTGTTGGCCAAGAATATGGACTATACCATGGACCTCCAGAAAAACGAACATGTCTGTCTTAGAAGAAATACAGCCAGAGTGCTCCCTGGAAGTGAGGATGGTGAGACTCCATCTTACTTACTTTGGACTGTTATTGGGAGGGACTAGTCCCTGGAGAAGGACATCATGCTTGGTAAGGTAAAGGGTCACCAAAAAAGAGGAAGACCCTCAAGGAGATGGATTGACACAGCGGCTACAACAATGGGCTCAAACACAGCAACAGTTTTGAGGATGGCACAGGACCAGGCAGTGTTTCATTCTGTTGTACATGGGGTCGCTGTAAGTCAGAACTCCATGATACCTAACGACAACTACAACAACAAACTTTAGCAGAGACAATCTCCACATCTTTCTCCCTGGGAGCCACTGGGTGGGTTTTAATCGCCAACTTTTCAGTTAGTGGCCAAGTGCTTAATCATTCTGCATTACACCATATTTATTCTACTTCTTGATTTCTGATTATTTTTTGCTTTTTCATGACTCTGTTTCTGGAGAAAGAAATTTATAGGTATATATATTTGTAACAGTCTACAAATAAATAGTTTTAATTAAACTATAATGGAAAATATGCAGTATTACAGATAAAATTGATTTAATTAAAATGATTTATTTGGAACCCTTTATATTTTATGTATCAAAATAAATTAGTTGATTGTAGGCAGTTAATTATTAATTTGAGATGTTTATGGTAAGATATTGACCCAGTAATTTATTCTGTTTTCTTTCTAGATTTTAATATTTATATAATTTAGAAGTTGGTTAAAAAAAAGAGAGCATATTTTAAACTCCAATAATTGGATCATTTCTTTTAATTTATAGTCAAGAGGGGTACATTTATTTAAGGATAGAGAAATATCATTTGCATTGCATTAACATCTTACTAAGAGAGACAAAATGTTTGGACTTATTAGTATAAAGAAGCTTATTAGACTTTGAGTACATGGTGTTGAATTGATTTTTTTTTTTTTTTTTATAATAACTTTTATTAAGCTTCAAGTGAACGTTTACAAATCCAATCAGTCTGTCACATATAAGTTTACATACATCTCACTCCCTACTCCCACTTACTCTCCCCGTCTTGAGTCAGCCCTTTCAGTCTCTCCTTTCTTGACAATTTTGCCGGCTTCCCTCTCTCTCTATCCTCCCATCCCCCCTCCAGACAAGAGTTGCCAACACAATCTCAAGTGTACACCTGATATAATTAGCTCACTCTTCATCAGCGTCTCTCTCCCACCCGCTGACCAGTCCCTTTCATGTCTGATGAGTTGTCTTCAGGGATGGTTCCTGTCCTGTGTCAACAGAAGGTCTGGAGAGCATGACCGCCGGGATTCCTCCAGTCTCAGTCAGACCATTAAGTTTGGTCTTCTTATGAGAATTTGGGGTCTGCATCCCACTGCTCTCCTGCTCCCTCAGGGGTCCTCTGCTGAGCTCCCTGTCAGGGCAGTCATCGATTGTGGCCGGGCACCGACTAGTTCTTCTGGTCTCAGGATGATGTAGGTCTCTGGTTCATGTGGCCCTTTCTGTCTCTTGGGCTCTTAGTTGTCATGTGGGCTTGGTGTTCTTCATTTTCCTTTGCTCCAGGTGGGTTGAGACCAATTGCTGCATCTTAGATGGCTGCTTGTTAGCATTTAAGACCCCAGACGCCACATTTCAAAGTGGGATGCAGAATGATTTCATAATAGAATTATTTTGCCAATTGACTTAGAAGTCCCCGCAAACCATGTTCCCCAGACCCCCGCGCTTGCTCCGCTGACCTTTGAAGCATTCATTTTATCCCGGAAACTTCTTTGCTTTTGGTCCAGTCCAATTGAGCTGACCTTCCATGTATTGAGTGTTGTCTTTCCCTTCACCTAAAGCAGTTCTTATCTACTGATTAATCAATAAAAAAACCCTCTCCCACCCTCCCTCCCTCCCCCCCTCGTAACCACAAAAGTATGTGTTCTTCTCAGGTTTACTATTTCTCAAGATCTTATAATAGTGGTCTTATACAGTATTTGTCCTTTTGCCTCTGACTCATTTCGCTCAGCATAATGCCTTCCAGGTTCCTCCATGTTATGAAATGTTTCAGAGATTCGTCACTGTTCTTTATCGATGCGTAGTATTCCATTGTGTGAATATACCACAATTTATTTACCCATTCATCCGTTGATGGACACCTTGGTTGCTTCCAACTTTTTGCTATTGTAAACAGAGCTGCAATAAACATGGGTGTGCATATATCTGTTTGTATGAAGGCTCTTGTATCTCTAGGGTATATTCCGAGGAGTGGGATTTCTGGGTTGTATGGTAGTTCTATTTCTAACTGTTTAAGATAACGCCAGATAGATTTCCAAAGTGGTTGTACCATTTTACATTCCCACCAGCAGTGTATGAGAGTTCCAATCTCTCCGCAGCCTCTCCAACATTTATTATTTTGTGTTTTTTGGATTAATGCCAGCCTTGCTGGTGTGAGATGGAATCTCATCGTAGTTTTAATTTGCATTTCTCTAATGGCTAATGATCGAGAGCATTTTCTCATGTATCTGTTGGCTGCCTGAATATCTTCTTTAGAGAAATGTGTGTTCATATCCTTTGCCCACTTCTTGATTGGGTTGTTCGTCTTTTTGTGGTTGAGTTTTGACAGAATCATGTAGATTTTAGAGATCAGGCGCTGGTCGGAGATGTCATAGCTGAAAATTCTTTCCCAATCTGTAGGTGGTCTTTTTACTCTTTTGGTGAAGTCTTTAGATGAGCATAGGTGTTTGATTTTTAGGAGCTCCCAATTATCGGGTTTCTCTTCATCATTTTTGGTAATGTTTTGTATTCTGTTTATACCTTGTATTAGGGCTCCTAGGGTTGTCCCAATTTTTTCTTCTATGATCTTTATCGTTTTAGTCTTTATGTTTAGGTCTTTGATCCACTTGGAGTTAGTTTTTGTGCATGGTGTGAGGTATGGGTCCTGTTTCATTTTTTTGCAAATGGATATCCAGTTATGCCAGCACCATTTGTTAAAAAGGCTGTCTTTTCCCCAGTTAATTGACACTGGTCCTTTGTCAAATATCAGCTGCTCATACGTGGATGGATCTATGTCTGGGTTCTCAATTCTGTTCCATTGGTCTATGTGTCTGTTGTTGTACCAATACCAGGCTGTTTTGACTACTGTGGCTGTATAATAGGTTCTGAAGTCAGGTAAGGTGAGGCCTCCCACTTTCTTCTTCTTTTTCAGTAGTGCTTTGCTTATCCGGGGCTTTTTTCCCTTCCATATGAAATTGGTGATTTGTTTCTCTATCCCCTTAAAATATGACATTGGAATTTGGATCGGAAGTGCGTTAAATGTATAGATGGCTTTTGGTAGAATAGACATTTTTACTATGTTAAGTCTTCCTATCCATGAGCAAGGTATGTTTTTCCACTTAAGTATGTCCTTTTGAATTTCTTGTAGTAGAGCTTTGTAGTTTTCTTTGTATAGGTCTTTTACATCCTTGGTAAGATTTATTCCTAAGTATCTTATCTTCTTGGGGGCTACCGTGAATGGTATTGATTTGGTTATTTCCTCTTCGGTGTTCTTTTTGTTGATGTAGAGGAATCCAAGTGATTTTTGTATGTTTATTTTATAACCTGAGACTCTGCCAAACTCTTCTATTAGTTTCAGTAGTTTTCTGGAGGATTCCTTAGGGTTTTCTGTGTATATAATCATGTCATCTGCAAATAGTGATAACTTTACTTCTTCCTTGCCAATCCGGATACCTTTTATTTCTTTGTCTAGCCTGATTGCCCTGGCTAAGACTTCCAACACGATGTTGAATAAGAGCGGTGATAAAGGGCATCCTTGTCTGGTTCCCGTTCTCAAGGGAAATGCTTTCAGGTTCTCTCCATTTAGAGTGATATTGGCTGTTGGCTTTGCATAGATGCCCTTTATTATGTTGAGGAATTTTCCTTCAATTCCTATTTTGGTAAGAGTTTTTATCATAAATGGGTGTTGGACTTTGTCAAATGCCTTTTCTGCATCAATTGATAAGATCATGTGGTTTTTGTCTTTTGTTTTATTTATGTGATGGATTACATTAATGGTTTTTCTGATATTAAACCAGCCTTGCATACCTGGTATAAATCCCACTTGATCAGGGTGAATTATTTTTTTGATGTGTTGTTGGATTCTATTGGCTAGAATTTTGTTGAGGATTTTTGCATCAATGTTCATGAGGGATATAGGTCTATAATTTTCTTTTTTTGTAATGTCTTTACCTGGTTTTGGTATCAGGGAGATGGTGGCTTCATAGAATGAGTTGGGTAGTATTCCGTCATTTTCTATGCTTTGGAATACCTTTAGTAGTAGTGGTGTTAACTCTTCTCTGAAAATTTGGTAGAACTCTGCAGTGAAGCCGTCCGGGCCAGGACTTTTTTTTGTTGGGAGTTTTTTGATTACCGTTTCAATCTCTTTTTTTGTTATGGGTCTATTTAGTTGTTCTGCTTCTGAATGTGTTAGTTTAGGTAGGTAGTGTTTTTCAAGGAATTCATCCATTTCTTCTAGGTTTTCAAATTTGTTAGAGTACAATTTTTCATAATAATCTGAAATGATTCTTTTAATTTCATTTGGTTCTGTTGTGATGTGGTCCTTCTCATTTCTTATTCGGGTTATTTGTTTCCTTTCCTGTATTTCTTTAGTCAGTCTAGCCAATGGTTTATCAATTTTGTTAATTTTTTCAAAGAACCAGCTTTTGGCTTTGTTAATTCTTTCAATTGTTTTTCTGTTCTCTAATTCATTTAGTTCAGCTCTAATTTTTATTATTTGTTTTCTTCTGGTGCCTGATGGATTCTTTTGTTGCTCACTTTCTATTTGTTCAAGTTGTAGGGACAGTTCTCTGATTTGGGCTCTTTCTTCTTTTTGTATGTGTGCATTTATTGATATAAATTGACCTCTGAGCACTGCTTTTGCTGTGTCCCAGAGGTTTTGATAGGAAGTATTTTCATTCTCGTTGCTGTCTATGAATTTCCTTATTCCCTCCTTGATGTCTTCTATAACCCAGTCTTTTTTCAGGAGGGTATTGTTCATTTTCCAAGTATTTGATTTCTTTTCCCTCGTTCTTCTGTTATTGATCTCTAGTTTTATTGCCTTGTGGTCTGAGAAGATGCTTTGTAATATTTCGATGTTTTGGACTCTGCAAAGGTTTGTTTTATGACCTAATATGTGGTCTATTCTAGAGAATGTTCCATGTGCGCTAGAAAAAAAAGTATATTTTGCAGCAGTTGGGTGGAGAGTTCTGTATAAGTCAATGAGGTCAAGTTGGTTGATTGTTGTAATTAGATCTTCCATGTCTCTGTTGAGCTTCTTACTGGATGTCCTGTCCTTCTCCGAAAGTGGTGTGTTGAAGTCTCCTACTATAATTGTGGAGGTATCTATCTCGCTTTTCAGTTCTGTTAAAATTTGATTTATATATCTTGCAGCCCTGTCATTGGGTGCGTAAATATTTAATATGGTTATGTCTTCCTGATCAATTGTCCCTTTTATCATTATATAGTGTCCTTCTTTATCCTTTGTGGTGGATTTAAGTCTAAAGTCTATTTTGTCAGAAATTAATATTGCTACTCCTCTTCTTTTTTGCTTATTGTTTGCTTGATATACTTTTTTCCATCCTTTGAGTTTTAGTTTGTTTGTGTCTCTAAGTCTAAGGTGTGTCTCTTGTAGGCAGCATATAGATGGATCGTGTTTCTTTATCCAGTCTGTGACTCTCTGTCTCTTTATTGGTGCATTTAGTCCATTTACATTCAGGGTAATTATAGATAAATAAGTTTTTAGTGCTGTCATTTTGATGCCTTTTTATGTGTGTTGTTGACAATTTCATTTTTCCACATACTTTTTTGTGCTGAGGCGTTTTTCTTAGTAAATTGTGAGATCCTCACTTTCATAGTGTTTGACTTTATGTTAGTTGAGTCGTTACGTTTTTCTTGGTTTTTGTCTTGAGTTATAGAGTTGTTATACCTTTTTGTGGTTACCTCATTATATACCCCTATTTTTCTAAGTAAAAACCTAACTTGTATTGTTCTATATCGCCTTGTATCACTCTCCATATGGCAGTTCAGTGCCTCCTGTATTTAGTCCCTCTTTTTGATTATTGTGATCTTTTACCTATTGACTTCCATGATTCCCTGTTATGTGTATTTTTTTTTAATTAATCTTAATTTGTTTGTTTTTGTGATTTCCCTATTTGAGTTGATATCAGGACGTTCTGTTTTGTGACCTTGTGTTGTGCTGATATCTGATATTATTGGTTCTCTGACCAAACAATATCCTTTAGTATTTCTTGTAGCTTTGGTTTGGTTTTTGCAAATTCTCTAAACTTGTGTTTGTCTGTAAATATCTTAATTTCGCCTTCATATTTCAGAGAGAGTTTTGCTGGATATATGATCCTTGGTTGGCAGTTCTTCTCCTTCAGTGTTCTGTATATGTCGTCCCATTCCCTTCTTGCCTGCATGGTTTCTGCTGAGTAGTCAGAACATATTCTTATTGATTCTCCCTTGAAGGAAACCTTTCTTTTCTCCCTGGCTGCTTTTAAAATTTTCTGTTTATCTTTGGTTTTGGTGAGTTTGATGATAATATGTCTTGGTGTTTTTCTTTTTGGATCAATCTTAAATGGGGTTCGATGAGCATCTTGGATAGATATCCTTTCGTTTTTCATGATGTCAGGGAAGTTTTCTGTCAGAAGTTCTTCAACTATTTTCTCTGTGTTTTCTGTCCCCCCTCCCTGTTCTGGGACTCCAATCACCCGCAGGTTATCCTTCTTGATAGAGTCCCACATAATTCTTAGGGTTTCTTCATTTTTTTTAATTCTTTTATCTGATTTTTTTTCAGCTATGTTGGTGTTGATTCCCTGGTCCTCCAGATGTCCCAGTCTGCATTCTAATTGCTCGAGTCTGCTCCTCTGACTTCCTAGTGTGTTGTCTAATTCTGTTATTTTATTGTTAATCTTTTGGATTTCTACATGTTGTCTCTCTATGGATTCTTGCAACTTATTAATTTTTCCAGTATGTTCTTGAATAATCTTTTTGAGTTCTTCAACAGTTTTATCAGTGTGTTCCTTGGCTTTTTCTGCAGATATCCTAATTTCATTTGTGATATCATTAAGCATTCTGTAAATTAGTTTTTTATATTCTGTATCTGATAATTCCAAAATTGTATCTTCATTTGGGAAAGATTTTGATTCTTTTGTTTGGGGAGTTGGAGAAGCTGTCACGGTCTGCTTCTTTAAGTGGTTTGATATGGATTGTTGTCTCCGAGCCATCACTGGGAAACTAGTTTTTCCAGAAAATCCGCTGCGTGCAGTCCAAATCCCTGTGGGACGGTTCCCCGGCTCGGGTGCTGCTCTTTCTGCTCCAAGATCAGTCACTGCCTCCCGGGGACTTCTCCTAACGGCTGCGTCCCACGCCGCCCGTGGAACCGGCTAGTCCCCCTCCCGGGGTTAGTTCAGGGGGGTGGAGCAGGTCTCTGTGCTTGTGCCCTACCTGACTGGTATGCTGGCTCCAGGCTCTGGAAACAATCGCTGCTTCCCCGTATTAGTTCGTTCCCCGTCTCTAAATCTGTGTTTGTTGTTCAGGGTTCGTAGATTGTTATGTATGTGATCGATTCACTTGTTTTTCCGTGTCTTTGTTGTAAGAGGGATCCGAGGTAGCGTCTGCCTAGTCCGCCATCTTGGCTCCGCCTCCTCTGAATTGATTTTTGTATAAACAAAACATTTCTTTAAAAAATATATGGCTGTTTGGATGCTCAGCTGCTTTCCTCACTTGTGGCCGTTTTAGCTATTTTTTTCTCTAAACTATATATTTTTTTGCTTTGTGATTTTTTTCATACATTGTTCATCTTTCTCCCCTGATGTCATAGGGCAGCCCTGTAGCTGTCAGTAGTAAGTAGTGACTAAAAATATCTAGACTCCTCAGAATCAATACGGTATTAAGAGGCTTTAGATGCTGAAGAAGGCGTTCCTTAAACCTATGCAGAAACACTGGCTTCGAATCCTTTTTGAGAAAAGAAGGAATATAAATAAATACTTGAAAAATATATGTGATGTAATAGTGAAATAAACAAACCAACTATACCCATTGCTGACGAGTCAATTCCATCTCATAGCGACCCCGTAGGAAAGAGTAGGACTGTTTCCAAGACTGTAAATCTTTACGGAAGCAGACTACCACATCTTTCTCCCACAGAGTGGATGGTGGATTCTAGCTGCCGACCTTTCGAGCTAGCACCTTAACAGCTGTGCCACCAGTGATCCTTCATGAGGAAATAAGCAATAAATATATGTGAGGTAATGAAAAAAATTCTTCATCAGAAATTATAAACATGACTAGCTGAGATGCCATCACTATAGAGACATTTTTTAAAGAATATTTTATCCTCAGAATTGCAAATGTTCTTGATGCATCTTAATCGTTGATGAGTTATCCTAATTAGATTCCAGAGAGTATGAAGGTATAATGGTTACCGGGAGGAATAGCGACCTGACAGGGGACCGTGAGTGTGTGAAGGACAAATTCTTGCCATTTGTTAAATTTTTTAACTCAGAAAAATGAAGGCCTTTAATTCGTGGAGAAATTTGCCTTCTTAAATTGCATGTACAAAAAGAATAAAGCCCTGCAGATTTGTTTGTATTCAAATTAAAGAAACATACAAATAGATTAATATTAAATTTTGGAAAAGATAAAGTCATTGACTAATATGTAGACACTACTCTAGACTTCTAGACTTCAGAAGTCACTGAGCAGCGAAAACAGTTAATGTGCTGTGCTGTTAACTGAAAGGGTAGAGGTTCGAGTCTGTCCAGAAGTTTCTTAGAAGAAAGGCCTGGTGATCTACTTCTAAAAAAATCAGCCATTGAAAACCCTGTGGATCATAGTTCTACTCTGATACACATGGGATCACCATGAGTCAGGATCCACTCCCTGGCAACTGGCTACTCTAGACTGGGAGGCCTTGTTATCCCCTCTACTCTGGCACTAAGTATCCATTTCATTTTGGGTAACGTGCTTCATCTCTGTGAGTTTGAGTTTGTTCACCTGTAAAATAAATAGAGTGGATGATCTCTAATGTTTCTTCCTTGTCTTTGTTTTCCAAAGACCAAAACCCAATGAAAAAATAAATGAGTAATTTATATTATCCCTTCAACTAGCTTTGAAAAATTACCACCTTAGGCATACAGATCTGGAGTTATTTTTTATGACTCAAAGAGTTAGAAGATAAAATACCAAAAAAAAAAAAAAAATTGGAAAAGAGGGAAAATTGGTTTAGGGAAAGCAATAAAATTATTATTTAATGTCAAGGCCCCCAGGCTTTGTGATCTTTAAGTAGAGTTTAAACTGGATGAGTGTTATATTTCTTACCACATATTTAACCCATTCTTTAAAAGAAGTAACCACTTATCTTTCAAAGGACTGCTTTAATTTTTGACATTTTTCACACACTATAATAATTATATTATTAATTGCACATGAATTTCATTTGTAAAGCAGGAGATGAAATAATTGTTGTTCGTGCCTGAACACTTGAGAACATACTGCATAAATTAATGAATTCCATTAGAATTAATTTCACTATGAATGCACAGGTGAGTAATCATTGTTGATAGGAATAAAATAAATTCACTTAGTTAAAAATTGTCAAGTGGCAAGAATGGTTGAGTATAGTTAAACCTAGATAAAATTAGCTAGAAATATGATTATAAATTGTTTACAAAATTAGGTTTTAGTAGGAATTTTGTATTTCAAATAGTTGTCTCTGAACAAACTGTATTTCTTTAAACATCTCTAAAGTCAATGTTTTGCCCTTTTAATACTTAAGATTCTAAGATGATAACATTGTTCGGGCTTATGAAGGATGAGTGCATGCTACTTTATGAGACAAAGCAAGAAATTTTAGGAAATGAGATGATAAAAATCTGCATTTGTACATGATAGAGCTACCTAAGAGACGTCCCCTGTATCAGTACTAGAAATGTATGCTTAGCCAACAAATAATTCAATATAACTATATCAAATCACAAAAATATTGACAACTAAACATACAAGAAATTAAATGAACTTACGGGACTACTCCTTTAGGATATGTCAAAATTAAGTATCTCCTCAATTACCAAAGAGTTTCTTTGAGAAGGACATTTAAAGGTACAAAGCATCAGAGTCTCACTTAAATGGTTTTTAGTTTTTTATTTTTTCAGTTTACAAAGAAACACTAGTACATTTTAGATTTTACTCCAACTAATCCTAGTCCTCTGCTCAAGGAGTGGATGCAAGAGTTTACCCACCACATAAAACTAAGATTTATGGAGGGGACTGGATAACTGCTCTGAAGATGTGTCTATGTGTGTGTGTGGGGGGGTGGACATTAACCCCATTTGATGCCATTGGTCACATTCATCAGTCACTGGGAATACTCATTCACAATTTTCTTAATTTGAGGCATGTACAGAGGTGACAGCCAACAGAAACTGTCTTAATGAGATACCAAGGGACTATTTCTCACAGTTTGCTAGTAAAAGATAAAATAGATGCTTATACAATCTGCTAACAAAGACATTCTACAGATTCTACGTTATTTTTTTTTATTTTTATACAAATTCTCTGAGAAAGCTGTACATAGATCTTGAGATAATGTGAGACAATACTCTTAACAAAAGAAACATTATAACATGATTAGTACCAGGTTTGCTTTTGCTTTATTTTTAAATGACAAAAAAGCCAGACTTTTATAATACTCTGCTAAAATATTAGGAAATTATAACGAGAGCTTTTAATTATATTTTATATGCATGTATATGGTATCTATCTATCCATCTATATATAAAATACGCGGACCTTGTTACATGGAATACACAGGAATCAAATCAACTACATATGTGGGAAGAGATGGTGGAAAAGCTAAATATTATCAATCAGAACAAGGCCAGGAGACAACTGTGGAACAGACCGTCAACTGGTCTTCTGCAAGTTCAAGTTGACGGAGAAGAAAATTAGAACAAGTCCACGAGAGCCAAAGTATGACCTTAAGTATATCCTACGTGAATTTACAGACCTTTTTTTTTTTTTTTCTCAAGAATAGATTTGACGTATTGAACACGTATAACAGAAGACCAGATAAGTTGTGGAACGACATCAAGGACATCATATACAAAGAAAGCAAAAGGCCATTAAAAAGACAGGAAAGAAAGAAAAGACCAAAATGGATGTCAGAAGAGACTCTGAAACTTGCTTTTGAACGTAGTAGCTAAAGCAAACAGAGGAAATGATGAAGCATAAGAGCTGAACAGAAGATTTCAAAGGGTGGCTCAAGAAGACAAAGTAAAGTATTATAATGACATATGCAATGACCTGGAGTAAGAAAACCAAAAGGGAAGAACACGCTCAGTGTCTCTCAAGATGAAAGAACTGGAGAAAAAATTCAAGCCTCGAGTTGCAATTTTGAAGGATTCTACAGGGAAAATCACTCATCTGGGTTTACACGGAAAATATTAAATGACAAAGGGAGCATCAAAAGTAGATGGAAGGAATACCCAGAGTCACTACACCGAAAAGAATTGGGCCATGTTCAACCATTTCAGGAGGCAGTATATGATCAGGAACGGATGATACTGAAGGAAGAGGTCCAAGCTGCAATGATGGCACTGGCAAAAAACAAGGCTTCAGGGATTGATGGACTGTCAGTTGAGAAGTTTGAACAAAGGGAAGCAGCATGGGAGGTGCTCACTCGTCTATACCAAGAAATCTGAAAGGCAGCTACGTGGCCAACTGACTGGAAGAGATCCATATGTATGCCTATTTCAAAGAAACATGATTCCACTTAATGTGGAAATTATCTAACAAACATCATTGATTTCACAGGCAAGTAAAATTTTGCTGAAGATCATTCAAAAGCAAATGCAACAGTACAGAAATTCAAACTGGATTCAGAAGAGGATGTCAGATAGGTCTTGGCTGAAAGCAGAGAATACCAGAAAGATGTTTACCTGTGTTTTATTGACTATGCAAAGGCATCCAACTGTGTGGGTCATAACAAATTATGGATAACATTGCAAAGAATGGGAATTCCAGAACACTTCATTGTGTTTGTAAGGAAACGGTACATAGATCAAGAGGCGGTTGGTCCAACAGAACAAGAGGATGCTGCACGGTTTAAAGTCAAGAAAAGTGTGTGTCAGGGTTGTATCCTTTCACCATACTTATTTAATTTGTATGTTCAGCAAATAATCTGAGAGGCTGGAGTACATGAAGAAGAACAGGGCATCAGGATTGGAAGAAGACTTATTAACAACTTGTGTTATGCAGATGGCACAACCTTGTTTGCTGAAAGCAAAGAAGGATTTCAAGTACTTACTGATGAAGATTAAAGACCACAGCCTTCAGTATGGTTTACACTTCAACATAAAGAAAATAGAAATCCTCACAACTGGACCAAAAAGCAGCATCACGATAAACAGAGAAAAGATTAAAGTTTTCAAAGATTTCATTTTTCTTGGATTCACAATCAACACCCACGGAGGCTACCAAAACCAAACCTAACCACACCCCTTGCTGTCAGGTGGATTTCAACTCATAGTGATAACCACACCCCTTGCTGTCGGGTGGATTTCAACTCATAGTGATCCTATAGGACAGGGTATAATTGACGTATAGGACTTCCAAGGAGCGCCTGGTGGATTTGAACTACAGACCTTTTAGTTAACAGTCATAGTTCTTAACCACTATGCCACCAGGGAAACAGCCCTCAAGAAATAAAAAGACATATTGCATTGGGCAAATCTGCTGCAAAAGACCTCTTTAAAGTATTAAAAAACAAAGATGTCAACTTGAAGACTAAGTTGCGCCTGACCCAAGCCATGATACTTTCAATTGCCTCATATGCATGTGAAAGCACGTTCTTGATGCCTCCCCTTCCAAGTTATGTAATCATCGCAGCTTGTTGGCAGATACAGGTGAGGCAGGAACAGCTATGAATATCTGATTATTTCCTGGGTATCTAGCTCTTTCCACTTAGCTTCCTGCTGTCACATTTTTAAGCAGCTTTCACAAATGCATTAGCCGGTGGGCAGTGATTTACTGTTGAGCCATTCTCTGCTAAAACTGATCAGTAGTTGCCTTCCAACTGAGAACCAAAGATGGGATATAGTAGAGTATTTTCACTCTTCCCAATTCATGGAATGTGTTTTATTTCATGTTTTATGTGATGAATTTGGAAAGGTAAAATTACTAAAATGATTTTGTACAGAATACTTATTATCTTGTTTTTCATGGACAGGAATCATACATATGACAAACATACATTAATTTACTTAATATTTTTATAATGTTCTTCATATGATATGCACTGAAACTACAATGTATTATTGAAGGGCCGTGTAATATTCTGTGTAATGATTATCTCTGTTACATAGACATTCTGGAGCAAGAGCTGAATGTGGAATCTTAAACTAGAAAATGAAATGTAAAGAAAGAACCGGCTCTTTGGGTTCTAGTAGAGCTGCATTTAGAACTTCATTTTGAGGTATGAGTCGGAATCGACTCGAAGGCACTTGGTTTTTTTTTTTTTTTTTCTCACTTCATACTTTTCTTTTGATTCATTTTTCCCCTAGAGAAAATTTTAAATATGTGTATAATTAAAAATAGGCAGACAGCATGCTGCCCCTTTAGAATACTGAATGAGTTACGTTTATTATATCCACCACTATATCAGCCTAGGACTCCACCATTTTTGGAAAAATTGAATCAGCCATATCTTTAATAAGAAAAGAATTCATTTGAAAATAAGGTCTAAGTTTTATACAAAACACATGTAAGCCACTATTATGCATTGTGCAGTTGGGAAAAAATAATCCCAACACATATAACGTACATTTAAGAAGCTATCAGAAGGACTTCTGCCATGAAGGAGAAGCGCAAAGGCAGTTTGCATATGTACACTCTGACCTGGGCTTTATATTAAATAGCTGGGTGATTTGTGCAAATTACCTATTTCTCTGTACTTAAACATTCCCTCTATAAAATGGAAGAAATCTGTCTTTAAAGAGTTAAAACTAGTATCTCAATCCTTGTATCATAAACATATTCATTGTGTACTGTGTACAAAGACCGTGTTAATGGTTTTGATATGCATTTTCAATTCATCTTCAAAACAGCATTTCACCTTTGTTTACAATGAACATTTTGGATTATTTTAAGTACCTCTATTTTCAAAGAAGAAAACTGAAGCAAAAGGAGATTGGTACAAAAGGTGATTGACTGGTACAAGATTACCTAACCTAAGTTGGCACTGCAGCAATAACAACACCACCGATTAGATGAGAATCTCTTCAATTTGCTGACCACAAATTTACAATCTTATTTGAATCAATATACTTTCTTTCCTCCTTTACCGTTTTTGTTCTCTGAATTCCATTTTATTCAATTTTCTTAGATTCCTGCAGTTATTTATTTATATTTTTTATCACTTCACACAGTTTTAGTGCCTTCAAATTCTCTCTCTTTTTGGCATGCTAACACACTCAAGGCTCATAGTTTTTTTTTTATTTTATTTTTAACTTTTATTGAGCTTCAAGTGAACGTTTACAAATCCAATCAGTCTGTCACATATAAGTTTACATACATCTTACTCCGTACTCCAGCTTGCTCTCCCCCTATTGAGTCAGCCCTTTCAGTCTCTCCTTTCTTGATAGTTTTGCCAGCTTCCCTCTCTCTCTATCCTCCTATCCCCCCTCTAGACAAGAGATGTCAACACAGTCTCAAGTGTCCACCTGATATAGTTAGCTCACTCTTCATCAGCATCTCTCTCCCACCCGCTGACCAGTCCCTTTCATGTCTGATGAGTTGTCTTCGGGGATGACTCCCGTCCTGTGCCAACAGAAGGTTTGGGGACCATGACCGCTGGGATTCCTCTAGTCTCAGTCAGACCATTAAGTATGGTCTTTTTATGAGAATTTGGGGTCTGCATCTCACTGATCTCCTATTCCCTCAGGAGTTCTCTGTTGTGCTCCCTGTCAGGGCAGTCATCGATTGTGGCCAGGCACCAACTAGTTCTTCTGGTCTCAGGATGATGTAGGTCTCTGGTTCATGTGGCCCTTTCTGTCTCTTGGGCTCTTAGTTGTCGTGTGACCTTGGTGTTCTTCATTCTCCTTTGCTCCAGGTGGGTTGAGACCAATTGATGCATCTTAGATGGCCGCTTGTTAGCATTTAAGACCCCAGACGCCACATTTCAAAGTGGGATGCAGAATGTTTTCATAATAGAATTATTTTGCCAATTGACTTAGAAGTCCCCTTAAACCATGGTCCCCAAACCCCCGCCCTTGCTCCGCTGACCTTTGAAGCATTCATTTTATCCCGGAAACTTCTTTGCTTTTGGTCCAGTCCAATTGAGCTGACCTTCCATGTATTGAGTGTTGTCCTTCCCTTCACCTAAAGCAGTAAGACTCATAGTTTTTTAAAAAACAAAACAGAACTACTTCATTTACCTGAACCCATCTACCTATCAACACATCTTCCTTTTCTTCATAGTTAAAACAAGCATCCTTCACTTATTATCCTTGCACTCATTTCTCAACCTATTCCAAACTAGCTCAGATCTTTAGTAATTTAATTACCAGGTTAACAAATGTATTTAAAACCAATGAAGAATTTTTCCTTTATTTTGAGGCTTTCTCTTTGATCCACGCCTTATTTAGAGATGTGTTGTTTAATTTCCAAATATTTAGAAATTTTCTGAATATCTTTTTGTGATAATTATCTAGCGTGATTTATATTCTTTTAAATTTGTTAAGGTTTGTTTTATGACTCAGAATATATCTACTTTGATGGACATTTCACAGGTACTTGAGAAGAATGTGCATTCTGCTGTTGTTGTAAGGAGTGTTCAATAAATATTTCTTAAGAGCCCAATTGATGCCTGGTGGAATACTCAGACACTTAGTGTCATCCCTCTTACAACAAAGACCAGAAGAACAAAACAACAGCATAAACAGGCTGCTAGAAACCAAACAGAAACAGTAACTAAAAATCCAAAAAGTTAACAATAAAATTTCTCAGACAACTCAACAGAAGGTCATAGGAGCAGAATTGAGACAATGGAAGTCAGAATGAGATTGAAGATAAATCCCTTGACATCAATTTGTTTGAGGAAAAATCAGAAAAAGGAATGTAAAAAAAAATGAAGAAAGCCTAAGAATTATGTGGGATGCCATCAAGAGGAAAAACCTAACAGTGATCACAGTATCAGAACAGCAGGGGCTAACAGAAAACACAGAGAGAATTGTTGAAGATTAGGAAGGACACTATATAATTATTAAAGGGTCAATACACCAGAGGACGTAACCATAATAAAAGTATACACACCCAATTGCAGGGGTCCAAAATTCATTAAAAATAAAATCTAACAGCATTTTTCAATAATATAAAGAAACTTCAACACATAACTTTTGGTGAAGGACAGAACATCTAGAAAGAAACTCATCAGTCAACTTGACCTCAAAGACATATACAGATCACTCCATCAAACAGCAGCAAAGTACACATTCTTTTCCAATGCACATGGAACATTCTTCAAAATAGACCACATTTTAGGCCACAAAGCATGCCTTCACAAAATCCAAAACATCAAAATAACACAAAGCATCTTCTCTGATCATAATAGCATAAAATAATAACAGAAACAGCAAGGAGAAAAAATCAAATAATTGGAAACCAAACAACATCTTCCTTAAAAGATATTGAGTAATAGAAGAAATCAAGGATGGGGGAAAAAAGTCATAGAATCAAATGAGAATTAAAACACATTCTACCAAAACCTTTGGGACAGAGCAAAACCAGTGCTTAGAGGCCAATTTATAGCAATAAATGCACCCATGATAAAAGAAGAAGGACCAAAATCAAAACATTAATCCTATGACTCAAACAAATAGCAAGAAAGCAGCAAACGGAGCCCTCAGGCACCAGAAGAAAGGAAATAATTAATACCAGAGCACAAATAAATGAAATAAGGACTAGAAAGACAATTGAAAGAATCAATAAGACCAAAAGTTACTCCTTTGAAAAGAACTACAAAATTGACAAACCATTGGCCAAACTGACAAGAGAAAAACAGGAGAGGAAGCAACTAACCCAAATGAGAAATGAAATGGTGACGTCTCAACAGGCCCAACTGAAATGAAAAGGATCTCAACAGGATACTATGAAAAATTGCACTCCAAAAATTTGAAAACTTAGAGGAAAGGACAAATTTCTAGAAACAAACTACCTAACTAAACTAACACAAACTGAGGTAGAAAAACTAAATAGATCCATAACAAAAGAAGAGATTGAAGACGTAATTAAAAAAAAACAAAACAAAAAAAAACTCCGAACAACAAAAAGCCCTGCCTCAGATGGCTTCACTGGAGAATTCTACCAAACTTTTGGAGAAGAGTTAATGCCAATACTACTCAAGCTATTTCAGAAAGCAGAAAAGGAAAGAATACTCTCAAACTCATTCTATGCAGCCAGCATAACCTTAAGACCAAAGCCAGTTAAAGGCACCACAAAAGAGGAAACTATTCATTTTTTTTTTTATAGATCTATATCCCTCATGAACATAGATGCAAAAATTGTCAACAAAATTCTAGCCAATGGAAATCAACAGCATATCAAAAAAATAATACATCATAGCAAAGTGGGATTCATACCAGGTATGCAGGGATGGTTCAACATTAGAAAATCAATCAATGTAACCCACCACATAAATAAAACAAAAGAACCACATGAATTTATCAATCTATGAAGAAAAGGCATTCAACAAATCTTAACACCCATTCCTGATAAAACCTCTCAGTAAAATAGGAAGAGAAAGGAAATTCCTCGACAAAATAAGGGCATTTGTACAAAACCAACAGCCAACATCATTTTAAATGGAGACAGACTGAAAGCATTCCCCTTGAGAACAGGAACCAGACAAGGATGCCCTTTATCACCACTCATATTCAACATTGTGCTGGAAGTCCTACGTAGATCAAAAAGACAAAAAAGAAAAGAAAGAAATAAAAGGCAACCAAATTGGAAAGGAAGAGGTAAAGCTATCCCTACTCACAGGTGATATGCTCTTACACACAGAAAACTTCAGAGAATCCATAAGAAAGCTACTGGAACTAACAGAAGACTTCAGCAAAATAGCAGGATACAAGATTAACATACAAAAATCAGATGTGTTCTTCTACACCAACAAAGAATACTTCAAAAAGGAAATCACCAAATCAATACCATTTACAATAGATCCCCATAAGGTAAGGAATAAATCTAGCCCAGGACATAAAGACCTATAAAGAGAACACTACAAAACACTACAGCAAAAAACCAAAACAGACTTCCATAATGAGAGAAAAACATACCATACTCATGGATAGGAAGATGCAACATTGTGAAAATGTCAATTCTACCCACAGCAATCTACAGATGCAGTGCAATCCCAATCAAAATACCAACAGCATTCTTTAAAAAGATAAACAAATCACCAACTTTTTATGCAAAAAGAAGAGGGCCCAGATAATCAAAGCATTACTGAAGAAGAAAAATAAAGTGGGAGGCCTCCTAGTACCTGATTTTAGAAACTATTATACAGCCACAGTAGTCAAAACAGCCTGGTACTAGTTCAACAACAGACACATAGCTTAATAGAACAGAACAGGTGTAAATCCATTCATCTATGAGCAGCTGATATTTGACAAAGACCCAAAGTCCATTGAATGGGGAAAATATGGTTTTAACAAATGTTTCGAGTATAAATGGATGTCTATCTGTTAAAAAAAAAAAAAAAAGGAAATGAGCTCCATACCTCACACCATACAAAAAACTCAATGAAGATGGATCAAAGACCTAAATATAAAATCTAACATGAAAAATATCGTGAAACTAAAAATAGAGACAACACTAGGGGCCCTAATATATGACATAAATAGGATACAAACCATAACTAACAATACACAAACACAAGAAGAGAAACTGGACAATTGGGAGCTCGTAAAAATTAACTATTCATGAACATCAAAAGACGTCCTCAAAAGAGTAAAAAGAGAATCTACAGACTGGGAAAACATTTTTGGCGACAACATATCTAACAAGACTCTATTCTCTAAAATCTGCAAGATACTGCAACACTCCAACAATAAAAAGACAAATAATCCAATTTAAAAAATGGGCAAAGGATATGAACAGACACTTCACCAAAGACATCCAGACAGCTAACAGACACATAAAGAAATGCTTGCAGTCATTAGCCATTAGAGAATGCAAATCAAAACTGCACTGAGATACCATCTTGCCCCAATAATACTGGCACTAATCCAAAAAACACAACACAGCTAATGTTGGAGAGGTTTCGGGGAGATTAGAACTCTTATGCACTACTGGTGGGAATGTAAAATGGTACAACCACTTTGGAAAATGATATGGTGCTTCCTTAAAAAGCTAGAAATAGAGATACCACACAATCCCACAATTACGCTCAAAGGAATATACCTTAGAGAAATAAGAGCCGTTACACAAATAGACATAGGCACACTCATGTTCGTTGTAGCACTATTCACAAAAGTAAAAAGATGGAAACAACCTAAATGCCCATCAACAGATGAATGGATAAACAAATCATGGTACACACACAATGGAATAATATGCAATGATAAAGAACAAAGATAAATCTGCAAAACATCTCACAACATGGATGAAACCAGAGGGCATTATGCTGAGTGAAATAAGCCAGTAACACAAGGCCAAATATTTTATGAGACCACTATTATAAGAACTCAAGAAAATATTTACACACAGAAAAAAGCATTCTTTCGTGGTTACGAGGGTAGGGAAGGAGAGGGAGAGGAAATTACTAAGTAGTAAACAAATGTCAACTTTGATGAAGAGAACAACACACAATATAGGGAAAGTCAGTACAACTGGACTAAAGCAAGTTTCCTGGACACCTCTAAACATTTTGAGGGACTAAGCAGCTGAGGCTGAGGCTGGAGACCACAGACTGGGGGGACATCTAGGTCATCCTCAGAACTTGTCATCCTATCAACTTGATTGTTAAAATCCTCCTCTGCCAAGACACCTTTCAATGCGCGTCCACATAAGTCACAAATGTCTTCACTTCTTCAGCCCATTCAGAGAGGTCTACCTACATAACTCTTCCCCATACTTCCTTGTCGCCAATTTTCCAATCGTGTTCCTTCCAAGTCCCGGACCATCCAGCCAAATCACTGTCCACAGTCCATGAAGTAGTGTACAGTCGCACATCTGACCCCTTCTCCTTCCAGGCAAGTGAACAACCAAGGGTATTGCTATGCGAGTTGAATGGGAATGTGATAGGAATCACCACTCCTGCATCCTTTGAGACCTTGATGGTGGCAGTAATCTCTGCAATCCCTCCAGGGATATGGTTTTGCTTTCATTTTACTATTTTCCTCGGTGGGGCAGTTCTAATGGCTGTCACAGGAGTAGAAACCATGAGCATTTGGGCCATGTCCTCATACCAATTACTTGTGCCTTCAGGTCCTGCTCAGGCCTGATCTAGTATGTTACCACTTCTTCTTAATGATGGAGTGCTACTGTGCTCGTTGACTTTATGACTCTGTGAGTCAGACAACACACAGTTCAAGATAGGCAGGTCAGGCCTCACGTGACTTGGTGGCACATGGTTAAGTGCTCAGTCTCTACTAAGGTGCAGTAACAAGCCAAAAGCAGTTTCTTTAAAGGTGAGTAGTTACCTGCAGAGGATGACAGAGTTTTGCTCCAAAATCCTAAGGGTCTGCACTGTAATTCATCAATACAGGCCTGTCAAAGATTCAAAGAGCATCTCTGCCAGCCACTGACACTCCAAGCATCATTGGATCAGCCGGACCACAAGGCCCAAGTGGCAGAGCTGCTTACACAGCATTTAACCTGTTGCTGAGGCTTCCCTTGTTGCTGGCCCCAGTCAAAACTAGCAGCTTTTTGATAAGTAGGCCAGAGTAGCACACCCTAATGGGGGATATGTTGTCTCCATAATCCAAAGAGGCCCACTAGGCCTTGTGCCTTCTT
Source organism: Elephas maximus indicus (assembly GCF_024166365.1). Lineage (NCBI taxonomy): Eukaryota > Metazoa > Chordata > Mammalia > Proboscidea > Elephantidae > Elephas > Elephas maximus. The sequence continues at coordinate 12,280,494 of NC_064822.1, read as the reverse complement.
TTTAGTTGATGTAGGGGTCAGATATTACAACATGTTCTTCATTTTAGAAGGAATAGCTCAGCATGCCCCATACCACTGGACTCCCAGAAATTTCTCTGAGGTGGAAGGTGCCTGAATTTTTGTCAGATTAATTACTCACCCTCTAGCACCCAAATGTTTTACCAATAAGTTCAGAGTCATTGACACTTCTTACTTAGTACACCTAATCAATGTAATGTTATCCAAGTAATGGACCAGTGTTACATCTTGCGGAAGGGATAGGTGATCAAAATCCCTGTGGACTAAATTCTGTCATATGGTTGGAGAGTTGATACACTTCCAAGGTAGGACCGTGAAGGACAGTTTCTGGCCTTGTCAGCTGAAGGCAAACTGCTTCTGGTGTTCCTTTAAAACTAGAATAAAAAAAAAAAGGCATTGGCCAGATCAACAGCTGCATACCAGATATCAGGAGATGTATTAATTTGCTCAAGCAATGAAACCATATCTATAACACAGCAGCAGTTGGAGTCACCACCATTAAGTTTTCGATAATCCACTGTCATTCTCCAAGACCCATCAGTTTTTTGAACAGGCCACATAGGCGAGTTGAATGGGAATGTGATAGGAATCACCACTCTTGCATCCTTCAAGACCTTGATGGTGACAGTAATCTCTGCAATCCCTCCAGGGATATGGTTTTGCTTTCATTTTACTATTTTCCTAGGTGGGGTAGCTCTAATGGCGTCCACGTGGCTTTTTCTACCATAATAGCCCTTACTCCACATGTCAGGGATCCAATGTGGGAGTTTTGCCAGTTGCTGAGTATATCTATTCAAACTATGCATTCTGAAACTGGAGAAATCACTACTGATGGGTTCTGGGACCCACTGGACACACTGTGAGACAGGCCTGAGCTAAAACTACATTAATAACTGAACACCACACTCTCCCACTCAGACTCGTGGGCCAAAGTGACGTTTTATATCTCCCAGAATTAGCGTCAGTTTAGAACCACTGTCCAGTAATCCCCAAAAGTCTGATTATTTCCTTTTTCCCAATAAACAGTTATTCTCTTAAAAGTCTGTATATCCCTTGGGTAAAGACTGGGAGAAAGAGTTATAGTATAAATTTTCGGAACTGTGGTGAGGTCCTTCTTCATGGGGAGCTGGTTTCCCCTTCATTCAAGAGGCTGTGGATCTGTAAACTGGCTCAAGTCTGGAAACTGATTGAAAGGCTGTGACTCTCCATTACAGCCATTCAGATTAGACTGCAGTTCAATAGTTCTTCCACTTGTGCATATCAAGTAAACATTTAGTAGATTTCCCATCTATTTCACCCTAGGCATACCATAACTAATTCGCCAATGCCATGAGCCCATACAGAATTCAGACAATTCTCATTATTGCTTTGTCTCTGCTGTCCATTGCAGTTACTATGCCCACCTTGTCTTAGTCAATTGAGCGCTGCCCCTTGGCCCCTAACACCGTGGGTTCCAATCAGGCACATGGTAGTTCCCAAAAATATCAAATCCACTGCCATTGAGGCGATTCCAACTCATAGCAACCCTATAGTTTCCAAAACTCTAATCTCTGTGGAAGCAGATTACCACATCTTTCTCCTGTGGAGCCACTGGTGGTTTCAATAGGTGTCTTAGCTCAGTTAAGGCAGTTCCCACTGTCAAATATGACTTTCATAAAATAGCAGTCACAGCAATCTTAAGGATGCCAGGGCTCTCTTCACAAATTTATTCGTAATTGTTGTGGTAAAAGGCGTGTCCTTGGCACTCCATAAGAAGTTCTGTGGATCTAACCTGATAAATCCACTCTAACGTGCCAATTTCCCTAAACCTTTGGATACCTTCTTCTATAGTATACCAAGGCAGGTCTGGTAGTTCAGCTTGATTTAGCGTAGGACATGTAATCCATGCCTCAGCAATCCTACAAAGTAGACTATTAGATCCTTTTCTGACCTCTCAAGCTGAAACTTTGATTGGAGAATCTGTGTTTAGTGGACCTGTGTCAATAAACACAGGCTGATCCAACTTTATGTTCCTTGTACTGTTATCCCACACCCTTGAGAGCCATTCCCACACCTTACCCCCAGGTTTCTGTTTGTAGATATTAGAAAAGTCAAACAGTTCTTTCGGAATGTAGGGTACCTCCTCATGGGTCACACTTTGTGTTTCACTTTTGGGGCTCACTGAGACTTAGCTCTATAGGTTTAGGTCCAAAAATGGGTGGTGGGGAGGAGTCCTGGAAACATTCAGCAATGTCTCATAAGGCATCTACCCCTGACAATGGCCCATGCAATGACTCAGATGTCACCCCAGGTGATGACTCTGATGCCACCCCAGGTGATAACTCACACAAAGACTCTTCAGACACAGTTTTATTAATCTCATCAGATGGAGGTGAGGTGGCTAATGCTTTTACTGGGGAGCTTGGTTTAGCAGACAAACATGGAGTAATCTCTTCAGATGGAAATGAGAGAGCTGGTTCTGTTGGCAGGAGTTATTCTACAGAATTTAGGGGCCCAATGCTTCTTGATTATCTGGCCATTTCTCCCAATCCCAAGTGTCTGGATTCCATATCTTTCCTATCAATGCCCTCATTTTCACTTCAGACACCTCTCGAGTTGGGGATTCAACTGGTGTTGTAATTCAGCCACTCTTAAAATAAGACTCTGCATCTGGTTTTCAGCAATACCACTTCTGTTACTACAAGAAATATGGCTTTCTTTCAGGGCACAAGTGACAATTTTGAGGCCTTTTATGGAGCCCTTGAGCTATGACTCTGAAGCTCTGAGTTCATCTCTTTCACCACTTTGTCTAATGAAAAAAGGACCAACCACTCAATTTCCCTATGCTTCTCATTCTGACAAAATTGTAGAAAAGTATCAAACATGAGATTGCCCAGAGCCTCGCTTCTCACCAACAGTTGATGTATTGGTAATAATATTTTGGATATTAATATTGCCATCTCACACCATGGATGAGCAGCACCCTCTTTACTGCTGAAGGCAGACTTATTAGCACCTTTAAGACTAGTAAGACTTGAGAACCAATTTAGAAAACTCACCCTCATAATTTTGTTTCTCTACAACCCCTCTTGGTACTCAGTGTCTTAGGCTCGGTTCTCTAGAGAAGCAAAATCACTGAAGTGTATATATATATATATATATATATATATAAAGAGAGATATCAAGAAAATGGTTCACATGTTTGTAGAGGCTGGCAAGTCCAAAGTCTGTGGGTCAAGTGTCAGGCTGGAGGCTTCTCCTGGCTCACATAACTGCAGGGGCTGAAGAATCCAAGATCTGCAGGTAAGATGGCAGGGTACTGGCTCACAGGCTGTAGTGTCCAACGAATTTCAAGACCTGCAGGCAGTACAGCAGGCCACTGGCTCAGGTCACAAGTACTGGAGGTCAGATGATGATGAGCCAGATGCAGGAATAAGCTTTGCCAGAAATTCCATGTATATATACAAAATATATATAATGCAGGCCACTACCCTGAGGAAACTCCCCTTACAACTGAATGACTTATGACATCAGATCACATAATGGAGGATGACTACATTATTACATAACTGCCAAAACACTGAGAATCATGGCTCAGCCAAGTTAACACGCAACATTAACTGTCACACGAGCCTAACCTTGTTCAAATGAACTTCACTAAGAACTTGTGACTATGGCACATTGCAAAGCTCTGTCAGGTGCATATACATTTAGGATTCTTATGTGTTCTTGGAGAATTTAGCACTTTAGCATTTTGTGATATTCCATTTGTGCCTGATAATGTTCCTTATTCAGAAGTCTGTCTAAAATTATCAAGTTACTCCAACTCTTTATTACTTTAACCTTTTATTTTTTCTTGCATGTCTTTGGTTAAATAACAAGATTACTTTATAACAACTTTATTGATCTATAATTCATATACCATAAAATATACCTTTTTTAGTACACAACTTAATGATTTTTCAGTATATTCACAGAGTTGTACAAACACCATAATTAACTAATCTTAGAAAATTTTCATCATCCCCCAAAAAACCCCATATATAATAGAAGACACTCATCCCTTTTCTTCTGTGCTATCTAAACATTTATATTTTAAATGTTTCTTGCTAGACGGTAAAGAGTTGAGTCTTGCTTTTTTAATCTACTCTTACTATCTCTGTCATTTAACAGGCGTATTTTGACTTACTCTATACACCTATTTTAAAAACGTTTGTATGATTGCCCTAGTGTTTACAACACATTCTTTAAATTAATCTGAGTCTTCATTCAAATAACATCAAACTGCATCATATGTACGGTAAAGAATTTACAGCATTATATTCCCCATTCCTCCCTTCCAGTCTTTGTGCTATGATTGTCAAATACATTACCTTTACTTCATAATAAACATATAATGATTGCTACTATTTTTTGCTTTAGACAAAGGGTCAGCAAATTAAACCGCAGACCAGCTGCCTGTTTTTGTAAATAAAGTTTTATTGGAACACAGCCACACTTTTTCATTTCAGTATTGTGCATGGCTGCTTTAGTGCTATGAGGACGGTGTTATGGCCTGCAAGCATAAAAGATTTACTCTCTGGCCTTTAAGAAAAAGTTTTCACCTCTCCTATAACAGCATGATTTTAGAACAATTAAAATAGAATGAAAATTAATTTTATTTTGCCTTCATTTATTCTATTTCAAGTGTTCTTTATTTCTTGGTGAAAATATACATTTCTGACCAATATAATTTTTGTTTTCAGCCTGAAGAATTTCATTAGCATTTCTTGTAGTGCAGTTCTGCTTGCAATAAACTCTTCAGTTTTTTTTGTGTTTTGAAGTTTTTATTACTTCTCCAAATTTGAAAGTTATTTTAGCTGGCTATACAATTTCATGTAGGCTTTTTGTCTTTCAGTATGTCAAAGGTGTCACTGTATTTGCTTCCTGCTAGCATGATTCCTGATGATAAGTCTGCTGACTCTCACCCTTCTTCCTTGGTAGTTAATACGTCTTTTTTTCCTGGCTACATCCAAAATGTTCTTTGTCTTTAGTTTTCAGCAATTTCTGTATGATATACTTAGATGTGTATATGTATGTGTGTGTGTGAGCATATGTGTTTTGAAATGTGTCATGTTTGGCATTGTCTTAGTTTCTTGAATCTGTGGTTTGTTGCCTGTCTTTAATTAAAAAAAAAAAAAAAACTCAACCATTATTCATTCCCATATTTCATTTTTTCCAGTCTTTTTTTCTTCTGGGATTCCAACTACACATATGGTAGATAATTTGTAGTATCTCTCAGTTCTTAGACGCAGTGTTCTGTCTTTTCGTCATATCTTTACTCCTTTCAGTTTCAGTAATTTTTGTTACCTTCAAGCTCACTGATGTTTTTCTCTACTGTGTCAAGTCTAACGATGAGACCATTGAAGATATTTTTCATTTCTTTTACTGTGCTTTTTTTTATTTATTGAATCTGCATTAGATTCTTTCTTATAATTTCTATGTCACTAATGTAATTACCCATCTGATCTTGCATTGTAGCTGCATTTTCCAGTGGAAACTTTACTATATATATCATTGTTACTTTAAATTTCCAATCTTATTGTTCCAACATCTAAGTCATATCTACCCCTGGTTCCAATATTTGCATTGATTCTTGGGAGATTTTTTTCTTGTGTTTTCATATGCTTGGTAATGTTTTGCTGAAAGTTAGACATTTTATGTACAGTAGTAGAAATAGAAGTAAATATATTTTATGATTGAAGATGAGTATGGCTTTCCTTCTGCTAAGATTTTGTTGGGCTGCACAAGGGTGTGGAAAGTGAGATATCCATCCTTAGTCATAATTAGATCTTCCTGAGAGTGCCAGTGAAGTTAGTGCAGGAAAAGTTTGCAAAAGGATGCAAACTCTCCTTATATCTCTGGCCTTTGGGACTTCAAAATATTGTATGAGCCCACACTTAGCATTTAGCAGTTCCTTAAATATTTTCAGCTTATGTATGTGTGGTGGAATTTTCCCAAGGTAAACAAATGCTTAAATCCTATTAATCCCTGCAGGCACCATTCGCTTTCCATATTTCTAGTTAAGTGGTTTTCCTGTGTCCTCTGTTCTCTAGTGGCTTCAAAAAAAGAGATAATTTGCTGTTTATCTAGATTTTCTTTTGTGTAAATGTGGGAATAATACTTTTTTTTATCTTTCAATATCTTACAGCTAACAGTGGGCACTTTTAGTTCATATGTTCTTGAATAATCTGCATTTTCTGAGAATTTTAGACACTTCTTTTTGCAACACTATTTTCCTGCTTTCTTTAGCCATTCCTTTAATAATACTTGATTATTCTCTATCTAATAGGCTTATTCTATATTCTGGAAATTAAGAAATTTTGTAATATATTTCCACTAATAAATTTCCAAACTGTTGGAATGGTATTTGGGGATAAAGATGGACAGGTAGATGGAAGATATTACAAGCTGGTCATGGAAATCTCCCATTACATTGGACAGAAAAGAGATAAGTGTTATTCATTCACAGTATAGAAAAATAAAACTTTTTGTATGTGTGCATTTATCGATATAAATTGGCCTCTGAGCACTGCTTTTGCTGTGTCCCAGAGGTTTTGATAGGAAGTATTTTCATTCTCGTTGCATTCTATGAATTTCCTTATTCCCTCCTTGATGTCTTCTATAACCCAGTCTTTTTTCAGGAGGGTATTGTTCATTTTCCAAGTATTTGATTTCTTTTCCCTAGTTTTTCTGTTATTGATTTCTAGTTTTATTGCCTTGTGGTCTGAGAATATGCTTTGTAATATTTCGATGTTTTGGATTCTGCAAAGGTTTGTTTTATGACCTAATATGTGGTCTATTCTAGAGAATGTTCCGTGTGCGCTAGAAAAAAAAGTATATTTTGCAGCAGTTGGGTGGAGAGTTCTGTATAAGTCAATGAGGTCAAGTTGGTTGATTGTTGTAAGTAGGTCTTCCGTGTCTCTATTGAGCTTCTTACTGGATGTCCTGTCCTTGTCCGAAAGTGGTGTGTTGAAGTCTCCTACTATAATTGTGGAGGTGTCTATCTCACTTTTCAGTTCTGTTAAAATTTGATTTATGTATCTTGCAGCCCTGTCATTGGGTGCATAAATATTTAATATGGTTATGTCTTCCTGATCAATTGTCCCTTTTATCATTATGTAGTGTCCTTCTTTATCCTTTGTGGTGGATTTAAGTCTAAAGTCTATTTTGTCAGAAATTAATATTGCTACTCCTCTTCTTTTTTGCTTATTGTTTGCTTGATATATTTTTTCAATCCTCTGAGTTTTAGTTTGTTTGTGTCTCTAAGTCTAAGGTGTGTCTCTTGTAGGCAGCATATAGACGGATTGTGTTTCTTTATCCAGTCCGAGACTTTCTGTCTCTTTATTGGTGCATTTAGTCCATTTACATTCAGCGTAATTATAGATAAATAAGTTTTTAGTGTTGTCATTTTGATGCCTTTTTATGTGTGTTGTTGACAATTTCATTTTTCCACTTACTTTTTTGTGCTGAGACTTTTTTCTTAGTAAATTGTGAGATCCTCATTTTCATAGTGTTTGACTTTATGTTTGTTGAGTCATTACGTTTTTCTTGGCTTTTATCTTGAGTTATGGAGTTGTTGTACCTCTTTGTGGTTATCTTAATATTTACCCCTATTTTTCTAAGTAAAAACCTAACTTGTATTGTTCTCTATCGCCTTGTATCACTCTCCACATGGCAGTTCTATGCCACCTGTATTTAATCCCTCTTTTAGATTATTGTGATCTTTTACATATTGACTTCAATGATTCCCTGTTATGAGCAATATTTTTTAAATTAATCTTAATTTGTTTTTGTGATTTCCCTATTTGAGTTGATATCAGGATGTTCTGTTTTTTGACGTTGTGTTGTGCTGGTATCTGATATTATTGGTTTTCTGACCAAACAATATCCTTTAGTATTTCTTGTAGCTTTGGTTTGGTTTTTGCAAATTCTCTAAACTTGTGTTTATCTGTAAATATCTTAATTTCGCCTTCATATTGCAGAAAGAGTTTTGCTGGATATATGATCCTTGGCTGGCAGTTTTTCTCCTTCAGTGTTCTGTATATGTCATCCCATTGCCTTCTTGCCTGCATGGTTTCTGCTGAGTAGTCTGAACTTATTGATTCTCCCTTGAAGGAGACCTTTCTTTTCTCCCTGGCTGCTTTTAAAATTTTCTCTTTGTCTTTGGTTTTGGCAAGTTTGATGATAATATGTCTTGGTGTTTTTCTTTTTGGACCAATCTTAAATGGGGTTCGATGAACATCTTGGATAGATATCCTTTCGTCTTTCATGATGTCAGGGAAGTTTTCTGTCAGCAGATCTTCAACTATTTTCTCTGTGTTTTCTGTCCTCCCTCCCTGTTCTGGGACTCCAATCACACGCAAGTTATCCTTCTTGATAGAGTCCCACATGATTCTTAGGGTTTCTTCATTTTTTTAAATTCTTTTATCTGATTTTTTTCAGCTGTGTTGGTGTTAATTCCCTGGTCCTCCAGATTTCCCAGTCTGCATTCTAATTGCTCGAGTCTGCTCCTCTGACTTCCTATTGTGTTGTCTAATTCTGTAATTTTATTGTTAATCTTTTGGATTGCTACATGCTGTCTCTCTATGGATTCTTGCAACTTATTAATTTTTCCACTATGTTCTTGAATAATCTTTTTGAGTTCTTTAACTGTTTTATTGGTGTGTTCCTTGGCTTTTTCTGCAGTTTGCCTTATTTTGTTTCTGATGTCTTGAAGCATTCTGTAAATTAGTTTTTTATATTCTGTATCTGATAATTCCAGGATTGTATCTTCATTTGGGAAGGATTTTGATTCTTTTGTTTGGGGGGTTGGAGAAGCTGTCATGGTCTGCTTCTTTATGTGGTTTGATATCGACTGCTGTCTCCGAGCCATCACTAAAAAAAGATATAGTAGTGGTATATTCTGTAATTGCTCACTGAGTCTTATCTTGTTTTGTTTTCTTTCAATATATGTGGATGCGCTACTAGATTGTGCTGTCTTGTTTGTTGTAGCCCTTGACTTACTTATGACCTATTACTAGCTGGTTTGGGCTGTTGCCAGATATATATACCTGAGTCTATTCACTATTCTTGAGTAGAATCTGACTTTGGGTCATCAAGTGTGTGCTGCACCCTAACCCCTATCCACCTCGAGAAGTAGTGGTGATAGTTGTGTGACCAGATTCTATTAGCAGCTGGGGTTCACCCTCCGGGGGGGGCAGGATGCTGACAGGGTTCCCGCAAGTGTCAGTGAGGTAGGTATGTCTCTATTCCTATAGCACCTTGGTGGGAGGGCACTGCAGCTGTACCTTAGGCCCCCAATGCAAGTACCTCTACTGATTGGTAGATGTCGCCCTCCTTAGACCCCTAAGGCAAGAGGCTAGGTGGTCTGGGGGGAACTTCAGCCCTCAGTTCCCTTTTGTGGGCCAGTTAGGTCTCTGTTGAATAAGCAGAGATATCAGACCCGGGAAACTTGTTTTTCCAGAAAATCCGCTAAAAAGAAAATACAGTCAGATCCCTATCAGAACTCCCTTTGGATTATAACCGCCACCTTGTTCCCTGTAAGGATGAAAGGCCGAGATTTGGATCATATATGCTTGGCTGTAGCTGATTCTGTGTTTTTAGTCCAATTAGGGATGAATTTTTGGTCCCTGGGTTTTTTGTGGTTCCTTCTCTCAGGCCAGAAGAATGGGTTAGGAAAAGACCAAAAAAAAGGAGAAAAGCAAAGCCGCCACGGAGCTGAAGCCGTTCTCTCTCTGGCTCAGGAAATTCCAATGTTAATGAAGCCGCCTGGAAAGGGTGGGGGAGGGTTAAGAGAAATAGGAGAGTAGCACCTCGGAATATAGCCAAAGTTGCTTTTCTTGCTTGGAATGACTATTTTATCTGAGATTCCCTAGGGGCGTGTCGCCTATGTGTGCTGGCTGTGTGGAGATTGCCCCTGAGGGTCTGGCCCGCTGAAGCCGCGGTCAGATCCTCTGCTGCCAATCCAAAGCCCAGCATCAAGGTTCCCCTGCTGGGATGCTGCACTCCTGGCTCCAAAATCAGTCGCTGCCTTCCGGGAACTTCTTGTCCGCCAACCGCGTCGCTGCGCCTCCCCCAGACAGGCTCGGCCCCCTCCCGGAGTTAGTTCAGGGGAGTTGGGCTGCGCCCTGTGCTTGCACCTTGACAGCGCCCAGTCAAAAGCCCGGCGCCGAGGTTCCCCGGCTGGGACGCTGCACTCCCGGCTGCAAAACCAGTCATTGCCTCCCGGGGACTTCTCCCACCAGCCACGTCGCCACACTGCCCACGTGGACGGGCTGGGGCCCCTTCCGGGGTGAGTTCAGGGGGGTAGGGCTGCGCCCCTTGTTTGCGCCGTCACAAGAATTTGAGTTCAGCTCCTCTGGGCCCAGGCCTAAGCCCGGCGCCAAGGTTTCCTGACTGGGACGCTGGCTCCAGGCTCTGAAAACAGTCGCTGCTTCCCTGTATTTGTTCGTTCTCGATCTCTAAATCTGTGTTTGTTGTTTAGCGTTCGTAGATCGTTATGTATGTGATCGATTCACTTGTTTTTCTGAGTCTTTGTTGCAAGAGGGATCTGAGGTAGTGTCTACCTAGCCCGCCATCTTGGCCCCCTCCCAGAAAAATAAAACTTAAAATATTCTAAATTGGATACCAGTCACCATCTCTCGCTAAATTACATAAATGAGTTAAACAAATTGATTTTTTTATGCTTGATATTTCATTAAAGCTACTTTGTCATAAACTTTGTATTTATTCTGCAGTTTCTTTGCTAAAAACTACAGAAGCAATCTTAAAGAGAACTTTAAAATTAGATAAAAACTCAAAAAAATCGATCGGGATTCCTAGGCTTCTTGAAGTCAAGTACCTTACCGTTGTAGTTAAACAGAGAAATTTTAACATATTGAACCAAGGCATATTTAGCTAATTAGAGAAGGAAATGTTAGGGTGCTCAATTCACTAATTTACACTGGTTTGGTTGATTACCCCTTCCTATAGTATTTAGGAGCCCTCATGGTGCAGTGATTAGGAGCTTGTCTGCTAACTAAAAGGTCTGCAGTTTGAATCTACCAGCTGCTCCTTGGAAGCCCTATGGGGCTGTTCTACTCTGTCCTATAGGGTTACTATGAGTCAGCATTGACTCCATGGCAACAGGTTTGTTTTAGTTGGTTATATGTATTTAAGGCATACATGGACAATCTGCCAAGGGATAATTCTAATAGTGAGGAGAGTTTTTCGACTCACAATCAATACTTTCAATGTTCAATTTTGTTAACCGAAATTCGATCTCTTGCCTGGAATACCCAAAGGAATGGAGTTGTAGATGCTTTAGGTATTGCCTGGTACTTTCTTTGCTATAGTGTCCAGTTATTTTTCAATAGATTTTCAACAGTCTGTGCTCATCCTCAATTGTCCAAGCTCTTACATTTTCCAAGGTCATTTAGACCATATGGTTTTATGAAGTGCAAAGAGTAGAGTCTAAGATTTCACACTTTTAAAATTAAAAAAGAACTCCTCATTACATTATTTAGCCTCAAATACATATGCAACACAATAACTGAAAAATTTTATGTGGCAAAGTTAACTTTCATGGAAGTAAATTAATTTGCCCTTTACAGCAGAAAGAAAAATCCCATCTTCTAAAGAAAAGTAGTAGAGTTAGAGACCATCAAGGGTAAGAAATTAAAGAAACTGGACAAAACAGACTCAAAATGATAGGTATAATGAGCAAGAGAAAATGGATAAATCTCATGAGAAATTAGCCCTTGGCCTTTGAGCTTATTCTTTGTATTGAAATTCAGTTGTTTTAAAGAGTCTTTATTACTAAAGACATGATGATTTTCTCATAGCCGAGGGGAAAAGCTGAATTACTGTACCAATGTTACAGTCCATTTTAAATCATTTTTGGGTAAAGATTGACTTCTATTGAATGGATTTGTCATACTCAGAATGAAGCTGGTGCAAGTGAAATTCTCATCAAGGGACATTAACTTTACTATCTTCTCATTTGCTATAAAAGCCTTGTAAGTACCAAGATTTGTGATAGACTGTAATTTGTTATGAACCAAGTAGGGAAGGAGGAGCCTCCTCATAGGTTTAATGGCAAGTGCGGTCTAGGGAAAAGAAAAAAAAAAAAAAAAGAAAAACTTCAGCTTCCCTCTGGTTCTCTAGGGTTAATGAGATATTATTCTTTTAATGTTTTAATGCATTTGTTTTCTATATCCCACTGCCCAATATATTTTAATGAGTTTCTTTATGTCAGCCACATTTTCCAGTCATTAACCATCCATGTGCTAATCAAACAATTATCTTGTCTTTCATTTTATAAGACATTTTGTAAAAACCCATAGAATCCTTTCAGAATGAAGGGAATAGAATTACAATCAGATCAAAAACACTGCTGTATTGAAAGTTAGTTGAATCATTTGAGGAAAGAAAACAAATGCCAGAGTAAGAAGTATTATTCTGTGTAAGTAAAGAATGTATTTAACATTTATCAAAACTTATTACAACCTGACACATGTTGATTTTCAGGCTTTTAGGGATTGTGATGACGTGAACTGTGAACATTTTAATGCTGTTTATTTCAACAGTTGTCCAAATAAGTTCCTTAGATTATTCCTTTGCTATTTACAATGGCCATTAAACAATAGTAATATGTAAACATGTTATTTTAAAGAGATTTTACCTGTTTTTAAGGTGCTGTGAATGGCTTTGTTAAAATTTTTAAAAACCAAACTGTGAAAATTAGGAGAATAGGCATTTGTATGCAAGCACCAATGAGTGTTGTTTCTCACCACTCTGTAAAAGATGCTTCAGCTTCTTCTCCCAGCCTCTCTGACAATGGGTAATACTAGCTCTTTGGGAGAAAGACCTGCTCCAATATGAGCAACCACTTTTTTTTTTTTTTTTGGTCTCCCAAGTTTGGATTTCTCCTTGGTTCAGAAACCAGAGTGCTATCTATATTCCCTTGGTCACATTCATTTTTTAATTATAACTTCTGTTCCTTCCAGTCCACTTAAACAGAATGTACCAAAGTGATCTATCTGTAGCATTGGACTTTGTTTACCATTTCTTGAAAGTCTGGTCTGACTTGGTTTTATGGACATCAACACCTGCTATATCTTCTTAAAAAAAAAAAAAGCTTATGTAAAATTCACTCTATAGACTCTTTACCAGTTTCTTTCTCCCTTGGTTGTCTACTCATCAGTGTTCTCTCCTTGTCTTCTATTCCTAACGCTCACCTCTCATATCCTCTCATGCCTTCACATATGACCTCTAGGCCACATATCCCCAGTCTGTGTCACCTGCCAGTCTCACTTCTGCACAGTAGATATTTATTAAACTGCTAACTGGCCATCGCCACTTGCATTTCCATCTGAGGCATCCCAAACTCAACATATTCAAATAAAACTCACCATTTTAACATCATTAAACATGTGTCTTTGTTTGCATTTTCCATCTTCATGAAGGAAACCATTATTCACCAAGTTGTTAAAAACATTTCAATATTTAATTCTTCACAAAAAACTGTTGATTCTACTTCTTAAATTTTTCTATAATTTGTTGAATTTTCTCCATTCTGCTGTACATGTTGTTGCTACCTTTAGATTAATTACAAGCAACAGGGAAAAAAAAAAAAAAAAACAGAAAGCTTACTCATTTAATAAGAAATTGAAAGATAGTTTTGTTTTTTTTTTCTAAGGTTCCTAATGGATTCAAGGAAAACCCTAGTGGCTTAGTGGTTAAGTGTTACGGCTGCTAACCAAAGGGTCAGCAGTTCAAATCCATCAGGCGCTCGTTGGAAACTCTATGGGGCAGTTTTACTCTGTCCTATAGGGTCGCTGTGAATCAGAATCGACTAGAGGGCACTGGGTTTGGTTTGGTTTGGTTTTAATGGATTCAGGGTAACCCCATCACATTCAGTTGTCACACTTACGATCCAGGAAAAATGAGGAGTAAGCTCTGAAGGGACTTGCCTGTCTCCTTCCTGAGACACATCAAGAGTTTTTCTACCTTACATAGCATTGGAGAAAATCATACCATATGGCCCTTGTTTGCTAAAAAGGAGTCTGGAGAATCGAATAGTCTCCATACCTGTATAGCAAGGAAATAGAAAGGAGTTTTGAAGGCCTTTGAGTAAGCTATTCATGAAGTCTTCTATACTACCATACTACAAGCTCTGATCTATTGTTTTCAATAAATCGGATGTCCTTTCCATCCATACTCGCAACTGTTGCTACAGTGATCTTTCTAAAGATGAACTATCTTAAGTGAAACTTCTTTAACAAGACATATAAGTTCTCCAAGACCTAACACCTAGCTATCTATAGAGACTTCAGTCCTCCCACTGACACTGAACTCAATGCCCCGAATAGACAAAGCAGCATGCAGTTTCCTAACCTGCCCCAAAAATTATTTCCCTTGTTCGACTTTGGATGTGCTTATCTCTCTGCTGGGATTTCTTCTTCAGACACCTACCACCACAACCACACATTTCCAAGGTTAAAAATCTGAATTTCTTCAAAACTTGGGTATGTGTGGCTATTAAAACTGTTGCTGTTAAGTTGATTCCAACTCAGTGACCCTATAGGATAGAGTAAAACTGCCCCAGAGGGCCTCCAAGTCTGTATTCTTCACAGAAGCAGACTATCACATCTTTCTCCCATGGTAGCTGGTGGGCTCGAACTGCCAGTCTTTTGATTAGCAGCCAAGTGCTTGACCACTGTGCCACCAAGGCTCCTTGTATGGCCATTACGGAGTATAATTCACCACTATTATTTAAGTGACTTAATGAATTTAAAATCCTCTGAGGAGGTATTTTTACTTGTAGAAATGACTGAGAGATAAACATAAAGATTTATGTACAAGTAAGTTCATCATAACATTATTTATAGTAAGAAATTATTGGGACAAATCCAAACATTGAAAAGACAGTTCAAATGCAGTGGGTGTAAATATGTATCAATACAAATAAACCATCATGCTTGTAAAGAGCATTCATAGGGAGAAATGTTCATGGTAATGTTAAATGTAAAAAGAAGAGAAGAGGACACATTTCTGTATAGTCAGTATGATCCCATTCTTGTTGAGGACTGTCTGCAGATCCATGTGTGTGCACATGAGTAGGAGAAGGGTGCATGAGAGAAACAGGGAGAAAGGAGAGGGGAGATGAGTTTAGAAATAGAGAATACCACACAGTGTTCATATTTGGGTGTTTATATTTTGGGTACTTTAATTTTCTCCTGTATAGTTGCCTGTTTCCTAACTTCCTCTAATAAATTTGAATTATTTTTATAATCAAGAAAAAACAGAATTTGTTAACATTTAACAAAATTGACAATAAACAGGTGGAGAATTTAGCAGAGAAAACAGCTCTGCCAAGGATCCTTTCCTAGGATTATTATTATGTACCTCTCTCGTATGCTATATTAGCCTGATTTTTTTAATATAATTTTTATTGTGCTTTAAGTGAAAGTTTACAAATCAAGTCAGTCTATCACACAAAAACCCATATACACCTTGCTACTCGCTCCCAATTACTCTCCCCCTAATGAGACAGCCTGTTCTCTCCCTCCACTCTCTCTTTTTGTGTCCATTTCACCAGCTTCTAACCACCTCTACCCTCTCATCTCCCCTCCAGGCAGGAGATGCCAACATAGTCTCAAGCATCCACCTGATCCAACAAGCTCACTCCTCACTAGCATCCCTCTCCAACCCATCGTCCAATCCAATCCATGTCTGAAGAGTTGGCTTTGGGAATGGTTCCTGTCCTGGGGCAACAGAAGGTCTGGGGGCCATGACCACAGGGGTCCTTCTAGTCTCAGTCAGACCATTAAGTCTGATCTTACGAGAATTTGGGGTCTGCATCCCACTGCTCTCCTGCTCCCTCAGGGTTTCTCTGTTGTGTTCCCTGTCAGGGCAGTCATCGGTTGTAGCCAAGCACCACCTAGATCTTCTGGTTTCAGACTGATGTAGTCTCTGGTTCATGTGGCCCTTTCTGTCTCTTGGGCTAGTAACCACCTGTGTCCTTGTTGTTCTTCATTCTTCTTTGATCCAGGTGGGTTGAGACCAATTGGTGCATCTTAGGTGGCTGATTGCTAGCGTTTAAGACCCCAGATGCCACTCTTCAAAGTGGGATGCAGAATGTTTTCTTAATAGATTTTATTATGCCAATTGACTTAGATGTTCCCTGAAACCATGGTCCCCAGACTCCTGCCCCTGCTACACTGCCCTTCGAAGCATTCAGTTTATTCAGAAAACTTCTTTGCTTTTGGTTTAGTCCAATTGTTTCATTTATTTCAATTATGTTTATTTGTCTTCTTCAAGGGACTGTGAGATCTTGAAGCAGGTAATCAAGTATAATTAGTGTGGGAGAGGGCTCTAGAGTTTATGGGGCCCGAAGTTTACAGAATTTTGGAGGCTGACTTTAATGAATACAAATTTAGGCATGAAAATTTTATGGACAGATCTGTGTCCTCCCAAAATGTGTGTCAACTTGGCTAGTCCATCATTCCCAGTATTGTGCGATTGTCTTCCAATTTGTGATCCCATGTAGTTTTCCTGTGTATTGTAAATTCTAATCTCTGCCTGTGATTAATGAGGCAAGTTTAAGTTATATTAAAGAGGATTAGGGTGAGATGCAATACCCTTACTCAGGTCACATACCTGATCCAATGTACGGGGAATCTCCCTGCAATGTGGCCTGCATCGTCTTTTATCTTACAAGAGATAAGAAGAGAGAGAAGCAAGCAGAGAGAAGGTGCTCATATCACAAAAAAGAACCATCAGGAAGTGAGTGCACCTTTGGACCCAGGGTGCCTGTGCTGAGAAGCTCCCTGACCAGGGAAAGATTGATGACAAGGGCCTTCCCCAGAGCCAACAGAGAGAGAAACGCTTTCCTTGGAGTTGGCACCCTGAATTTGGACTTCAGCCTCCTAAACTATGAGAGAATAAATTTCTGTTTGTTAAACCCATCCACTTGTGGTATTTCTAACAGCACAAGATAACTAAGGCAGATGTATTAATTTAAAATTACAAGTAAATATTAACAAAATTCAAATTATACTCTGATCTCATTTATCTATCACCATTCCTAGGAAATCTCAGTGATCTCCATAGTTTTACATGACTCTGAAATTATATCACCAGCCCTTATTCCTTCTCTTAACTACAAACTCATATATCTAACTTCCAATTTGACATCTCCACTTGGTGTGTGAGAAACTTCTATGTCTCAAAACAAGCTTTTTTTTTTCTAACCTGCCTCTCCCCTCTTTTCCATGTTAATAATGAATACCTTTGTTTACTTGCTACTACTTTTGACAACTTGATATATTTATTGTTTTTTCTCTGTCACATTCTACCAGATAGTGTACTCCATGAATTTACCAAAGACATTTTTTTATCATGATTATATATAAATCCCTTTAGATACTTGTATACAGACTTCTCCCAATAAATATTGCTGAATTAACTGAATAAATGAATGAATGAATGTCAGAGTTGGGATTTGACTATAGGTCTGCTTGACCCAAGAACTGAAGCTTTTTTATCATGATATACCTAGAAAACTTGCTGTTGTGTGTGTAGGTGTATTTCACCATTGGCTCTTTGTCTTCAAGAGAAAACATCTAAGTGTTCTCCTCTAGTATAATCTATACTTTGTGAAGTCAAATGCCTCTGTAGTAATTTATATTGAATGTCATTAGTCTGAATTTTTGTCCAAAAACATTTCTCATTGCAAACAAGAGCAAATAAGTTTGTAAGAACTAAATCTATCAATATGATTTCCTTATGCCTCATTTTTTTTTCCAGATTTATGAACTATGTCTAAAGGTCTATGCTGCTCTTTACCTATGGTCTTAACTATTAGGATTTTATGTTTCTCCTCTTTAATATTCTCTTGTTTTGTGCTCAGGAAATAAACTTCCTCACCAGTGTTATTGGAAAAACAAGTTTAATTTAATAGTATTTTGAAATTATGTTAAATACTTATTACAAACATGCTCTCTTTTGTCTACTTTTACATTTAGAAACACACGCAAGAATGTGGATTTATCCAATAATTAGTCAGTGAGTAAGGAGAATTGCATCAACTCCTTCAGATTCCTAGGGCATTATCGTGCTTAAGCCATTATATAGAGCTGTAGAATCATCAAAATAATAAATAAAAAGACTTCAAATATATCAGAAATATTTTTTGTTTGTCAGTACTTATTTGCTTTTACTAAGACATAAGCGTTTTGTCCTATAGTGTAAATGGAATCATATAGCATGCACTCTTATTTGGCTTCTTTCACTCAGCATGATTATTTTCAGTTTCATTGATGTTTTTACATGTGGCCACAATTTATTGCTTACAAATAGTCTATCATATGGATATACCACAACTTGTGGATATACCTCATTTTGTTTAGTTAATGAACATTTGGGTTGTTTACAGTTTATAGTTATTACAAATAGAGCTGCTGTGAACAAGTTTTTCTGCAGGCACATATTCTTTTCCTCTTGGGTAAGTTTCCAAGAATGTAATTGCTGGATTATACGATAGATGTTACCTTTTTTAGGAAACAGTTAACATCTTTTCCAAAGTACTTATACCATTTTATCTTCCTGTGAGCAATGTATTAGAGTTCTAGTTGCTCCACATTCTTGTCAACACTTGGTATGGTTAACCATTCTAATTTTAGAAATTTAATAGGCATGCAGTGGTATTGGGTTGTGATCTTAATTTGTATTTGCTTAAAAACTAATAATCTTGAGTATCATTTCCTGCATTTATTTGCCATTTGTATATCTGCTTTGATGAATGGTCTGTTTAAATTTTTTGCCATTTTAATGGGTTGTTAGCTATTATCATTTCATTTGAAACTTCTTTATATACTCTGGTTGCAAGTCCTCTATCAGATATATACTTAAGAAATATTTCTTCCAGTGTTTAGTATGTTCAGCAGCATCCCTAGACTCTACCCACTAGAAACCAGTAACACATCCCAGTCATGGCAAACAAAAATGCCTCCGTGCACAGCAAAATGCTCCCTGGAAGAAAAAAAGTACCCCGATACAGAATTATTGGCCTAGAAATTGAACTACATGCATATCATAAATTGATTTTGACAAAGATGACAAAGCAATTCAATGAACAGTGGAAAGTCATTTCAACATGAAGCTGGAAAATTAGACATTGACCCTTCCATCACATACACAATAAAAACTTGGAATAGGTCATGAAAAACACCCTTTGCCATTGAGTAGGTTCCAACTCATAGCGACCCTATAGGACAGAGTAGAACTGCCCTATAGAGTTTCTAAGGACCTTCTGGTGGATTTGAACTGCCAACCTTTTGGTTAGCAGCCATAGCATTTAACCTCTATGCCACGAGGGTTTCCAGTTGGATCATAGGCATTAATACAAAGTCTAAAACTATAAAACATCCAGAATAAAATGTAAAAAAAAAAAAAACTTCACAACCACACAACCATGGAGCCAACACATACATGAAAAAGATTCTCACCCTCATTAACCAGCAGAAAATGCAAATTAAATCCACAATAACACACCACTATCCACTTTTTAGAATGGCAAAGGTTAAAAAGACTAACTATACCAAGTGTTAAGGAGGATCTGGAACCACTGGACCTCTCATATACTGTAGGGAAGAATGATATAACCAATTGGGAGAAGAGCTTGGCTTTTTCTTTTTTTTTTAATAAGTTTAACATAGGCAGCCATTAGTTCTTCCAACACTAGGTATTTGACCAAGAGAGAAGGGAATATGTGTCCATAGAAAGACTTGTAGATGATTGTTCATAGCAGCTTTATTTGCAATAGCAAGAAACTGGAAACATCCCAAATGTACATTAAATGGTTTATAAATAAGCAAAATACAGTATACCCATTGAATTGAAAACTATTCAACACTAAAAAGAACAAATTTCTGATACACACAACATATTGGGTAGATCTCAAAATAATCGTGCTGAAAGAAGCCAGATAAACCACTGCACCTGCTCCATGATTCTGTTCATATAAAATTCTAGAAAATGCAAATTAATCCATATTTTGACAGAAAGCAGGTGGTCGGTGATTTCTGGGACAGGGTTGAAGGAAGCAAAAAGTTGCACAAGAAGCATATGAAACTTTTGGGAGAGTTGGAAATGTTTGCACATCATTATTGTGATGGTTTCATTATATGTACATATATACATATATGCATATATATATGCATACATACGTATATCAAAAATTTCAAGTTGTCCAATTTAAATATGTGTAGTTTATGATACATAAATTATACCTCAATACAATAGGAGAAAATTTTCAATTAACATAAACTGAAGCAAATTTTGTTTTTAGCCCATAGCTTTATTTTTGAGTATTTGTTTAAAGCTCTGATCTTGCAACTGTCTCAAGAAAAATATTATTTTGATATAATATACTCTTTGGGGTTTCTTCTGGTATTCTCTCCCATTATGAAATATCATTGAGGAGTTTAACACTGTCACTTTGCTCCTCCTAAGTGTTATGTGGCTTTTCAAAATTCCTTCACAATTCTTATAATGAAAGTAACTGAAGGCGGGGCCAAGATGGCTGACTAAGTAGAACTACCGAGGATCCCTCTTACAACAAAGACTTGAAAAAACAAGTGAATCGATCACATACATGACGATCTATGAGCCCTGACCATCAAACACAGAACTAAGGAGTTGACCTTTTTTTTTTAAAAAAAAAAAAGTGATAGGAGAACAAAAAGCCATGCCCTGAAGCAGCTACCTCTTCTGGAACCCAAGCCCGGTGCCACAGCCTTGAGCCCTCGCAATCTTCTGGTGCCAGAGTGGTGGCACTGACTGCAGCTTATTGAGACGGGGTAAGCAGGGGACACAGCCCTATCCCCTAACCCCCTGGAGTGACCTCAGTTGAGACTCAGCCAGCGGAAGCAGCCTGCACACTGACACGGCTGACAAGAGAAAAAGCAGCGATGGGGAAGCAGCAACTGTTTTCAGAGTCTGGAGCCAGCATCCCAGTCACAAAACCTTGGCACTGAGCTTTGGACTAAGCGCAAAGGAGCTGAGCATGACTTCCTGAGATGGCGCAAGCACGGGATGCAGCCCTAGCCCCCTGAAGTAACCTCGGCGGAAACCCAGCCATCATATGCAGGCTGCACAATGACACAGCTGACAGGAGGAGAAATCACGGGAAAGCAGCAACAGGTTTTGGAGCCTGGAGTGCAACATCCCAGACAGAAAACCTTGGTGCTGGGCTTTGGACTAAGAGCAGAGAAGCTGATCATGGCTTCCTGAGGCAGCACAAACACTGGACACAGGCCTGACCCTCGGAGGCAATCTTGACACAGCCAGTGAACACAGGCTACACGCCCCTCTAGAATCTCAGATAAAACTGTCATCACCAAGCAAGATAAGTAACTTTGTCTATATTGCTGTGCTACTCTCTCCTATCTATCTGATCCCTCCCCTCCCTGCCCCAGGCAGCTTCATTAACATTGGAATTTCCTGCGCCAGGGAGTGAAGTGCTTTGCAGGTTCTTCTTTTTTTTTTTCCTAACCCATTCTCCTGACCTGAGAGAAGCAGCAGTTAATAACCCAGGTGGGGAAAATCCTCCCCAGCTTCCTTAAACTGGAATAAAAATACAGAACCAGCTCCAGCCAAGCATATGAGATCCACAGTCTTTGGCTTTCATCCCTACAGGGAACAAGGTGGCTATTATAATGCAAAGGCAATTCTGAAAGAGATCTGACTGTAATTGTTTTAGCTGAACAGTGGAAAGACAAGTTTTCCAGGTCTGATACATCTCTACCTATTAAACAGAGCCCTCACTGATCCACAGTGGGGAACTGAGGGCTGAAGCTCCATCCACACCACCTAGCCACCTGCTAAAGGACTCTGAGGATAGTGATGCCTACTGATCCTTAGAGGTACAAGCATTGGGTGCCTAAGCTACAGCTGCAGAGCCCACACACCAAAGTGCTCTATGAATAGAGACACACCTACCTCACTGGAATGTGGGGAGAAGCTGTAAGAATGCTGCCCTCCTTGGATTATGACCTACTGCCGCTACTAGAATCTGGTGCACAAAACTGTCACCACTACTCCTCTAAGTGAATAGGTGACAGTCTACACCACACACTTGGTGACCCAATATCAGAACACCTAAGCTGATTCTATTCAAGAATAGTGAATGAACTCGTAGGCTTATATATCTGGTAACAGCTCAAACCAACTAGTAATAGGAATAAGTGATTCAAAGGCTACAACAATCAAGATAGTGCAATCTAGTAGCCCTTCTGGGTATCTTGAAACAAAACAAAACAAGAGGATAAGACTCAGTGAGCAAATATAAAATAAATCATTACAATATCTTATAGATGGCTCGGAGACAGCAGTCGATATCAAATCACATAAAGCAGACCATGATTGCTTCTACAACTCCCCAAATAAAAGAATCAAAATCTTTCCCAAATGAAGATACCATCCTGGAATTGCCAGATGCAGAATATAAAAAACTAATATACAGAATGCTTCAAGACATCAGGGATGACCTCAGAAATGAAATAAGACAATCTACAGAAAAAGCCAAGGAACACACTGATAAAGCAGTTGAAGAAATCAAAAAGTTTATTGAAGAACATAGTGGAAAAATTAATAAGGTGTAAGAATCCATAGAGAGACAGCATTCAGGAATCCAAAAGATTAACAGTAAAATTACAGAATTAGACAACTCAGTAGGAAGTCAGAGGAGCAGAATTGAGGAACTGGAATGCAGAGTGGGGGAGGTGGAGGATAAGGCAATTGACACCAATATAGTTGAAGAAAAATCAAATAACAGAATTAAAAAAAATGAAGAAACCCTAAGAATCATGTGGGACTCTATCAAGAATAGCTTGCATGTGATTGGAGTTCCAGAACAGGGAGCGATTACAGAAAATACAGAGAGGATAGTTGAAGATCCGTTGGCAGAAAATGTTCCTGGCATCATGAAAGACAAAAGATATCTATCCAAGATGCTCATTGAACCCCATACAAGAATGATCCAAAAAGAAAATCACCAGGACATATTATCATCAAACATGCCAAAACCAAAGATAAAGAGAAAATTTTAAAAGCAGCCAGGGAGAAAAGTCACCTACAAAGGTGAATCAATAAGAATAAGTTCAGACTACTCAGCAGAAACCATACAGTCAAGAAGGCAATGGGATGACATATATAGAGCACTGAAGGAGAAAAACTGCCAGCCAAGGATCATATATCCAGCAAAACTCTCTCTCAAATATGAAGGTGAAATTAAAACGTTTACAGATAAACATAAGCTTAGAGAATTTGCAAAAACGAAACCAGAGCTACAACAATTACTGAAGGAAATTCTTTGGTGAGAAAATCAGTAAGATCAGATACCAACACAACACAAGGTCACAGAACACAACATCCTGATATCAACTCAAATAAGGAAATCGCAAAAACAAAATAAGATTAACTTAAAAAAACAAAAAAATGCTCAAAACAGGGAATCATTGAAGTCATTATGTAAGAGATTACAATAATCAAAAACAAGGGACTAAATACAGGAAGCATAGATCTTCCATACTGGAGAGGAAAACAAGACGATATAGACCAATATAAGTTAGCTTTTTACTTAGAAAAATAGGAGTAAATATTAAGGTAACCACAAAGAGGTCTAACAATTCCATAACTCAAAATAAAAACCAAGAAAAACATAACAACTCAGCAAAAATAAATTCAACTACTATGAAAATGAGGAACACACAATTTACAAAGAAAAATGCCTCAGCACAAAAAAGTAAGTGGCAAAATGAAGTTGTCAACAACACACACAAAAAAGAATCAAAATGACAGCACTAAACTCACACTTATCTATAATTACTGTGAATGTAAATGGACTAAAAGCACCAATAAAGAGACAGAGAGTCTCAGACTGGATTAAAAAACACGATCCATCTATATGCTGCCTACAAGAGACACACCTTAGACTTAGAGACATAAACAAACTAAAACTCAAAAGATGGAAAAAAAAAATATATCAAGCAAACAACAATCAAAAAACAGCAGGAGGGGCAATATTAATTTCTGACAAAATAGACTTTAAAGTTAAATCCACCACAAAGGATAAAGAAGGACACTATATAATGATTAAAGAGACAATTTACCAGGAAGACATAATCATATTAAATATTTATGCACCCAATAACAGGGCTGCAAGATACATAAAACAAACTTTAACAGAACTGAAAAGTGAGATAGATGCCTCCACAATTATAGTTGGAGACTTCAACACACCACTTTGGGAGAAGGATAGGACTTCCAGTAAGAAGCTCAATAGAGACATGGAAGATCTAATTGCTACAATCAACCAACATGACCTCAAAGACTTATACAGAACACTCCACCCAACAGCTGCAAAGTATAGTTTTTTTTCTAGTGCACATGGAACATTCTCTAGAATAGATCACATATTAGGTCATAAAACAAACCTTTGCAGAATCCAAAGCATCGAAATATTACAAACCCTCTTCTCAGACCATAAGGCCATAAAAGTAGAAATCAATAACAGAAAAATCAGGGAAAAGAAATCCAATACTTGGAAACCAAACAATACCCTGCTCAAAAAAGACTGGGTTATAGAAGACATTAAGGAGGGAATAAAGAAATTCATAGAATGGAACGAGAATGAAAACACTTCCCGTAAAAACCTCTGGAACACAGCAAAAGCAGTGCTCAGAGGTCAATTTATATCAATAAACACACACATACATAAAGAAGAAAGAGCCAAAATCAGAGAACTGTCCCTACAACTTGAACAAATAGAAAGCGAGCAACAAAAGAATCCTTCAGGCGCCAGAAGAAAACGAATAATAAAAATTAAAGCCGAATTAATGAATTAGAGAACAGAAAAACAATTGAAAGAATTAACAAAGCCAAAAGCTGGTTCTTTGAAAAAATTAACAAAATTGATAAACCATTGGCCAGACTGACTAAAGAAATACAGGAAAGGAAACAAATAACCCAAATAAGAAATGAGATGGGCCATATCACAACAGCCCCAACTGAAATTAAAAGAATCATATCAGATTACTACAAAAAATTGTACTCTTAACAAATTTGAAAACCTAGGAGAAATGGATGAATTCCTAGAAACGCACTACTTACCTAAACTAACACAATCAGAAGTAGAACAACTAAATAGACCCATAAAAAAAGACAGACTGAAAAGGTAATCGAAAAACTCCCAACAAAAAAAAAGCCCTGGCCCAGATGGCTTCACTGCAGAGTTCTACCAAACTTTCAGAGAAGAGGTAACACCACTGCTACTAAAGGTATTTCAAAGCATAGAAATGGATGGAATACTCCTGAACTCATTCTATGAAGTCAGCATATCTCTGATACGAAAAGCAGGTAAAGACACCACAAAAAAAAAAGAAAATTACAGACCTATATCTCTCATGAACATAGATGCAAAAATCCTCAACAACCGATAGAATTCAACAACATATCAAAACAATAATCTACGATGACCAAGTAGGATTTATACCAGGTGTGCAAGGTTGGTCCAATATTAGAAAAACCATTAATGTAATCCACCATATAAACAAAAGACAAAAACCATATGATCTTATCAATTGATGCAGAAAAGGCATTTGACAAAGTCCAAAACCCATTCATGATAAAAATTCTCAGCAAAATAGGAATAGAAGGAAAATTCCTCAGCATAATAAAGGGCATTTATACAAAGCCAACAGCCAACATCATCCTAAATGCAGATAGCGTGAAATGACTTCCCTTGAGAACGGGAACCAGACAAGGATTATGTTTATCACCGCTCTTATTCAACATTGTATTGAATGTCCTAGCCAAAGCAATTAGGCTCGACAAAGAAATAAAGAGCACCCAGACTGGCAAGGAGGAAGTAAAATTATCTCTATTTGCAGATGACATGATCTTATACACAGAGATCCCTAAGGAATCCTCAAGAAAACTATTGAAACTAATAGAAGAGTTTGGCAGAGTTTCAGGTTACAAGATAAAAAATACAAAAATCAGTTGGATTCCTCTACATTAACAAAAAGAACACCAAAGAGGAAATAACCAAATCAATACCATTCACAGTAGCCCCCAAGAAGATAAAATACTTAGGAATAAATCTTACCAAAGATGTAAAAAAAACCTATACAAAGAAAACTACAAAGTACTACTGCAAGTAACTAAAAGGTACCTACCTAATTGGAAAAACATACCTTGCTCATGGATAGGAAGACTTAACATAGTAAAAATGTCTATTCTACCAAAAGCCATCTATATATACAATGCACTTCCAATCTAAATTCCAACGACATTTTTTAATGTGATGGAGAAGCAAATCACCAACTTCATATGGAAGTGAAAGAGGCCCCGGATAAGTAAAGCATTACTGAAAAAGAAGAACAAAGTGGAAGGCCTCACTCTACCTGGTTTTAGAACCTATTATCCAGCCACAGTAGTCAAAACAGCCTGATACTGGTACAACAGGCACATAGACCAATCAATGGAACAGAATTGAGAACCCAGATATAAATCCATCCACATATGAGCAGCTGATATTTGACAAAGGCCCAGTGTCAGTTAATTGGGGAAAAGATAGTCTTTTTAACAAATGGTGCTGGCATAACTGGGTATCCATATGCAAAAAAAAAATGAAACAGGACCCATACCTCACATCATGCACAAAAACTAACTCAAAAAGGATCAAAGATCTAAACATAAAGTCTAAAATAATAAAGATCATAGAAGAAAAAATAGGGGCAATGTTAGGAGCCCTAATACAAGGCATAAACAGAATACAAAACTTTACTAAAAATGATGAAAAGAAACCAGATAACTGGGAGCTCCTAAAAATCAAACACCTATGCTCATCTAAAGACTTCACCAAAAGAGTAAAAAGACCACCTACAGACTGGGAAAAAATTTTCAGCTATGACATCTCCGACCAGCGCCTGATCTCTAAAATCTACATGAGTCTGTTAAAACTGAATCACAAAAAGACAAACAACCCAGTTAAAAATTGGGCAAAGGGCATGAACATGCACTTCACTAAAGAAGATATTCAGGTGGCTAACAGATACATAAGGAAATGCTCTCGATTTTTAGCCATTAAAAAAAAAGAGGAATGCAAATTAAAACTACGATGAGATTGCATCTCACTCCAACAAGGCTGACATTAATCCAAAAAAACACAAAATAATAAACGTTGGAGGGGCTGTGGAGAGATTGGAATACTTATACACTGCTGGTGGGAATGTAAAATGGTACAACCACTTTGGAAATTGATCTGGCATTTTCTTAAAAAGCTAGAAATAGAATTACCATACGACCCAGAAATCCCACTTCTCAGAATATATCCTAGAGAAATAAGAGCCTTTACATGAACAAATATATGCACACCCATGTTCATTGCAGCACTGTTTACAATATCAAAAAACTGGAAGCAACCAAGGTGTCCATCAACGGAGAAATGTTTAAATAAATTATGGTATATTCACACGATGGAATGCTATGCATCGATAAAGAACAGTGATGAATCTGTGAAACATTTCATAACATGGAGGGACCTGGAAGGCATTATGCTGAGTGAAATTAGTCAGATGCAAAAGGATAAATATTGTATGAGACCACTGTTATGAGATCTTGAGAAATAGTTTAAACTGACAGAACACATTGTTTTGTGGTTACGAGAGGGGGAGGGAGGGAGGGTGGGAGAGGATTATTTACTGATTAGATAGTAGATAAGAACTACTTTAGGTGAAGGGAAGGACAACACTCAATACAGGGGAGGTCAGCACAACTGGACTGGACCAAAAGCAAACAAGTTTCCTGAATAAACTGAATGCTTCGAATATCATCAGAGCAAGGGTGGGGGTTTTAGGACTATGACTTCAGGGAACATTTAATTACTTGGCAAAATAAATTCTATTAAGAAAACTTTCTGCATCCCACTTTGAGGTGTGGCGTCTGGGGTCTTAAATGCTAACAAGCGGCCAGCTAAGATGCATCAATGAGTCTCAACCCACCTGGATCAAAGGAGAATGAAGAACGCCAAGGTCACAAGGTAATTATGAGCCCAAGAGACAGGGCTACATGAGCTAGAGACTACATCATCCTGAGAATAGAAGAACTAGATGGTGCCTGGCCACAACTGATGACTGCCCGGAAAGAGAGCACAACAAAGAACCCCTGAGGGAGCAGGAGAACAATGGGATGCAGACCCCAAATTCTCATAAAAAGACCAGACTTAATGGTCTGACTGAGACTAGAAGAATCCCAGTGGTCATGGCCCCCAAACCTTCTGTTGGCCCAGGACAGGAACCAGTCCTGAAGCCAACTCATCAGACATGGATTGGATTGGACAATGGGTTGGAGAGAGATGCTGATGAGGAGTGAGCTACTTGCAACAGGTGGACACTTGAGACTGTGCTGGCATCTCCTGTCTGGAGGGGGAGATAGGAGGGTATAGAAACTGGCAAAACGGTCACGAAAGGAAAGACTGGAAGGAGGGAGCGGGCTGACTCATTTGGGGGAGAGTAAGTGGGAGTATGTAGTAAGGTGTATACAAGTTTATATGTGAGAGACTGACTTGATTTGTAAACTTTCACTTAAAGCACAATAAAAATTATTTTAAAAAAAGGAAATAACTGGATTGAAAAATATCTTTTGAGAGGTTTCTAGTAGGTTTTAAAAAAGAAATGCTAAAAAACATATAAGAATGGATATATTTTATGTTAAATTTTTCAGATAATTGTTGTTGTTAGGTGCCATTGAGTCAGTTCCAACTCAGAGTGACCCCATGTACAACAGAAAGAAACACTGCCCAGTCCGTAGCCATCCTCAATTATTGTTACGCTCTTTTTCAATGAGCCTCTGCTTTACCAAGCGTGATGTCCTCCTCTAGGGACTGATCCCTCCTGATAACATGTCCAAAGTATATGAGACTTAGTCTCACCATCCTTGCTTCTAAGGAGCATTCTGGCTGTGCATTTTCCAAGACAGATTTATTCTTTGTTTTGGCAGTACATGGTATAATTAACATTCATCTCCAGCACCACAATTCAAAGGCATCCATTCTCCAGTCTTCCCTATTCATTGTCCAGCTTTCCCATGCATTTGAGCCAATTGAAAACACCATGCTTGGGTCAGGAACACCTTAGTCCTCAAGGTGACATCTTTGCTTTTGAATACTTTAAAGAGGTCTTTGCAGCAGATTTACCCAATGCAATGTGTCTTTTGATTTCTCGACTGCTGCTTCCATAGGCATTGATTGTGAATCCAAGTAAAATGAAATCCTTGAGAACTTCAATCTTTTTCTCCTTTTATCATGATGTTGCTCATTGGTCCAGTTGTGAAGATTTTTCTTCATGTTGAGGTGTAATCCATCGAAGGCTGTGGTCTTTCATCTGCATCAGTGTTTCAAGTCCTCTTCGCTTTCAAAAAGCAAGGTTCTGTCATCTGCATAACATGGGTTGTTAATGAGTCCTCTTCCAATCTTGATGCCCTGTTCTTCATACAGTCCTACTTCTTGGATTATTTGCTCAGCATACAGATTGAATAGCTGTGGTGAAAAGATACAACCCTGACCCACAACTTTCTTGACTTTAAGTTGTGCAGTATCTCCTTGTTCTGTTTGAATGACTGCCTCTTTATGTATGTACAGGTTCCTCATGAGCACAATTAAGTGCTCTGGAATTCCCATTCTTTGCAATATTATCCATAATTTGTTATGATCCATAGAGTCAAATTTTCAGATGGAGTAGGTGCTAAATGCAAAATCTAATTAGCAATTAATTGATTATCATTCATTATTTGGCATTGTTCTTAATTGCACTTTAAGAGCCCTCTCTAAGTGCTGAGAGTAATTATACTTGTAATTTAGTAGTTTTTGATATTAATATAAATAAAATAGGTTATTTTTAAAAGTATTGTGCACTTGTTGGGCATGAACTAAGGCATAAAAAATAGGAATTCTCTATGAAATAAATAAATAAATTCTCTGTGAAAATAAATAAGACAATTCTCAGAGCCATTTTTACAAAAATGTGGGAGACAATAGGCAGATGAATCACATATTTCAAAACAAAAGATCTGACCCTGATGGGTGCATATGTTAAGTGCCATCTTATAGAAATCATTTTGTAGAAAAATATTCCTTGCACAAATAGGAGAAAATTTGGTAGTATTTCAGAAAAGTAGTGGAAAAAATAAATCTCTTTAACATCTAGAAATTTTACTGAAACTCAAAAAACCAAAACATTTGCCACTGAGTTGCTTTGGGCTCACAGTGACTGTATAGGATGGAGTAGAACTGCCCCATAGGGTTTCAAAGGAGTTGGTGATGGATTCGAACTGCTGACCTTTTGGTTAGTAGCTCTAGGTCTTAACCAGGGCTCCAGAAATTTTACTAGGAAACAATTATTTATAAATAAAAATAGCCTCTGCAAAATCAAATGTGGATATCTCAGACCTTGGGGCAGTACTAACACTATTACTAGAAAAATTAGCTGTTATGTTATTAAAGGAAATTACCAAGCTTTCCAATCTTTTATCGCACTCTCTCTGCCTCTCACGCACATGCACACACATACACACACACACATACATTCACACACTGTCTCAGTCAAGGTTCTCTAGAGAAACAGAACCAGGGGATCAACTTATCAGCATCCACCACCAAATATAGATACATATATATGTGAATGCATGTGTGTGTATATATATATATTTATTATTATATTATATTACCTATAGAATGAGAAAGAAAGAGCAGACTATAGACTTCTGTAGGCTTGAGTCATCCCAAGATTTGTAGGTCAGGTGATGAGAAAGGTACAAAGTGGAGAAAGAACAAGTTCTCATAAAATATTTATAGTCTGAAGGCAGAACACAACCTAAGAAAAGTTCCCTTTCAGCTGAATTAGTGGTTGCATTTCTTTAAGATTACATTATGGAAAGTGATTGCATTACATGACATGACATTACATTACATTATGGAACATTGACTAGTCTAGTGTTTTGCCAAACCACTGGAAAGTATAGTCTACCCCAGTTGACACAAAATTATCCATCGCATATAAATATATTTCAATAATGCTAATAACTTTTTAAAATAAAAAATGAGAAAGTTTTGAAACGGAATTTTGAGAAAGATTAATTACAAGTGTATCAGTTATCTACTACAAGTGATGGTTCATTGCATGCCTCTTCGAAGTCAGTTGCCTCAGATAATAGGCTTTTATTAATCCCATAAATTTGAAGATTTGCAATTTGGACTGGACTCAGTTATGCTGTTTTCCTGGATGGGTTCACTCGCATAACTGCAGTTAGTTGACTGGATCTTGGAGAGAGCACTGGGAGTGTCTGGTGCCTGTGTCTTCCATCCTTTATCAGGCCAGCTTGGGCATGTTCTTATGGCCACAGTCATGGGGGAGGTGCAAGAATAAGTGAATATGTCTTAGTTATCTAGTGCTGCTATAATAGAAATACCACAAGTTGATGGCTTTAACAATAAAAAAAAATTATTTTCTTGGGGGCAGAGCCAACATGGCACTGTAGACAGAAGTGCCATGCTGTTCCTCCACAGCAAAGACCCGAAAAACTAAGTAAAACAGAGAAAAACATCAACCCTGGAACCCTAAGTGTCAAATCAAAAGGTAAAGAACTCAACCAAGCACAAAATGAGCTAAGAAACTGACAGAGAACAGAGAGGGTGGAGAGACATAAGTGGAGGTCCCTTATCACTAATGCAGCACAGATTTGCCATCTTGGACTCCTGTCAGAGATTGACGGGCAGGGAGTAAGGGTAAGTAACTTCAGGGAGCTCCCATCAGGACAGAGAGTGCTTGGTAACCAGTGTTACACCCTTTCATACCCCCAACCCTTCTCCCCCCTGCTCAGCCTCCACTGAGTGATCAAGCCCGAGATAAGCTGGCTCCATGTAGCTTGGATTTGCCACTCACCTTGGACAGCTCCTACAGGGCCATTTCATTGTTGTTGGTCTTGCTTTTTTCTAATTCTGTTGGTTTCTTCCCTGCCTCTCACCTCCTCCCCCTTTCTTTCTTTCAAACACCTGACTCTGTGTGCCATCTTTTCTTCTTCTCGACAGGCTGTGAACGTTCACTGGACTGGGAACTGCTTCCCCGGTTCACACCACTCCTGAGATCCTTGGGGCCTTTTTTGTTTTGTTTTGGCCATTTCCTTGTTTTCTTTCTCTTTTCACAGCTTGGAGTCCCTTCTATGCTGGATGTACTGCACGGTTTGGGAGCCACTTCCCTGGTCTTTGCAGTTGCACATATGGGATTCCCATGGGAATTTTTTTTTTCCTTTTGTCTGTGTGCCATCTTCTAGCCAGGCCGTACTGCAAATCTTGGGAGCTACTTCCCCAGTCTGCACCGCTGCATGATTGGGATCCCTGGGTCATTTCTTTTCTTTTTTGTCTTTATTCATTTCTCAGTTTCTCACCTCTCTCTACTTACCTTATTTTCCTAACTCCTGAATACCTGGTGCTGTGTGCCATCTCCACCCCTTCTAGATGTGCTGTGCCCCAAAGCCTGGGAGCCACTTCCCCGTTTGCTGGTGGGATCCCAAGGTGCATTTCTTTTCTTTTCTTTTTAATTTTTATTTATTTAAATTTTATCTTTTTCTTTTTGCTTTTCTTGATTGCTCAGATTCTCATGTCTCTGCTCCGATGGCAGTCTTCCTCAGCACACTTTTGTTTGTTTGTCTCCTATTTCTCTCTCCTCTCTCTTTTTGTTCCTATACCCATCTTAGCATCACACATTACAACCCCCTGCCTCTCTCCTGCCTACCTGAACTGTAAGCTGAACATTACACCTTGAGGAGCACAGACACATCATACCAGAACTTGCCCTGCTCCAACCCTATGTTGGCTCCAGTACATGTCAAAAACAACCTATCCCAGCCTCTCCCCTTCAGCTGGACCTGCCCTGCTGCACCATAGGTGAGTGACTGGTGCTGCCCATTGGACAAGGGGGTGAAAAATATCGTGCCCATAATAAGCAAACAATAAAGAATGCATGGCCTGCCTGCTCAGACATAACCAAATAAAACAAAAAAGTAAGACAAAAGAAACAAGCTTACAATCAATAAATGAGGAAAAATAACAATCGAATGTCCCTAAGACAGCAGACAATATCAAAACATATATATATAAAACAAACAAACAAAAAAAAAAACAGGACAGGATGGTTTCAGTAGGCATACAAAATAAAACACCAGATGACTTTCCAGTAGATGAAAAGGTACTAGAACTACCTGATAGGGAATTCAAATCTCTAATATTCAGAGGTATCCAACAGTTGAAGCAAAACACAGACAAAAATGAGGAAAAATAGGCAAATTCATGGAAAAGGCAGAAAAACTCATAGAAAATAAAGTCCAAAAAATGAAAGAATTCAGGAAAGTAGTACCAGAACAAAAAGTCAAATTAAATTCACAGCTAGAAATCATCAAAAACAACAATTAGAAATACAAAAGATAAACAAGATTTCAGAAATGAACAATGACATAGATGGTCCAAGGTGCGTGTTTGAAACAGTGGAAGACAAGATTAGTGAAATTGAAGACAAATACATGAATACCACTTTGAGGAGAATAAGAAAAAAGAACAAAGAAAAAATGAAGAAATCCTGAGAATGATATGGGATACAATCTAAAGCAAAACTTTGCAAGAGATCAGAGTTCCAGAGCAGGTGGAAAAAAAGGAAAACACACAGAGGACCATTAAAGAATTGCTGACAGACAACTTCCCTAATATCATGAAAGATGCAAAACTGACCATTCAAGAAGCTCAACAAATTCCATACAGGATAAACCCTAAAAGAAAATCACAGAGGCATATCATAATCATACCCCCTGAAACCAAAGACAAAGAAAGAACCCTGCAAGCGGATCAAGGAAAACAAGAAGTCACATACAGAGGGGAAACAATAAGGCTAAACTCAGATTACTCAGCAGAAACCATAAAGGCAAGAAGGCAATGAGATGACATATATAAAACCTTGAAAGAAAAATTGCCAACCAAGAATAATTTATTCTGTAAAACTCTCGTTCAAATACAATAGTGAAATTAAGATATTTCCAGATAAACAGAAATTAAGGGAATATGTAAAAATCAAACCAAACTTACAAGAATTTTTAAAGCTGGTCCTTCGGTGTGAGAACAAACAACATCACATCACAGCCTGTATCTATAACTCAAGGTTGCATCAGTCAGATACCAACCTAGCAAATGAACTCTCAAAAACTATTCAAAACCAAAAGATTTACAACAGGGAACCAGAGGATGTTAATCTGTAAATAACAACAATGTCAGAATAATAAAGGCGGGAATAAACAGTGTAGGTATAGAACTTTCTAATGGAGGTAAGGTGATATCAAGTCATAACAGACTGGTTCAAACATAGGAAGATAAGTACAAATTTCAAGGTAACCACAAAGACAGTTAACAAACCTACTCATCAAAATAAAGAAGAAAAACATAAAGTCTCAGTTAGAAAAAAATCTACAAAAACAAAAGAAATGAAAATAAAGTTTACAAACAAAAGGAATTCAGCTCAGGAGAGTAAGAGGAACAAAGAAAATGAGTGCACCACAAAAAAAGCACTACAAAATGACAGCAATAAACTCATACCTATCAATAATTACACAGAGTGTAACCAGCCTAAATGTACCCATAAAGAATGAAGGAATGGATAAAAAACAAGATTCATGAATATACTGTAACAAGAGACACACCTTAGAAACAAAGATGTAAATGTACTAAACATCAATGGGTGGATAAAAATATATCAAGCAAACAGTTACCAAAGTCCTACACCTATTCCTGATAAAAAAAACTCTCAATAAAATAGGTATAGAAGGAAATTCCTCAACATAATAAAGGGCATCTATACAAAACCAACAACCAACATCATTCTTAATGCAGAAAGGTTGAAAACATTTCCCTTGAGAACAGAAACAAGGGAAGAATGTCCTTTATCACCACTCCTTTTTAACATTGTGCTGGAAGTCTTAGCTAGAGCAATTAAGCAAGAAAAAAGAAATAAAGGGCATTTAAATTGGTAATGAAGAAGTGAAACTGTCCCTCTTTGCAGCTGATATGATACTATACATAGAAAACCCAAAAGAATCTAGGAGAAAACTACTAGAACTAATAGAAGGATTCAGCAGAGTAGCATAATACAAGATAAACATATAACAATCAACTGGATTCCAAAAAAGAGAATGATGAAAAGAAAATCAGGAAAACAATACCATTTATAATAAATAGCCCCTAAAAAAATAAAATACTTAGGAATAAAATCTAATCAGGGATATGAAAGACCTATACAAAGAAAACTACAAAATGCTACTGCAACAAACCAAAAGAGATCTACATAAAAGGACAAACATACCATGCTAATGGATAGGTAGATTCAACATTGTGAAAATGACAATTCTACCCAAAGCAATTTACAGATACAATGCAACCCTGATCCAAATACCAACAATGTTCTTTAAAGAGATGGAAAAACTAATCATTAATTTTATATGGAAAGGGAAGGAGCCCCTAATAAGTAAAGCAATATTGAAGAAGAATAAAGGAGGATTCACACTACCTAACCTCAGAACCTACAGCTATGGTAGTCAAAAGAGCCTAGTACTGGTACAGTGACAGACACATTGACCAATGGAACAGAATTGAGAATCCAGATGTAAATCCACCCACCTATGTTCACCTGATCTTTGACAAGGGCTCAAAGTCCATCAGATGGAGAAAAGACAGTTTTTTAACGAATGGTACTGGCAAGACAGGAGGCCCATCTGCAAAAAAAAAAATGAAACAGGACCCATATCTCACACCACATACAGAAACTAATTCAAAATGGATCAAAGAGCTAAATATAAAACCAAAAACTATAAAGATCATAGTAGAAAAAATAGAACCAATGCAAGAAACTGTAATAAAAGGCATTAACAAGGTACAAACCATAGCTAAAAACACACAAACTCCAGAGGATAAGCTAGATAACCAGAATCCTCTAAAAATTAAACACTCGTGCTCTTCAAAAGGCTTTACCAGAAGAGTAAAAAGAGACCCTACAGACTGGGAAAAATTTTTTGACTGTTACAAATGTGACAAATGTCTAATCTCAAAAGTCCAACACCTCTACAACAAAAAGACAAATAATCAAATTAAAAAATGAACAAGGAAATGAAAGGACACTTCATCAAAGAAGACATTCAAGCAGCTAAGAGACACATGAGAAAACGCTTGTGATCACTAGCCATTATAGAAATGCAAATCAAAACCACAATGAGATACCATCTCACCCTTGCATCACTGGCATGAGTCAAAAAAACAGGAAATAGCAAATGTTGGAGAGGTTTTTAGGAGATTGGAACTCTCATGCACTGTTGGTGGAAATGCAAAATGATACAACCATTTTGTAAAACAACATGATGCTTCCTTAGAAAGCTAGAAATAGAAATACTGTATGACCCAGCAATCCCACTCCTAGGAATATACCCTAGAGAAACAATCATCTTCACATGAATAGACATATGCACATCTGTGTTCACTGCAGCATTGTTCACAACAGCAAAAAGATGGAAACAACCTAGATGCCCATCAACAGATGAATGGATAAACAAACCATGGTACATACACACATTGATAAAGAACAATGATGAATCTGCAAAGTATCCCACAACATGGGTGAATCTAGAGGGCATCAAGCTGAGCGAAATAAGTCAATCATAAAGAACAAATATTGTCTGAGACCACTATTATAAAAATTCATGAAAATGTTTACACACGAAAGGAAACAATCTTTGATGGTTACGAGGGAGGGGAGGGGTGGGGATGGGAAAACACTACATAGAAAATAGATAAGTGGTAACTTTGGTGAAGGGTATGACAATATACAATACTGAGGAAGCCAGTACAACTTGTACAAGGCAAGGTCATGGACTCTCGATGTACACATCCAAACTTTCTGAGGGACCAAATTGCTGGGATGGGGGCAGTGGGGACCACGGTCTCGGGGAACATCTGGCTCAATTGCCATAACATAATTTATGAAGAAAATGTTCTACTTTCTGTTTTGGTGAGTAACATCTGGGGTCATAAAAGCCTGTGAGCAGCCACCTAAGATATTCCATTGGTCTCACCCCTTCAGGAGCAAGGGAGAATGAAGAAAACTAAAGACACAAGGGAAAGATTAGTTCAAAAGACTAATAGATCACAATTACCACAGCCTCCACCAGTCTGAGTCCAGTACAACTAGGTGGTGCCCAGCTACCACCACTGTCTGACAGGCATCACAATAGAGGGTCCTGAACAGACCTGGAGAAATATATAGAGTAAAATTCTAACTCAGAAAAAGAGACCAGACTTAGTGGCCCGACAGAGATTGGAAAAACCAGGAGATTATGGCCCCCAGGCAACCTTTTAGCTCAATAATGAATTCACTCCTGAGGTTCACGCTTCAGCCAAAGATTACAGGCCCATAAAAAAAAAAACAAGACTTAAGGAGCACACCAGCCCAAGGGCAAGGACTAGAAGGCAAGAAAGGAGAGGAAAGCTGGTAATAGGGAACTCAAGTTCGAGAAGGGAGACTTTTGACATGTCATGGGGTTGTTAGCAAATATCATAAAACAATATGTGTGCTAAGAGTTAAATGAGAAGCTAGTTCTCTAAATCATCATCTAAAGTATTAAAAAAAAAGCATAAAAAATCAGTAAAGAGATTCTTTAAGAATAAAAGTGATCTGGACTAATCACAAAAGCTGCTACAGAATTATAGATTTCTCTTGTGATAACAACCTAGATTGCAAAATTTTGGAAAATTAATAGTTCATAAATATAAGTGGCTTCTGAAGAGTTGCTACATTTGAATAAATGTGTTCATTCTGTGTACAAACACACACACACAAAAGAAATTAATTTTCTCACAGCCCCTTGTTAGGTGCTGTCGAGTTGCTTCTGAATCATAGTGACCCTATGTACAATAAAATGAAACACTGCCCGGTCCTCCGTCATGTCATAATCTTTGTTATGTTTGAGCCCATTGTTGCAGCCACTGTGTGAATTCATCTTATTGAGGGTCTTCTTCTTTTTCGTTGCCCCTCTACCTTACCAAGCATAATGTCTTTCTCTAGGGACTGGTCCCTGTCACAGTTTAGAAGGCTAGAAATCAGAATTCAGAACACTGGCTCTAAGGGAAGGCTTTCTCTCTCTGTCAACTCTGGAAGAAGGTCCTTGTCTCTTCAACTTCTGCTTCCCGATTCTTTGGAGATCTCCATGTGTCTTGGCATCTATATTATCCTGATCTCTTCTCTGCTTGTTTAACCTTTTCATGTCTTAAAAGAGACTGACTCAAGATACACCCCACACTAATCCTGCCTCATTAACATAACAAAGGCAACCCTTTCACAAATGGGATTATAACCACAGGCATAGAGGTTAGGATTTACTACATGTATTTTTTGGGCAACGTACTTCAATCTATAACAGATCATAATTCACAAGCATTTTTTCTCTGCTTACATCACATTTGTTAACGTCACATTGGCTAAAGCAAGTCACAGTAGTGAGTTCACAGTCACACCAGGAGGGCACTACACAGTTACATGACAAAATTAACTGTGGTCTACTTGTTAGATTGATCTATTTGTCTATCCTTACTAAATTACACTGTCTTAATTATTGTTATCTAACATTACATTTTGAAATCATATATCCTGAGTGATCTGAATTAAATTATGAATAAGCTTTTCTTTGTTTATTGAGTTTTTCTATATTTCTACATTACTCTGTTAATGTGGGAATTAATTTTTTTTTTAATATTATGCCAATCTTGTATTTTTGAGATAAACCCCATTTTGTCATGGTGCATAATCTGTCTTGTACATTGCTGTTTTGATTTGATAACATTTTATTAAGGATTTTGCATCTTATATTTGTGGTGGAAAGAATCTAATGTGGCCCCCTTGTTCCTGGACTTCTAGTATTCATACCTTTGTGAATCCTTTGGCGTGATCTTCTCTTCTTGAGTGTGGGTGTGGCCTGTGATTAGCTTCTAAACAATAGAATACAGCATAGGCAAAGGGATGTACTTAATTACAGGCACATGACTATATTGTATGAATTTTTCATTTGATTCTTTCAAGGAGATTCTCCCTTGGGAGCTTTGAAGAAACAAGCTACATATTGTGAGCTGGCCTTGGAGAATGACATGAAGCAAGCAAAGTAAGGCAACCTCTGGCCTACAGTCAACATTAAACTGAGGCCCTCTCTCTGACACCCTTAAGAAAGCAAATGCTGCCAATAACCATGTAAGCTGGGAAGAAGATTCTTCTCCAGTCAAGCCTCAGATGAGATGTAACCTTGTGAGTCTCTGACACAGATAATCCAGAGTCCACACCACACAGAGGGAAGACTAGGGATGAGATAATTGGTAAACAGAGAGAAATTATCTTTAATTCTGAGCACTCACATAGCAAAACACTGGAATATCAAGTACCTCATGTTCCCTTTCTTTTTCTTTAAAAAAAAAAGAAGAGCAGAAGAGGTGGGGCCAAGACAGTGGAGTAGTCAGATGCTTCCTGTGGTCCCTCTTACAACAAAGACCCCAAAAAACAAGTGAATCAATTATATATGACAAGCTAAGAGCCCCAAACATCAAAAGTAGGGTCGAAGAATGGGGCTGAGTGGCAGGGGAGGGAGAAATGGTTCAGAAGCAATAAGGAATTGCCAAACCTGACCCAGTGGGAAACAGCACTCCACAGGCCGATTCCACTGCTGTTGGAGTGTGGTGAGGTGAGCAGAGGTATTTGGGATACATTTTTCACATCAGAGAGGCCAAATGGCAGAGAGTCTGCTCAACTCTCTGGAACAAGAAAGAATCGACCCACAATTGGCAAATGATAAGTACCTGCATTTAACCTACCCCAATCCAAAAATATCCCTTCAGGAAAAACCTCTCACCCACTTATCTGCTCTCTTCCCACTCTGCACTGGGTCACAACTGGCTGCATCCCTGGGGCTAGAAGAAGGAACTTGCACTCACCCTGAGTCATTCTCCCAGGGTTGGAGAAGGAACAAATTAACAACCAGGGAAAAAATAATCTGTCAGCTCCACTAAGCTGGGATCTCAGGGCAGAAACAGCTCCTTTGCCTGGGCACAGACATAAGGGGTCCATGGACTTTGAATTCCTCTCACCTCTGCTTAGACCTGTGTGGGACCATTTCAACAGTGTAGGCTCTCATTAGCAGAGTACAACAGGGTATATACCTGAAGTCTAACTTCAGCTGTTTTAGCTACATGGTGGAGAGGCAAGCTCATGTCATTTGACACCGCTCTGCCTATTAAGCAGGGTCCTCATCTACCCACATCAAGATCCTGAGGAATAGTGGCTCCTCCCATGACAGCTAGCCACCTGCAACAGGGGTCTCAGAATAAGTGGTGCCTCCCAGTCCTGACAGTCAACATCATTGGGTACCCATAGTCCACATGCAAAACCCACCCACCTATGCACCCTAGGGAACAGAGACACACTTTCCTCACAGATACTCAGGGGTGGCTATCAGCTCCCTGCCTTACTCAGTGCATGACCCCCTATTGCACCCAGATACCTGTGCCTACACCAATCACCCCTGCTCCTCTAGGACTATAGGTGAGAGTCTGTACTGCACATTTGGTGACTGACTACCTGGACACCTAAGCTAAATCCATACCAGAAAAGTGAATGGACTCCTGGGCTCACATACCTAGTAACAGCTTTAACCATCTAGAGACAGGAGGCTAGAGCTTCAAGGCACCAATAATCAAACTAGCTCACTAGAGCAGCCTATTTGGTAGTATCAAAAAACAGAACAAAACAAAAAAAGAAGCTACAACACAGTTAAGCAAGCATAAAATAAATAAATACAATAACTCATTTATGGCTTGTAGACAACTGCCAATATCAAATCACGCAAACCACAATGGCTTCAGCAAGCTCCCAAAACAAAGAATCAAGAAACCTTCTGGATGAAGAGAACTTCCTGGAATTACCAGAGGTGGAATACAAAAGATTGATATACAGAGCTCTTCAACAGATCAGGAAGGAGATCAGGCAAAATGCAGAACAAGCCAAGGAACACACAGACAAAGCAATGGAGAAAATTATAGAAGAGCACAATGGCAAATTTAGCAGGATGCAAGAATCCATAGAGAGACAGCAAACAAAAATCCAGAAGATTAACAACAAAATTATAGAATTAGACAACTCATTAGAAAGTTCAAGGAGGAGATTTGAGGAAATAGAAGCCAGAATTAGTGAGATTGAAGATAAAGCACTGGACATGAAATTATGTAAGAAAAATCGGATAAAAGAATTAACAAAAAAATAAAAATGAAGAAACCCTTAGAATTATGTGGGACTGTATCAAGAGGAACAACCAATATTGATTGGAGTACCTGAATGGGGGTGGGGGAGATAACAGAAAACACAGAGAATTGCTGAAGATTTGTTGGCAGAAAAATCTCCCAATATTGTGAAAAATGAGAAGGTGTCTATCCAAGATGCTCATCGAACCCCACACAAGGTAGATCCCAAAAGAAAGTCACCAAGACATATATTAGCAAACTTGCCAAAACCAGAGATAAAGAGAGAATTTTAAGAGTGGCTAGGGATAAATGCAAAGCCGTCTACAAAGGTAGTCAATAAGACTAAACTCAGACTACTCAGTAGAAACCATGCAGGCAAGAAGGCAATGGGATGACATATATAAAGCCATGAAGGAGAAAAATTGCCAGCCAAGAATTATATATACAGCACAACTGTATCTGGAATATGCTGGTGAAATTAGGGCTTTTCCAGACAAATGGAAGTTTAGGGAACTTGCAAAAATCAAAACAAAATTACAAGAAATACTAAAGGCAGTCTACCAGTTAGAAAGTCAATAATATCAGATAACAACCCAAACTAGAACACAGGACAGAGCAACCAGATATTGACCCAGGTGTGGAAATCACACACACACACAAAAAAAAATAAGCAAAAATGCTCAAAACAGGGAAACAGAGATGTCATATGTAAAAGTTGACAACACTGAAACAAACAAAAAAAAGGGACTAAAAAATATAGA
Organism: Elephas maximus indicus; assembly: GCF_024166365.1. Lineage (NCBI taxonomy): Eukaryota > Metazoa > Chordata > Mammalia > Proboscidea > Elephantidae > Elephas > Elephas maximus. Next base: position 12,238,293 of record NC_064822.1, on the reverse strand, counting down.
TCTTTCATGTGGAGAGGAAGTCAAGGCAATAGAAAGAAATAAAATATTGGTTTAAACTTAGGAAAAGAGGGACAAATATTAAGGTAACCACAAAGGAAAATAACAATCCTACACATCAAAATAAAAAACAACAAAAACAAAGACTCAGCAAATGCAATATCAAAAACAATGAAAAAAAAAGAAATTATGTAAAGAAAAATGACTCAGCACAGAAAATTAAGTGGAACAAAGAAACTGTCAATGACACAAAAAAAGACATCAAAATGACTGAACTAAGCTCATAACTATCAATAATCACACTGAATATAAATGGACAAAATGTACCAATAAGGAGACAGAGTGGAAGAATGGATTTAAAAGAAAAAAAGGCACACATACACATAATCAGTCTATACGCTATCTACAGGAGACATACCTTAAACTTAAAGACACAAACTAAAACTCAAAGGATGGAAAAAAATATATATATCAAGCGAACAGCAATCAAGAAAGAAGAGGAGTGGCAATATTAATTTCTGGCAATAAAAGTAAAATTCACCACAAAGGATAAGGAAAGACACTATATAAAGATAAAAAGGTCAATACGCCAGGAGGACATAAACATATTAAGTATTTATGCACAGAATGACAGAGCTCCAACATACATAAAACGAACTCTAACAGCATTGAAAAGACAGATAGACAGCTCCACAATAATAGTAGGAGACTTCAACACACCACTTTCAGTGAAGAACAGACCAACCAGAAAGAAGCTCAATAAAGATATGGGAGATCTAAATGCCCCAATCAACCAACAGAACACTCCACACAACAGCATCCAAGTATACTTTCTTTTCCAGGGCACATAGAACATTCTCCAGAATAGATCACATATTAGGTCATAAATCAGTCTTAACAGAATCCAAAATATTGAAATATTACAAAGCATTTTTTTCTGACCATAAAGCCATAAAAGTAGAAATCAATAGGGGAAAAAAAATCAAACACATGGAAAATGAACAACACCTAGCTCAAAAGCTATCGGGTTAAGAAGAAATTAAGGACAAAATAAAAAAATTCATAGAATCCAAAGAGAATGAAAACACATCCTACCAGAACCTTTGACATACAGCAAAAGCAGTGCTCAGAGGTCAATTTATAGCAATAAATGTACACATCCAAAAAGAAGAAAGGACCAAAATCAAATAATTCACCCAAGAACTCGAACAAATAGAAAGAGAACAGCAAAAGAAACACTCAGGCACCGGAAGAAAGCAGATGATAAAAATTAGAGCAGAATTAAATGAAAGAAAGAATAGAAAAACAATCAAAAGAGATAATGAGAGCAAAAGCTGGTTCTTTGAAAAGATCAGTAAGATAGATAAACCATCGGCCAAACTGACAAAAGAAAAACAGGAGAGGAAGCAAGTAACCCAAATAAGAAATGAGATGGGGCATATCACAACAAACCCAACTGAAATTAAAAGAATCATAACAGAATTCTATGAAGAATTGTACTCCAACAAATTTGAAAACCCAGAAGAAATGGGCAAATTTCTGGAAACAAACTACCTGTTTAAACTAACACAAACAATTGTAGAACAACAAAATAAACCTATAACAAAAGAAGAGATGGAAAAGATAGTTAAAAAAAAACTTCCAGCAGATAAAAAAGCCCTGGCCCTAATGGCTTCACTGGAGAATTCGACCAAGCTTTCAGAGAAAAGTTAACATCACGACTACTAAAGGTATTTCAGGGCATAGAAAAGGATGGAATACTTCCCAACTCATTCTATGAAGACAGCATATCCCTGATAGAAACACCAGATAAAGACACCACAAAAAAAGAAAATTTCTGACCAATATCCCTCATGAACTCAGATGCAAAAATTGTCAACAAAATTCTAGCCAATAGAATTCAACAACACATCAAAAAAAAAAAAAAAAATTCACCGTGACCAAGTGGGAGTCGTATCAGGTATGCAGGGATGGTTCAACATTAGAAAAAAAATCAGTGTAATCAACGATACAAATAAAATAAGAACCAATGATCTTATCAATTAATGCAGAAAAGGCCTTTGACAAAGTCCAACATCCATTCATCATAAAAACTCTCAGCAAAATAGGAATAGAAGGAAAATTCCTCAACATAATAAAAGGCATCTATACAAAGTCAACAGGCAACATCATCCTAAATGGAGAGAGTCTGAAAACATTCTCTTTGAGGACGGGAACAAGATAAGGATCCTTTTTTCACCACTTTTCTTACTCAATATTGTTGGAGGTCCTAGCCAGAGCAATTAGGCTAGAAAATAAAATATAGGGCATCCAAATTGGCAAGAAAGAACTAAAAGTATCTATTTGCAGATGATATCATTGTATACACAGAAAACCTTAATATTCCACAAGAAAACTACCAGAACTAATAGATTTCATCAAAGTGTCAGGATACAAGATAAACATACAAAAATCAGTTGGATTCTTCTACACCAAAAAAAGAGAATGTTAAATAAGGAATCACCAAATCAATACCATTTACAATAGTCCCCAAGAAGAAAAAATACTTAAGGATAAATCGAACCAGAGACGTAAAAGGCCTATACAAAGAAAACTACAAGACACTACTGTAAGAAATGGAAAGAGACCTACATAAGTGGAAAAACATACCTTGCTCATGGGTAGGAAGACTCAACATTGTGAAAAATGCCTGTTCTACTCAACGATCTGTAGATACAATGCAATCCCTATGCAAATTCCAATGACATTTTTTAATGAGATGGAAAAACAAATCATCAACTTCATATGGAAAGGGAAGAGGCCCCGGAAAAATAAAGCCTTACTGAAAAAGAAGAGCAAAGTGGGAGTCCTCACACTACCTGATTTTAGAATCTATAAAACCATCACAGTAATGAAAACATCATGGTACTGGTACAACAACTAATGTATAGACCAAGGGAACAGAATTAAGAATCCAGACATAAACTCATCATCCTACAAGCAGCTGACACTTGACAAAGGCCCAAAGTTCATTAAATAGGGAAAAGACAGTCTCTGTGGTGCTGGCATAACTGGACGTTGATCTGCAAAAAAATGAAACAAGGCCATACCTCACATCATGCACAAAAACTAACTCAAAATGGATCAAAGACCTAAATATAAAATCTAAAACGTTAAAGATCATTGAAGAAAAAATAAGGACAATGCTAGGAGCCTTAATATATGGCATAAACAGAAGACAAAACATAACTAACAATGCACAAACACCAGAAAAGAAACTAAGAAACTGGGAGCTCCTGAAAATCAAACACTTATGCTTATCCTAAGACTTCACCAAAAGAGTAAAAAGACTACCTACAGACTGGGAAAAAAAATTTTGGTTATGACAAATTCAATCAGCATCTAATCTCTAAAAACTACAAGATACTGCAAAACCTCAACAACAAAAAGACAACCCAATTAAAAAATTGGCAAAGGATATGAACAGGCACTTCATCAAAGGAGACATTCAGGCAGCTAACAGATACATGAGGAAATGCTCACGATCATTAGCCATTAATAAATCCTGTTTCCATTGAGTGGATTCCTACACATAGCAACCGTATAGGACAGAGTAGAACTGCCCCATAGGGTTTCCAAGGAGTGCTTGGTGGATTCGAACTGCTGACCTTTTTGTTGAAAGCCGTAGCTGTTTGTAGCTGTTAACTCCTAAGCCACCAGGGTTTCCACTGGCCTTTAGAGAAATGCAAATCAAAACTACAATGAGATACCACCTCACCCTAAAAATGCTGGCATTAATCCAAAAAAACACAAAATTATAAATATTGGAGAGGTTGTGGAGAGGCTGGAACACTTATACACTGCTGGTGGGGATGTAAAATGGTTTAATCACTTTGGAAATCGATTTGGCCCTTCCTTAGAAAGCTAGAAATAGAACTACCACACCATCCAGCGATCCCAGTCATTGGAATATATCCTAGAGAAATAAAAGCCCTCACACAAATAGATATATGCACACCCATGTTCATTGCAGCACTCTTATAACAGCAAAAGGTTGGAAACTACCAAGGTGCCCATCAGTGGATAAATGGATCAACAAATTATGTTACATTCACACAGTGAAATACTACACAACGATAAACAACAAAGATGACTGTGAAACATAACATGGAGGAATCTGGAAGACATTACGCTGAATGAAATTAGTTGCAAAAGGACAAATATTGTATGAAACCACTATTATATGAACTCAGGAAAAGTTTTAAACACAGAAGAAAACATTCTTTGATGGTTACAAAGGGGACAGAGGGAGGGAGGGAGAGGGGTGTTCACTGAGATAGTAGACAAGAATTATTTTAGGTGAAGAGAAGGAAAACACGCACCACAGGGAAAGTCAGCACAACTGGACTAGTCCAAAAGCTAAGAAGTTTCCTGAATGCAACAAACGCTTTGAAGGACAGAGTAGCAGAGTTGGGGGTCTGGGGACCATGGTTTTAGGGAACATCTATGTCAATTGTCATAAAAAAATGTATTAAGAAAGTGGTCTGCATCCCACTTTGGTGAGTGGCGTCTGGGGTCTTAAAAGATATCAAGTGGCCATCTAAGATGCATCAATTAGTGCCAACCCACCTGGAACAAAGGAAAATGAAGAACACCAAAGACACGAGGAAAATATGAGCCCAAGAGACAGAAGGGGCCACATAAACTAGAGACTCCGTCAGCCTGAGACCGGAAGAACTAGATGGTGCCTGGCTACCACAAATGACAGCCCTGACAGGGAACACAACACAGAGTACCTGATGGAGCAGGAGAAAAGTGGTATGCAGACCTGCAATTCTAGTAAAAAGACCAGACTCAATGGTCTGAACTAAGACTGTAGGGACCACAGAGGTCATGGCCTCTGGACTCTCCATTAGCCCCAAACTAAAACCATTCTCAAAGCCAATTCTTCAGACAAAGATTAGACTAGACTATAAGACATAAAATGATACTGGTGAGGAGTATGCTTCTTAGCTCAAGAAGACTCACGAGGCTATGTGGGCAGCTCCTGTTTGGAGGCGAGATGAGAGGGCAGAAGGGTGCAGCAGCTGGTTAAATGGACATGGAAATACAGGGTAGAGAGGAGTGTGCTAATACATTGTAGGGAGAGCAACTAGGGTCACATAACAACATGTGTATACATTTTTGCATGGGAAACTGACTTGAATTGTAAACTTTCACTTAAATCACAATAAAAAAAGTACCCCCTCCCCCCCAAAAAAGAGCGTACATTGTTTATAGTGATTTTGAAAATTTTTTCTGTTAATTCTTCAGTACTTTTTCTTCTTTGGTGGATCAGTGATAAGTTTTTTTTTTGTCAATACTCACTGTTCTCACCTTTGGTATTTGCCTGTGCTCATTGTTTTTATATTTGTTACTACTGTGTTCACTGCTTCACACTGGGTTTTGTTTTTTACATGTATCTTTTTATCAGTCTGTCAATAAGTAACCTAGATCTTTTGGTTCCTTGAGTCTGTCCTGCAGAACTGGGTTCAAGCACATTCGAGTGTCTTTAGGCACTGACATTCTATTTTACTAAAACAAAACAAAACAAAAATAGTTGCCCAAAACAGAGGTAATTTTTTTTTTTCATTTTCCAATTTCCAGGAGATGTTCCTCACAACTTATATCTTCCCCTTGGAGACTAGAATAGTCTGATGCTGTGAGTCTTTATTAGTAGTACCAAGGGCTGAGCTCATTGTTTCTCTCTAGTGATTGGAGATCAGAAGTGTACATGGAACTTCAGTAACCAGCCACGGTTTTCCAAAATTTTTTAGGATGGGACTATAGACTTTTACTCCCGAGTTTTGCTACACATGAAATAAAATTTATTTTAGTGTAAAATCTGAGATATTTCTACTTGTATAAAATATGAAGATACTCATTGAATTAATTGGAAATATTTGGGTAACAAGCCTTTCATTAAAAAAAAAAAAATATGAGATCAGCATATGGCAACCTTTCAAATGTAGGTTTCCAACCTCCATTCTCCCAGAACGTTGGAAACTGGAGATGAGAAGTTATTTAATGTTCATGATAAAGGTTGGCTAGCAGGTTCAATAGCATGCAGCAACTATAGCAACAACAATCATAGAAGTATCAATAGAAATGATCCTGCCTTTAGTCATAATGCCACTGATAATTGATCCCTGAATCATCATTGAGAGTGTTGATTTTTATATTGTATCATATGTCCTTTTGATGGTTACAGTACTAAGCTTTTACAACCTGTCTTTTGTGATTTTAAAGTTAAGCATTTGATGCTTCTCAATAACGCCAACATTTTAGTTGGTCTTGACGGTAATTTTGTCCCTGCTACACCAAACGGTGCAGGCATAGACATAAACAGTTGAAGTTTCGATTCATAAAATCTAAATCTAAGACTCTCTGGCCAAACAGCATAGATTGAGTTTCAGAGCTTCATTGTTTTCAATTTTCACTAGTTTCAGCCCTTTACAAAGATTGATGATACTTATAAAACACTATCCTTGCTATTGCAAAATGTCCAAGCCTTACAAAACAAACTCTCTTCTTACCATTTATCGTACAAATTTTACTCTTCTTCCCTTCCTAATTACTTTTATAGGTTGTTTCCCCTGTTCATTTAAGTGATGGAAGTCTTTTTGCTCAATTTAGCAGAGTCAATACAGTGAGAATTAGTCTGTATCTAACCCTTACATGCTAGGTGTTATACTGCTGTAAATTCCAGCTCTGTAGATTTCTCCAGTCTGGGACATTTTCTATTTTTTAGCTTTTTTTAATAACACGAGTGCTGACAAATGTAATAGCGATGCAACCTATGGGGTGCTACAAATCATGGCTGTTATAGGGAGAGTTCCGCAGATTTCACGATTCTATCTTTTATAGGGATACTGCTAAGGACTTTGTTCATTATGTTACCATACGTCCTTCTTAGGCTTCGCTCCTGTGATAAATCTACTCAGTTCGAGGACCACAAACTGTTGTGCTTATCCTAAATCAATTAACTTGTTTTTAATCTTACTTTAAAAAAAAAAAAAGAAAAAAAGTTGCCATTCCGCCTCATATGGACCCTATATGACAGAGTAGAACCGCCCCATACAATTTCCAGCTGTAAGTCTTTATGGACGCAAACTGCCACATCTCTCTCCCCAGGAGCGGCTGGTGGGTTCAAACTGCCGATTTTCTGGTTAGCCGCCAAGGACAGTATTAATAAGTGGTCTGTTCTCTATTGTAACTAAGTAACTAGTCAAATCCGATTTTCAGTGTGAGGGGCCTGGGAATCTGTATTTTAAGTTACCTAAACCTGTTTAATCTGCAACTATGGTTAAGAAGATCTGTCATGAACTAAGTATATCCATTGTTAGGGAAGCTTTGTAATCACATACTTGCATCCTGTATGTGTCTCCACTTTTGTTTTACCAATTTCAAGATGTTATCTTGTTATATTTTATATATTTTACCAGACGTCTGGCATATTTTTGTAGTAAAGTATAATAGAGCACGATTGGTTTGAGCGGAGAGGACTATGCTCAAGAAGAAATTTGACTTTGGATCTTGATCTATGAATCCAGGGTACACAATTCTTTATGCTGTTTCCTCCATCAACAGACACGTTTAGAAGATAAATGATTATACATTTGTTCAAATTTTGCATGTCATTTTTTATACTAGTTGGAATCTACTCGATGGGAACTGGTTTAATATTTATTCAAATCTCAAACATAAATAATAAATGTTACGTGGTGTTTCCTAATAAAAATTGTATTTATAAAAAGTAATAGACTGGAATAGAACAAGACAAAAATATCTTGCACTTAATAATTGGTACAAGTGAAGCAATAGAGTTAAGAATAAATGGCAATCTAAATTATTTGCACTTCCTCTATAATAATATTGTTGATATTGCATAAAGCTACAAAATGTACATAAGATATACATGCACACAATGAAAAAGAATATTTAGTGAAATTGAAAAGAAATGTAATATATTTCAAAGTGATTAAGTAACAGGAAAAAAAAGGGGAATGTGTTTTCATCGTTTCATTGGTTTCAGTTACTATACTGCTTTCAAATAACAGAGAAAAATATTCTATTATGACAGTATCAATTAAGCCACGTACCTTATCATTTTACCATGAAAAGTATACTAGTCAAGGTAAAAGAGTTGGTGTTTTCAAAAACGGTATTTGTATTAAAGGGGATAGAGAAATATTGAGCTTCTATTTCAGGTTAAAAGCCTATTTGTATTTAACTGCCACTTTATAAAGTGGTCTTGTATCAGTAAAGCAGAAAACATTTGGAAGTGGTTACATATCACTCCTTAATGGACCTGGAATGCTAGACATTCTTTACTATGTACTTGGGATGGTTCCAAAATCACTGTTTAGGCCAGCTTCACATCAAAGGAAATTTTGCCCTTGCTTAACTCAACTGCTGAGCTAATTTTCAGGAAGAGGCTTCCAAAAAGGAAGAAAATAAAATAAATGAGAAAAACAGAAATGAAACAATCTGAGTCATTTTTTGTAGTTCTTTAGGGAAAGGGCTCCTTTATGGGGAACTTTAGCCAGTGTTACCCTTATATTTGATTGAGATGCACACAGCATGAAATCTAAAACCAGCAGAAGCTTCCTTGGTTTGTTATCAACCCAACCACATCAACCTCACCATGTTTTGTCACATTTTTTCCTGACAGCTTCATGCATGTCCTTAGAGAATCTGAAATTCATATGAAAGCCTGTAGTAGTTAAGGTGTATTATTGAGAGGCTGACTGTGCTTTCAGTTCTAATTGGAGACCAGGGACAAAACCCCTTTTCTTCTTATGCAAAGTTAATGCCTTTGTAACAAACTACGTATTGAGGCCCCGATGAGTGGTGAAAACGAATGTTTTCTTTTGGGAATATGTGTACTATACTTCCAGAGATGCACACTGTGCTCAATGAAGAAGCAGCCCACTTCTTACCAATTCAACCCCTCAAAATGATGAGATGCTTTGTTTCCCAGGGTGGTAATAACTGCTTCCAGAAGATTTTCATAGATTTGTTGGTTTAGTTGCCTATGTCTCCCACGCCCTTCTAGAAGTCTGTAGTTGTAAGTCACTGCCATAATATGATAGAGGACTCTGTCCCACACCAATAGGCCAGAGAGTACAATGGCTGAGTGGTCTTCAATGTTCCTCCATACACAGCCCACGCAAGAAAAATAGGGTGTGAAGGCTGAAGCCACTGGTCGCTAATTTCACAACCAGTTATAGATTCAAGACAAACACTAACGTCTTCTACCAACATCTAGGACTCTTAAGCTGTACCATGCACTAAGACCCTGTTGGAGGGTAAAAAACAACATATTCCGTGGGGAAGAGCTGATCTTCCCCTTCTAGGACAAAGCAAGTAACTGTTTAGTCAGTTAAGTAAATAGCTAATCCATCCAGACATGGAAAGGAGTCAGTCAAACTATAATTTAGAATTGATATTTTCAGATATTTTTCTCTAATATAGACTTTTGGTAATGCCACATCTTCAAATGATACTTAGAAAGTAAACATTTTAGAGGTGGCAGGATTAGCCTGGGTTCCTTTCCAATACATAAATATGTTAGTTTTTGACCAAGGGTATGTAAGCTCAGATATAGGAAATGAATTAGTTTCTGACAGTCAGGACTAAAACTCTAATCATTAAATAACTAGTTCACTGCCTCTCTTTCCGTTGCAACATGGTGCCTCACAAATAGCTAAACAACATTTTAATTTAATTAGAAACTTACTTTATTTTTTTCCTTTGTGTAATATGTCTAGAAAACTTTTAATAGACTTGAAAGCAATTATAAAACTCATCTCAAAGCTGGACTATGTTTTTTAAAAACATTGTAGATGGGGCGTTAACGTATCAAGAAAAAAAAAGATGTATACTTGCTGATATACATCTCAGATAGCTCTCAAAAGCAAATGCAACTAGCCCAAAGAAAGTTATAAAAACAAGCTTTTTTGAGAAAATAGTGTTTGTCTAATGATTCCAATTAAAGATGTTACCAAGATTAGCTACACACTTCAATAGTTATTGAAAAATGCCTTAAATATTTGCAACAATTGCTACTGGTTCATTAAGCAAAATTCACAAATGTTTCATACGCAGATAAAGAGTGGTCAGTAACAGACTAAAACATCTCTAAATCAAATATAGCTTCAAATAGCTTGACTGGAATAAGATACCATGGTAAGAAATCTAATATGGATTGAAACATGCTGTGAAAATGACATGCTTTGCATATACTTTTTAAAAAATCAAGAACTGAACGGCGTTTCTCAACCACACTAAGGTACTTGCAGCACAAAAGCAGAAATGGAAATAATATCCATTTTTTATAACTGGGGGGATTACTTTTTAAATATGTCATGAACAAAGTAAGGTAGCATTTGAAATGTATTTTTTCAGTAACGTCATTAATAAGACCTGCTTGGTTAAAGCCCCCAGAGTCATCACTTATGCTGTCCTGGAAGAGGAAGAATCTAAGAGCGACAGTGTACTGGGAAGTAAAGCTGAAGCAGGGTCTCTGGGTGGCGGAAACAGTTACCTCACCTGCTGCTGACCAAAAAGTTGACAGTTTGTGTCCAGAAGCACCTAGGAAGAAAATCCTGGTGATCTGCTTCTGAAAAAGCAGCCATTCAAAGCCCTGTTGTCATGGGTTGAATTGTGTCCCCCAAAATATGGATCAATTTGGCTGGGCCTTGGTTCCCAGTATTGTGTGGTTGTCCTCCCGTTTGTTTATTGTAATTTTATGTTAAAGTGGATTAGGGTGGGATTGTAACACTCTCACTAAGGTCACATCCCTGATCCAATGTAAGGGGAGTTTCCCTGGGGTATGGCCTGAACCACCTTTTACCTCTCAAGAGATAAAAAGCAAAGGGAAGCAAGCAGAGAGGGGGGGATATCATACCACCAAGAAAGCAGTGCCAGGAGCAGAGTGCGTCCTTTGGACCCAAGATCCCCGCGCAGAGAAACTCCTAGTCTGGGGGAAGATTGATGAGAAGGCCAATAGAGAGAGAGAAAGGCTTCCCCTGGAGGTGACAGCCTGAATTTCAACTTTTAGCCTACTTTACTGTCAGGAAATAAATTTATCTTTGTTAAAATGATCCACTTGTGGTCTTTCTGTTATAGCAGCACTAAAAAACCAAAACCAAACCCACTGCCGTCGAGTTGATTCTGACTCTATAGGACAGAGTAGAACTGCCCGTGGAGTTTCCAAGGAGCGCCTGGCGGATTCGAACTGCCGACCTTTTGGTTAGCAGCCACAGCACTTAACCACTACACCACGAGGGTTTCCGATAGCGGCACTATATGACTAAAATGCCTATGAAGCACAGTTCTACTTTGACACACATGAGGTCCCCATGATTCAGAGTCAACTTGATGATAACTGGTAAAACTGAAGCTCAAATAGTAATATTGAGGGAAGACATGTTGGTAAAAGAGAAAATAAAGTAGCTGATGAATTATTCACTGACTATTGTGTTTACATTTAAAAACATGGGACTTTAGGGATAGCTTAATGAAGTGTCACGGGATGGAATACCATCTTGATTCAAATGCGTTGGTTTACTTTTGTTGTGCACGTAGCAGCTCATAACCAGACCTACCACTCACAGGGGCTGACTCTGGGTCAAATCTGGCATGTCAGAAGCCTCATTTCGCAATTTCCCGGAGCTTTGAATTAAATCATCTTATTAGTAAGATCACAGAACCAATAATCAAATGGAAAATTTGATCGTCAGTGTAGGCCCTGATTCCCAGAAACTCCTAAAACCCTACCTGATGTCAGTGCTATCCTTAGACCAGGGTTTGTCTCTTAATAAACATTTGCTAATTTGCCTAGTTACCAGACTCATACGTCAGTTTCCTCTCTTAGAGGAGAGCTCTGCTCTAAACTCCAAGTTACCAAAACTGTATCTGGTTTTTTAATACATCCCTTCTCTGAAGGGCTAACTTTGCTTCCCATCCATCTTGGTACCACCTAATACTATTATGAATAAATTGACAAGGAGCCCTGGTGACTAGGTGGTTAAGAGCTATGGCTGCTAACCAAAAGGTCAGCAGTTCAAATCCACCAACCACTCCTTGGAAACTCTATGGGGCAGTTCTACTCTGTCCTATAGAATTCTGATGAGTCAGAATCAACATGTCAGCAATGAATTTATAAACACAAATCAAGTTTGCCTAACCGCCATTTGGAATCTCTTTTCATTGTATCATATTGAATAAACATACGGTAACCATATTTGTCCAAATTACTTCTTGAATTGACCACTGTACCTGTCTGTCATTTCTTGGATTAGCTTCCCTACTGAGGTAATTTTCCCTCAGATTTTAGTGTGTTTCAGAATGACATGGGGGATATCCTTTTAAAAGTGAAGATTTCTTGGAATTGCAAAAGATATTCTGATCAGTACATCAGAGATATGCCTCAGAAACCTACAGTTTTGACAAACATGCCACTTATTTCTTATGCATGTATTACCGCTATTAAATAAGAGAAAGTTACACTCTCTCTACACTGAGTTGACTTGCCATATATGAGAATATATTTTGATATCAGATGGGAATACGCTTCAAGGTTGTGAAAAGTATGGGTTAGGGCAATGATTTTTATTTCTACTGTATTTGGGGGGGGAGAATGACTTCCTTATGGCAGGTTGTTGTTGTTGTTAGGTGTCGTTAAGTCAGTTCCAACTCATAGCGACCGTATGTACCACAGAACAAAACACTCCCAAGTCCTGAGCCATCCTCACAATCGTTGTTATGCTTGAGCCCATTGTTGCAGACACTGTGACAATCCATCTCGTTGAGGGTCTTCCTCTTTTCTGCTGATCCTGTGCTTTACCAAGCATGATGCCCTTCTCCAGGGACTGATCCCTCATGACAACTTGTCCAAAATATGTGAGATGAAGTCTCACCATCCTTGCTTCTAAGGAGCATTCTGGTTGTACTTCTTCCAAGACAGATTTGTTCATTGTTTTGGCAGCCCATGGTATATTCAAAGTTCTTCGCCAATACCAAATTCAAAGGTGTCAATTCTTCTTCAATCTTTCTTATTCATTGTCCAGTTTTCACATGCATATGAGGCAATTGAAAACATCGCAGGTTGGGTCAGATACACCTTAGCCCTTAAGGTGACATCTTTACTTTTTAACACTTTAAAGAGAACTTTTGCAACTGCTTGCCCAGTGCTATGAGTCTTTTGACTTCTTGACTGCTGCTTCCTTGGGTGTTGATTGTGAATCCAAGTAAAATGAAATCCTTGACAACCTCAGTTTTTTCTCACTTTATCATGATATTGCTTATTGGCCCAGTTGTGAGGATTTTTGTTTTCTTTATGTTGAGGTGTAATCCTACTGAAGGCTGTGGTCTTTGATCTTCCTCAGTAAGTGCTTCAAGTCCTCTTCACTTTCAGCGAGCAAGATTTTGTCATCTGCATAACCTTGGTTGTTAATGAGTCTTCCTCCAACCCTGATGCCCCATTCTTCTTCATATAGTCCAGGTTCTCGGATTACTTGCTCAGCATACAGATTGAATAGGTATGGTGAAAGGACACAGCCGTGACACACATCTTTGCCGAATTTAAGCCATGCAGTATCCTCTTATTCTATTCAAACAACTGAGCCTTGATCTATGTACAGGTTTCTCATGAACACAATTAAGTGTTCCAGAATTCCCACTCTCCACAATGTTATCCATAATTTGTTATGATCCACATAGTCATATGCCTTTGCACAGCCAATAAAACACAGGTAAACATCTTTCTGTTATTCTCTGCTTTCAGTATGGATCCATCTGACATCAACAATGATATCCTTTGTTCCATGTCCTCTTCTAAATCCAGCTTGAATTTATGGCACTTCCCTGTGGATATACTGCTGTGGCCACTTTTGAATAATCCAGCAAAATTTTGCTTGCATGTGATATTAATGATATTGTTCCATAGTTTTCAAATTTGGTTGGATCACCTTTCTTTGGAATAAGGAATGCATATGGATCTTTTCCAGTTGGTTGGCCAGGAAGCTGTCTTCCAAATTTCTTGGCATAGATGAGTGAGCACTTTCAGCACTGCAATTTGAATTTGTTTGTTGAAACATCTCAATTGGTATTCCATCAATTCCCGGAGCCTTGTTTTTCGCCAGTGCCTTCAGTGTAGCTTGGACTTCTTCCTTCAGTACCAACGGTTCCTGATCATATATTACCTCCTCAAATGGTTGAACATCAACCAATTCTTTTTGTTATAGTGACTCTGTGTATTCTTTCCATCTTCTTTTGAAGCTTCCTGCATCGTTTAATATTTTCCCCATAGATTCCTTCAGTACTGCAACTCAAGGCTTGAATTTTTTGTTCAGTTCTTTCAGCTTGAGAAATGCTGAGCATGTTCTTCCCTTTTGGTTTTCTATCTCCAGGTCTTTGCACATGTCTTCATAATACTTTACTTTGTCTTCTTGAACCACTCTTTGGAATCTTTCGTTCAGCCCTTTGATTTCATTATGTAAGGTAGGCACAATTATTGTAATGAAATGCCAAGTCAGAGATTTCTGACCTGCAGAAATCTATGGAGATGGTTAATATTCGACTATATATTCCATAATGAGCTATGGTATTGGTGATTTCTACACAATCAAACAAAATAAAGGATTGATGATCGGGTAGTTGAGAGCCACTACACAAAAACAATGTTGTGACCTTTTCCCCAGTTTCTAGAAGTGAGTTCATTTTTAGACTTGGAATCCATTTCCTGAAGAGAAGACTGAGACTCCATGAGGAAAGACTCAGAAATACCAAGGCAAGTATGTATGGTAATAATTTCTCCAGTACTTCTCCAAGTGAGCATATGAATATTTACATGGACACTTACATGCTAGGGAGGAGCCAGATATACTGGGAACTGTAGGGAAACCCTGGTGGCATAGTGGTTAAGTGCTACTGCTGTTAATCAAGAGGTCAGCAGTTTGAATCCACCAGGCGCTCCTTGGAAACTCTACAGGGCAGTTCTACTCCATCCTATAGGGTCGCTATGAGTCAGCATTGACTCAACGGCAGTGGGTTTGGTTTGGTTTTTTGGTTGGACATAGAGTCCAAATGGCCTTGATACCTTAGGACTTGAAGCATTATTTTGGAACCTAGTTAATGTGGAGGATATAGGAGCCAGGACCAAGTCATGGTGGGTTCACTGAATTTATGGGACTGCCCAGAGTCCATTTCTCTACCTGTAGATATACATTTGGAATCAACATACTTGACATTTATAGCAGCAGTAAATCTCCCAATTCATGAACATGATATATCTTTCAATTTATATAGTTCTCTAATTTATCTCTATAAAGTTTTACAGTTTTCAGTGTAGAGATCTACAATTTTGTTAAATTCAATGCAAGTAATTTATAATTTTTATGCTACTCTAAGAAGTCTTGAGTGGTACAAAGGGTTAAGCCTTTGACTGCTAGCTGAGAGGTTAGTGAGTTCGAACTCACTCAGAGATGCCTCAGAAGATAGGCATGATGATCTGCTTCTAAAAGATTACAGCCTTCGAAATCCTGTGGAGTAGTTCTACTCTGCACACATGGGGTTGCCATGAGTTGGAACTGACTTGAAGGCAACTAACAACAGCATGCTACTCTAAATGGTACTTAAAAATACATTTATTATATTTAAATTTATATTTCAAACTATTTGGTGCTAGAATATAAAAATGAAATTTATTTTTGTGTTTTGAACTTGCATCCTGCCACCAGCCTATTTTCACTTATTATTTGATACATATTTTGTATATTCCTAAGGATTTTATACATAAATGATAATGACCTCTGATAATAAAGACAATTTTACCACTTTCTTTTCAATTACTCTGATGTTTCCTCATTTTCTTCTATTATTGTTTTGTCTAGGGCCTCCAGTACGACGTTTAATAGAAGCAGTGAGAGTCCACATCATTACCGGGTTTCTGATTTTTTTTTTTAAGTGTACTATAAAATGAAGGTTTATGGAACAAACCAGCTTCTCATTAAAGTTAGAATACATATTGTTTTACAACATTGGTTATCAACCCACAACAGGTCAACAACACTCTCCCTTCTCAACCTTGGGTACCCTATTACCAGCTTACCTGCCCCCTCCTGCCTTCTAGTCCTTCCCTTGGGCTGGTGTGCCCCTTTAGTCTCGTTTTGTTTATGGGCCTGTCTAATCTTTGGCTGAAGAGTGAACCTCAGGAGTGACTTCATTACTGAGCTAAAGGGGTGCTTGTTGACCATACTCTCGGGGTTTCTCCAGTACCTGTCAGACCAATAAGTCTGGTCTTTTTGTGTGATTTAGAATTTTGTTCTGCGTCTTTCTCCAGGTCTGTCTTGCACCCTCTATTGTAATCCCTGTCAGAGCATTCAGTGGTGGTAGCCCAGCACCATCTACTTGTTCTGGACTCAGACTGGTGGAGGTTGTGCTAGTTGTGGTTCATTAGTGCTTTGGACTAATCTTTCCATTGTGTCTTTAGTTTTTTTCTTTCTCCCTTGCTCCCGACGGAGTGAGACTGGTGGAGTATCTTAGATGGTCGCTCACAGGCTTTTAAGACCCCAGATGCTACTCACCAAGATTGAATGTAGAACATTTTCTTTATAAACTATGTTATGCCAATTGAGCTAGATGTTCCCTGAGACCACGGTCCCCACTGCCACCATCCCTGCAATTTCGTCCCTCAGGGAGTCCCTGTGGAGCATCCATGACCCTGCCTTGTATAAGCTGTGCTGGCATCCCCTGTGTACTGTGTTACCCTTCACCAGAATTATCACTTATCTATTGCCTATTTAGCGTTTTTCCATCCCCAACCCTGCCCTTCCACATAGCCATCAAAGATTGTTTCTTTTTATGTGTAAACATTTTCATGAGTTTTTATAGTTGTGATCGCATACAATATTTGTCCTTTTGTGACTAACTTATTTCACTCAGCATAATGCCCTCCAGATTCATCCACATTGTGAGATGCTTCACATATTCACCACTGTTCTTTATTGTTACGTAGTGCTCCACAGTGTGTATGTACCATAGTTTGTTTATTCATTCATCTGTTGATGGGCATCTGGGTTGTTTCCATCTCTTTGCTATTGTGAATAATGCTGCAATGAACATGGGTGTGCATATGTCTACTTATGTGACGGCTCTTATTTCTCTAGGATATATTCCTAGGAGTGAGATTGCCGGATCATATGATATTTCTACTTCTAGCTTTCTAAGGAAGCTCCATATGTGGTTGTACCATTTTGCGTTCCCAACAGGAGTGCATAAGAATTCCAATCTCACCACAGGCTCTCCAATGTTTGCTATTTTCTGGTTTTTTGATTAGTGCCAGTAATGACAAGGTGAGAAGGTGTCTCATTGTGGCTTAGATTTACATTTCTCTAACAGCTAGTGATCTTGAGTATTTCATCTTGTGTCTGTTAGTCCCTCGAATGTTTTCTTTGGTGAAGTGTCTATTCATGTCCTTTGCCCATTTTTTATTTGAGTTTTTTGTATTTTTGTTGTAGAGGTGTTGGATTTTCCAGTACATTTTAGAGATTAGGCCTTTGTCAGATTTGTAATAGCCAAAGATTTTTTCCCAGTCTGTAGGTTCTCTTTTTACTCTTTCGGTGAAGTCTTTTGATGAACGTAAGTGTTTAATTTTTGAAGGATCTCATTTATCTAGCTTATCTTCTTGAGTTTCTGTGTTAATTATGGTTTGTATCCTGTTAATTCTGTGTATTAGGGCCTCTAGATTTATCTTATTTTTTCTTCTATGAATTTCATAGTATTTGGCTTTATATTTAGATATTTGATACATTTTTAATTAGTTTTTGTGTATGGCATGAGGTAAGAGTCCTGTTTCATTTTTTTGCAGATGGACATCCAGTTTTGCCAGCCCCATTTGTTAAAAAGACTTTCTTTGCCCCATTTGTTGGACTTTGGACCCTTGTTAAAGATCAGGTGACCGTAGGTGGGTAGATTTACATCTGGGTTCTCAATTCTGTCCCATTAGTGAATGTATCTGTCATTGTACCAGTACCAGGCCATTTTGACTACTGTAGCTGTATAGTAGATTCTGAGGTCAGGTAGTGCAAGTCCTCCTATTTTTTCTTTCAATAGTGCTTTACTTATCCAGGGACTCTTCCCTTTCCATATAAAGTTAATGATGAGTTTTTCCATCTCTTTAAATAATGTTGTTGGTATTTGGATCAGAATTGCATTGTGTTTGTAAATCACTTTGGGTAGAATTGCCATCTTCACAATGTTGAATCTACTTATCCATGAGCATGGTATGTTTTCCGTTTATGTAGATCTCTTTTGGCTTCTTGCAGTAGTGTTTTGTAGTTTTCTTTTTATAGGTCCTTACATCCTTGTTTAGATTTATATCTAAATATTTTGTTTTTTTAAACCTGTAACCATAGAGTCAATTCCAACTCATAGCAACCCTATAGGAGTGAGTAGAACTCCCCCATAGGGTTTCCAAGGAGTGGCTGGTGGTTTCAAACTGTTGACCTTTTGGTTAGCAGCCATATGCTTAACCACTACGCCACGAGGGTTCAGTGCTATGCTAGCCAAAGGGTTGGTAGTTTAAATCCACCAGGTGCTCCTTGGAAACTCTATGGGAGCAGTTCTACTCTGTCCTATAGGGTTGCTATGAATCAGAATCGACTTGATAGCAGCGGGTTTGTTTTAGGGGCTATTATAAATGGTGTCGTTTTCCTGATTTCCTTTTCATCGTTCTCTTTATCAGAATTCAACTATTTTTCTATATTTATCTTGTATTTTACTAATCTGCTGAATCTTCTTATTAGTTCTAGTAGTTTTCTCCTGGGGTCTTTTGGGTTTTCCGTGTATAGTATCCTATCATCCACAAATAGGGACAGTTTTACTTCTTCATTGCCAATTTGGATGCTCTTTATTTCTTTTTCTTACCTTATTGCTCTAGCTAGGACTTCCAGTAGAATGTTAAATAGGAGTGGTGATAAAGCCCATCCTCATCTTGTTCCTGTTCTCAAGGGAAGTGTTTTCCCCTCCCTCCATTAAGAATGATGTTAGCTGTTGGTTTTGTATAACCAAAAACCAAAACCATTGTTATCAAGTTGATTCCGACTCATAGAGACTCTATAGGACAGCATAGAACTGCCCCTTTGTGTTTCCAAGGAGTGCCTGGTGGAATCGAACTGCCGACATTTTTAGTTAGCAGCTGCAGCTCTTAACCACTACGCTACCAGTGTTCTCCGTATAGATGCCATTTATTATGTCGAGGATTTCCCGTCTACACCTATTTTATTGAGAGCTGTTATCAGGAATGGATATTGGATTTTGTCATGCCTTTCCTGCATCAATTGAGATAATCATGTGATTCTTTTATTTCTCTGGTGGATTAAATTAATTAGTTTTCTAACGTTGAACCATCCTTGCATGCCTGGGATGAATCCTACTTGGTTGTGGTGTATTATTTTTTTGGTATGATGCTGCATTCTATTGGCTAGAATTTTGTTGAGAATTTTTGCATCTATATTCATGAGATACTGGTCTGTAATTTTCTTTTCTGTGATGTCTTTGCCTGGCCTTGGTATTAGGGTTATGCTGGCTTTCATAGAATGAATTTGAAAGTACCCCTTCCTTTTCTATATTCTGAAATAGTTTGAGTAGTACTGGTGTAAGCTCTTCTCTGAATGTTTGGTGTAATTCTCCAGTGAAACCATCTGGGTCACAGCTTTTTTTTGGTTGGGAAATTTTTTTTTTTTTTTTAGCTTTTCAATCTCTTCTCTTTTTATGTGTCCAGATTTTCAACATCATTTTGTGTTAGTTTGGATAGGTAGTGTGCTTCTAGAAATTTGTCTATTTCCTCTAGGATTACAAATTTGTTCGAGTATAGTTTTTCATAACACTCTGCTATGATTCTTTTTATTTCAGTTGGGTCTGCTGTAATGACCCCCATTTCATTTTGTATTTTGGTTATTTGTGTCCTCTCCTGTTTTCCTTTTGTCAGTTTGGCCAGTGGTTTGTTGATTTTGTTGATCTTTTCAAAGAACCAACTTTTGGTTTGGTTGATTTTTTCTGTTGTTTTTCCATTCTCGATTTTTTTTTTTCTTGCTCTGATCTTTATTATTTCCTTTCTTCTGGTGGCTTATGTTTCTTTTGCTCTTCCGTATTTGTCTGAGTTGGGTAGCTAATATTTGGATTTTGTCCCTTTCTTCTTTTTGATGTGTGCATCTGTTGCTATAAATTGACCTCCAGCACTACCTTTGCTGTGTCCCAAAGGTTTTGGTATGATGTGTTTTCATTCTTGTTTGATTCTATGAATTTTTGACTCTGTCTTTGATTTCCTCTGTTACCCAATGGTTTTCAATCAGGGTGCTATTCAGTTTCCATGTAATTGATTTTTTCCTTGCTCTTTCTGTTGTCAATTTCTGCTTTGATGGTGTTGTGATCAGAGAAGATGCTTTGTAATATCTCAATATTTTGAATTTTGTTGACAGTTGCTTTATGGCCTAAGATGTGTTCTATTCTGGAGAATGTTCCATGTGCATTGGAAAAGAAAGTGAACTTTGCAGATGTTGGGTGGAGTGTTCTATATATGTCTATGAGTTCAAGTTGGCTGATTATGGCCTTTAGATGTTCTGTAACTTTTTTGAGTTTGTTTCTAGATGTTCTGTCCTTTCCGAAAGTGGTGTGTTCAAGCCTCATACTATTATTGTGGAATTGTCAATTTCTCTTTTCAGTGTTGTTAGCAGTTTTTTTTAATGCATTTTGGAGCCCTGTCATTGGGTTCATAGATATTTATTATGGCTATATCTTCATGATAGGCCATCCCCTTAATCATTATATTGTGCCTTTGTCTTTTACAGTGAATTTTGTTGTAAAGCTATTTTATCTGAGAGTAGTATTGCCATGCCTGCTCTTTTTTGGTAGCTGTCTGCTTGATATATTTTTTTCCTATCCTTTGATTTTTAATAAATTTATGTCTCTGTTTCTAAGGTGTGTTTCTTGTAGACAACATATTGATGGATCCTGTTTTTTAATCCATTCTGTCACTCTCTGTTTCTTTATGAGTGCATGTAGGTCATTTACATTCAGCATAATTATTAATAGGTATGAGTTTATTGCTGTCATTTTGTAGTGCTTTTTTTTGTGGTGCTGATGTTTTCTTTGTTCCTCTTACTCTTCTGCTAAATTCCCTTTGTTTGTGTTTTCTTTTTTTCCATTTCTTTCTTTTTTTTTTGTACATTTTGTTTTAACTGAGACTTTATGTTTTTCTTCTTTATTTTGATGAGTACGTCTGTTTCTTTGTGCTTACCTTGAAATTTACCCTTACCTTCCTAGGCTTGAACCAGCCTATTATTACTTCGTGTCACCTTGCCTTCCTCTCCTTTAGAAAATTCTATACCTATACCATATATTCCCTTGTATTGTTCTGGCATTGTTTTCATTTACAGATTAACTTCTCTGTTGTAAATCTTTTGGCTTTGAATAGGACTTGAGAGCTCATTTCCTAGTTTGATATCTGGCTGGTACAATCTCGCATCCTAGATTTAGGCTGTGGTCTGATGTTGTTTGTTTTCAAATGGAAGGACTTCCTTTAATAATTTTTGTAAGTTTGATTTGGTTTTTATACATTCCCTTAATTTCTGTTTATCTAGAAATGTCCTTATTTCACCATCAAATTTGAAAGAGAGTTTTGCAAGATGTATTATTCCTGGTTGGCAATTTTTTTTCTTTCAAGATTTTATATATATCATCCCATTGCCTTCTTACCTGCATGGTTTCTGTCAAGTCATCATAGTTTAGTCTTATTACTTCCCCTCTGTATGTGGCTTTTCATTTTTCTCAAGCTGCTCTCAGGATTCTTTCTTTGTCTTTGGTTTTAGGGAGTGTGATTATGATATGCCTGGATGATTTTCTTTTAGGGTGTATCTTACATGGAGTTCGTTGAGTCTTGGATGGTCAACTTTTCCTCTTTCATGATATTAGGGAAGTTTTCTATCAACAATTCTTCGATGATCCTCTCTGTGTTTTCTGTTTTCTTCCTCTGTTCTGGAACTCAGATCATGCTCAAATTTTTGCTTTTGATTTTACCCACATCACTGTCAGGGTTTCTTCATTCTTTTTTCTGATTCTTCCTCAAACAAAGTGGTATCCAAGTATTTGTCTTCAATTTTGCCCATCCTGTTTTTCCAGCGTTTCAGACCTATTCCTCAGACCTTCTATGTCATTGTCCATTTCTGAGATCTTGTTGCTTATCTTTTGAATTTCTAATTATTGTTTTTGTATGATTTTAGTTTGAATTTATTTTGACACTTAGTTCCTGCATTATTTTCCTGATTCTTCCATTTTTTATCTGTATTTTTCATGAATTTCTCTTCCTTTTCCAAGAATTTGTCTATTTTTCCCTCATTTTTGTCTGATTTTTGCTTCAACTGTTGGGTAGCTCTGAATACTAGAGATTAGAATTCCATATCAGGTAGTTCCAGTGCCTTTTCTTCTACTGGAAAGTCATCTGGTGTTTTATTTTGGACTTTTTTTTGAAACTTCCTATCCTTTTTTATATGTTTAGATATTGTTTCCTGTCTTTGGGACATTTCAGTAGTTATTTTCTTCATTTATTAATTGTATATTTGTTTGTTTCATTCTGCTTTTTCATTTTATTTGGTTATGTCATGTCTGAGCAGGCAGCCTGTGCATTCTTTATTGTTTGCTCATCTTTGGGTGGTATATTTTTCACCTCCTGGTCCACTGGGCAGGGCCACTTATTCAGCTAAGCTGCAGCAGGGCAGGTCCAGCTGAAGGGGAGGGGTTGGGATGAGTTGTTTATGGCACATACAGGAGCTGACAGTTTGAGCTGAGGGTCAGTGCAGGGCAGGTTTATCTACTAGGCCTTGTCTGTGCTGCTCAGGGCTGTGATGTTCATCACACATTGCAGATATGCAGGAGGGAGGGGGAGGGCGAAGGTTGTGATGTGTAGAGCTAGGTTGGGTACAGGAAAGAAGAGAGAGAGGGGAGTGATACTGTAGACAAAAAAAAAGTGCTGAGGGCGCCTGGCATTGGAGTGGAGAGACTAGAAACCTAGAAATGAAGAAAAACAAAATGGAAAAAATAAATTAAAAAAGCAAATCTGGAAAAATACCCTCAAGGGATCCCAGCAATGTAGCTGCTCAGACCTGGGAAGTGGCTCCCTAGGCAAGCAGTACAGCCTGGCTAGAAGGGGCCAAGATGGCACACAGTGTCAGGTATTCAGGAGACAGAAAATGAAGGTAAGTAGAAAAAGATGGAAAACTAAGAAATTAAGAAAAATTAAAAAAGGGAAAAAGAGAAAACAAAGAAACATAAAAGAAAAATAAATTTTAAAAAAGCTACCAGGGATCCCACCACTGAAAAAGCCACCAGGGATCCCACCTGCATGGTGGCATGGACTGGGGAGCAGTTCCCCAGCCTAAGCAGCACTTCACAGCCTGCCAAGAGGGAACAATGATGGCACAGAGAGGCAGGTGTTGGAGAGAAAGGAGGTGAGAGGCAGGGAAAAAAACAAAAAAAAGTGGAAAAAAGCAACACCAGCAACCAAGAACTGGCACTGAAGGAGCCAACTGGTGTGGGTGGGGCGGATCTGCATGGCATAGACCTGGCACCTCCAGGGCGGTGGTCCCTAGGTCTGTTCAGGGAGGCAGCAGGTTGGTGAAAGGACAGAAATGGTGGGTTGGCCCACAGGGAAGCAGCAGAGTCTGAGCAATGGGAAGAATGGTTGAGTGTGTCACTGGTTACCAGGTGCTCTGTTTTCTTCTGGGAGCTCCCTGAATCTGATTTCCTGAAATTTCTGTCCACTAATCTCAAACAGGAGTACAAGATGGTGAATCTATTCTGCATTAGCTGATAGGTGACATTCACTCATATCTCTCCTGGCTTTCTGTTCTCTGTCAGTTTTGTTATTCCGTTCGATGCTTGGTTGAGTTCTTTATCTCTTCATTTGACGCTTAGGCTTGGAGGATTGACTTTTGTCTCTGTTTTACTTAGTTTTTTGGGTCTTTGCTCTAGAGAAATGGCTTGGTGCTTCTGTGTGTAGCCCTGTGTTGGACCTGCCTTGTTTCTCATTTTAAGTACAATATTAGCTAAACATTTTTTTGTAGGCACATTTTATCAGTTGAGAAAGTTCTCTCTATTTCTAATTTGCTAATGTTTATTGCAAATGCTTAGTGAATTTTGGCAAATGTTTTTTCTGCAATTATTAAGATGATTATATGGATTTTTTTGTTCTGTCAACATTGTAAAACATATTGATTTGTGAATGTCAAACAACTTTGACTTTCTGAGATAAAAATCAGTCTGTCATTTTGATAAAATATCCTACAGAAGACTCCTGATCAATAGGGGAGAACTGCAAAGCAGAATTTCAAATTCTCATAGACTGCAGACTTTCTGGAGCCCTGGAGGCAGGACAAACCCATGAAACTATTGTCTTGAGATGATCTTTAAACCTTAAACCAAAAACACCCCCCGAAGTCTTCTTAATAACCAAGCAACAGTTTAGTGGACTAAACCAAACCAAACCCATTGCCATCAAGTCAACTCCACTCCTAGTGACCCGGTGGGACAGAGTAGAACTGTTCCATATGGTTTCCAAGGGGTGGCTGGTGAATTCGAACCTCTGAACTTTTGGTTAGCAACCTAGCTTTTAACCACTTCTCCACCAGGGCTCCTTAACTTACTAGGGCTTCTTAAAAAGGTTGCCAGGAAAAATGTTTTACATTCATACAGAATCCAGAGTTTCTGGAACCATAGATGCTGGATGAGCCCCTGAAAGTATTGCCCTGAGATAATCTTTAAACCTTAGACCAAAAATATCCCCTGAAGTCTTCTTAAAACCAAACAGCAGTTTAGCTTAATTAGTAAAGACTGTCTGCCTTGAGCACTGTGCTTTTTTAAGATCTGTCTATATGGGATCAAATGGACAACTGTAACTGGAAAGATTTAATAGGAACCTTAGAAGACTATTTGGAAAATGAGGGTAAGAATGGTTGCACCACTTGAAGAATGTAATCAATGTCACTGAATTGTACATATAAAAACTGTCGAATTGGTATACAACAGCAACAAAAAAGAAAAAATCTACATGATCATGATGTATTTTATTCTTACATATTAATGAATTTGATTTGCTAATATTTTGGATTTATGTTCATGAATGATAGTTGTAATTTCTTTTTTTTAATATCTTTGTCAGGTTTTGGTATTAATACCATATTGATATTGGTATCATATAAAATGACTGGAATGTGTTTCCTGCTCCTCAAATTTCTTAAAGAGCCTGAGTAAGATTGTTATTTCTTTCTTAGTTTTTTTGATAAATTTCACCTAAAAAACTATCTCTACAAAATGTTTATTTAGTGGAAAGATTTTTAATTAAAAATTAAAATTCTTTTATAAATGTAGGGTTATTAAGTGTAGTTATCTGTCTCCAGTCCCTGGTTTCACAGATTTCACTCAGTTCAGTAGCCCTGAATTCTGATTCCTGCCTCCTAAGGTCAACAAGATTGCCATGCTCTGGATGTACTCCACCTCCTTAGACATCTTATCTTCCAAGTCTTCTCCCAGGAGGAAATGCATCCCACCATTGTCCAAGATTACTCTAAGTAGCCCTTTCAAGTGATTTCATTTTACTTGGAAATAAATTGCCTACTTTCTCCTCCACTGCCTCCTAGAAGTTAAACTCCTTAAAGGAAAAGACTGTGTCCCCTTTACCACCACATACAAAAATTTAGAAAATAAATATCACATAGAGTTTATAGTTTCTCAATAAATATTTAGAGAAATAAAGAGAAACAGAGAGGAGGAAAGAAGCAGAGTAAGATGAAAGGAGTAGAGAGAGAGACTGGGCATGGTTTGAAAGACAGTGCAGAGACAAAAGGAGAAAGCTAAATTTTGGTGGTGATGGGGCAAAAGAAATCGACCAAGGATGAATAGAAAAATAAATAAATAATGCATTGAAGGTTCAAGACATTAGTAATGCAGTAGTGTTTCTGAAATTATAATTCTTGTAAGTTCCTGGAAAAACTGCTTAAGCTCTATCAGTCTTAGGTTTGCCCCGTATAATATACATTGATTGGACTTTTATAATGGTATTCCTGTAATTAATTTTATTTGACAATTTGTGTTCACTTTTTGCTACAGTTCCAAAAAAAGTTAGATTGAACAATATAAGCTTACCAATGTTTGATCTTTATGTACCTACAAGAAAAGTAATTTTATATGCTTTGATTTAATACATTAATTCAAGGTTTTATTTATCTCGTTCTTCCTTGACAAAAGAAGGTAATTTTATGGGCAAAAAAGTTTGTCATCTGAGCTGAAGTAAAACTGTGGTAGAACATCTGCTAGTTTTGTGACCTGGTGTATTTAACTCTATAAGTGTCATTTTCTTTGTCTATGAAACGAAGGTAAAAAGACTACCTATTTCATGGGGTAGTTTTGAGGATGTAAAGAGCTTGGCATGGTGCCTTACATATAGAAAGCACTCAGTAAATGTTAACTACAATTAATATTACCAATATTAGTATGAGATGATTTTGTCCATTATAATATCCTGCCAAGGATTGTTAAAAACCAATTGCAATCCATTATTTACTTGTATGTTTATGAGAATCTTTTTTTTCCAAATAAAAAAATCTTCACACTTTTATCGTAGTCATTTACAAATGGACTCTACCATTTATTTCATGGTATTCTGTACATACAATTTGTCCCTGAGTGAATGTTGACATTCTGAGTGCAAAGATTAATAGAAAACAAATCTAAAATGCATATAATACAAAGTATCAATATTCTTCATTTATCTAAGTCCCATGTGAGTCCATAAGAAAAATGCCAACACTACAATAAAGAAATAGGCAAAGTATGAACAAGCGATACCTAAAAGGAAACTGCAAATAAAAGTAAACACTTAAAATATTTTTATTGCCTTAAACAATAAAATATACTATTAAAGCCACTGTAAAGCATGATTTTAACTGCCAAATTGATATAATTAAACATAAAATATTACTGTAAATAGTAATTCCCCACGTTAGTAAGAACACAGGAAAATAGACACCTATATGCTGATAGCAAAGTTGCAAATTAATGTAAACTTTATGGACGGCAGTTGTGGAACATTACAAATGTTTAAACCTTTTGACCGAGAAATACCACCTCTAGAAATACAGCCTAAGCCAATAAGAAAGTTTTTCACAACATTTTATAACATGAGTAAAAATAAATGATAGCTTAAATGTTTAGCAAGAGACAATTGGTTATATAAATTAACATAAAGTCAGGAAAGTGAGAATTTAGAATGTGTACATATTACATAGTAATATGTAGTAACAAGAACAAATGTTCAAATAACAATAATATAACGTAGTATAGAATCAGTGGTTATGAGCCCGGCTGCAGTTTGAATCCACCAGCTGCTTGCTCCTTGGAAACCCTATGGGGCAGTTCTACTCTGTCCTATAGGATTGCTATGAGTCAGAATAGACTCAAGGGCAACAGGTTTGGTTTATATAGATGATTGTTTTATTAATGCTATGTTTGAGTAGTGAAATAACAGCATGTTTTCCTCTTCCTCGTATACTTCAGTATTTCATAATAAATATATATATTTTTTAATAACTGAGTAATTCAGACATGCATATTTATTTTCAGTAGTAAGAATTCTGGAGGCTTTCTGATTCTCTCTCAACATAACAGCTATTTTAATAAAATTGTAATGAGACTTCTATAGTATTTGTTTAATATTGATTACTTGTTAGGGAAGATGTTTAAGAAGTCAAAATTTCTGCCTTCATCTAACTGAGGAAAAGTAAATGGTAATCCCATTAGTGCACTGCAATATATTAAAAGGGGAAGTGCCCTGCTAGCCTGAGGGAGTGGTTTGGAGTGGGCAGTATCATTAATAAGATCAACAATGGTTGTACTGGAAAATCATAGAATCATCTGAAGAGTAAAAAGTGAAGGAAAAAGCAACATTAGCATAAATGGGCTGCCTGTTAGAAAACTGCACATTATTTTTATAAGGTGACTGCTTAATCCAGTTTTACCAAAAATGTCTTAGTAACCAAACAATTAATCTACTGGCATGGAGTTTCCATTAAGGATGGAGGTATGTGTCAGGGGAACATGCAGTTTGTGTGACTCTGCTTTGGATTATAACTGACTTTTATGGTATATTACTAATTGTACATTACGAGAGGTTGATAATAATAAACATGTTCCTTTGGACAAGATTATTCTTCTGAGATGCATTTTTAATATTTCACAGAATGTATTAGTTTCACATTGCAAAAATATTCACATTTTGCAAAAAAATTATATACCTTGATCAAATCAGATGATATTTTTCACAAATAATAGGAGTTAGAGATCATAACCTATTCAATTTCCTAACTTATAAATTGAGATAAAGTACTTTACATATTAGAAAACAATTGTAAGGATTATATAAAATCATGTATTATAAAGCTCTTAGCACTGTTTCCCTCAAGCATTTTTATCAGAATTACCAATTTCTTTTGAAGTCATTTATTTGTTTTGTTTTTTTTTTTTTAACGTCAATATACACCTTCAAACATTTAACACTGTAAAAGAAAAATTAGTAACAAACAGTCCTCATGTAAAACTTGAGTCTCAATTGTTCTATGCTGGTAAGAAGGGTGGATAGCTATAACTGACGAACGACTCTCTTTTTTTTTCAAAAGTGAGGGTCTCTCTCTTTCCCTGCCTCTTACCCCTACTCCCTTTCTGTTTCTCTGTTTCTTTCTCTCTCTCACATACTGTCATGGAAGGAGTTATGTCTACAAAAAATGTGTCTGTCAACTTGGTTAAGTCGTGATTCCCAGTATTGTGTGGTTGTCCTCCATTTTGTGATTGTAATTTTATGTTTAAGAGGATTAGGGTGGAATTGTAACACCTTTACCAGGGCACATCCCTGATCCAAAGTAAAAGTAGTCTCCCTAGGGTGTAGCCTGCACCATCTATTATCTCTCAAGAGAAAAAAGGAAAGGTAAGCGAGCACAGAGTTGGGGGCCTCATAGAGAAAAGAAAGCCGCAGCGGGAGCAGAGCGCATCCTTTGGACCTGGGGTCCCTGCGCTTGAGAAGCTCTTCTGCCAGGAAGAGGTTGATTACAAGGATTCTTCCTCCAGAGCCAACAGAGAGAGAAAGCTGTCCCCTGGAGCTGATGCCCTGAATTTGGACTTTAGCCTACTAGACTGTGAGACAATAAATTTCTCTTTGTTAAAGCCATCCACTTGTGGTATTTCTGTTAGAGCAGCACTAGGTGACTAAGACACACACAAACACACAAGTACAGTGGACAGTAATACCCACCCCAAGAAACCAGAAATTATAAACTGAACATGACTGATCTCAGAGTCAGTGTGGAGTAGTGTGTGGGCACTATCTGTATGTAGTGAGTGATGGGAAAGAGTTCCTTATAAATAGGTACTTTTCTGGGAGTGGATCAGAAATCCCAAGTACCCTGCCTCTCCCCACATGCTCATAGAAGATAATGTTTACCATAAATTTCAAAAACAATGCTGAAATGCAAGGAAGCAGTTCTCTACTTGATGCCATATAAACTCACATTGAGGAGTAAAAAGGAATCATGTCTTTCTTACCCACATGTTGAAAGAATAAATGTGTAGAAATTTTAATTCATTTGATCCTCCTAAAGGGGGAAACATATAAAGTGTTTATAACCACTAAAATTAACCAAAATTACTGAGATATTTATGAAAAAGTTTTGGAATACAATGCTACATTATTCATAGATTAATGTTCAGACTAGGAGCTCTTGTATAATATGTAGAATACTTCTCTAAGCAAAACTTTAATAACAGTAAACCAAACCAAACCCAAACCCAGTGCCGTCGAGTTGATTCCAATTCATACCAACCCTATAGGACAGAGTAGAACTGCCCCCATAGAGTTTCCAAGGAGCGCCTGGAGGATTCGAACTGCGGACCCCTTAGTTAGTAGCCATAGCACTTAATCACTACGCCACCAGGGTTTCCTTAATCATAGTGCCGCAAGTTAATTTTTCCTATGCTCTGAAAAATTGGTTAATTCTCAGACATGTCATTTTCTCCTATCTACAGAACTCAGTATTCACTTTCACATAGTTCTTTTCTTAAATCATATACTCTATCATATAATCTTTGACATGTATGTAAAAGCACATGCTTCCTACAACTATTGGTTAAAATGGCAGAACATATTTTATAAAAGTTCTGCACATTTTTTCTAAATACTTAACTTAGAATTAAAATAAAAAGTAAACCAAAAAAGTATAATTGTTGAGTGTTTTGACTTAGAATAACAATATAAATTGTGTATATTAAGGAGAAATAACATTTATTTAACTCAGTTTGTCAACATAGTTCACAAGATTATCTTCATCGTTGAATAACTCCAGCCTCACCTTAATCATTAACCCTATGGCTCACTATATTGAGTCAAAACGTTACTAAAGTAGTGTGCACATCCCTCTGCTTCAAATGAACTCTCCCCCATCCTTCACCCAGTTAACTACTGTGTTGCCTCAATCTTCTAATTCCTAATTCCCTTCCTATTAAAATCAATCACCACCACTCATATGAGCCTTGCCTAACATCAGTATTTATTCCAATTCCCCATATTGTGTTTTTCAATAATACCATGAGACTCTCTTTTCTAGCAATTGCACATTCTTTTATGTTAATTTCTGATCAATATTTATGTCTCTTTCTAGATGTTAAGCTCCTTGAGGTATCATGTCTTTGTTTTTTTAAACCAACCATCAAAACTCCAGCATCTAATAAAATAACTGACATACAGATAAAAACCCAGTGACATACTGATAAAAAAAGTGACCTCTAAATATTTTTAAATTAATTCAATACTACCTTGTATTTTTCAAGAGAGTTTTGCCTTCAATATCTTATTTCAATTCTCGGTAGAAGAGAGAACTAATTTCTCCCAATCCAAAATGCGCACAGGACCATTCTAGCTACAATAATGAGACTTAGATTGGTATTCACTAATAATATCAATATCATTACATAATACTAATGTGGAAAAGCTGTTTGTTTGATAAACTTTTCCAGTGTAAGTGCTATTTCTGAAGCAAAAACCTTCCGTTGCTGCCTTATTCCCTTCATGGGCCAACTGTGAACCTTTCTGTACATTGTCCTGCTGACAGTGAAGTGGCTATATTTACTCAGATTTGAGGATTATTCTACTCTTTTTAATTTTTTAAAATAAATCCTTTTTTCTCTGTTCATATTGGATAATTTATGTCTATTAATGTTCAAGTCAACTAACCCTTTCTTCTGTAGTCTCCAAGCCGTTGGTAAATCCATCTAGTAATTTTTTTCATTTCAAATATACTTTTCAGTTGTAGAATTCCCCCCCTTTTTTTTAATAGTTTACATTTCTCTGATAAGATTCTTTATTTCTTAAACATTATTAAAATTAATCCAAAAGCATTTTCATTGTAGAATTAAAGAAAAACATTCCCTTCAATCAGGGATTGGCAATTTTTTCCTTAAAGTCCAGATAGTAAATAATTTTGACTTTATTAGCTATATATGGCCTCTATCTCACCACCCATCTGTCATTTGTCATACTGTGGCTTCTGTGTTACTGTGATGTTAGAAGCTATGCCACCGGTGGGTGGGCAGGTTTCAGAAGAGCTTCCAGATTAAGACAGACTAAGAAAAAAAGGCCTGGCTATTTAATTCCAAAAATGAGCCAATGAAAACTCTATGGATCACAGCAGACTATTGTCTCATACAGTTGGAAGATGAACCCTCTGAGTTGGAAAGCACATGACATACACAGTGGCTACAACAATAAACTTGAGTGAAAAATGTTCATGAAGATGGTGCAGAACTGGGCAAGGTTTCCTTCTGTTGTACGTGAGGTCACTGTGAGTCACAGCTGACTCAGTGGCAACTACAAACAACATGGTCCCATCACATGTTCTTCTACTTTTTTTTTTTTTTAACAACTGGCTTAAAATGTAAAAACAATTGTTAGCTTGCCCATCTTTCAAAAATCAGGCCATGGCCCACAGGCTGTAGATTGCTGCTTCCTGCTCTAAATCTTTCAAAAATTGCAGCCATGAGTCTTCATTGGCATAAACCTTTATCTGTAATTCTATAAATGTGTCTTTTATAGATTGGAATATCATATACATTACTTATTATTCTATGCTCAGGGTTTGGTCATAGAATTTAATGGTTAAGGGGAAAGGGATCGTTCTTAGAGTGTTATGTTACAGTTTCTAGCTTTGTCATACATATGTAATCTTGCCAAAGTTTTTAAATTTGAGTCAACAGATAAGCATTTATCAACACTTATTGCACCACTTTTCAAACTTTGGCAAACACATTCGCTTGGGAGATTTGTTTAAAATGCAAGTGCCAATATACTACTTTTGAAATCTGCTATCACATTTGTTCCAAGGACATCATTGAAACATTGTTCACTGGATCATACAGGTTCCCTCTACAATATTTTAAAAATAAAATATGCTTCAAAATTAACTGTCAAAAACTTTTCTTGTCCTTCATGAATGGGTAATTTCTCTTCTTACAGGGTATAATACATAAGGATCACCAAAGTGTCACTAAAAAGAAAATCAGCAGTATCATGATATCTTTTCCCATATATATACAGAGCTGCCCCTAAACCCAATGAGCTGACCCTAAAAAAAAAAAAATTTTTTTTTTTTTTTTTTGCCCTAGAGTACCACAAATCAGTAACATGAGCCAGGATCCATTTTCCAAGACAATGGTTCAGAAAACAGATTTGATGGGGAAGAAGAGGACTTAAAACATTTGTGATAAAGGCCTATACAAAGAAAACTACAAGACACTACTGTAAGAAACCAAAAGAGACCTATATTAGTGGAAAAACATACTGTGCTCATGGATAGGAAAACTCAATATGGTAAAAATGTTTGTTCTACCCAAAGCTATCTGTAGATACCATACAATTCCAATCCAAATTCCAACATTTTTTAATGAGATGAAGAAACAAATCACCAAGTTCATATGGAAGGGAAAGAGTCCCCAGATAAGTAAAGTATTACTGAAAAAGAACAAAGTGGGAGAAACACTATCTGATTTTAAAACGTATTATACTACCACAGTGGTCAAAACAGCCTGGTACTGGTATAACAACAGATAATAGACTGATGGAACAGAATTGAGAATCCAGACATATATCCATCCACATATGAGCAGCTGGTAACTGACAAAGGCCCAAAATCTGTTAAGTGGGGAAAAGACAGTCTCTTTAACAAATGGTGCTGGCATAATTGGGTATCCATCTGCAAAAAAAGGAAACAAGACCCAAACCTCACACCACTCACAAAAACTAACTTAAAATGGATAATAGGCCTAAATATAAAATCTAAAACTAGAAAGATCATGGAAGAAAAAAAAGGACAACGCTAGGAGCCCTAATACATGACATAAAAAGTATACTAAACATTACTAACAATGCACAAACAGCAGAAAAGAAACTAGATAACTGAGAGCTCCTACAAATCAAACACCTATGCTCATCCAAAGACTTCAAAAGAATTGTAAAAAGATTACCCACAGACTGGGAAAAAGTTTTTAGCTGTGACAATTCTGATCAGCGTGTGATCTCTAAAATCTACATGATACTGCAAAAACTCAACAACAAAAAGACAAATAACCCAATTAAAAAATGGGCAAAGGATATGAACAGACATTTCACTAAAGAAGACATTCAGGTAACTAGCAGATACATGAGGAAATGCCCATGATCATTAGCCACTAGAGAAACGCAAATCAAATCTTCAGTGAGATTCTATCTCACTCCAACAAGGCTGGCATTAATCCAAAAAACACAAAATAATAAATGTTGGAGAGGTTGTGGAGGGACTGAAACACTTATACACTGCTGGTGGGAATGTAAAATGGTACAACCACTTTGGAAATCGATTTGACACTGCCTTAAAAAGCTAGAAATAGAACTACCATTTGATCTAGCAATCCCACTCCTCGGAATACATCCTAGAGAAATAAGAGTCTTTCCATTAACAATATATATGCACACACATGTTCATTGAGGCCACTGTTTACAACAGGAAAAAGATGGCAACAACCAAGATGCCCATCAACGGATGAATGGATAAAGAAATTATAGTATATTCACACAATGGAATACTATGCAGCGATAAAAAACAATGATGAATCCATGAAATATTTCATAACATGGAGGAATCTGGAAGGCATTATGCTGAGTAAGTTAGTCAATTGCAAAAGGACAAATATTGTATGAGACCACTATTATAAGAACTCAAGAAATAGTTTAAACACAGAAGAAAATATTCTTTGATGGTTACGAGACTGGGGAGGGAGGGAGAGAGAGGAGTATTCCCTAATTAGATAGTAAAAAAAAAAAAAAAATTTTTTTTTTTTTTTTTAGATAGTAGACAAGAACTATTTTAGGTGAAGGGAAAGACAACACACAATACAGGAGAGGTCAGCTCAGCTGGACTAAACCAAAAGCAAAGAAGTTTCATGAATAAACTGAACGCTTCAAAGGCCAGCATAGCAGGTGTGGGGGTTTGGGGACCATGGTTTCTGGGGATATTTAGACCTATTGGCATAATAAAATCTATTAAGAAAACTTTCTGCATCTCGCTTTGGTAAGAGGCTTCTGGGGTCTTAAATGCTAGTAAGTGCTGTCTAAGATGCATCTACTGGTCTTTACCCAACTGGAGCAAAGGAGAATGAAGAACTCCAAAGAGACAAGGTAATTATGAGCCTAAGAGACAGAATGGCCCACATACATCAAGAACTACATGAGCCTGAGACCAGAAAAACTAGATGGTGCCCGGCTACAACTGATGACTGCCCTGACAGGGAACACAACAGAAAACTCCTGAAGGAGCAGGAGACCAGTGGGATGCAGGCCTCAAATTCTCATAAAAAGACCAGACTTAAGGGTCTGACTGAGACTAGAAGGACCCCGGGGGTCATGGTTCCCAGACCTTTGTAAGCCTGATGGTAGAACTATTCCCAAAGCCAACTCTTCAGACAGGGATTGGGCTGGACTGTGAGATAGAAAATGATACTGGTGAGGAGTGAGATTCTTGGCTCAAGTAGACACATGAGACTATGTGGGTAGCTCCTGTCTAGAGGGGAGATGAGAGGGCAGAGGGGAACAGAAGCTGGCTGAATGGACACGGGAATAGAGGGTGGAGAGGAGAGTGCTATCCCATTATGGGGAGAGCAACTAGGAGTATATAGCAAGATGTATATAAATTTTTGTATGAGAGACTGACTTGATTTGTAAACTTTCACTTAAAACACAATAAAAAAAAATTGTGATAATATTGTTTTGCCAGATTGTGTGAGAGGTGGGAGGTGGAAAAAAGAGAATGCTTGATACCAGCGTACACATTTGAGCTTTAGCCTTTATTATCACAAATGGCCCAAGTCACCTCATGGAACTGTGTGTCCCATAGATCATATAGCAATACGTTTGAATGAGGCCTTTTGTACAACAAAAATCCATGGTTCCACCTAAGTAGAAGAATTTAGAGTTCCATTTAATAATAAGGCATGAAATATGATAATTGGTTAGAGAAAATTATGGTGCATTTTTATTATTATTACCTTTGCAGCTTACAAGTGCTCTTTGATTCATGAAACAATTGCAAAAGCCTGGTGGGGGGGGATGCTGATTTTTCTAGTTGCAGTGAATGGTATTATGTCTAACAATTAAATGGTAAATTCATCAGCCAAAATACTATTTGTTCCCAAATTTTCTTTTTGGGTCTTTTCCACCATGAACAAATAGCTGAGACTAGTACAATTTTGTTGCATTGTTAGGTGCCATCAAGTCAGTTCCGATGGCAATCCTATGTATAACAATCGTATGTATAACAGAAGGAAACGGCTTGGTCCTGTGCCATCTTCATAATAGTAGGTATGTTTGAGCCCATTGTTGCAGCCACTGTGTTAATTCATCTCATTGCGGTACAATTTTACCACAAAGTAATTTACATTTAGGTAAGTACTCACCAAAACCCGACCAAGTCCATTGCCGTTTAGTCAGTTGTGACTCATAGTGACCCTATCGGATGGATTAGAACTGCCCATAGGGTTTCCAAGGCTGTAAATCTTTATGGAAGCAGGCTGCTCCATCTTTCTCCCACAAAGCAGCTGGTGGGTACAAACTGCTGACCTTTCGGTTAGGAAAGGTGTGAATCAGGATTGGATCCCTTTACCATATTTATTCAATCTGTATGCTGAGCGAATAATACAAGAAACTGGACTATATGAAGAAGAGCACGGCATCAGGATTGGAGGAAGACTCATTAATAACCTGTGATATGAAGATGATGCAACATTGCTTGCTAAAAGTGAAGTGGACTTGAATCACTTACTGATGAAGGTCAAAGCCTTCAGTATGGACTACAGCTCAATATAAAGAAAACAAAAATCTTCACAACTGGACCAACAAGCGACATCATAATAAATGGAAATGGTCAAAAATTTCATTTTATTGGGACCCACAATCATTTTCTATGGAAGCAGCAGTCAAGAAATCAAACGACTTATTGCATTAGGCAAATCTGCTAGAAAAGACCTCTTTAAAAAAAAAAAAGAGGGGGGCCAAGATGGCGGACTAGGTGGACGCTCCCGCGGATCCCTCTTGCAACAAAGACTCGGAAAAACAAGGGAATCGATCACATACATAACAATCTATGAACTCTGAACAACAAGCACAGACTTAGAGACGGAGGACGAACAAATACGGGCAGACAGCGACTGTTTTCAGAACTAGGAGCCAGCGCACCAGGCAGGTGACCTTCGGAGCTCGATCTGGGGCAGAGCCCAGGGGGGCAGACCGCACAGAAAGGGGGCCCACCCCTTCCCCCCCGAACCCATCCCGGGAGGAAGCCTAGTAGGTTAGCGCGGGCGGCGTAGGGGCGCAGCCGGAGGGAGAAACTGATCTGAGAGGGGGGAGAACAGCCTCCCAGCTGGGTTGCCGTCCCGCCGGGAGTTAGGCGAGAAGCCGACGGGGCGCGCGCGCGCGGGGGGGTCAGCTGTGTTTCCCTGGAGTGACCCCAGGGCGGGGCCCACGCGTTCGTGCGGGAGGACGCGCACCCAGTCCGCGCGTGTGGCACGGCACACCAGAGGGAGAAATCCACGGAGGTGTCTGGTCTCAAAACAGGGAAAGCAGCATCCCAGACGGGGAGCCATTCCGCTGCGATCTGGGCACGCGCGCGCGCGCGCGCGCGCGGGCGGGGCATGAGCGCGGGGTCCATTTTTATTACCCTGAATTGACCCAGGGGGCGGGACCACCTGGTCGTGCGAGTGACGCCCTCCCAGTTTGCGCGAGAGGTGTGGCACACCGGAAGGAGAAGTCCCCGGGAGGAACTAATTGGTCCCAAAGCGCAGAAAGTAGCGTCCCAGACAGGGTGCCGTCTTGCCGGGGCTTGGGCGCGCGCACGAGCGGGGCGTGAGCGCGGAGTCCATTTTTATTGCCCTGAATTGACCCAGGGGGCAGGCCCACCTGGCCGTGCGGAGGAACTGATTGGTCCCGAAGCGCAGAAAGTAGCGTCCCAGATTGGGTGCCGTCCTGCCGGGGCTTGGGCGCGCGCACGAGCGGGGCGTGAGCATGGAGTCCATTTTTATTGCCCTGAATTGACCCAGGGGGCGGGCCCACCTGGCCGTGCAGGTGACGCCAACCCAGTTCGCGCAAGAGGTGTGGCGCTCCAGAAGGAGAAGTCCCGGGGAGGAAGTGACTGGTTCCCGAACAGGGAAAGCAGCGTCTCAACCCGGAAGTCATCCCGCTGGGAATTGGGCGCGC
This sequence comes from Elephas maximus indicus, assembly GCF_024166365.1. Lineage (NCBI taxonomy): Eukaryota > Metazoa > Chordata > Mammalia > Proboscidea > Elephantidae > Elephas > Elephas maximus. The sequence goes on along the minus strand of NC_064822.1, from coordinate 12,200,402 downwards.
GCACAGGCGGGGCGTGACCGCGGGATCTAATTATAATCGCCTGAGTAGACCCTGGGGGCGAGCCCACCCGTTCGTGCGGGAAACGCCCACCCAGTGCCCACGAGCGGTGCCGCGCACCGGAGGAAGTCCCCAGGAGGAAGGGACTGGTTTCCGAGCAAGGAAAGCAGTGTCCTAGCCAGGGACCCGTCCAGCCCGGATTTTGGCAAACGGGGGCGGAGCGTGAACGTGGTGTTCAGCTCTATATTCTGTGGTGCTACACTCCTAGCTCTCAGATCCCTCCCCCACCCTCCCCAGGCGACCCCATTAACATCCGAATACCCGGAGCCAGAGACAGAATTCAGATAGGGATCTGACTGCATTTTTTTTAGCTGACTACTTGGAAAATCTAGTTTCCCAGTGATGGCTCGGAGACAGCAGTCCATATCAAACCACATAAAGAAACAGACCATGACAGCTTCTCCAACCCCCCAAACAAAAGAGTCAAAATCTTTCCCAAATGAAGATACAATCCTGGAATTATCAGATACAGAATATAAAAAACTAATTTACAGAATGCTTAAATATATCACAAATGAAATTAGGATAAATGCAGAAAAAGCCAAGGAACACACTGATAAAACTGTTGAAGAACTCAAAAAGATTATTCAAGAACATAGTGGAAAAATTAACAAGTTGCAAGAATCCATAGAGAGACAGCATGTAGAAATCCAAAAGATTAACAATAAAATTACAGAATTTGACAACGCAATAGAAAGTCAGAGGAGCAGACTCGAGCAACTAGAATGTAGACTGGGACTTCTGGAGGACCAGGGAAACAACACCAACATAGCTGGAAAAAAATCAGATAAAAGAATTAAAAAAAATGAAGAAACCCTAAGAATCATGTGGGACTCTATCAAGAAGGATAACTTACGAGTAACTGGAGTCCCAGAACAGGGAGGGGGGACAGAAAACACAGAGAAAATAGTTGAAGAACTCCTGACACAAAACTTCCCTGACATCATGAAAGAAGAAAGGATATCTATCCAAGATGCTCATCGAACCCCATTTAAGATTGATCCAAAAAGAAAAACACCAAGACATATCATCATCAAACTTGCCAAAACCAAAGACAAACAGAAAATTTTAAAAGCAGCCAGGGAGAAAAGAAAGGTTTCCTTCAAGGGAGAATCAATAAGAATAAGTTCAGACTACTCAGCAGAAACCATGCAGGCAAGAAGGGAATGGGACGACGTATACAGAGCACTGAACGAGAAAAACTGCCAACCAAGGATCATATATCCAGCAAAACTCTCTCTGAAATATGAAGGAGAAATTAAGATATTTACAGATAAACACAAGTTTAGAGAATTTGCAAAAACTAAACCAAGACTGCAAGAAATGCTAAAGGAGATTGTTTGGCCTGATGACCAATAATATCAGGTTCCAGCACAATACAAGGTCACAAAACAGAACGTCCTGATATCAACGCAACTAAAACAGGGAAAGCACAAAAACAAACAAATTAAGACTAATTCTAAAAAATAAATAAATAAACAAAATAATACACACAACAGGAAATCATGGAAATCAATAGATAAACGATCAAAATAATCAAAAAGAGGGACTAAATATAGGAGGCATTGAACTGCCAGATGGAGAGTGATACAAGGCGAAATAGAAGGATACAAGTTAGGTTTTTACTTAGAAAAATAGGGGTAAATAAAAAGGTAACCACAAAAAGGAATATCAATTCCATAACTCAAGAAAAAAGCCAAGAAAAACGTAACGACTCAATAAACACAAAGTTAAACATTATGAAAATGAGGATCTCACAAGCTACTAAGAAAAACGTCTCAGCACAAAAAAGCATGTGGAAAAATGAAATGGCCAACAACACACATGAAAAGGCATCAAAATGACAGCACTAAAAACTTACTTATCTATAATTACGCTGAATGTAAATGGACTAAATGCACCAATAAAGAGACAGAGAGTCACGGACTGGATAAAAAAACACGATCCATCTATATGCTGCCTACAAGAGACACACCTTAGACTTAGAGACACAAACAAACTAAAACTCAAAGGATGGAAAAAAATATATCAAGCAAACAATAAGCAAAAAAGAAGAGGAGTAGCAATATTAATTTCTGACAAAATAGACTTTAGACTTAAATCCGCCACAAAGGATAAAGAAGGACACTATATAATGATAAAAGGGACAATTGATCAGGAAGACATAACCATATTAAATATTTACGCACCTAATGACAGGGCTGCAAGATACATAAATCAAATTTTAACAGAATTGAAAAGTGAGATAGACACCTCCACATATATAGTAGGAGACTTCAACACACCACTTTCGGAGAAGGACAGGACATCCAGTAAGAAGCTCAATAGAGACACGGAAGACCTACTCACAACAATCAACCAACTTGACCTCATTGACTTATACAGAACTCTCCACCCAACTGCTGCAAAATATACTTTTTTTTCTAGCGCACATGGAACATTCTCTAGAATAGACCACATATTAGGGCATAAAACAAATCTTTGCAGAATCCAAAACATCGAAATATTACAAAGCATCTTCTCAGACCACAAGGCAATGAAACTAGAAATCAATAACAGAAAAACTAGGGAAAAGAAATCAAATACTTGGAAAATGAACAATACCCTCCTGAAAAAAGACTGGGTTATAGAAGACATCAAGGAGGGAATAAGGAAATTCTTAGAAAGCAACGAGAATGAAAATACTTCCTATCAAAACCTCTGGGACACAGCAAAAGCAGTGCTCAGAGGCCAATTTATATCGATAAATGCACACATACAAAAAGAAGAAAGAGCCAAAATCAGAGAACTGTCCCGACAACTTGAGCAAATAGAAAGTGAGCAACAAAAGAATCCATCAGGCACCCGAAGAAAACAAATAATAAAAATTAGAGCTGAACTAAATGAATTAGAGAACAGAAAAACAATTGAAAGAATTAACAAAGCCAAAAGCTGGTTCTTTGAAAAAATTAACAAAATTGATAAACCATTGGCTAGACTGACTAAAGAAAAACAGGAAAGGAAACAAATAACCCGAATAAGAAACGAGAAGGACCACATCACAACAGAACCAAATGAAATCAAAAGAATCATATCAGATTACTACATAAAATTGTACTCTAACAAATTTGAAAACCTAGAAGAAATGGATAAATTCTTGGAACAACACTACTTACCTAAACTAACACATTCAGAAGTAGAACAACTAAATAGACCCATAACAAAAAAAGAGATTGAAACGGTAATCAAAAAACTTCCAACCAAAAAAAGTCCTGGCCCAGATGGCTTCACTGCAGAGTTCTACCAAACCTTCAGAGAAGACTTAACACCATTACTATTGAAGGTATTTCAAAGTATAGAAAAAGACGGAATACTACCCAACTCATTCTATGAAGCTACCATCTTCCTGATACCAAAACCAGGTAAAGACATTACAAAAAAAGAAAATTTTAGACCTATATCCCTCATGAACATAGATGCAAAAATCCTTAATAAAATTCTAGCCAATAGAATCCAACAACACATCAAAAAAATAATTCACCCTGATCAAGTGGGATTTATACCAGGTATGCAAGGCTGGTTTAATATCAGAAAAACCATTAATGTAATCCATCACATAAATAAAACAAAAGACAAAAACCACATGATCTTATCAATTGATGCAGAAAAGGCATTTGACAAAGTCCAACACCCATTTATGATAAAAACTCTCACCAAAATAGGAATTGAAGGAAAATTCCTCAACATAATAAAGGGCATATATGCAAAGCCAACGGCCAATATCACTCTAAATGGAGAGAACCTGAAAGCATTTCCCTTGAGAACGGGAACCAGACAAGGATGCCCTTTATCACCGCTCTTATTCAACATCGTACTTGAAGTCCTAGCCAGGGCAATTAGGCTAGACAAAGAAATAAAGGGTATCCAGACTGGTAAGGAGGAAGTAAAGCTATCACTATTTGCAGATGACATGATCGTATACATGGAAAACCCGAAGAAATCCTCTAGAAAACTACTGAAACTAATAGAAGAGTTTGGAAGAGTCTCAGGATATAAAATAAACATACAAAAATCACTTGGATTCCTCTACATCAACAAAAAGAACACCGAAGAGGAAATAACCAAATCAATACCATTCACAGTAGCCCCCAAGAAGATAAAATACTTAGGAATAAATCTTACCAAGGATGTAAAAGACCTATACAAAGAAAACTATAAAACTCTGCTACAAGAAATTCAAAAGGACACGCTTAAATGGAAAAACATACCCTGCTCATGGATAGGAAGACTCAACATAGTAAAAATGTCTATTCTACCAAAAGCCATTTATACATACAACGCACTTCCAATCCAAATACCAATGTCATACTTTAAGGGAATAGAGAAACAAATGACTAATTTCATATGGAAAGGAAAGAACCCCCGGATAAGCAAAACATTACTGAAAAAGAAGAAGAAAGTGGGAGGCCTCACCCTACCTGATTTCAGAACCTATTATATAGCTACAGTAGTCAAAATAGCCTGGTACTGGTACAACAACAGGCACATAGACCAATGGAACAGAATTGAGAATCCAGATATAAATCCATCCACGTATGAGCAGCTGATATTTGACAAAGGACCAGTGTCAGTCAATTGGGGAAATAATAGTCTTTTTAACAAATGGTGCTGGCATACCTGGATATCCATTTGCAAAAGAATGAAACAGGACCCATACCTCACACCATGCACAAAAACTAACTCCAAGTGGATCAAAGACCTAAACATAAAGACTAAAACGATAAAAATCTTGGAAGAAAAAATAGGATCTACCCTAGGAGCCCTAATACAGGGCATAAACAGAATACAAAACATTACCAAAAATGATGAAGAGAAACCCGATAACTGGGAGCTCCTAAAAATCAAACACCTATGCTCATCTAAAGATTTCACCGAAAGAGTAAAAAGACCACCTACAGACTGGGAAAGAATATTCAGCTATGACATCTCAGACCAGCACCTGATCTCTAAAATCTACATGATTCTGTCAAAACTCAACCACAAAAAGACAAACAACCCAATCAAGAAGTGGGCAAAGGATATGAACACACATTTCACTAAGGAAGATATTCAGGCAGCCAACAGATACATGAGAAAATGCTCTCGATCATTAGTCATTAGAGAAATGCAAATTAAAACTACGATGAGATTCCATCTGACACCAACTAGACTGGCATTAATTCAAAAAACACAAAATAATAAATGTTGGAGAGGCTGCGGAGAGACTGGAACTCTCATACACTGCTGGTGGGGTTGTAAAATGGTACAACCACTTTGGAAATCCATCTGGCGTTATCTTAAACAGTTAGAAATAGAACTACCATACAACCCAGAAATCCCACTCCTCGGAATATACCCTAAAAATACAAGACCCTTCACACAAACAGATATATGCACACCCATGTTTATTGCAGCTCTGTTTACAATAGCAAAAAGCTGGAAGCAACCAAGATGTCCATCAACGGACGAATGGGTAAATAAATTGTGGTATATTCACACAATGGAATACTACACATCGATAAAGAACAGTGACGAATCTCTGAAACATTTCATAACATGGAGGAATCTGGAAGGCATTATGCTGAGCGAAATGAGTCAGTTGCAAAAGGACAAATATTGTATAAGACCACTATTATAAGATCTTGAGAAATAGAAAAAACGGAAAAGAACACATACTTTTGTGGTTACAAAGGGGGGAGGGAGGGAGGGAGGGAGGGAGGGAGGGAGGGAGGGAGGGAGGGAGAGGGCTTTTTATTGATCAATCTGTAGATGGGAACTGCTTTGGGTGAAGGGAAAGACAACACTCAAAACAAGGAAGGTCAGCCTAATTGGACAGGATTAAAAGTAAAGAGGTTTCCGAGATAAAATGAAAGCTTCAAAGGATAGCGAAGCAGGGGCTGGGGTCTGGGGAACTTGGTTTGAGAGGACTTCTAAATCAATGGGCAAAACAATTCTATTATGAAAACACTCTGCATCCCACTTTGAATTGTGGCACCTGGGGTCCTAAATGCCAACAAGCAGCCATCTAAAATACATTAATTGGTCTCAACCCACCGGGAGCAAAGACAAAGGAAGAACACCAAGGTCACACGACAACTAAGAACCCAAGAGACAGAAAGGGCCACTTGAACCAGAGACCTACAATATCCTGAGATCAGAAGAACAAGTTGGTGCCCGGCCACAATCGATGTCTGCCCTGTCAGGGAACACAACAGACAACTCCTGAGGGAGCGGGAGACCAATGGGATGCAGACCCCAAATTCTCATTAAAAGACCACACCTAATGGTATGATTGCGACTAGAGGAATCCCAGAGACAATGCTCCCCAGAACTTCTGATGGCACAGGACAGGAACCATCCCCGAAGACAAATCATCAGGCATGAAAAGGACTGGTCAGTGGGGGGGAGAGAGATACTGATGAAGAGTGAGCTAATTAAATCAGGTGGACACGGGAGAGTGTGTTGGCAACTCTTGACTGGAGGGGGGATGGGAAGATAGAGAGAGAGGGAAGAAGGTAAAATTGGCACGAAACGAGAGACTGTAAGGGCTGACTCAATAGGGGGAGAGCAAGTGGGAGAAGGGAGTAAGATGTATGTAAACCTACATGTGACAGACTGATTGGAATGGTAAATGTTCACTTGAAGCTTAATAAAAATTTAAAAAAAAAAAAATGATTTGGAATAAAGCACAAACATTTAAAAGTAAAAAACAAAAAAAAAGACCTCTTTAGAGTGTTAAAAATCAAAGATGTCATTTTGAGGACTAAAGTGCAACTGACCCAAAACCATGGTATTTTCAATTGCCTCATATGCGTGTGAAAGCTGAACAATGAATAAGGAATACTGAAGAAGAATTGATGCATTTGCATTATGGTGCTGGCAAAGAATATTGACTATACCACGGACTGTGAGGAGAACAAGAACATTTGTCTTGGAAGAAGTGTAGTCAGAATTTCCTTAGAAGCGAGGACGGTGAGACTTCACCTCACATGCCTTGAACACATCATCAGGAGAGACCAGTTCCTGGAGAAAGACATCATGCTTGGTAAAATAGAGTGTCAGAGAAAAAGAGGAAGACACTCAACAAGATGGATTGATAAAGTGGCTACAACAATGGGCTCAAACACAGCAACTATTGAGAGGATGGTGCAAGCCCAGGCAGTGTTTTGTTCTGTCATACACTGGGCCATTATGAGTCAGAGTCCACCTGACCCACACCTACTAACAACAACAATCTTTGCAGAAGAAGACTGCCACATCTTTCTTTCACAGAGCGTCTAGCGGGTTCAATCAGTCTACCTTTTGGTTAGCATCTGAGTGTTTAACCATTGCACCAGCAGGTCTTCTTAGGTTAAAAAAAAAAAATCCATTATCGTTGAGTCAATTCTGACTTATAGTGACCAGGACTGCACATTAAAAGTTCTTGTTTCTTAATACAGTGGGTTACATATTATAATTGTTAATTTTGTTTATATTCTTTTTTCTAGCTTGTTAGCATTTATAGGTTAAGTATTCCAATTTTTCACTTTTTGAAAATCATCTGAAAGTCTACAGTTTTTGTCCTGTGCAGAAACAATACAAGTTGTGAAGACATTGTATAGATAAGCATATAGACTAGAGTACCTTAGAGAATGAGTTTGCCAAATCACAACTGATTTCATGTATGCATATATGTGACACAAATATATATATATACATATATATATATACACATATATATATATATACACACACATATGTTGTTGTTGTTGTTAGGTGCCATCGAGTCAGGTCTGACTCATAGCAACCCTATGCACAACAGAACAAAACACTGCCTAGTCCTGAGCCATCCTCACAATCATTGTTAGGCTTGAGCTCATTGTTGCAGCCACTGTGTCAATCCACCTTGTTGAGGGTCTTCCTCTTTTCTGCTGATCCTGTATTCTGCCAAGCATGATGTCCTTCTCCAGGGACTGATCCCTCCTAACAACATGTCCAAAGTATGTAAGATGCAGTCTCGCCATCCTTGCTTCCAAGGAGCATTCTGGTTGTACTTCTTCCAAGACAGATGTGTTCGTTCTTTTGGCAGTCCATGGTATATTCAATATTCTTCACCAACACCACAATTCAAAGGAATCAATTCTTCTTCGGTCTTCCTTATTCATTGTCCAGCTTTCACATCCATATGATGTGATTGAAAATACCATGGCTTGAGTCAGGCACACCTGAGTCTTCAAGGTGACATCTTTGCTCTTCAACACTTTAAAGAGGTCCTTTGCAGCAGATTTACCCAATGCAATGTGTCTTTTGATTTCTTGACTGCTGCTTCCATGGCTGTTGAGTGTGGATCCAAGTAAAATGAAAATTACTGGCAATTGGAATGTGAAATTTGAAAACAAAGAAGAAGGATCAGTGGTTGGAAAATATGGCCTTGGTGATAGAAACAATGCCGGAGATTGAATGATTGAATTTTGCAAGACCAACGACTTCTTCATTGCAAATACCTTCTTTCACCAACATAAATGGAAACCATAAACATGGACCTCACCAGATGGAACACACAGAAATCAAATTGACTACATCTGTGGAAAGAGACAATGGAAAAGCTCGATATCATCATCAGAACAAGGCCAGGGGCCAACTGTGGAGCAGACCATCAATTGCTCATATGCAAGTTCAAGCTGAAACTGAAGAAAATCAGAGCAAGCTCATGAGAGCCAAAATATGACCTTGAGTATATCCCACCTGAATTTAGAGACCATTTGAAGAATAGATTTGATGCACTGAACACTAGTGACTGAAGACCAGATGAGTTGTGGAATGACATCGAGGGCATCATCCATGAAGAAAGCAAGAGGTCATTGAAAAGACAGGGAAGCAAGAAAAAACCAAGATGGATGTCAGAGGAGACTCTGAAACTTGCTCTGGAACCTCAAGCAGCTAAAGCAAAAGGAAGAATTGATGAAGTAAAAGAACTGAACAGAAGATTTCAAAGGGCAGCTATAGAAGACAAGCTAAAGTATTATAATGACATGTGCAAAGAGCTGGAGATAGAAAACCAAAAGGGAAGAACACTCTCAGCATTTCTCAAGCTGAAAGAACTGAAGAAAAAATTCAAGCCTCGAGTTGCAATAGTGAAGGATTCTATGGGGAAAATATTAAACGACGCAGGAAGCATCAAAAGAAGATGGAAGGAATATACAGAGTCATTATACCAAAAAGAATTAGTTGATGTTCAAACATTTCAAGAGGTGGTATATGATCAGGAACCGATGGTACCGAAGGAAGAAGTCCAAGCAGTTCTGAAGGCATTGTCAAAAAACAAGGCTCCAGGAATTGATGGAATATCATTTGAGATATTTCAACAAACAGATGCAGTGCTGGAGGTGCTCACTCGTCTATGCCAAGAAATATGGAAGACAGCTTCCTGGCCAACTGACTGGAAGAGATCCATATTGATGCCTATTCCCAAGAAAGGCGATCCAACCGAATGTGGAAATATATACATTCATGCATATATAATTTCATTTATTGAATAGAAGACTCCTTTTTTAGTTGAGCTATTTCTGATTTCCCAAGAAGCATTTATTCTAAGTACTTAGTTACATAATAATAATTCATTAATATGATATATTTTAAGGTAATGTGTATTTTGTTCAGGTGGAATGGTATACTTTTCAAAATATGAGTAACTATAAAGTGATTTTTTTATTCATTGTAAGCAAAAGATTACATCCAACCCAGTGCACTGTTTTTATTCTACTGTATAAATTATAACCTCAGAAAGGCTCCTTGGTAGACTGGACCATGCGATTCTCATCGTATTCTGTTAATCCTATTTGATCTTTGCGTTTCCTCCTACATTGTCAATGGCATGCAACCAACTGGCCCATGCTCCGTTTCTTTAAACAATCTGCATGTGATACAAATTCTGAAAACTGAATTTTTTTCACCTCTTTATGTGCCTGTGCACATGTGTGTGTATGTGCATGTTGTGTGTGTGTGTGTGTGTGAGAAAAGGAGACACAAGCAGAGAGACATCTTGCTTTAGAAGTGATCTTTAACTTGAAAAAAATATAGAACTTGATGCATATTCAATTTATATATTCACTGAAACTTTCTTCATAAGGAATTTAGGAGTTTACTACAGTCCATGACTTGATTCTTCAGGCTTCTCCAACACTCAGCGCTTTTGTTCTCGACCTTACTGGGAGTTCATTGGTTAATTGTAACAAAAAAACTGAAATACAGAAAAGAGAAAGTGTAAAATACCAATGCATTCTTTTCCTTTTTTTTTTTTGACATTAAAATATTTGTCACCTTAAGCAAAGCAAAACTTTTGCAATGTTTCTTTATATGGAAGAGATTTGCCCTTTATAAGTAAATGCCCAAGAATAGATAGGAAACTAAAAACCCACTTAAAATTAAAATATTTAGCAGCAATTTCAAATAATTTTTCCTTTATGAAAATTCCTTTTAAAGCTATTAGATTGGAAGATGAAGCTTGTACTCATATATTTTTTTCTAGGCTCATACAAAGTTTTAATCTTCAGAGTTAAAAGTAATTAAAAAATCCAGTTATAAATCGATGTAGCTACAACTTCCCTAATTTCATGATTGTCAGTGTTGCTATTAATATTGTTATATCACGTGACCAATGCACTGATAACATTTCATTCGGTATTATTTAGTATTGAGTATTATTGGGCATTATTTGTAAATTTAACTCTTTTAATGTAAGTCCTTATAACCTAACCCATTGCCATTGAAGGTATTTTGACTCACATTGGCCTTACAGGACAGAGTAGAATGTCCCATAGGGTTTCCAAGGCTGTGATAACCTTTACAGAAGTAAATTGCCATATCTCTCTCCCACAAAGCATCTGATGGGTTCGAACTTCTGACCTTGCAGTTAGCAGCTGAGTGTTTAACCACCGTGTCACCAGGTCTCCTTTGCTCATATGACAGTAATAGAAAATATTTAAACGAGAAATAATCTTCAAAAGTATTTTCAAATGTAATAATATTGGGGAGAAAATAAAGAAGGAAATTAAATAAGCATGCTTTCTCTATGTCTTTTCCCCTCGTCTTAAAGGAGAAAGAAAGTAAGTGAAGAAGACAGAACTTTTTAAAACTCTCATAGCATATCCTATGAGACAAAACTTGACATTAAAAGCGATGGATCAGTTATCTTAACAGGTTGATATGAATGAAGATTTTAAACAGCTTCATGTATTTGAAATGGACTCATGGACTGTAGCTGTTCTCTGACAGACTCAATTCCCTATTTTGATAGGCCTAGGGGTTTGCAGCTCTAATATGATCTAAAATGAGAATGAATACTTTATCTTCCAAAGTAGGACTCCTCTGGGAATACAAGGACAGCACATTTAATAATTATGCTGAGATATAAGGCATAAATGGAGATTGTTTTAGAAAATCTGAGATACTTGAGATAAATCCCTCCAGAGGCAGGACATATCTATTTCTTTGGACATAAATTACAATAAACCAGATAGAACTTTTCAGTTACAATGAAGTTATGGAAATCCAAGGGGATCAGAGTAGGCACAACAGTATAGAAAAAGAAGAACAAAATTGGAGGACTCATACTTCCTGATTTCAAAACTTACAATGCAATACTGGCTCGAAGATAGTTACATAGATGAATGGAATAGAAATGAGAGTCAAGGTCAATGAGCGTCCATGGCCAATTTATTTTCAATAAAGGTGCCAAGACAATTCGACAGGGAAAGAACAGTTCTCATTCTCAATTCCTTGCCCACACTTGATACTTCTGTTATTTTTTGGTCCACGAAATAGTTATATCATCACATGACATTGTTGTTAAATTTTGAATTTTTGTGGCCACTACAGAAGTGATCACGTTTTTGCATATTTAAATATCTTCTTCACTCACCTGCTTTTTTCATATCATTTATTCATTTATTTCATTGTGATGTTTTATTTTCTTGTTGTTTTTTAAATAATATGCCCCCCAAAAGAGGTGGAGTGCAGAAGATTTTTAGGGTGGTGAAACTATTCTGCATAATACTGTAATGGTGGATACATGACATTACGTATTTGTTGAAACCCATAGGACTGTACAACACGAAGAATGAAACCTAATATAAACTGTGGATTTTAGCTGATAATAATATATCAATATTGGTTCCTCAATTGTAACAAATGTGGCACACAAATGTGAGATCAATAATAGGGGAACCGTTGGCTGAGGGAGAGAGGGTATATGGGAACCCTGTACTTTTTGAGCAGTTTTTCTTTAAACCTAAAACTGCTCCAGAAAAAAAAAATTTAAAAATAAATAACTAAACATGACTAACAAGTGGCAAACGATCAATTTCTGTGTTACCTTATGCTTCAAACAATAGGATAGAACAGTGAAACTTGTCAAGTTATAAGAGCAACTCTAAATTTTGTTTATTTTTTTTTTTTTTACCATTTTCCACCACAACCAGAGAGAGTCAGCTAGGTCTCTTGACTCACCTTACATTAATTTAGTCTTGCTTCTTCATTTTTACTTCAAAGAAGTTCACCATCTGAGCCAGACCAGGCTATGAAATCTGGTATGAGCTTTAAGACTGGTGAAAATGGTGACTTAAATTCTGTATCATTTTGTTTGCCCTTCACTTTTCTAGGCAACCAGAAAAGAAGCTGCACAAAGAATCTACACCAATTAAGACCCTAATAAAGTAGATGATGTCAGCTCTCCAGTGCTTTCCTAGTTCTTCCTGAAGGAACACCCTAAATTCCATTGGTCAATGTAACCTTCGTGGGGAAGAATCTGCAAGGTCAAAGAGTATGGACTCTGGTCTTGCTGTTCTTTGAACAATTAGATCCATGGACAGACCACCTCAGAACTGAAAGGACTGCTTACTATATAATTATGAGTATTCCTCTTTGAGCCACAGTTTCAAATTCCCATCTTGTATTCCTTCCTGTGTGTATCAAGCCTTCATCAGGCCATGAACTCTGTACCACCCCACCTGCCTTGTATGTGAGCAGTGCTGTGCCCTCCCAGGAGCGGCAGGAGTGAACAGGTTAATGGAAACCTGATGGAGCATAAGAGAGGCACCTTCCCTCTATGTGCGGAAAGCTTCAAGTGGAATCCATGAGATCCCTCAATACCTGCATGGAAACATCTTCTGTTCAGGTCCCCCTTAAGACCCGATGGACTTTTTTCTTATCTCCCCCTGAATAGAGGAGGGAGATTAAGTCCCATCCCTTACTCCTGTATAGCAGTGTTTTGTTCAGAGTAGTCATTGAATATTTGCTGGTTGAGTATTCGGTTGTCTTAGCATTAAGCTATGTATAAAAATACACCAGGGCCATTTCATGACTTCATCAACAGCCACTTATTCTTGGTTAGTATATGGCCTGTATTACAATTCCCTTGTGGACATAAGGACAACTGCCACTCAAAACCTTTTTCTTTGTTACATTAGTTCATCCCAAACAAAACAAAACAAAACAAAATTAGCAAGAAATGACATATTTCAAGCCAGAACTATGGCTTGAATGTAGGTAATTATCTTTGGTATACATGATCTGGCAAGCCTGATAGGTAACAGACTAAAGAAGAATTAAAGATAATCATGATTTCTTTTTTTTTCTGTAAGAACTATCAAGATGCTATTCTAGCCACTTTCTAGATCCACCGTATTAAAAGATATCTGACGCTTGTAAGCACTAGTTTTATAAAAAGCAATACTGAGTATTAAATATGGATTCCTTTTTGTTTATTCCTAAATCAATACCCATAAAGCATTGAAATAGTTCTCATGTATTGCTGCCCTTCAACTGACAGTGTTGTTCACTCTTTGGAAACATTGCACTTTTTGGCATTTGTAGAAATAGCAATTACCCATGGTAAGAAACATGAAAAGACCCTGGTCTGCCTGTCTTACTTTAACTATGACCAACGACATGATCGAAATTGGTTCAGAAACACAGTCACTCAAGTGAATAACTATTAAAGTAATAAACTCAAGATGGAGAATCCATCTTTGCTAAACCAGGCAGGAGTTTAACACTATGCTGAAATCAAAGTAACTACATAGAGCATATGTTTACTTTAAAATAGAACAAAACAAATAAAAACTAAGGCTTTCAGCAGGTAACCTTATTCCTTCATATTGTCTGTTCCTGAGACATAATGCACCCAGAAGAATGTGGTCATTTAGGGTGAGAGATAAATGCAACCTATTTTTGATTCTAGGACACCTGGTATGACCCTTTGGAGAACAGCAACATTTCAGTTAATACAGATGCGTAGGGTCAAGAGATTATTACCTGAGTTTTAAATCTGCTAGTCCAAGTTATAAAGTTCAACTCATGTTGCCAATTTACAAGGTGATTCTGGGCAATTAAATTACCTTCCCTCTCTTTCTTCTAATCTTACAAAGGGATCAAAATGTTTTTCCACCTTACAGGGTATATTGGTTAAAATAATTTTGCCCAACTTTATAAAAACAAAAGATATTAAGATAAAAATCACCGCTGAACAAACACATTGACTAAACACCATGAGTCACCATTCCCTTCAGTCCCTTGAAGATTTTGCCCTTTCGAAAGCAGATTATTATTAGATATTTTAATGGTTTCAGAACCTCCTCTCAATACTGTGTTCCCTAATTTGTTTGCCTATTGTTAGATTTTTTTTTAATTTGCCCATAAGATAAATAATACTACAATGAATATTTCATATGCGTTTACTTATTATTTTTTTAAGATGACTTCTCTCTCAGGAGTAAATTACTGGGTTAAAGAGCATAATATGTTTGTGCTTTCTCTCGCTCTCTCTTCCTGTCTGTCTCTCTCTTTTTATCAAATTGCTATTCAAAAACACTGTACTAATTTTCACTAGCAATTTTGAGTGTATCCATTTATTAGCACCAAACACTGGGAGTATAGTTAGTTAGTTAGTATATGTAATAAGACAACTAATGATATTTTGCACTTCTCTGGTTATTAGACATAGTGAACATTTTCCCACATATTTTTAATACAGCACTTATATTTTTCTATTTTATTTTACTTTTTATTGTACTTTAGATGAAGGTTTACAGATCAAATCAGCTTCTCATTAAATAGTTAGTACATATATATTTTTGAGACATTAGTAAACAACCCCATGGCATGTCAACACTCTCCCTTCTCCACCGTGGTTACCCTGTTACCAGCTTTCCTGTCCCTTCCTGCCTTCTAGTCTTTGTCCCTGGGCTGGTGTGCCCTGTTAGTCTCATTTTGTTTTCTTGACGTGTCTTATGTTTGAACAGAAATCCTGGTGGCATAGTGGTTAAGAGTTACAGTTGCTAACCAAAAGGTCAGCAGTTTGAATCCACCGGCGGCTCCTTAGAAACCCTATGGGGCAGTTCTACTCTGTCCTATGGGGTCACTATGACTTGGAGTCAACTAGACGGCAGTGGGTTTAATCTTTGACTTCATTACTGAGCTAAAAGGGTTTCTGGGTTTCTCCAGTCTGTCAGGTGGGTAAGTCTGGTCTTTTTTTGTGAGTTAGAATTTTGTCCTACATTTTTCTCCAGCTCTGTCCAGGACCCTCTACTGTGATTCCTGTCGGAGCAGTCAGTGGTGGTAGCCAGGCACCATCTAATTGTACCGGACTCAGACTGGTGCAGGCTTTTGTAGTTGTGATGCATCAGCCTTTTAGGCTGATCTTTCCCTTGTGTCTTTAGTTTTCTTCATTTTCCCTTCTTCCCAAAAGGGTGAGACCAGTGGGATATCTTAGATGGCGACTCACAGACTTTAAAGAACCCAGACACTACTCTTGTGCTTATTACTGTAATAGTTATTTACTTGAGTGACTGTGTTTCTGAACCAATTTTGACCCCGGAAAATGTGGAACATTTTCTTTATGAACTATTGTTGTGCTGACTGAGCTAGGTGTTCCCCAGGACCAAGGTCAGTAAATCGGTCCCTGAGGAAATATGGATGTGTCTATGGAGTTTCCATGACCCTGCCTTGTAAAATCTGTGCTGGCTTTCCCAGTATTGTGTACTGTGTTACCCTTCACCAAAGTTACTACTTGTCTATTGTCTTTAGTGTTTTTTCCATCCCCAACCCTCCCCTCCCTCGTAACCCTCAAAGATTTTTTCTCTTTCCTTTTCTCAAGGGGCGTGTTTTCAGCCTCTCTCTATTAAGAATGATGTTGGCTGTTGGCTTTGTATACATGTCCTTTATTATGTTGAGAAATTTCCCTTCTATACTTACTTTGGCTGCTAACCAAGAGGTCAGCAGTTCAAATCTGCCAGGCGCTCCTTGGAAACTCTATGGGGCAGTTCTACTCTGTCCTATAGGGTCACTATGAGTCGGAATCGACTCGACGGCAGTGGGTTTATACTCACTTTATTGAGAGTTTGTATCAGGGATGGGTGTTGGACTTTGCTGAATGCCTTTTCTGCATCAATGGACTTGATCATGTGTTTCTTTTCTTTTATTTATGTGGTGTATTATATTGATTGATTTTCTAATATTGAACCATCCTTGCATGCCTGGTATGAATCCTATTTTTTGATATGATGCTGAATTCTATTGGTTTGAATTTTGTTGAGAATTTTTGCGTCTATATTCATGAGAGATATTGGTCTGTAATTTTCTTTTTTGTGGTGTTTTTGCTTGGTTTTTGTAGCAGGGTTATGCTGGCTTCATAGAATAAATTTGGAAGTATCCCTTCCTTTTGTATGTTCTGAGATAGTTTGAGTAGTACTGGTGTAAGCTTTTCTCTGAATGTTTGGTAGAATTCTGCAGTGAAGCCATCTGCGCCAGGGCTTTTTTTGTTGGGAGTTTTTTTTTTTTTAATTATTATTACCTTTTCAATCTCTTTTCTTGTTATGGGTCTGTTCAGATTTTCAACATTATTTTGTGTTAGTTTGGGTAGGCAGTGTGTTTCTAGAAATTTGTCCATATCATCTAGGTTTTCAAATTTGTTGGAGTATAGTTTTTCATAATACTCTGTTATGTTCCTTTTTATTTCAGTTGGGTCTGTTGTAATGTCCCCCATTTCATTTCTTATTTGGGTTTTCTGCCTCCTCTCCTGCTTTTCTTTTGCCAATTTGGCTAATGGTTTGTCATTTTGTTTATCTTTTCAAAGAAACAACTTCTGGTTTTTTTGATTCTTTCTTTTGTTTTTCTCTTCTCAATTTCACTTATTTCTGCCTTGATATTTATTATTTCCTCTCTTCTAACGGCTGCGGTCTCCTTTTGCTGTTCTATTTCCATTTGTTTGAGATGTATAGCTAATGTTTTGATTTTCTTCCTTTCTTCTTTTTTGATGTGTGCATCCAGTGCTATAAATTGATCTCTGAACACTGCTTTTGCTGTGTCCCAAAGGTTTTGGTATGATGTGTTTGCATTCTTGTTTGAGTCTAGGAATTTTTGATACCATCTTTGATTTCTTCTATTACCCAGAGGTTTTAAGCAGGGTGTTATTCAGTTTCCATGTAATTGATTTTTTTTTTTCCTTGCTCTTCCTGTTGTTAATTTCTACTTTGATGGTGGTTATGATTAGAGAAGAAGCATTGTAATATCTCAATTTTTGAATTTTGTTGAGGGTTGCTTTGTGGCCTAAGATGTGTTCTATTCTGGAGAATGTTCCAAGTGCATTGGAAAAGAATGTGTACTTTGCAGCTGTTGAGAGGAGTGTTCTATAAGTGTCTATGAGGTCAAGCTGGCTGATTGTGCTTTTTAGTTCTTCTGTATCTTTGTTGAGTTTCTTTCTAGATGTTCTGTTCTTTACTGAAAGTGGTGTGTCGAAGTCTCCTATTATTATTGTAAAACTGCCAGTTTCTCTTGTCAGTGCTGTTGGAGTTTGTTTTATGTATTTTGGAGCCCTGTCATTGTGTGTGTGTAGGTATTTATTATGGCTATGTCTTCATGATGGATTGTTTCTTTAATCATTATATAGTGCCCTTCTCTCCCTTTTATAGTGGATTTTGTTTTAAAATTTATTTTATCTGAGATTAGTATTGCCACTCCTCCCCTTTTTTGGAAGATGTTTGCTTAATACACTTTTTTCCCATCCTTTGATTTTTATTAAATTTACTTCTTTGTTTCTAAGGTGTAACCCTTGTAGGCAGCATATGATGGATCCGGGTTTTTTACCCATTCCGTCACTCTCTGTCTCTTTACGGGTGCATTTAGTGTAATTATTTGCATTCGCTGTAAATATTGATAAGTGTGAGTTTATTGGTATCATTTTGTAGTGCTTCTTTTGTGGTGCTGACATTTTCTCTTACTCTCTTGTGCTGAATTCCTTTTGTTTGTAGATTTTTTTTGTTTCATTTCTTTTGTTTTTGTAGATTTTGTTTTTATTGAGACTTTATGTTTTTCTTCTTTATTTTGATTAGTAGGTTTGTTAACTTTCTTTGTGATCACCTTGAAATTTACCCATATCATCCTAGGTTTGAACCAGCCTATTATTCCTTGGTGTCACCTTGCCTTTCTCTCCCTTAGAAAGTTCTATACCTACACTGTTTAGTTTCTCTTTTATTCTGATGCTGTTGTTATTTACAGATTAACCTCACTGGTTCTCTTTGTAAATCTTTTGGTTTGGAATAGACCTTGAGAGTTCATTTCCTTGGTTGGTATCTGTCTGGTGCAATCTTGTGTCCTAGATTTAGGCTATGGTCAGATGTTGTTTGTCCTCAAACCAAAGGAGTCCTTTTAATAATTTTTGTAAGTTTGATTTTGTTTATATTCCCTTAATTTCTCTTTATCTAGAAATGTTCTAATTTCACCATCATACTTGAATACAAGTTTTGCAGGATATATTATTCTTGGTTTACAATTTTATTCTTTCAATTTTTTTATATGTCATCCCATTGCCTTCTTGTCTGCATGGTTTCTGCCAAGTAATCAGAGTTTAGTCTTATTTTTCCCCTCTCTATGTGACTTTTTGTTTTTCTCAATCTTCTCTCAGCATTATTTCTTTGTCTTTGCTTTTAGTGAGTGTGATTATGATACGCCTTGGTGATTTTCTTTTGGAGTCTGACCTATATGGGGTTCATGGAGCTTCTTGGATAGTCAGCTTTTCCTCTTTCATGATGTTAGGGAAGTTTTCTGTCAGTAATTCTTCAATGATTCTCTTTGTGTTTTCCATTTTATCCCCCTGTTCTGGAACTCCAATCATTCACAAATTTTTGCTTTTGATTGTATTCCACATCATTGTGAAGATTTCTTCATTTTCCTTTGTTCATTTTTCTGATTTTTCCTCAAAGTGCTATTTAAATATTTGTCTTCTATTTCACTGATCCTGTCTTTCATTGTTTCAAACCTGCCCCTCAGGCCTTCTATGTCATCATCCATTTCTGAAATCTTGTTGTTTATCTTTTGGATTTCTAATTGTTGTTTTCATATGATTTTTAGTTTTAATTTATTTTGACATTTTGTTACTGTATCATTTTCCTGAATTCTTCCATTTTTTGTGTGGATTTTTCATGAATTTGTCTTTTTTTCCCTCATTTTTATCTGTTTTTTGCTTCAACTCTTGGACAGATCTGAATATCAGTAATTTGAAGTTTCCATCAGGTAGTTCCAGTGCCTTTTCTTCTACTGGAAAGTCATCTGTAGTTTTATTTTGAATGTTATTTGGAACCATCCTGCCCTTTTTAATATGTTTTGATATTGTCTGCTATCTTCAGGACATTCAGTAGTTATTTTCTTCATTTATTAATTATAGATTTGTTTGTTTTGTCCTGCTTTTTTATTTGGTTATGTATAATCAGGACTGCTCTGTGTTCTTTGTTGTTTACTCATCTGTGGGCACAATATTTTTCACCCCTTCGTCCAATAGGCAGGGCCAGTCTTTCAGCTATGGTGCAATAGGGTAGATCCAGCTGAAGGGGAGGGGTTGGGATGGGTTGTTTGTGGCACATATTGGGGTTGACAAGGTAGGTTGGGTGTCAGTGATGGGCGGGTTGTGGTAGGCCTTGCCTGTGCTGCTTGGAGGTGTGATGTGCAACACATGGTACAGATAAGCAGGAGGGAGGGGAAGAGGAGAGGTTGGGATGTGTGGAGCTATGTTGGGTATGGGAAAGAGGAGAGAATGAAAAGAGAAACAGAAGCCAAAAAAAAAAAAAAAAAAAATCTGAGGGGGCCTGCATTGGAGCAAGGAGATGTGAAACTGAGAAATGAAGAAAAACAAAAAGAAAAAAATTAAATTAAGAAAATGCCTCTAGAGATCCCACTGGAGCAGCTATACAGACCAAGGAAGTAGCTCCCAAACCATGCAGTAGAGCCCTGCTAGAAGGGGTGGAGATGGCACACAGCACCAGGTATTCAGAAGACAGGAAAAGAAGGTAGGTAGAAAGAGACAAGAAACTTGGAAATAAAAAGGGGGAGAAAAAAAGAGAAAACAAAAAACAAAAAAAGCCCCAAGGGATCCCACCAGTGTGAAGGTGCAGACCAGACAAGCAGTTCCCCAGTTGAGTGTCACTTGACAGTCTGTCAAGAAGAAGCAAAGATGGCACACAGTCATGTGCTCAAGAGAAAGGATGGGAAGGAGGTGAGAGGCAAGGAAGAAACCAAAAGAAGCAGAAAAAAGCAAAAACGGCAACCAAGAAATGGCACTGAAGGAGCTGGCCCGTGTAGGTGGGTCATGGTCACTCGGCACTGGGAAGCAATAAATCAGCCTACTGGGAAGCAGAAGATCAGCTTGCAGACAAGCAGCAGAGGCCAAGCATGGGGAAGAAGGATCGGGAGTGGGAAAGTGTGTATTGCTCGTTACCAGGTACTGTATCTCCTGCTGAGAATTCTGTGAACCTGCTTCCGAGTTCCCTGTCTGTTGATTTCTGACAGGAGTCCAAGATGGCGAATCCATGCTGTGTTAGTTCATAGGGAACCTCCACTTGTATCTCCTTGCTCTCTGTTCTCTGTCAGTTTCTTATTCCATTCATTCTCTTTATTTGACGTTTAGGGTTCCAGGATTGATGTTTGCCTCAGTATTACTTAGTTTTTTGGGTCTTTGCTGTGGAGAGACAGCATGGTGCTTCTGTCTATAGCACCGTGTTGGCTCTGCCTCTATATTTTATTTTGTTTTTTACTTTTGTGTGTGCTATTTGACTTTTTGACAGATGGGTCTTACAGTTGAAAGAAATTTTTTAGAATTTGGATTTTTTTTTCTCATAGTCTTAGGAATAGAGAGTTGTATATTCAGAAGCCTCATTACATTACTTAAAATATCGATTATCTACTTGTCATACCAATAAACACATTGTGTCTCTTGGTGAATCTGTTTGAGTCATAGCAAGTTGTTAAATATCTGATCGGATTGCCTCACAGGTGAGTTTGACTATATACCAAAAAAGCTGTTTGTTTTGTATCAGCTACATATCTGTCAACTGCATCTGATTCTCTTTCTTCATTGCTACCAGGCTAAATGAAGTCTTCATTGTCTATTACCTGACCCACTACTTCAAGTCTCCCACAATACACGGTAGTTTTCTTCCAATACATTTTCTACCCAACTGTCAGAATTATCTGCTTAAATGTAAATAACTCATACTAATTCCTCTCTCATAATCCTTCAACAACTTCCCCTTATATGTGGAACCTTGAGACCCTGGGTGGTAGAGTTAATATACTCAGCTACTAATTGAAAGGTTGGTGGTTGAAATCCACCCTGAAGAACCTCAGAAGAAACCCTCAGTGGCCTATTTCCAAAAAAAAAAACATCAGCCATTGAAAACTCTTTGGAACACAGCTCTACTCTGACACACATGGGGTCACCGTAAGTTGGAATCAACTCAATGGCAACTGATAATTTGTATACATGAAACTAACCAGGAACAGTAACAGAACCTCCTTCATGAGTTTGCTGCCTTTCTCTCCCGGCTCATCCTATACTGCCTTCCCCTTTGTTGGCTATGCTGTACTCTTTCACTTTCTGTTAGGAGTCAAGCTTTTCTCTGCCTTATTTCTTCACACACTGCTCTTTCCTGTGCTTTCAGTGCTCTTTGAACATCCTTTGCCTGCCTATTTCTGGCTCATGTATGCACTCTTATCTCAAATAAAAACATTATCACAGAGAATCCAATTCAACTCTGTCTCAGAGCAAACTGCCCATAACTTTATTTGCCACATTTGCAATTAGGCATTTATTTGTGTGGTTATTTGCTTAAAGTCTGTCTCTGTCATTAGACTTTAAGCTATGCAAAAGCAAGTATTTGTGCACTGTACAAAGCAATCTCATAAACTTGGATATTTACTGTGATGATTTTGGGTTAGAGGGGAGTAGCATGTCTCTTTCTAATAAAATTGGTATATTATGACAAATTCTCAACATACAGAAATAAAGCGCTAATGTAAATGATGGCTTTTTTCTAATTTGCCCAAAGGCATTGTAGGCATCATCAGCATCCTGATAAATCCTCTCATTGTAGGATTAATGAGCCCTGGTGGTTAAGCACTCAGCTGCTAACCAAAAGTCAGTGGTTTGAACCCATCAGCTGCTCCATGGGAGAAAGATGTGGCAGTGTGCATCCATACAGATTTATAGCCTCGAAAACCCTATGGGGCAGTTTTACTCTGTCCTGTAGGGCCTCTGTGTGTCAGGATCGACTTATGGTAGTGGGTTTTCTGGGAGTACATACACACAATCACATAGCAAAATACCTGGCACATACTGGGTACTCAATCAAAACATTAAATACATGTTTGCAGCACACTGTGCTAGGTATTGAAGGGAATATGAAGATATAAAAGATAAAGTATATTATGTTTGGCACTTCAGACAAATGAGGTATAAGGACAAATAAAAGACAGGATTAATTTTGTAGTGATTTGGTGTCTCATTAGCTTAATGTTTCAATCCTGCTAAACGTGCTAATAGAGTGTGGAATATATAGACATTATCTGAGTTTATTAAGAATGTATCATCTTCCAATGACAATAGATTATGCAATTTCATTTAAGGCACAGTTTTTAAATCAATTTATATTTATATCAGTATTTGTATCTATTCAAAATTAAATATTTAAAGTTGACGATGAGTATATAGAATAGAATATCTACTACATTGCAGTTAAAAAAATATAAATTTGTAAACTAAAGATACTCCAAAAGTATCTAAGCCATTTAAGTGACTAGTACCCTATCAAAATGCATAATAGCTGGAAAATCCATCATTTCTATGTGCATTTAAAACCTAGATTTATATCAATGGATCTTTCATGCTAAATAGTATAATAACAGAAAAAATACACTGGGTATGCAACCAGAAAACTGGGTTTCAGACCTGGATACTCTATAGTTTTAAACTGTTCAGCAGTAAATTATTAACATAAATAAATAGACCTCTTCATCAGTAATTTAGTGATATTAATCTCTATCTCATAGGGTTATATGTATGTTCACATGAAGTGTGTGAAAACACTCTGAAAGTTTTAGGGTTATTATTCTTATATATCATTTGTATAACGATATGGTGTTATTGACAGATGAATAAAAAGTGCTAGGAATGTATTCCATCCATTTGTAAATGGTAATATATGGTTCTGTATTAGTAAAATAATTAAGGACTTGAGATTTACCTCTCCCCATCTTTCAGTAGAACTACCCATGACATACATAAGCTGCACTGAAATCGAGATTATAATCACTGATTTACAACCACCTGGGAGTAATAACCTCTAGCCACACTGCAAATGGGCCAGAATAATAAATCTTCCATCCTTATCTTTGAAGTAAAATATAATTGGGGGAGGGGGCACAAACAAAAAAGCAGATAGGAGAGCCTTCCTTACTTCCTCATTGCATACTATCACTTTAGGGATCCAGGCTATCTGCAAAGCCAGAGTTCTACAGTGGAGGGTATACATCCTGATGATGCCAAGACATTTCGTGATGGAGCCCCTTTACGTGCAGCAGCAGCTTTCAGTGCACTGGATGCTCTAACCTCAGTGGGGTGCGGGGAAGAAGGGCATAGGTCGTGGTACAGTAAATCCTAGGGTGAGAATTTAGCTGTAGGTCATTGCATAAACAGAATAGAGTATTATACACCTGGGATTACATTTTTCAAGTACTACTTCTGGAAAAATAAGAAAGTATACATTTCTTCAAATTATAAGGATTATATTCCTTACCTCATAGCTAGCGGCCAGGCTCTGAGAAGAGTGAAAGTCGCTCCTTAGTCCTGTAAAACTGCATTAGACAAGAGATGTGCGTATCAACTGACATTCCAGCTGGAGATTTGGAAGGTTGGTATTGAAAATAGATAGTAAAGAGCTCCAGAAAACTGAGTTCCTCTGTCTAACCACAAATAAGATCCATGAAGCTTAAGGGCATGATCCTCTTGCCCACCACTACATACTTAGTGCCAGAATGTATACTGCATAGGTAGGTAGGCAGTAGTTAGGTAGATAGATGATAGATCGACAGACAGACAGATAGTAGATAGATAGGTAGATGATGATAGATAGATGATAGATAGATGATAGATGATAGATAGATAGATAGATAGATAGATAGATAGATAGATAGATAGATAGATAGATAGATAGATAGATAGATAGATAGATAGATAGATAGATGATGATAGATGGATAGATAGATAGATGATAGATAGATAGATGATAGGTAGACAGATGATAGATGATAGACAGACAGATAGATAGATAAATAGATGATAGATAGATGATAGACAGATGATAGACAGACAGATAGATAGATAGATGATAGACAGATAGATAGATGATAGATAGATGATAGACAGATAGATGATAGATAGATGATAGATAGATAGATAGATGATAGATAGATAGATGATAGATAGATAGACAGACAGACAGACAGACAGACAGACAGACAGACAGACAGACAGACAGACAGACAGATAGATAGATAGATAGATAGATAGATAGATAGATAGATAGATAGATAGATAGATAGATAGGACAGAAAGATACAGACATGCATACTCATGAATATATTCATGAATAAATTGATGAAACAGAGGAAGGTCTTAGTAAATCTTTGGGGTTTTTCCCAAGGATAATTTAAAACAAAAAAATATAGCTGAAAAAAATTCTTGAAATTAACATTGTAGAAGTTCCCACTGTCCTGCAAGAAATCATAAGAGATAAGTCCACCCTGCCTCACATGTCTGTCTTCTTGTTCACCTCCAGGCATTTAAACTTATCATGTCATCCAGAAACTCCTGAATTCATACACACACACAAAAAAAACTCTGTACACATTCTAATCCCACTTCACTAATCCTTCTGAAATTTGTCTATGAAGACCTTCACTCTTCTCAAGATCTTGTCCCCACTTCCTAACCTTAACTCAAATATGGGGGGTCTTGGTTGCCCCCACCAATTGAAGATGTTCACTTTCCTGAGTTCTTCAAGGTGTCCAATCCAAGCACTTCATCTCTTTCTCTTTTCACTGGTCCCTTCTCTTCACTTCTATAAGTATTCATCTCAGAACCCATCTTCTTTCTTGTAAATAGCTTCCACTGCAGAAAAACACAGAATCAATTATAAAAAGAACTAACTTATATAGCTTGCCTAGAAAACAGTGTATAAAAAGATGAGAGGTAAAATCAGAAATAAGGAAGATACTAAATCAAGAGGCTCTTTTATCATAGTGGGGATTTTAGAAGAAAATAAATGGAACAGAAGGAAGCAAACATTTGGTTAGAAATACATTTCCAAATTATTGAAAATGAAAACTGTATTAGCTTCATTGGGCTGGTATAAGAGGTACCACAAAGTGGGTGGCTTATAATAAAATAAATGTATTGTCTCATGGTTGTGGAGGCTAGTAATCCAAATCAAGGTGTCAGCTGAGCTGTGTTTCCTCTGAAGTCTCTAGGGAAAGATTCTTTCTTGTCTCTCCCAGCTGCTGGTAGCCCCAAGCATTTTTTGGCTTGTAGACGTATCTTCATTTGTCCATCCCTCCTCTGTGTGTCTCTCTGTGTCTCTTCTCTTCTTTTTTAAGGACACCACTCATATTGAACTAGGACCCACCCAACTCCAATATTACCTCTTATTAACTTAGCCGATTACATCTTCAAAGACCCTATTTCCAAACAAGGTTAAATTCATAGGTGCTTACGGCTAGGACTTCAATATATCTCTTGGGGGGGATACACTTCAATTCAAAACAGCAGTCATCAATATTCACCTTTTCAATATCTTCTTTCTGCAAGTTGGCAAACATTGGGCTTTTCAATGGAAAACTGAGAAAGAGAAGGAATTTTACCACAGATCTTTGTGGAGTTGGGGTCATTTTTAATTCTAGAACCACTGAGTGTTTTGACCTGTTAACCACTCTCCTTTTCCTCCCTGTTTCTCCCATCCCACCTGTCCCATACAAACAGTCATTAAATAAATTATTCAGATTTCTAGTTTTCACTATGATTCACTTTTTTCTTTACCAGAATCCATGTATCTTGAATGCTACCTTTGATTTTAGGTCTTTTTTTTCCCCTCTATTTATTTATGGACTACAGTATTTTTACACAATTAGTGTTCATGTTATACCCCTTTTTTTTTTTTGCCAAGCACACCCACTCCCTGTAAGATGTTTTCATAAGCATGCTATGCTAATTATTTTTACATGTAGCTGTAAAATATATGTATGTGTGAGTAAATAATAAAAATAGACATTGTTAATAGAGAATTCACAAAGTGTCAAGAAACCTGCTGTATTAGTTTTCTGCTGCTGCCTAAGAGATTATCACAAACTTGGCACTTCTAAACAATACAAGGTTGTCATTTCCTTTGGTCAAGAATCCAGGCTTAGTTAGGTCCTCTGCTTAGGAAGGATCTCACAAGGCTACAATGAAGATGTCAGCTAGATTGCATTCTTATCTGTAGGATCAATAGGGAAGAATCTACCTTCTACATTTGTATGTCAACCACTCCTATCCCAATTGAATTATTTTCGTAAGGGTGCTATGCTAATTTTTTTACAGCAACATGTAAAAAAAAAAAATTGGCATAGTGACACTTACAAACATACC
The DNA here is from genome assembly GCF_024166365.1 of Elephas maximus indicus. Taxonomy (NCBI): domain Eukaryota; kingdom Metazoa; phylum Chordata; class Mammalia; order Proboscidea; family Elephantidae; genus Elephas; species Elephas maximus. Next base: position 12,173,344 of record NC_064822.1, on the reverse strand, counting down.
TCTCAGAAGAAGGGAGCAGTTGGCAAACAAATGTAGAAGGCACACATTATTTGCGTAAAAATATGGTATATTGTCATGAAATTAAGAAAAAAAATTATAACAGAGTCTAAACAAAATTCTTTTAGACTCAAATTATTTGCTCTATAGCTTGCTTTTACTTAAAGATGATCCTCTGCTTATAGGAAGCACACATTACTGATTTAATATATTCCTTCATCAAAAAGGAGTTTAAATTATTTTATTCCTACATTTATATTTTTAAAAAGAGTTTTTTTTTTTTTCTTTTTTCCTATTTTACACAGGCACCATATGCAGAGGAGAGGGGGAAGTTCTGCAGCTCTTTTTAGGAGTGAGAACACATTTCAAATATTCTCTTCCAAAAGACTCTTTGTCCATCTTATAGATCAGAACTGAATCCCATGTCCATCATATACAAGAAGAATAAGATTGTATAATTGTTGTTGATGAGAACTTAACACCGGTATCTCAGAATGCAACCATTTGTCACAAATAAGTTGTAGGTGGGCCAAGATAGTGACTACCTTCATCTTTAGGGTCACTTATCAGGACCTAGAGAGCTAAAGATCCACCCCTAGCAGTCCTAATCTTGCCTCGATACTTCATACAATTCCCTTATTTTTGAGGAGAGTTTTGAAGAAAATAGCTTCAGAAGAGTTGGATTATACTATTCGGCATTAAAGAGATGTTGTGGCTGTCCACCCAGATCCTCTATTCAGGAACAACATATTCTATTTCAGCTGCCAGGGTTGGCTGGGATCTCAAAACTGAGACCTCTTTTTGGAACAGTCTTCCATGAAAGAAAGCAGTCTTGCCCAAGGTAATATACCCTCCTCGGTTCAGCCCCCATTCAGTGTCTGCTGATGCTGGGCCCATTGCCTGAATTTAGGACATCTCTGAAGGAGCATGGCAGGGCTTCAGAGCTTCCATGAGTTCGGCTCTATTGCAATTGTATTGCCCACTGCTGCTTCCTTCCCTCTCCTCACAGATCTTTATTCATAGGACATTTCATAATAACAGCCTGCAGAGACACATCTCTGCCTCAAGGTCTGTTTCCTGCGGAGCCCAAGCTAACAAATGATTTAACCCTGAGATGGTGATAAGGTCACTTCCCAGGAAAGATAGATTCTTAAGCAAAATCAGTGTTCTCTTAGCAAAGAAGAACCAACTAGCCCGCTGCCTACTAGTCAGTTCCAACTCATAGCACCCTTACAGGACAAAGTAGAACTGCCACATAAGGTTTCCAGGGCTGTAAATCTTTACAGAAGGAGGCTGCACATCTTTCTGCCTCGGAGCAGCTGGTGTGCTCATACCGCTCACCTTTGGTTAGCAGCCTGGTGCTTAACCACTGTGCCACCAGGGCTCCGCAAAGAAGAAAAGGAAACAAATTTTGGATAAACAGCAGAGAGTGTCAGATATTTTTTTCTAAAAACTCATTGTCTTAATCCTTAACGTAGTTCATCCTTACAAAACAAATTCTAATCGCAAGTTTAAGGACATTTAGCAACAAGTAACCAATGATCTCTTGGCCATCGTGACAATTATTGTAATCATAATGTTCTAGAAATGCTGCTAGTCTAAACTGAAAAGTGTTCTAAATAAAATGCACTTTGGATTTTGAAGATTAGTATAAAAATAACAAACAAAATATCTCAATTTTTTCTCATTTTGGTTACTTTTTGAAATGGTATATTTTGGATATATTAAGTCAAATAAACTTAATTGTTAAAATTAATTTTCCGTTTCTTTTTTTCTTTTATGCGGCTCATGCAAAATTTATAATTACATATGTGGCCCTTGTTTGCCACTCACTTTTTTTTCCTAATCGATTGTGCAGTGCTATACTTCTATCTGTGAGGCATTAAAAGCATTTGACTCCTTTAAAAAAAAACAAACACACACACACAAATCTTCAGAATTAGCCTCAGGGCAAAAGAAAATCATACATGTTTTGTTTCTTCCATTGGGTGAAATTTCAGGAGTCATATCCCTAAAGGATTTGGTTTGTGTTCAATTAGATTTAAACATCCCTTTTAGTCACAACCCAAAAAGACATGTTTGTGATGGGTCACATCTATTACCATTGTTAGGATAATGCAACTTGGCATTATCACATAAATTTAAGATTTAGTATTTCAGGGATTTTTTTTTTCCTCTTGAAGGAAACAAATGCAAAAAACAAATAGAATAATCCTCAAATTTTACAATTAATAAAAAGTCCACACGTATCATTGTTTCCCAGTATTGAATTGATGTCTACGGTGATGGTCACAGGAAGAATAAAATGGTAATTTAAACTTAAGGCTCCAAGAATTTTTTTTTTTTTTGGAAATTGATGGGAACAGGTACAGGTTGTAAATAACTGAGATCAAATCTTAAAAGATGATGATGCCATAGGACAGAAAGTGAAATAAAACATGCACCAAAAGGAATTTGAATTGCCTTGTCTAACAATCAAGCAGTTGGAATATTTGAGTTGCTACATGATTATTCTCAAGGACTAAATTTGAATTCCAAATTTCTTTGAATACATTTTTTTTTTTTTGTCTCCAAAGTCACCAGCACTTTGAGAGATGAGCTAGAAATAAACTGAACACATTGCATAGTTAATAATAGCTAGACTTGTCAAAGAAGACAACTCCTTCATTCTGGCAGTCTAATGAAGTTGATTTAATCTGGCTCTCTTAATTGCCTCATGTTGTAATTTTCAAGTGCCATGTGTAACAGCTTTCTTTCTAGTGATTTTTCTTCCAGAAGTCATTGTTGCCATTGGATTTTCAGGTATTTTCTTTTCATTTTTGTTCTCAAAGATACAGAATTTATGCTCACTTTCAATTACATGATTAATGACACTATTAGCTATGTGAAAGAATTTGAAAAGAATAACCACAAAACCCTTAACTAACATAAATATGACTTTTTTCAGTTAATTAACAGTACCATATTAAGGTCATAAGCTGCCCAATTTCCAAGTCAGTCATCCTTAATTTTCATCTGACTTAAAATTCCTTTTGCTTTTTTAATATTTTCTTAAGGAACACACACACTTACATATATTTTTCCTTGAGAACTCACCATTTGGGACTCATTATGGCTACTAAGTAAGCAATTTGTATAGTCACTATGGCAAGGCAATTTAGCATTCTCCTTGGCCAAAACTATATAATTTCATGCAATATCTACATAAATATTTTATTTGTTCTTAACAGTTACAATTAATTTCACAGCATAATACATCTCCAGAATCCATCCAGCGCTCAAAAGCAGTGTTAGTGGTGATGGTGATAGTGGTGGTTGCAAGAGAGACATTATGATCAATCATGTAAGTTCTGCCTGAACTGAGTGTTCTTTTTCTATAAGCCCAGTGAGAATTAAAAATCAAGCTAACAGAATTTTAAAAATATTTAACTTTGCATAGAAGCTATGATTTGGAACATACATATAAAAATATTATACTATCTTCTAAAGTCAACAGAAACTGCCTAGACACTTGCATTCCTTTGTATGTGTAATTCTGTTTATACCATGAGTTAAGTGACCCAGTGCAGAAGGGGTTCGGGAATGCTGGGAAAAAGCAAAATGGAGTCACGCCATGTACCGTACGTTCTGACTTTAAGGTTCAAACCCTGATTGAGACGAGACTGCACTGCGTCTATTTAGTAGGTTACAGGTTCCTGGGTAAATATGATAGGTTAAACACAGAGTTTTAGAGACGCTGCTTTTTGTGATTTTTCATCTGCTCCTTTTTCACTTCCACAATATTCTAAATAAGCATATTTAATGCTATTCATGTCGAACTTTACTCATTGCTGGGAGAAGTTCAGGGATGGTGCAGAGGGTTAAGGCACTTGGCTATGAACTCAAAGTTTGGAGGTTCAACTCAATTCAGAGGTACCTTGGAAGAAAGGCTTGGAGATCTTCTTCCTCAAAATTAGCCATTGAAAACTCTATGGAGCACAGTTCAGTCCGGCACATATGCGTTGCCGTGTGTACAACCTACACCACAGCAACTGGTGTTTGGAAAAGTTACTTGGGGTAATGTTTGCATCCATGAACTAGCCAGATGTTAACCGACTCAAGATTCCTGCTATATACTTTGAATTTGTTACCCTTGCTATTTTCAATGATTTCCCACTTACATTTTCTCATTTGCCTCATTCAACTAAAAAAAAAAAATTACTATATTATAGTAAATAATATAAAATGAATAATTAAAAAAATTACGATCTCATTGAAGTACTCTTATGATTCTATATACTTACATTGGTTATCTATTTCAGTTGTTCAACAGATGCTGATCGTGACAGTTACCTCGCAGCTCAGAAGGCGTAGCTCAGAAGGAGAATCAGGAGCTCTGATTCTGATCTCTGTAGAATCAATAAAATGTGTTGAATCTATTAAATGAACTAAAACTTTTTTTCTTTCAAACTTAAAATCAAGTTGAAATTGCATAGGATTATCACATAGTTGAATGATAAATATGATCTATACAGTAGTTCTTTTTGTATAGCATAGTATTATAACCTCAAGTTGACTCTATTGTGTATGAAGTTATGTATATCATCTAGAGATTTCCATTTGTACTCAGGAAAAAAAAATTTCTTATCTAAAATATTAGGAAAACCTAGGTTAAGTAAAATACTGTGTCGTATCTATACTTCTTACATGAAATTTGACCATTTTGTTTTTGTTTTTCATTATGTAAGTTCCAAATCATAGCTTCTATTCAAAGTTAAAAGGTATTGCTGCTCTCAAATTGTAACAAGCCTTTTAGCTGGTTTTTATCCGTCAAAGAATTGGTAGCCACATTGATCATAGTGGCTATGGATTGAATTGTATCCCCCAAGATATGTTCTGGAATTCTAACCTCTTTACCTGTGGATTTGATCCTGTTTGGAAATAGGATTTTCTTCTTTATTGCTAATGAGGCTATGCCAGTGTAGGTGTGTTTTAACCTAATCACTTTTGAGGTCTCAAATGAGCAGACTAGATACAGAGTCAGGCAGACGAATACTGGGGAAGAGAGATTACATGTCAGGATTCGCTACAAGCCAAAGAACCAAGGAACACCCAGGTTATCAACAAGGAAGAAATCAATAAGGCCAAGACACTGATTTGGACTTTTAGCCTCCAGAGCTGTTAGAAAATAGGTTTGCAACCTTTAAAGGAGTCTGTGAGTGGTGCAAATTGTTAATGCACTTGGCTACTAACTGAAAGGTTTGAGGTTTGAGAAGTGCCTCAGAAGAAAAGCCTGGTGATCTACTTCTGAAAAATTATCCCTTGAAAACCGTAGGTAGCAGTTGTACTCTCACGTACATGCGGTGGTCATGGCTCAGAATGGACTCATGGCAACTGGTGGTGGTGGCGGTTCTTCAAAGCTAACCACTTGTGGTATTTGTGTTACAGTAGCACTAGGTAGCTAAGATAATAGTAACGTTTATCTTTTAGAGAAAATTATCTTTTTCCATCATTGCATCATAAGTATCAAAAAGATTCTAAATACTTTTTTTTTGTAATAGTTTTCCACTCTATTTTCTCTTATTTTTAAGTTTATGAATTGATGGGCAATCAGAAGAAAATGAAAATCTTATATTTTTCATTAATTTACAATTAAGTCATCCAGATGAATTTTTTTAAGAGTTATTTGATGTCCACAAAACCTCTTGAGCCTCTTAAAGATGTTTTCCTTTGAAAACATAGGCACAAACAAAATTCAAACCTCAACAGCTTAAAGTTTATTTGGAACTCAACATATTTTAATGACTTCTTCTCTGAGAAAAATGCATTTATCTACCCTTTCTATAAAGATGACTCTATAGCAGAACATTAGGACATTTTCTTTCAAATGCATGAAGTATCATAAGTATCCATTCTAATTAATTATCAGAAAGATGTGAAGTCTAGAAAAAGAAAATAGAAAGTAACAGAATGCTGTAATATTTTTAAAACATGAAAGACAAAAATGTTAATTCCTTGTCCAAAGTATCCAGCTCTGCTTTATTTTGTCTTTTCTCTATATGGTCTTGTAAAAAATGTACAAGATCAAGAGATATGAGTGGAGCACTGACACATTATTTCTACCAACCACTTTTTTTTAGTTTATCTTACTTATTCACTGATGCATTCATTCCTTATTCAATCATTTGCTTGTTTTTAATTAAGATATAATTTGTATACTATAAAATCCACTCTTGTATGTATACAATTCTGTGTTTTTTAGCATGTTTACACTGGTGCAATCATAACCTATCTGATTCCACAACATTTTCATCATCCCATGAAGAAATTACACATCCATTAGTAGTCACTCTCCACTCTGCCCTTCTCCCAGATCCTGGTAAGCACTAATCTACATTTTGTCTCTATGTCCTTTTCTATTCTTGACTTTTTAACCAAGTGGAATCATACAATATGTAGTTATTTTGTCTGGGTCTTTCACTCACCATGCTGTTTTCAACGTTTGCCCATGTTATAGCTGTGTGAGTGCTTCATTCCTTTTTAAGGCTAAATGAAAACAGCATTTTGTTTATTAATTCATCCCTTGATGGATATTTGGGTTGTTTGCACTTTTTTGGTTATTATGTATAATACTGCTATGAGCTTTAAAGTACAAGTTTTTATGTGGATATATGTTTTCATTTCTCTTGGGACATACCTCAAATTGGGAATGCTGAGTTAGATGGCAACTCTATGTTTAACATTTTGTGGAACTAACAAACCATTTTCCAAAGTGGTTGCACCACTTTACAATTTCACCAGTAAAGTACGAGAGTTCTATTTTCTCCACATGCTCACAAACACTTTTTTATTGTTTGTCTTTTTTTTGAAAAAAAAAAACATTATAGCCATGCTAATTTGTGTGAACTGGTATCTGACTGAGGTATTGATTTGTATTTAACTAATGATTTTAAGTGTAGTTTTTAGGTACTTATTGGCTACTTTTATATATTCTTTAAAGAAAGATCTACCCCAATTATTTCCCATTTTTAATGGGTTATTTGTATTTTAATTGTTGAATTATAAGAGTCCTTTACATATTATGGATACCAGTCACTGACGGAGAAGCTCAGTATCATCAGTCTGAACAAGGCCAGGGGCCAACTGTAGAACAGATCATCAATTGATTATATGCAAGTTCAAGTTGAAGCTGAAGGAAAAAAAAAAAAATCCATGACAGCCAAAGTACAAATTTGAGTATATCCCACCTGAATTAAAAGACCATCTGAAGAATAGATTTGATGCATTGAACACTAATGACTGAAGACAAGGTGAGTTGTGGGATGACATCAAGGACACAATACATGAGGAAAGCAAAAAGTCATTAAAAAGACAGAAAAGGAAGAAAAGACCAAAATGGATGTCAGAAGAGATCCTGAAACTTACTCTTGAACATAGAGTAGCTAAAGCAAAAGGAAAAAAATGCTTATGTAGAAGAGCTGAACAGAAGATTTCAAAGGGTGGCTCGAGAAGACAAAGTAAAGTATTATAATAAAACATGCAAAGACCTGGAGTTAGAAAACCAAAAGGGTTGAAAACACTTGGAATTTCTCAAGCTAAAAGAAATGAAAAAAAAAAAAAAATCAAGCTTCAATTTGCAATACTGAAGGATTCTATGGGCAAAATATTGAAAGGCACAGAAGACATCAAAAAAAGATGGAAGGAATACACAGTCACTGTACCAGAAAGAATTGGTCAACATTCTACCATTTCTGGGGGTAATATATAATCAAGAACTGATGGTAATGAGGAAAGAAATCCAAGTTGCACTGAAGGCACTAGCAAAAAACTAGACTCCAAGAATTGACGGAATAACAAAGGAGATGTTCCATCACAAGGATGCAGTACTGGAAGTGCTCACTCGTCTATGCCAAGGAATTGGAAGACAGCTACCCGACCAACTGACTGGAAGAAACCCATATTTGTGCCTATTACAAAGATAATCCAACAGAATGCAGAAATTATCAAACAACATCATTAATATCACGCACGAGTAAAATTTTGCTGAAGAACATTCAAAAGAGCCTGCAGCACTACATCGACAGGGAACTGCCAGAAATTCAAGCTGGATTCAGAAGAGGACATCGAACCAGGGATATCATTGCTGATGTCAGATGAATCCTGACTGAAAATAGAGAATACCAGAAAGATGTTTACCTGTGTTTATTGACTATGCAAAGGCATTCAATTGTGTGGATCACAACAAATTAGGGATAACATTGCAAAGAACTGGGAATTCCAGAGCACTTAATTGTTCTCATTTGGAACCTGGACATAGATCAAAAGGCAACCATTCAGACAGAACAAGGGGATACTGTGTGGTTTAAAGTCAGGAAAGATGTGCACTGGGGTTGTATCCTTTCACCAAACTTATTCTATTTGTATGCTTAGCAAATAATCTGAGAAGCTGGCCCACATAAAAAAGAACATGGCATCAAGATTGGAGGAAGACTCATTAACAACCTGTGATATGCAGATGAAACAACCTTGCTTGCTGAAAGTGAAGAGGACTTGAAGCACTTATTGATGAAGATCAAAGACCACAGCCTTCAGTGTGGATTACACATCAACATAAAGAAAATAAAAATCCTCACAACTGGACCAATAAACAACATCACGATAAATGGAGAAAAGATTGAAGTAGTTAGTGGTTTCATTTTATTTGAATCCAGAATCAACACCCATGGAAAGAGGAGATAAAAAATAAAACGATGTACTGGCATGGGCAAATCTGCTTCAAAAGACCTCTTTAAAGTGTTCAAAAACAAAGATGTCACTTTGAGGACTAAGATGTGTGGACCCAAGCCATGTTATTTTCAATCACCTCAATGAGTAAGGAAGACTGAAGAAGAATTGATGCCTTTGAATTATGGTGTTGGCAAATAATACAGAATATACCATGGACTGCAGAAGAATGAACAAATATGTCTTGGAGGAAGTACAGCCAGAATGCTCCTTAGAAGTGATGATGATGAGACTACGTCTCACATAATTTGGACATGTTATTGGAAGGGACCAGTCCCCGGAGAAGAATATCATGCTTAGTAAATTAGAGGGTGAGTGAAAAAGAAGACCCTAAAGTAGATGGATTGACATAGTGGCTGCAACAATGCACACAAGAATAACAAGGATGGCGCAAGACCACAGGACTGGGCAGGGTTACATTCTCTTGTATATAGAGTTGCTATGAATCTGAACTGACTAAACAGCACCTAACAACAACATGCCACAATCTGAAGTTAGAAACTGTGAGTTTACCAAGTTTGTTTTTATTTTTTCGGAGGTGTTTTGGCTATTCTGAGTCCCTTACATTTTCACATGAATTTGGGAGTGAACTTGTCAATTTCTTCAAAAGATCAACTGGGATTTCGATAGGGATTTATCTTAATCTGTAAATCAACTTGGGAAATAATGCTATTGTAACAGTATTAAACCTCTGACCAATACTCAAATGGTGCCTTTCCATTTGATTAATTCTTCTTTAATTTCTTCCAACAATATTACAAAAATCTCAGTATATACTGTTTGTACCTCTTCATTATTTTACTTCTTTCTTTCAAATCTTAATAATTTTCATTCCTTTTCTTACCTAATTTTCCTACCTAGAACCTCCAGTACACTGTTCTATAGAAGTCACAAGAGCAGACATCCTTGTCTTGTTCCTGATCTTGGGGGAAAGTTTTCCATGCTTCACCACAGAGCCTGATGTTAGCTGTCTGCCTTTCATGTTGTTGTTGTCGTTGTTAGGTGCCATCTAGTCAGTTTCAACTCATAGCGAACCTGTATGTACCACAGAACCAAGCACTGCCTGGTCCTGCTGCCATGCCCACAATTCTTTCATGCTTAAGCCCATCGTTGCAGCCACTGTGTCAGTCCATGTCATGAGGGCCTTCCTCTTTTCTGCTGACCCTGTACTTTACCATGCATGATGTCCTTCTCCAGAGACTGGTCCCTCCTGGTAACATGTCCAAAGTATGTAAGGCTCAGTCTAACCATCCTTGCTTCTAAGGAGCATTCTGATTGTACTTCTTCCAAGATAGATCTCTTCGTTCTTTTGGCCATCCATGGTATATTTAATGTTCTTCGTCAACACTACAATTCAAAGGCATCAATTCTTCTTTGGTCTTCCTTGTTCATTGCCCAGCTTTTGCATGCATGGCTTGGGTCAGGTGCACCTTAGTCTTCAAGGTGACATCTTTTCAATACTTTAAAAAGTTCCTTTGCAGCAGATTTGCTCAATGCGATGCGTCTTTTGACTTCTTGACTGATGCTTCCATGGGTGTTGACTGTGGATCCAAGTAAAATGAAATCCTTGACAACATCAATGTTTTCTCCATTTATCATGCTGTTGCTTATTGGTCCAGTTGTGATTATTCTTTATGTTGAAGTGTAACCCATACTGAAGGCTGTGGTCTTGGACCTTCATCTGTTATTGATTTCTATTTTTATGGCCTTATGGTCTGAGAAGATGCTTTGTAATATTTCGATGTTTTGGATTCTGGAAATGTTTGTTTTATGACCTAATATGTGACCTATTCTAAAGAATGTTCCATGTGCATGAGAAAAAAAAGTGTACTTTGCAGCTGTTGGGTGGAGTGTTCTGCGTAAGTCTATGAGGTCAAGTTGGTTGATTGTAGCAATTAGATCTTCCATGTCTCTACTGAGCTTCTTAGTGGAAGTCCTATCCTTCACCAATAGTGGTGTGTTGAAGCCTCCTACTATAATTGTGGAGGTGTCTATCTCACTTTTCAATTCTGTTAAAGTTGTTTTAGGTATCTTGCAGCCCTGTCATTGGTGCATAAATATTTAATATGGTTTTATCTTCCTGGTCAATTGTCCCTTTAATCATTATGTAGTGTCCTTCTTTATCCTTCGAGGTGGATTTAACTTTAAAGCCTATTTTGTCAGAAATTAATATTGCTACTCCTTCTCTTTTTTGATTGTTGTTTGCTTGATATATTTTTTTTCTTCCTTTCAGTTTTAGTTTATTTGTGTCTCTAAGTCTAAGGCGTGTCTCTTGTAGGCAGCATATAGATGGATCGTGTTTTTTTATCCAGTCTGAGACTCTCTGTCTCTTTATTGGTGCATTTAGTCCATTTATATTCAGGGTAGTTATAGATAAGTATGTGTTTAGTGCTGTCATTTTGATGCCTTTTTGTGTGTGTTGTTGACAATTTCATTTTTCCATTTACTTTTTTGTGCTGAGACTTTTTCATTGTAAATTGTGTTCCTCATTTTCATAGTAGTTGAATTGATTTTTGCTGAGTTGTTATGTTTTTCTTGGTTTTTATTTTGAAGTATGGAATTGTCAGATCTCTTTGTGGTTACCTGAATATTTACCACTATTTTTCTAAGTAAAAAGCTTACTTGTATTGTTCTATATCGTTTTGTTTTCCTCTCCATATGGAAGATCTATGCCTCCTGTATTTAGTCCCTCTTTTTTGATTATTGTAATTTTTACATAATGACTTCAATGATTCCATTTTGACCATTTTTTTTCTTTTAAAATTAATCTTAATTTGTTTTTGTGATTTCCCTATTTGAGTTGGTATCAGGATGTTCTGTTCTGTGACCTTGTGTTGTGTTTGTATCTGATACTATTGATTTTCTGACCAAAGAATTTCCTTAATTCTCGTAGCTTTGGTTTGGTTTTTGCAAATTCTCTAAGCTTGTGTTTATCTGTAATGTCTTTATTTCACCTTCGTATTTGAGAGAGAGTTTTGCTTGATATATGATTCTTGCCTGGCAGCTTTTCTCTTTCAGTGCTCTGTATATGTCATCCCATTGCCTTCCTGCCTGTATGGTTTCTGCCAAGTAGTCTGAACTTATTGATTCTCCTTTGTAGGTGACTTTTCATTTATCCCTGGGTGCTTTTAAAATTTTCTCTTTATTTTTGTTTTAGCAAGTTTGATGATAATATGCCTGGTGATTTTCTTTTGGGATCTATCTTGTAGGGTGTTTGATGAGCATCTTGGAAAGATATCCTTTCATCTTTCACGATGCCCGGGAAGTTTTCTGCTAACAGATCTTCAACTATTTCCTCTGTATTTTCTGTTATCCCTTCCTGTTCTGGAACTCCAATCTCACACAAGTTATTCTTCTTGATAGAGTTCCACATGATTCTTAGGGTTTCTTCATTTTTTTTTAATTCTTTCATCTGATTTTTCTTCAATTTTTATATTGCTGTAAATTACCTTATACTCCAGCTCTCCCACTCTGCATTCCAGTTCCTTGATCCTGCTCCTCTGACTTCCTACTGAGTTGTCTAATTCTGTAATTTTATTGTTAATCTTTTAGATTTCTGAATGTTGTCTCTCTATGGATTCTTGCAGCTTATTAATTTTTTCACTATGTTCTTGAATACTCTTTTTGATTTCTTCAACTGCTTTATCAGTGTGTTCCTTGGCTTTTTCTGTAGATTGCCTTATTTCATTTCTGAGGTCATCCTTGATGTCTTGAAGCATTCTGTATATTAGTTTTTTTCTATTCTGCATCTGGCAATTCTAGGATTGCATCTTCATTTGGGAAAGATTTTGGTTAATTTGAGGATTTGTAGAAGCAATCATGGTCTGCCTCTTTATGTGATTTGCTATCGACTGCTGTCTCTGAGCCATCTGTAAGATATTGTAATGATTTATTTTATATTTGCTCACTGAGTCTTATCTTCTTGTTTTGTTTTGTTTCAATACACCCAGATGGGCTACTAGATTGCACTATCTTGATTGTTGTAGCCTTTGAATCACTTACATCCTATTACCAGCTGGATTGAGCTGTTACCAGATATCTGAGCCTATGAGTCCATTCACTATTCTTGAATAGAATCAGCTTAGGTGTCCTGATTGTGGGTCTCCTAGTCTGTGGTGTAGGCTGTCACCTATTAACTTAGAAGAGTAGTGGTGATGGTTATATGAGCCAGACTCTAGTAGAGGCAGGGGGTCACATTCCGAGGACGGCAGGAGGCTGACAGCCTTCCCCCAACTGCCAATGAGGTAGGAGTGTCTATTCCTAGAGCACTTTGGTGGGTGGGCTCTGCAGCTGTAGCTTAGGCACCCAATGCTTGTACCTCTGAAGATTGGTAAGCTTCAGTACCCTTAGACCACTATAGCAGGTGGCTAGGTGGTGTGGGTGGAGCTTCAGCCCTCAGTTCCCTTCTGTGGATCAGTGAAGGCTTTGTTTAATAGGTAGAGAGGTATCAGACCTCCAAAACTTGTCTTTCCACTGCTCAGTTAAAACAATTACAGTCAGATCTTTATCAGGATTGCCTTTGCATTATAATAGCCACCTGGTTCCCTGTAGGGATGAAAGCCAAAGACTGTGGATCTCTTTGCTTGGCCAGAGCTCATTCTGTATTATTATTCCAGTTTAGGGAAGTCAGGGAAGGATTCCCGCCACCTCCCCCCCCACCCCCAGATTGTTAATCACTGCTTCTCTCAGGCCAGGAGAATGGGTTAGAAAAAAAAAAAAAAACTCCACAGAGCACTTCATTCCCTGGCGGAGGAAATTCCAATGTTAATGAAGCTGCCTGGGCCAGGGAGGGGAGGGAGTTACTTATCTTGTTTGGTGAAGGCTGTTTTATCTGAGATTCCAGAGGGACATTTAGCCTGTGTGCGCTGGCTGGGTCGAGATTGCCCCTGAGGGTCAGGCCTATGTCCCATGCTTGCGCCATCTCAGGAAGCCGTGATCAGCTCCTCCACTCCTAGTCCAAAGCCCAGCACCAAGGTTTTCTGGCTGGGATGCTGCTCCCCAGGCTCCAAAACCAGTCGCTACTTCTCCAAGGTTTCTCCTTCTCCTGTCAGCCATACTGGTGTGCAGACTGCATGCTCTGGCTGGGTTTCAGGCTGAGGTTATCCAGGGGTTTAGGGCTGCATCCCACGCTTGCACTGTTTCAGGAAGCCATGATCAGCTCCTCTGCACTTAGTCCAAAGCCCAGACCCAAGGTTTTCTGACTGGGACACTGGCTCCCGGCTCCAAAAATAGTCACTGCTTCCCTGTGGGTTCTCGTTCTCCTGTCAGCCACGTCAGTGTGCAGCCTGTTTGAGCTGGCTGTCTCTGCCGAGGTTACTCCAGGGGGCTAGGGGTTAGAGCTGTGTCCTGTGCTTGCCCCTTCTCAGTAAGCCGTGATCAGCCCAACCACCCTGGCACCAGGGAACTGCGACGGCTCAAGGCTGTGGCATGGGATGTCTGTTCCAGAAGCGGTCGCTGCTTCAGCGTGTGGCTTTTTGCTCCCCGTCACTCAGGTCAACTCCTTAGTTCTGTGTTTGATGGTCAGGGTTCTTAGATTGTTATGTATGTGATAGATTCTCTTGTTTTTCTGAGTCTTTGTTGCAAGAGGGATCCACGGTAACTTCTACCTAGTCAGCAATCTTGGCCCTGCGTCCTCTTTAACTTTTTAAACATGATATTTTTTTAGTTCCTTGAATATAGTTGCATTAATTGATTTAAAATCTTTGTCTACTAAAACCAGTGTCTGTGCTTCCTCAGGGATGCTTTCCATTGACTATTTTTCCTTGTGTATAGGCCAAATTTTTTTTTTTCTTTGCATGTCTCATAATATTTTTGTTTACAACTGAAATTTTGAATAACATAACGTGGCATATCTGAGAGTAAGATTTCTTCTCCATCCCCAGAGTGTTTTGTTCTTACTATTTATTATTTGTGGTTACTTAATTTTTTTTTTTAATATTTGTGGTTACTGGTTTTTATTGTTCTTTTTTGTTTAGTGGAATTACGGAACTAATTATGTAAAGTCTGCATTCTTTGTATGTGACATCACAGAAATCTCTGCTCAGTTAGCTTAAACCCACTTAGCTAATTATTCAGCAGAGATTTCTTTAAATGTTTTGTATCATTATTTTTATTATTTTATTTTTTTACTGGCTCAAGAAGTGCAATTTTAAATAATTGTCACTGATTGTTTTGTACAAACATCTCAAGGAAAAGCTGTCCACACTGAGTAAGCCCTGATTCAGGTCAAGCAGGGACAACCCCTATCAGTGAGGGTTTCAAAGGTTAAATTATGACAGTTCTCTGGGAATGGGGTCTTGGGGAAGCTCCAAGCTTATTGCCATTCTAGTAACTTTCAAGCTTTTCAGTAATTCCTGGATTTGTGGGCCGTTTGTTTTCAAGGCTATGAAAGAGCTTGGGAGGGGAGATGAGAAGGGCACAAGTCAAAATGACAAAAACACTCAGAGCTCTTAATAAGATTTGGTCATTTCTCTTGCACCCACACTCCTTGGATTAATTTTCAGGGCTCGGAAAGAATTGGTATAGACAATTTTTGTTAGTTGTCATTTTACTTTTAAAGAGGAATGAATTTTTTGAGGCTCTTATTCTGCCTTTTTGATAATATCAATCAATCTTAACCATATTAAACATGGTAATTTCAGCATACGTATACTTATGTGACAGTCACTGTGCTCAAAGTTAGTTATTTTATACATAGTTTATTATTTCATCCTCTTAATAATGTCAGTTGTTGTCACTACAGTACAAATGAGAATATATGCTCAGGAAAGTTACGCGCTTTCCCAAGCTTGTACTTATCACACTGCTTGCAAACAGGAGGAAGACTTGCATCTCTCTGATTCTAAATTGTAAACCTGACATCAGTAGTATTTAAAATATTTGTGTTTAAGTCGTTATTATATGTGAGAAATTTTGGCAAATCCTTGAAGGTATTAAAAGATGAAAATCATATTTTTTAATTAAAAAAATCTTACTACTGATAATATTAACCCTTTTATTCTTCTTTAATGTTTCATTATTTCACTACTTTTCTAATACTTCTTACAGAAGAAAAGACTAAGTTACATCCCATTTAATGCAAATGCAATTTCTGTGTTGCTACCTGACCTTAAGATGCACCTCTCACTTCTTGATCATTGCAAGTACCCTTGTCTATCCTGTGCCAAAAAACCTACATGGCTCAGAATTCGGGCTAGCAGATGCTACCCTAACAATATGCATCTACAGGTATACAAAAAAAATTGTTTTTGTTGAGCAAATTTTGGCAGCACATCTGTGGACAGTAGGCTTCATATACAATAGAGTGTTACAGCTCATTGTTTAACAAAAAAGCTATATAGATCCCCTGAATGAGCATTTTCAAAAAGGCTATTTGACAGCATGCCTTAGAGCCATCATCTTTCTTTAATCTTTTGTAAAATAAAAATAACATTATTTATGTAATTTCACAGAGTTGTAAGCACCTAAAAGGGATTCAGAAAAGCTAAAACAGTTTAGAGATGAGGTATTAGTAATGATAATATTGTTATTGTCATAACACTGGTCATGTCTTCATGGGAACGTTTTTAATTTGGGTCCACGCAAAACAGATCTGATCTCTGCATTTCTTTTAATTTTACAAATATCTGTTTCTAAACCAAGGTAGTAAAAAGTCATACTGCTTCTACATAACAACAACAAATACAAACAGACCTTGTAATTTAGCAGAATTTATCTTCCAGTAGTAAATTACAGGAAATGAATAGTATAAAAAGGAACTATAGACAGAGTATGCAACTTTCAGCAACAGCCTATGTTGCCTTTGCTGTCCACACACACACACACACACACCAAAATGCAAATTATAAAATGCCTGTAAACAACAAACATAAGATTGTTCCAAATATGTTGTTTTTAAAACCTTATTTTACACTAAATTGTAGCTACAACAGTAGAGAAAAATATATAAAAATCAACTCACTGAAAAAATTGCTTTGGAAATAGAAAAACATTTCTTTTAAATAGTGTCCTCTTTAAATGTTATTATTTGCAAGTCATGGTAACAATGACTATTTTATTTCTTTAAATACACTAATTTTTTAAAAGGGTATGCTTATTTTTTTACATCATAGTTACTATTTTAAGGCTTTAGTGTATTTTAGCAACTTTACATCCTTTGTAGATTTCAATGTGAGTTTTGTCCATATGTTTTATGGATATATGACTCATGTTAAACATTTTCTTGACTTGTTAAAGTGTTGGTATTAGCAGTTTACAGAATAAGAGCTGTTGTGAATTAGATTAGAATATGAAAATTGTCTTTATTTTATAAAGCAATAGTTGAGGAGAACTTTTAGTGAATATGATAAACACTTATTCATATTCACTTTCTTCCAAACACTTCTTTTTTTAAATTTTTATTTATATATTTTTATTGAACTTTAGGTGAAGGTTTACAGAACAAACTAGTTTCTCATCAAACAGTACACACATTGCTGTATGACAATGGTTAACAACCCCATGACATGTCAACACTCTCCCTTCTCAAATTTGGGCTCCTTTTAATTTTTTATTACCAGCTGTCCTGTTCCCTCCTACCTTCCAGTCCCTGCCCTAGGGCTGGTGTGCCCCTTCAGTCTTGTTTTTTTTCCATGGGCCTGTTCAATCTTTGGCTGAAGTGTGAACCTCAGGCGTAGCCTCATTACTGAGCTGAAAGGGTGTCCAGGGGTCATACTCGGGGTTTCTCCAGTTTCTGTCAGGCCAGCAAGTCTGGTCTTTCTTTTTGAGATCGAATTTTGTTCTACATTTTTCTCCAGCTCTGTCTGGGACTCTCTATTATGATCCCTGTCAGAGCAGTCAATGGTGGTAGCCAGGCACCATTTAGTAGTACTGGACTCAGTCTGGTAGAGGCCACATTAGATGTGGTCCATTAGTCCTTTGGACTAATCTTTCCCTTATGTCTTTTGTTTTCTTCATTCTTCTTTGCTCCTGAAGGGGTGAGACCAGTGGAGTATCCTACACGGACATTCACAGGCTTTTATGACCCTAGATGCTACTCCCCAAAGTAGAATTTAGAACACATTATTTAATAACTCTGTTATGCCAGTCGAGCTAGATGTTCCCTGAGACCATGGCCCTCACAGCCCTAAGCCCAGCAAATCAGTCCCTCAGGGAGTTCAGGTGTGTCTGTGGAGCTACCATGGGCTTGGCTTGTAAGGCTTGTGCTGGCTTCCCCAGTATTGTGTACTGTCTTACTCTTCACCAAAGTTACCATTTATCTATTGTCTATTAAGTGCTTTTCCATCCCCAACCCTCCCCTCTTTCATAACCATCAAATATTCTTTTTTTATTATTATTCTTTTTTTTTTTAACTTTTATTGAGCTTCAAGTGAACGTTTACAAATCAAGTCAGACTGTCACATATAGTTTATATACACCTTACTCCATACTCCCACTTGCTCTCCCCCTAATGAGTAAGCCCTTCCAGTCCCTCCTTTCGTGACAATTTTGCCAGCTTCCAACTCTGTCTATCTTCCCATCCCCCCTCCAGACAGGAGATGCCGACACAGTCTCAAGTGTCCACCTGATATAATTAGCTCACTCTTCATCAGCATCTCTCTCCCACCCACTGTCCAGTCCCTTTCATGTCTGATGAGTTGTCTTCGGGAATGGTTCCTGTCCTGGGCCAACAGAAGGTTTGGGGACCATGACCGCTGGGATTCCTCTAGTCTCAGTCAGACCATTAAGTATGGTCTTTTTGTGAGAATTTGGGGTCTGCAACCCACTGATCTCCTGCTCCCTCAGGGGTTCTCTGTTGTGCTCCCTGTCACGGCAGTCATCGATTGTGGCCGGGCACCAACTAGTTCTTCTGGTCTCAGGATGATGTAGGTCTCTGGTTCATGTGGCCCTTTCTGTCTCTTGGGCTCTTAGTTATAGTGTGACCTTGGTGTTCTTCATTCTCCTTTGACCCAGGTGGGTTGAGACCAATTGATGCATCTTAGATGGCCGCTTGTTAGCATTTAAGACCCCAGATGCCACATTTCAAAGTGGGATGCAGAATGTTTTCATAATAGAATTATTTTGCCAATTGACTTAGAAGTCCCCTTAAACCAGGGTCCCCAAACCCCCGCCCTTGCTCCGCTGACCTTTGAAGCATTCAGTTTATCCCGGAAACTTCTTCGCTTTTGGTCCAGTCCAGTTGAGCTGACCTTCCATGTATTGAGTATTGTCCTTCCCTTCACCTAAAGCAGTTCTTATCTACTAATTAATCAGTAAAAAACCCTCTCCCACCCTCCCTCCCTCCACCCTCGTAACCACAAAACTATGTGTTCTTCTCAGTTTATACTATTTCTCAAGATCTTATAATAGTGGTCTTCTACAATATTTGTCCTTTTGCCTCTGACTAATTTCGCTCAGCATAATGCCTTCCAGGTTCCTC
This sequence comes from Elephas maximus indicus, assembly GCF_024166365.1. NCBI lineage: Eukaryota > Metazoa > Chordata > Mammalia > Proboscidea > Elephantidae > Elephas > Elephas maximus. Next base: position 12,154,167 of record NC_064822.1, on the reverse strand, counting down.
CATGTTATGAAATGTTTCACAGATTCGTCACTGTTCTTCATCGATGTGTAGTATTCCATTGTGTGAATATACCACAGTTTATTTACCCATTCATCCATTGATGGACACCTTGGTTGCTTCCAGCTTTTTGCTATTGTAAACAGAGCTGCAATAAACATGGGTGTGCATATATCTGTTTGTGTGAAGGCTCTTATTTCTCTAGGGTATATTCCGAGGAGTGGGATTTCTGGGTTGTATGGTAGTTCTATTTCTAACTGTTTAAGATAACGCCAGAAAGATTTCCAAAGTGGTTGTACCTTTCATTTGACATTCCCACCAGCAGTGTATAAGAGTTCCAATCTCTCCGCAGCCTCTCCAACATTTATTATTTTCTGTTTTTTGGATTAATGCCAGCCTTGTTGGAGTGAGATGGAATCTCATCGTAGTTTTATTTTGCATTTCTCTAATGGCTAATGATTGAGAGCATTTTCTCATGTATCTGTTAGCTGCCTGAATATCTTCTTTAGTGAAGTGTGTGTTCATATCCTTTGCCCACTTCTTGTTTGTCTTTTTGTGGTTGAGTTTTGACAGAATCATATAGATTTTGGAGATCAGGCTCTGGTCGGAGATGTCATAGCTGAAAATTCTTTCCCAGTCTGTAGGTGGTCTTTTTACTCTTTTGGTGAAGTCTTTAGATGAGCATAGGTGTTTGATTTTTAGGAGCTCCCAGTTATCTGGTTTCTCTTCATCCTTTTTGGTAATGTTTTGTATTCTGTTTATACCTTGTATTAGGGCTCCTAGAGTTGTCCCAATTTTTTCTTCCATGATCTTTATCATTTTAGTCTTTATGTTTAGGTCTTTGATCCACTTGGAGTTAGTTTTTGTGCATGGTGTGAGGTATGGGTCCTGTTTCATTTTTTTGCAAATGGATATCCAGTTATGCCAGCACCATTTGTTAAAAAGACTATCTTTTCCCTAATAAACTGACACTGGGCCTTTGTCAAATATCAGCTGCTCATATGTGGATGGGTTTATATCTGGGTTGTCAATTCTGTTCCATTGGTCTATGTGCTCGTTGTTGTACCAGTACCAGGCTGTTTTGACTACTGTGGCTGTATAATAGGTTCTGAAATCAGGTAGAGTGAGGCCTCCCACTTTCTTCTTCTTTTTCAGTAATGCTTTGCTTATCTGAGGCTTCTTTCCCTTCCATATGAAGTTGGTGATTTTTTCTCTATCACCTTAAAATATGCCATTGGAATTTGGATCAGAAGTGCATTGTATGTATAGATGGCTTTTGGTACAACAGACGTTTTTACTATGTTAAGTCTTCCTATCCATGAGCAAGGTATGTTTTTCCACTTAAGTATGTCCTTTTTAATTTCTTGTAGTAGAGCTTTGTAGTTTTCTTTGTATAGGTCTTTTACATCCTTGGTAAGATTTATTTCTAAGTATTTTATCTTCTTGGTGGCTACAGTGAATGGTATTGGTTTGGTTATTTCCTCTTCGATGTTCTTTTTGTTGATGTAGAGGAATCCAAGTAATTTTTGTATGTTTATCTTATAACCTGAGACTCTTCCAAGCTCTCCTATTAGTTTCAGTAGTTTTCTGGAGGATTCCTTGGGGTTTTCTGTGTTTAAGATCATGTCATCTGCAAATAGAGATAATTTTACTTCCTCTTTGCCAATCCAGATGCCCTTTATTTCTTTGTGTAGCCTAATTGCTCTGGCTAGGACCTCTAGCACAATGTTCAATAAGTGTGATGATAAAGGGCATCCTTGTCTGGTTCCTGTTCTCAAGGGAAATGCTTTCAGGCTCTCTCCATTTAGAGTGATGTTGGCTGTTGGCTTTGCATAGATGCCCTTTATTATGTTGAGGAATTTTCCTTCAATTCCTATTTTGGTGAGAGTTTTTATCCTAAATGGGTGTTGGACTTTGTCAAATGCCTTTTCTGCATCAATTGATAAGATCATGTGGTTTTGTCTTTTGTTTTATTTATATGGTGGATTACATTAATGGTTTTTCTTATATTAAACCAGCCTTGCATACCTGTTATAAATCCCACTTGGTCATGGTGAATTATTTTTTTGATATGTTGTTGAATTCTATTGGCTAGAATTTTGTTGAGGATTTTTGCATCTATGTTCATGAGGGATATAGGTCTATAATTTTCTTTTTTGTGATGTCTTTACCTGGTTTTGGTATCAGGGAGATGGTGGCTTCATAGAATGAGTTGGGTAGTATTCCGTCATTTCCTATGCTTTGAAATACCTTTAGTAGTAGTGGTGTTATCTCTTCTCTGAAAGTTTGGTAGAACTGTGCAGTAAAGCCATCCGGGCCAGGGCTTTTTTTTGTTGGGAGTTTTTTGATTACCGTTTCAATCTCTTTTTTTGTTATGGGTCTATTAATTGTTGTACTTCTGATTGTATTAGTTTAGATAGGTAGTGTTTTTCCAGGAATTCATCCATTTCTTCTAGGTTTGCAAATTTGTTAGAGTACAATTTTTCGTAATAATCTGATATGATTCTTTTAATTTCAGTTGGGTCTGTTGTGATGTGTCCCATCTCGTTTCTTATTCGGGTTATTTGTTTCCTTTCCTGTATTTCTTTAGTCAGTCTAGCCAATGGTTTATCAATTTTGTTAATTTTTTCAAAGAACCAGCTTTTGGCTTTGTTAATTCTTTCAATTGTTTTTCTGTTCTCTAATTCATTTAGTTCAGCTCTCATTTTTATTATTTGTTTTCTTCTGGTGCCTGATGGATTCTTTTGTTGCTCACTTCCTATTTCTTCAAGTTGTCGGGACAGTTCTCTGATTTTGGCTCTTTCTTCTTTTTGTATGTGTGCATTTATCCATATAAATTGGCCTCTGAGCACTGCTTTTGCTGTGTCCCAGAGGTTTTGATAGTAAGTATTTTCATTCTCGTTGCATTCTATGAATTTCCTTATTCCCTCCTTAATGTCTTCTATAACCCAGTCTTTTTTCAGGAGGGTATTGTTCAGTTTCCAAGTATTTGATTTCTTTTCCCTAATTTTTCTGTTATTGATTTCCACTCTTATGGCCTTGTGATCTGAGAAGATGCTTTGTAATATTTCGATGTTTTGGATTCTGCAAAGGTTTGTTTTATGACCTAATATGTGGTCTATTCTAGAGAATGTTCCATGTGCACTAGAAAAAAAAGTATACTTTGCAGCAGTTGGGTGGAGAGTTCTGTGTAAGTCAATGAGGGGAAGTTGGTTGATTGTTGTAATTAGGTCTTCCGTGTCTCTACTGAGCTTCTTACTGCATGTCCTGTCCTTCTCTGAAAGTGGTGTGTTGAAGTCTCCTATTATAATTGTGGAGGTGTCTATCTCACTTTTCAGTTCTGTTAAAATTTGATTTATGTATCTTGCAGCCCTGTCATTGGGTGCATAAATATTTAATATGGTTATGTTTTCCTGATCAATTGTCCCTTTTATCATTATGTAGTGTCCTTCTTTATCCTTTGTGGTGGATTTAAGTTTAAAGTCTATTTTGTCAGAAATTAATATTGCTACTCCTCTTCTTTTTTGCTTGTTGTTTGCTTCATATATTTTTTTTCCATCCTTTGAGTTTTAGTTTGTTCGTGTCTCTAAGTCTAAGGTGTGTTTCTTGTAGGCAGCATATAGACGGATCGTGTTTCTTTATTCAGTCCGAGACTCTCTGTCTCTTTATTGGTGCATTTAGTCCATTTACATTCAGCGTAATTATAAATAAGTGTTTAGTGTTGTGATTTTGATGCCTTTTTATGTGTGTTGTTGACAATTTCATTTTTCCACTTACTTTTTTGTGCTGAGACGTTTTTCTTTGTAAATTGTGAGATCCTCATTTTCATAGTATTTGACTTTGTTGAATCGTTACGTTTTTCTTGGCATTTATTTTGAGTTATGGAGTTGTTATACCTCTTTGTGGTTACCTTAATATTTACCCCTATTTTTCTAAGTAAAAACCTAACTTGTATTGTCCTATATTGCCTTGTATCCCTCTCCATATGGCAGTTCTATGCCACCTGTATTTAGTCCCTCTTTTTCATTATTGTGATCTTTTACGTGTTGACTTCAATGATTCCCTGTTTTGAGCATTTTTTTTTAATTAATCTTAATTTGTTTTTGTGATTTCCCTATTTGAGTTGATATCAGGATGTTCTGTTCTGTGATCTTGTGTTGTGCTGGTATCTGATATTATTGGTTTTCTGACCAAACAATTTCCTCTAGTATTCCTTGTAGCTTTGATTTGGTTTTTGCAAATTCTCTAAGCTTGTGTTTATCTGTAAATATCCTAATTTTGCCTTCATATTTTAGAGAGAGTTTTGCTGGATATATGATCCTTGGCTGGCAGTTTTTCTCCTTCAGTGCTCTATATATGTCATCCCATTGCCTTCTTGACTGCATGGTTTCTGCTGAGTTGTCTGAACTTATTGATTCTCCATTGTAGGAGACCTTTCTTTTATCCCTGGCTGCTTTTAAAATTTTCTCTTTATCTTTGGTTTTGGCAAGTTTGATGATAATATGTCTTGGTGTTTTTCTTTTTGGATCAATCTTAAATGGGGTTCGATGAGCATCTTGGATAGATATCCTTTCATCTTTCATGATGTCAGGGAAGTTTTCTGTCAGCAGATCTTCAACTATTCTCTCTGTGTTTTCTGTTATCCCTCCGTGTTCTGGGACCCCAATCACACGCAAGTTATCCTTCTTGATAGAGTCCCACATGATTCTTAGGGTTTCCTCCTTTTTTTTAATTCTTTTTCTGATTTTTTTTTCAGCTATGTTGGTGTTAATTCCCTGGTCCTCCGAATTTCCCATTCTGCGTTCTAATTGCTCGAGTCTGCTCCTCTGACTTCCTATTGCATTGTCTAATTCTGTAATTTTATTGTTAATCTTTGGGATTTCTGTATGCTGTCTCTCTATGGATTCTTGCAACTTATTAATTTTTCCACTGTGTTCTTGAATAATCTTTTTGAGTTCTTCAACTGTTTTATCAGCGTGTTCCTTGGCTTTTTCTGCAGTTTGCCTTATTTCATTTCTGAGGTCATCCCTGATGTCTTGAAGCTTTCCGTAAATTAGTTTTTTATATTCTGTATCTGATAATTCTAGGATTGTATCTTCATTTGGGAAAGATTTTGATTCTTTTGTTTGGGGGTTTGTAGAAGCTGTCATGGTCTGCTTCTTCACGTGGTTTGATATCGACTGCTGTCTCAGAGCCATCACTAATATAGTAGTGATTTATTCTGTAATTGCTCACTGAGTCTTATCTTGTTTGGTTTTCTTTCAATGTACGTGGGTGGGCTACTAGATCATGCTGTCTTGATTGTTGTAGTGCTTGACTTACTTATAACCTATTACCAGCTGGTTTGGGCTGTTGCCAGGTATATATGCCTGAGTCTATTCACTATTCTTGAGTAGAATCTGATTTTGGGTCATCAAGTGTGTGCTGCACCCTAACACCTATCCACCTCGAGAAGTAGTGGTGATAGTTGTGTGCAACAGATTCTATTAGCAGCTGGGGTTCACACTCCAGGTGGGGCAGGATACTGACAGGCTTCCCCCAAGTGTCAGTGAGGTAGGTGTATCTCTATTTCTAAAGCACCTTGGTGGGAGGGCTCTGCAGCTGTACCTTAGGCCCCCAATGGAAGTACCTCTACTGATTGGTAGGTGTCACCCTCCTTAGACCCCTAAGGCAAGAGGCTAGGTGGTCTGGGGGGAGCTTCAGCCCTCAGTTCCCTGTTGTGGGTCAGTTAAGGCTCTGTTGAATAAGCAGGGATATCAGACCTGGGAAACTTGTTTTTCCAGAAAATCCGCTAAAAAAAATGCAGTCAGATCCCTATCAGAACTGCCTTTGCATTATAACAGCCACCTTGTTCCGTGTAAGGATGAAAGGCTGAGATTTGGATCATATATGCTTGGCTGTAGCTGGTCCTGTGTTTTTAGTCCAATTAGGGAAGGATTTTTGGTCCCTGGTTTTTTTGTGGTTGCTTCTCTCAGGCCGGAAGAATGGGTTAGGAAAAGACCAAAAAAAAAAAAAAAGGGAAAAGCAAAGCCGGGGAGCCGGAGCCGTTCTCCCTCTGGCTCAGGAAATTCCAATGTTAATGAAGCCGCCTGGGAAGAGGAGGGGAGGGTTCAGAAAAACAGGAGAGAGTAGCACCCCAGAATATATCCAAAGTTGCTATCTTGCTTGGGATGACTATTTTATTTAAGATTCCTGAGGGGCATGTCGCCTATGTGTGCTGGCTGTGTGGAGATTGTCCCTGAGGGTCTGGCCCGCTGAAGCCGCGGTCAGATCCTCTGCTGCCAGTCCAAAGCCCAGCGTCAAGGTTCGCCTGCTGGGACGCTGCACTCCCGGCTCGAAAATCAGTTGCTGCCTCCCAGGTACTTCTCGTCCCGCCAGCCGCGTAGCTGCGCCGCCCCCACAGACTGGCTGGGCCCCCTCCCGGGGTTAGTTTGGGGGGAGTAGGGCTGCGCCCCGTGTTTGTGCCATGACCGGATGCCGTGTTCCGCCCCCCTGTGCCCAGTCCAAAGCCCGGCGCCAAGGTTCCCCAGCTGGGACTCTGCACTCCCGGCTCCAAAACCAGTCACTGCCTCCTGGGGACTTCTCCTCCCACCAGCAGCGTCGCCACGCCGCCCGCAAGGACTGTCTGGGTCCTCTCCCGGGGTCAGTTCAGGGGGGTAGGGCTGCACCCCGTGTTTGCACCATCACAAGCTGTTGTGTTCAGCTCCCCTGCGCCCAGTGCTAAGCCCGGCGCCAGGGTTACCTGACTGGGACGCTGGCTCCAGGCTCTGAAAACAGTCACTGCTTCCCCGTAGTTGTTCGTTCTCCGTCTCTGTCACTCAGGTCAACTCTTTAAATCTGTGTTTGGTGTTCAGGGTTCGTAGATTGTCATGTATGTGATCGATTCACTTGTTTTTCTGAGTCTTTGTTGCAAGAGGGATCCGAGGTAACATCTACCTAGTCAGCCATCTTCCCCCCCTCCCAAATATTCTTTTTGTATGTAAACTTTTTCATGAGTTTTTACAGCAGTGGTCTCATACAATATTTGTCCTTTTGTGATTGACTTATTTCATTCAGCATAATGTCCTCCAGATGCATCCATGTTATGAGATGCTTCACAGGTTCATCATTGTTCTTTAGCATTGCATAATATTCCTTTGTGTGTATGTACCACAGTTTGTTTATCCATTCGTCTGTTGCTGGGCATCTAGATTGCTTCCATCTTTTTGCTGTTGTGAACAATGCTTCAGTGAACATGGGTATGATGACTCTTATTTCCCTAGGATATATTCCCAAGAGTGGGATTGCTGGATCAAATGGTATTTCTATTTCTAGCTTTCTAAGGAAGCATCATATCGTTTTCTGAAAAGGTTGTATCATTTTCCACTCCCACCAGCAACGCATAAGAGTTCCAATCTCCTCGCACCCTCTCCAACATTTGTTGTTTTCTGTTTTATTGATTCGTGCCAGTAAAGCCAGGGTGAGATGGTATCTCATTGTGGTTTTGATTTGCATTTCTCTGATGGCTACAGATTGTGAGCATTTCCTCATGTGTCTGTTGGCTACTTGAATGTCTTCTTTGGTGAAGCATCTGTTCATTTCCTTTGCCCATTTTTTAATTGGATTATTTGTCTTTTTTTTGTAGAGATGTTAGATTTTCTTATAGATTTTAGAGATTAGACCTTTGTCTGATTTGTATTACCCCCCATTTTTTTTTCCCAATCTGCAATTTCTGTTTTTACTCTTTTAGTGAAGTCTTTTGGTAAGCATAAGCGTTTAATATTTAGAAGATCCCAGTTATCTAGCTTATCCTCTGGAGCTTGTGTTGTTGGTTGTGATTTGTATCCTGTTAATGCCATGTATTAGGGCCTCTAGTATTGATCCTATCTTTTCTTCTATAAGCTTCATGGTTTTTGGCTTTATATTTAGGTCTTTGATCCACTTTGAGTTTGTTTTTGTATATGGTGTGAGGTATGGGTCCTGTTTCATTTTTTTTTTCAGATAGACATCCAGTTTTGCCAGCACCATTTGTTGAAAAGACTCTTTTCCCCATTTGATGGACTTTGGGCCCTTGTCGAAGATCAGGTAACCATAGGTGGATGGATTTACATCTGGTTTACATCTGGCCAATGTGTCTGTCATTGTACCAGTACCAGGCTGTTTTGACTACTGTAGCTGTATATTACTTTCTGAGGTTAGGTAGTGTGAGCCCTCCTACTTTATTATTCAGTAATGCCTTTATCCAAGGCTTCTTTCCTTTCCATATAAAGTTAATGTAAGTGTTTCCATCTCTTTAAAGAACATTTTTGGTATTTGGATTGGTATTGGATTGTATTTGTAAGTTGCTTTGGGTAGAATTGTCATTTTTACAATGTTGAGTCTACCTATCATGAGCATGGTATGTTTTTCCATTTGTGTAGATCTCTTTTGGTTACTTGTAGTAGAGTTTTGTATCGGTCTTTCACCTCCCGTATTAGATTTATTCCCAAGTATTTTATTTTTTTAGGGGCTATTATAAATGGTACTGTTTTTCTGATTTCCTGTTTACTCTTTTCTTTATTGTTGTACAGGAATCCAAGTGATTTTTTATGTTTATCTTGTATCCTGCAATACTACTGAATCTTTCTATTAGTTCAAGTAGTTCTCTCATCGAGCCCTTTGGATTTTCTTAGTATCCCATCATCCACAAATAGGGACAGTTTAACTTCTTCATTACCAAATTGGATGCCCTTTATTTCTGTTTCTTGCATTATTGCTCTAGCTAAGATTTCCAACACAATGTTAAACAGGAGTGGTGATAAAGGGCATCCTTGTCTTGCTCCTGTTCTCAAGGGGAATGTTTTTAGCTTCTCTCCATTGAGAACAACATTGGCCATTGCTTTTGATGGCCTTTATTATGTTGACAAATTTCTTTTCTAAACCTATTTTTTTTGAGAGTTTTTGTCAAGAATTTGTGTTGGACTTTGTCGAATGCCTTTTCTGTGTTGATTGAGATGATCATGTGATTCTTTTCTTTCCTTTTATTTATGTGGTAGATTACGTTGATTGATTTTCTAATGTTAAACCATCCTTGCATACCTGGCATGAACGCTACTCGGCCATGGTGTATTTTTTTTTTTTATATGATGCTGAATTCTATTGGCTAGAATTTTTTTTGAGAATTTTTCATCTATATTCACAAGAAATATTGACCTGTAATTTTCTTTTTTGTGGTGTCTGCCTGATTTTGGTATTAGGGTTATTCATAGAATGAAGTTGGAAGTATCGTTTCCTTTTCTATGTTCTGAAATAGTTTGATTAGTACTGGTGTAAGCCCTTCTCTGAATGTTTGGTATAATTCTCCAGTGAAGCCACCAGGCCCAGGGCTTTTTTTTTGTTGTTGTTGTTGTTGTTGTTGGACTTTTATTACCTTGTCAAGCTCTTCTCTTGTTATGAGTCTGTTCAGATTTTCAGCATCATTTTGTATTATAGAAAGGTAGTGTATTTCTAGAAATTTGTCCATTTCCTCTAGGTTTTCAAATTTGTTGGAGTATAGTTTTTCATAATACTCTGTTATGATCCTTTTTATTTCAGTTGGGTATGTTGTAATGTCCCCCATTTCATTCCTTATTTGGGTTATTTGCGTTCTCTCCTATTTTTCTTTTGTCAGTTTGGCCAGTAGTTTATCGATTTTGTTGATTTTTCCAAAGAACCAACTTTTTGTTTTGTTATTCTTTCTATTGTTTTTATAGTCTCTATTTCATTTATTTCTGCTCTGATCTTTATTATTTCCTTTCTTCTGGTGGCTGTGGGCTTCTTTTGCTGTTCTCTTTCTATTTTTTCAAGTTGTGTAACTAGTGTTTTGATTTTGTCCCTGTCTTCTTTTTTGGTGTGTGCATCTAGTGCTACAAATTGACCTCTGAGGACTGACTTTGCTCGGTCGCAGTGGTTTTGGTATGATGTGTTTTAATTCTTGTTTGAATCTAGGGACTTTTTGATTCCATCTTTGATTTATTCTATTACCCAGTGGTTTTTAAGCAGGATGTTATTCAGTTTCCATGTAATTGATTTTTTTTTTCCTTGATCTTCCTGATGTTAATTTCTGCTTTGGTGGCATTGTGGTCAGAGAAGATACTTTGTTTTATCTCAATGTTTTGGATTTTGTTGATGGTTGCTCTATGGCCTAAAATGTGGTCTATTCTGGGGAAAGCTCCATGTGCATTGGAAAATAATGCGTACTTTGCGGCTGTTGGCTGGAGTGTTCTATATATGTCTATGAGGTCAAGTTGGCCGATTGTGCTCTTTAGCCCTTCTGTATCTTTGCTGAGTTTCTTTCCAGATGTTCTGTCCTTTACTGAGAGTGGTCTGTTGAAGTTTCCTACTATTATGGTGGAACTGTCAATTTCTGTTTTCAGTGCCGTTAGAGTTTGTTTTATGTATTCTGGAGCCCCGTCATGGATGCGTACATATTTATTATGGTTAAGTCTTCATGATGGACCTTCATGAAAAAAAAAAAATTGTCATTATGTAGTGCCCTTCTTCGTCTTTTATGATGGATTTTGTTTTAAAGTCCATTTTACCTGAGATTAGTATTGCCACTCCTGCTCTTTTTTGGTAGTTATTTTCTTGATACATTTTTTTTCCATCCTTTGATTTTTAATAAACTCACGTCATTGTAGACAGCATATTGATCGATCCTGATTTTTATCCATTCTGTCTCTTTATGGGGTAATTTAGGTCATTTACATATTCAGTGTAATTATAGATAGGTGTGAATTTATTGCTGTCATTTTGTAGTGCTTTTTCTCTGGTGCTAACATTATCTTTGTTCTTCTTACTCTCCTGTGCTGAGTTCCTTTTGTGGATTTCTTTTTCATTCCTTTTGTTTCTATTGAGATTTTACTTTTTTCTTCTTTATTTTAATAAGTAGGTTTTTTATCTTTCTTTGTGGCTGCTTTGGAATTTACCCTTATCTTCCTAGGTTTCAACCATTCTATTATTTCTCGGTATCACCTTGCCTTCCTCTCCATTAGAAAGTTCTATACTTATGCCATTTATTCCTTCTTTTATTGTTCTGGCATTGTTGTCATTTACAGATTAACCTCTCTGGTTCCCTGTTGCAACTTTTTTGGTTTTGGATAGTCCTTGGGAGTTCATTTCTTAGGTTGGCATCTAGCTGGTGCAATCTTGCATCCCAGGTTTAGGCTGTGGTCTGACGTTGTTTGTTCTCAGACTGAAGGACTTCCTTTAATAATTCTTGTAAATTTGGTTTGGTTTTTACATAGTCCCTTAATTTCTGTTTATCTGGAAATGAATGAAACTTTTGCAGGATATATTATTCTTGGTTGGCAATTTTTTTTCTTTCAAGGTTTTATATATGTCATCCCATTGCCTTCTTGCCTGCATGGTTTCTTCAAAATAACCAGAGCTTAGTCTTATTGTTTCTCCTCTGTATGTGACTTTTTTGTTTTTCTCAAGCTGCTTGCAGGATTTTTTTCTTTGTTTTTGGTTTTAGAGAGTGTAATTATGACATGCCTTGTGTTTCTTTCGTGGTCTATGCTATATGGGGTTCGTTGAGCTTCTTTGATGGTCAGCTGTTCATCATACATGATATTAGAGAAGTTTTCTTTCAGCAATTCTTCAATAATCCTCTCTGTGTTTTCCGTTTTTTTTCCTCCTCTTCTGGAACTCCGATTGCTTGCAAATTTTTGCTTTTGATTGTATCCCACATAATTCTCAGGGTTTCATTTTTCTTTGTCCCTTTTTCTCAAACAGATTTGTACCAAGTGTTTGTCTTCAATTTTACTGATTCTGCCTTCCATCATTTCAAATCTGCTCTTCAGCCCTTCTATGTCACCGTCCATTTCTGAAATCTTGTTTATCGTTTGGATTTTTACTTGTTGTTTTTGAATGATTTCTAGTTGTGAATTTATTTTGATGTTTTATTCCTGTATTATTTTCTTGAATTGTTCCATTTTTTGTCTGAATTTTCCATGAATTTATTTGCCTTTTCCATAGTTTTACCTATTTTTTCCTCACTTTTGTCTGCTTTTTGCTTCAACTATTGGACTGCTCTGAATATTAGAGATTTGAATTCCATGTCAGGTAGTTCTAGTGCCTTTTCTTCTACTGGAAAGTCATCTGGTGTTTTATTTTGATGCCTACTAGAACCATGCGGTCCTGGTTTTTTTTTTTAATATGTTTTGATATTGTCTGGTGTCTTTGGGACATTCAGTAGTAATTTTCTTTGTTTCTTGATTGTTGATTTGTTTGTTTCGTCTGGATTTTTTGTTTTATTTGGTTATGTCTGAGCAGGCAGGCTGTGCATTCTTTGTTGTTTTCTTGTCTGTAGTCACAGTACTTTTCACCTCCTTGTCCAATGACAAGGCCAGTCTTTCAGCTATGGTGCAGCAGGGCAGATTCAGACGAAGAGGAGAGGCTGGGATGGGTCGTTTGTGTCATGTCCTAGGGCCAGCAGCGTGGGCCAGGAATCAGTCCTGGCAGATTCCAGTAGGCAGTGCCTGTGCTGCTCAGGGGTATGAAACTGAGTGCACGGTGTAGGTAGGCAGGAAAGAGGTGGGAGCTTGTGAAGTATGGAGCTAATAGGGGTATGTGAAATAGGAGAGAGAAACAGGACCCAAAAACAACAAGCAAACAAATAAAGAAAAGAAAAAGAATACTGAGGGAGCTTGCCATTGGAGTGGATAGACGAGAAACCAAAAAATGGAGAAAAGAAAAAAAAAAAGGAAAAAGAAAGAAATAATAACTAGATAAAAATTTGGAAAATGAAAGAAAAGCCCCCAGGAGTTCCAGAATCCCACCGGTGGGGCTGTTAGGACTGAGGAATTGTCTTCCAGGCTGCATAGTATTCCCTGGCTAGAGGGGGGATAGATGTCACACAGCACCAGGTATTCAGGAAACAGGGAAAGAAGATAAGTGTAGACATATGAAAACTGAGAAGTGGAGAAGGAAAGGCAAAAAGAGAGAGAAAAGAAAGAGGGGGGAAAAAAAAGAAAGGAATGCCCCCAGGGACCCCACCTATGTGGCTGTGCAGATTGGAGGAGTAGCTCCTAAGCCTTGCGGTCCAGCCTGGTTAGAAGGGGTTCCCAAGCTGCAAAAGGACGATAAAGCAAATGGAGCAAAACAAAACAGAACAAAGCAAAATAATAATAAAAAAAAACCCAGGGATCCCACAAGCAGGGTGTCATGGGCTGGGGGAGTGGTTCCCCGGTTGAGCGTGGCTTCACAGCCTTTCAAGAAGCAAAGATGCCACACGGAGACAGATGTTGTTCCAGAGAAAGAAGGGGGAGGTGGTAGGATGCACAGAAGAAACCAAAAGAGACAGAAAGAACCAACACCAGCTCAGGGCCCTGGCCAGTGTGGGCAGGGTGAATCCAAGCAGCCTGAGGCCAAAACAATTGCCTCCCAGGCAGGAGACTGTGGCTGGTGGGAACCAGAGAAGGCAGGGAGGAAGAAGTGGGGGTTAGGAAAGCGTATATCGCTTGTTAGCAGGTGCTCTGTCTCCTGCTGGAAACTTCCTGAATCTGCTTTCTAGTACTCCCTGTCTGCCCATCTCTAATATGGGTGGGGCGAATCCAAGCAGCACTGACTCTGCAATTCCTGGCCAGCTGAGCCACTGCAGCCAGCCAGGAAGCTCAGAGATAGAGTAGCAGGGAGAGAATGGGGGGTGGGAAAGCATGTATTGCTGGTTACTGGGTGTTCTGTCTCCTGCTGGTTGCTCCATGAAGCTGCTTTCCTGTATTCCCTGTCTGCTGATGCCTGACAAGAGTTCAAGATGGTGGGTCCGTGCTGCATTAGCGGGACCTTCAGCAAGTATCTCTACTCTCTCTGTTCTCTGTCAGTTTCTTATTCCATTCAGTGCTTGGGTGAGTTCTTTATCTCTTCATTTGACACTTCAGGTTCCAGGATTGACTTTTGACCCTGTTTTACTTAGGTTTGGGTTTTTGCTGTGGAGGGATGGCATGGTGCTTCTGCCTATGGTGCCATGTTGGCCTCTTTTTTTTTTTAATAATTTTTATTGTGCTTAAAGTGAAAGTTTACAAATCAAGTCAGTCTGTCACATATAAACGTATATACACCTTACTACATACTCCCATTTACTCTCCCCCCTAATGAGTCAGCCCACTCCCTCCTTCCAGTCTCTCCTTTCATGACTGTTTTGCCACCCTCTACCCTCTCATCTCCCCTCCAGACAGGAGATGCCAACACAGTCTCAAGTGTCCACCTGATACAAGTAGCTCACTCTTCATCAGCATCTCTCTCCTACCCATCGTCCAGTCCCTTCCATGTCTGACGAGTTGTCTTCGGGAATGGTTCCTGTCCTGGGCCAACAGAAGGTTTGGGGACCATGACAGCCGGGATTCTTCTAGTCTCAGTCAGACCATTAAGTCTGGTCTTTTTATGAGAATTTGGGGTCTGCATCCCACTGATCTCCTGCTCCCTCAGGGGTTCTCTGTTGTGCACCCTGTCAGGGCAGTCATCGGTTGTGGCTGGGCACCATCTAGTTCTTCTGGTCTCAGGATGATGTAAGTCTCTGGTTCATGTGGCCCTTTCTGTCTCTTGGGCTCATAGTTATCGTGTGACCTTGGTGTTCTTCATTCTCCTTTGATCCAGGTGGGTTGAGTACAATTGATGCATCTTAGATGGCCGCTTGTTAGCATTTAAGACCCCAGATGCCACACTTCAAAGTGGGATGCAGAATGTTTTCATAATAGAATTATTTTGCCAATTGACTTAGAAGTCCCCTTAAGCCATAGTCCCCAAACCCCTGCCCTTGCGCCGCTGACCTTGGAAGCATTCAGTTTATCCTGGAAACTTCTTTGCTTTTGGTCCAATCCAGTTGAGCTGACCGTCCCTGTATTGAGTATTGTCCTCCCCTTTACCTAAAGTAGTTCTTATCTACTAACTAATCAGTAAATAACCCTCTCCCACCCTCCCACCCTTCCCCCACTCGTAACCACAAAAGAATGTGTTCTTCTCAGTTTATAATATTTCTCAAGATCTTATAATAGTGGTCTTACACAATACAATATTTGTCCTTTTGCATCTGACTAATTTCACTCAGCGTAATGCCTTCTAGGTTCCTCCATGTTATGAAATGTTTCACAGATTCGTCACTGTTCTTTATCGATGTGTAGTATTCCATTGTGTGAATATATCAAAATTTATTTAACCATTCATCCGTCGGTGGACACCTTGGTTGCTTCCAGCTTTTTGCTATTGTAAACAGTGCTGCAATAAACATGGGTGTGCATATATCTGTTCGTGTAAAGGCTCTTATTTCTCTAGGTATATTCTGAGGAGTGGGATTTCTGGGTTGTATGGTAGTTCTATTTCTAACTTTTTAAGAAAACGCCAGATAGATTTCCAAAGTGGTTGTACCATTTGACATTCCCACCAGCAGTGTATAAGAGTTCCAATCTCTCCGCAGCCTCTCCAACATCTATTATTTTCTGTTTTTTGGATTAATGCCAACCTTGTTGGAGTGAGATGGAATCTCATCGTAGTTTTATTTTGCATTTCTCTAATGGGTAATGATCGAGAGCATTTTCTCATGTATCTGTTAGCTGCCTGAATATCTTCTTTAGTGAAGTGTGTGTTCATATCCTTTGTCCAATTTTTGATTGGGTTGTTTGTCTTTTTGTGGTTGAATTTTAACAGAATCATATAGATTTTAGAGATCAGGCACTGGTTGGAGATGTCATAACTGAAAATTTTTTCCCCCGATCTGTAGGGAGTCTTTTTACTCTTTTGGTTAAGTTTTTGATGAGCATAAGTGTTTGATTTTTAGGAGCTCCCAGTTATCTGGTTTCTTTTCATCATTTTTAGTAATGTTTTGTATTTTGTTTATGTCTTGTATTAGGGCTCCTAACATTGTCCCTATTTTTTCTTCCATGATCTTTATCATTTTAATCTTTATGTTTAGGTCTTTGATCCACTTGGAGTTAGTTTTTGTGCATGGTGTGAGGTATGGGTCCTGTTTCATTTTTTTGCAAATGGATATCCAGTTATGCCAGCACCATTTGTTAAAAAGACTATCTTTTCCCCAATTAACTGACACTGGGCCTTTGTCAAATATCAGCTGCTCATATATGGATGGATTTGTATCTGGGTTCTCAATTCTGTTCCATTGGTCTATGTGCCTGTTGTTGTACCAGTCCCAAGCTGTTTTGACTACTGTGGCTGTCTAATAGGTTCTGAAATCAGGTAGAGTGAGGCCTCCCACATTCTTCTTCTCTTTCAGTAATGCTTTACTTATCTGGGACCTCTTTCCCTTCCATATGAAGTTGGTGATTTGTTTCTCCATCACATTAAAAAATGCCATTGGAATTTGGATCAGAAGTGCATTGTATGTATAGATGGCTTTGGTAGAATAGACATTTTTACTATGTTAAGTCTTCCTATCCATGAGCAAGGTATGTTTTTCCACTTATGTAGGTCCCTTTTAGTTTCTTGCAGTAGTACTTTGAAGTTTTCTTTGTATAGGTCTTTTACATCTTTGGTAAGATTTATTCCTAAGTATTTCATCTTCTTGGGGGCTACTGTGAATGGTATGGATTTGGTGATTTCCTCTTTGATGTTCTTTTTGTTGATGTAGAGGAATCCAAGTGATTTTTGTATGTTTATCTTGTATGCTGAGACTCTGCCGAACTCTTCTATAAGTTTCAGTAGTTTTCTGGAGGATTCCTTAGGGTTTTCTGTGTATAAGATCATGTCATCTGCAAATAGAGATAATTTTACTGCTTCCTTGCCAATCCGGATGCCCTTTATTTCTTTGTCTAGCCTAATTGCTCTGGCTAGGACCTCCAGCACAATGCTGAATAAGAGTGAGTCATGATAAAGGGCATCCTTGTCTGGTTCCCGTTCTCAAGGGAAATGCATTCAGGCTTTCTCCATTTAGAATGATGTTGGCTGTTGGCTTTGTATAGATGCCCTTTATTATGTTGAGGAATTTTCCTTCAATTCCTATTTTGCTGAGAATTTTTATCATGAATGGGTGTGGACTTTGTCAAATGCCTTTTCTGCATCAATTGATAAGAACATGTGGTTTTTGTCATTTTTTTTATTTATATGGTGGATTACATTAATGGTTTTTCTAATATTAAACCAACCTTTCATACCTGGTATACATCGCACTTGGTCGTGGTGGATTATTTTTTTGATATGCTGCTGAATTCTATTGGCTAGAATTTTGTTGAGGATTTTTGCCTCTATGTTCATGAGGGATATAGGTCTGTAATTTTCTTTTTTGTGATGTCTTTACCTGGTTTTGGTATCAGGGAGATGGTGGCTTCATAGAATGAGTTAGGAAGTATTCCATCATTTTCTATGTTTGAAATACCTTTAGTAGTAGTGGTGTTAACTATTCTATGAAAGTGTGGTGTAACTCTGCAGTGAAGCCGTCCAGGCCAGGGCTTTTTTTTTGTTGTGAGCTTTTTGATTACCTTTTCAATCTCTTTTTTGTTATGGGTCTATTAATTGTTGTACTTCTGATTGTATTAGTTTAGATAGGTAGTGTTTTTCCAGGAATTCATCCATTTCTTCTAGGTTTGCAAATTTGTTAGAGTACAATTTTTCGTAATAATCTGATATGATTCTTTTAATTTCAGTTGGGTCTGTTGTGATGTGGCCCATCTTGTTTCTTATTTGAGTTATTTGTTTCTTTTTCGTATTTCTTTATTCAGTCTGGCCAATGGTTTATGAATTTTGTTAATTTTTTCAAAGAACCAGCTTTTGGCTTTGTTAATTCTTTCAATTGTTTTTTTTTGTTCTCTAATTCGTTTAGTTCAGCTCTAATTTTTATTATTTGTTTTCTTCTGGTGCCTGATGGATTCTTTTGTCGCTCGCTTTCCATTTGTTCAAGTTGTAGGGACAGTTCTCTGATATTGGCTCTTTCTTCTTTCTGTTTGTGTGCATTTATCGATATAAATTGGCCTCTGAGCACTGCTTTTGCTGTGTCTTAGAGTTTTTGATGGGAAGTGTTTTCATTCTCATTGCATTCTATGAATTTCTTTATTCCCTCTTCTGGGTCTTGTATAACCCAGTCTTTTTTGAGCAGGGTATTGTTCAGTTTCCAAGTATTTGATTTCCTTTCCCTAATTTTTCTGTTATTGATTTCCACTTATGGCCTTGTGGTCTGAGAAGATGCTTTGTAATATTTCGATGTTTTGGATTCTGCAAACATTTGTTTTATGACCTAATATGTGATCTATTCTAGAGAATGTTCTATGTGCACTAGAAAAAAAAAGTGTACTTTGCAGCTGTTGGGTGGAGTGTTCTGCGTAAGTCTGTGAGGTCAAGTTGGTTGATTGTAGCAATTAGGTCTTTCATGTGTCTATTGAGCTTCTTACTGGAAGTCCTCTCCTTCTCCAAAAGTGGTGTGTTGAAGTCTCCTACTATAATTGTGGAGGTGTCTATCTCACTTTTCAGTTCTGTTAAAGTTTGTTTTATGTATCTTGCAGTCCTGTCATTGGGTGCATAAATATTTAATATGGTTATATCTTCCTGGTCAATTGTCTCTTTAATCATTATGTAGTGTCCTTCTTTATCCTTTGTGGTGGATTTAACTTTAAAGCCTATTTTGTCAGAAATTAATATTGCTACTCCTTCTCTTTTTTGATTGTTGTTTGCTTGATATATTTTTTTCTGTCCTTTGAGTTTTAGTTTGTTTGTGTCTCTAAGTCTAAGGTGTGTCTCTTGTAGGCAGCATATAGGCAGATCGTGTTTCTTTATTCAGTCTGAGACTCTCCGTCTCTTTATTGGTGCATTTAGTCCATTTACATTCAGGGTAATTATAGATAAGTATGTGTTTAGTGCTGTCACTTTGATGTCTTTTTGTGTGTGTTGTTGACAATTTCATTTTTCCACTTACTTTTTTGTGCCTAGAAGTTTCTCTTTGTAAATTGTGAGATCCTCATTTTCATAGTAGTTGAATTTATATTTGCTGAGTCATTATGTTTTTCTTAGTTTTTATTTTGAGTTATGGGATTGTTAGACCTCTTTGTGGTTACCTTAATATTTACCCCTATTTTTCTAAGTAAAAACCTAACTTGTATTGTCCTATATTGCCTTGTATCCCTCTTCATATGGCAGTTCTATGCTTCCTGTATTTAGTCCCTCATTGATTATTGTGATCTTTTACATAATGACTTCAACGATTCCCTGTTTTGTGCATTTTTTTCTTTTTAAAATTAATCTTAATTTGTTTTTGTGATTTCCTTTTTGAATTGATATCAGGATGTTTTGTTCTGTGATCTTGTGTTGTGTTGGTACCTGATATTATTGATTTTCTGACCAAACAATTTCCTTTAGTATTCCTTTAGCTTTGGTTTGGTTTTTGCAAATTCTCTAAGCTTGTGTTTATCTGTAAATATTTTAATTTCACCTTCATATTTGAGAGAGAATTTTGCTGGATATATGATCCTTGGCTGGCAGTTTTTCTCCTTCAGTGCTCTTTATATGTCATCCCATTGCCTTCTTGACTGCATGGTTTCTGCTGAGTAGTCTGAACTTATTCTTATTGATTCTCCTTTGTAGGAGACCTTTCTTTTCTCTCTGGGTGCTTTTAAAATTTTCTCTTTATCTTTGGTTTTGGCAAGTTTGATGACAGTATGTCTTGGTGATTTTCTTTTTGGATCAATCTTAAATGGGGTTCGATGAGCATCTTGGAGAGATATCCTTTCGTCTTTCATGATGTCAGGGAAGTTTTCTGCCAACAGATCTTCAACTATTCTCTCTGTATTTTCTGTTATCCCTCCCTGCTCTGGACCTCCAATCACACACAAGTTATTCTTGTTGATAGAGTCCCACATGATTCTTAGGTTTTTTTTCATTATTTTATCTGACTTTTCTTAAACTATATTTGTGTCAATTGCCTTATCTTCCAACTCCATTCCAACTCCTCCAACTGCATTCTGCTCCTCTGACTTCCTATTGAGTTGTCTAATTCTGTAATTTTATTGTTAATCTTTTGGATTTCTGAATGCTGTCTCTCTATGGATTCTTGCAACTTATTAATTTTTCCACTGTGTTCTTGGATAATCATTTTGATTTCTTCAACTGCTTTATCAGTGTGTTCCTTGACTTTTTCTGTAGATTGCCTTATTTCATTTCTGAGGTCATCCCTGATGTTTTGAAGCATTCTGTATGTTAGTTTTTTATATTCTGCATCTGGCAATTCCAGGATTGAATCCTCATTTGGGAAAGATTTTGATTCTTTAATTTGCAGAGTTGTAGAAGTAATCATGGTCTGCTTCTTTATGTAGTTTGCTATCAACTGCTCTCTGAGCCATCTTCAAGATATTGTAATGATTTATTTTATATTTGCTCACTGACTCTTGTTTTGTTTTCTTTCAACATATGTTGATGGGCTACTAGATCACACTGTCTTGATTGTTGTAGCCTTTGAATCACTTATGTCCTATTACCAGCTGGTTTGGGCTGTTACCAGATATATAAGCCTAAGAGTCCATTCACTATTCTTGAGTAGAATCTGATTTTGGGTCACCAAGTGTGTGGGGTAGACTGTCACCTATTCACTTAGAGTAGTAGTGGTGATAGTTGTGTGCACCAGATTCTAGTAGCAGTAGGGGGTCACATTCCAGGGGGGGCAGGAAGCTGACAGGCTTCCCCCAAGTGGCAGTGAGGTAGGCGTGTCTCTATTCCTAAAGCACTTTGGTGGGTGGGCTCTACAGCTTTACCTTAGGCACCCAATGCAAGTACCTCTACAGATCAGTAGGTGTCACTATCCTCAGACCCCTGGCAGGAGGCTAGGTGGGTTGGGTGGAGCTTCAGCCCTCAGTTCCCCTTTGTGGGTCAGTGAGGGCTCTGTTTAATAGGTAGAGATATCAGACCTGGAAAACTCGTCTTTCCAGTAATCTGCTAAAACAATTACAGTCAGATCCCTATCAGAATTGCCTTTGCATTGTAATAGCCACCTTGTTTCCTGTAGGGATGAAAGCCCAAGACTGTGGATCTCATGTGCTTGACTGGAGCTGGTTCTGTATTTTTAGTCCAATTTCGGGAAGTCAGGAAAGGATTTTTGATCCCTGTGTTTTTTGTAGCTGCTTCTCTCAAGCCAGGAAAATGGGTTAGGAAAAGACAAAAAAACAAAAACAAAACCAAACCCACAGAGCGCTTAGCTCCCTGGCCCAGGAAATTCCAATGTTAATGAAGCCACCTGGGAAGGGAGGGGAGGGATCAGATAGATAGAGAGTAGCACCTAGGAATATAGACTAAGTTACTTATCTTGCTTGGTGATGACTGTTTTATCTGAGATTCCCGAGGGGTGTGTAGCCTGTGTGCTCTGGCTGGATCGAGATTGCCCACGAGCGTCAAGCCCGTGTCCTGTACTTGTGCTGTCTCAGAAGCCATGGTCAGTTCCTCTGCTCCCAGTCTAAAGCCCAGCGCCAAGATTCCCTGGCTGGGACGCTGCACTCCAGGCTCCAAAACTAGTCGCTGCCTCCCGGTGACTTCTCCTGTCAGCTGCGTCACTGCGCTGCCTGCATGCACTGGCTGGGCTTCCCCCAGGTCACTTCAGGAAGCTAGGGCTGCCTCCTGTGTTTGCGCCATCTCAGGATGCCATGCTCATCTCCCCTGCGCCCAGTCCAAAGCCTTTTGCCAAGGTTTTCTGACTAGGATGCTGACTCCAGGCTCTGAAAACAGTCACTGCTTCCCCGTGGTTGCTCATTCTCTTGTTAGCCACGTCAGTGTGCAGCCTGCTTGCACTGGCTGAGTATCTACCGAGGTTACCCCAGGCGGTGAGGGGTTAGGGCTGTGTCCTGTGCCTGCCCTGCCTCAGCAAACCCACTCAGCCCTGGCACTCGGCACCAGGGAACCGCAAGGGCTCAAGAGTGTGGAGTGGGACTCTGGTTCCAGAGGCAGTGGCTGCTTCGGGGGGCAGCTTTTCGCTCCCCTGTCACTCAGGTCAACTCTTTAGATCTGTGTTTGATGGTCAGCATTCGTAGATTGTCACGTATGTGATCGATTCACTTGTTTTTCCAAGTCTTTTTTGCAAGGGGGATCCGAGGTAGCTTCTACCTAGTCAGCCATCTTGGCCCCACCTCTTATTATTTTTTTTATTATTCTCAAATTATTTCTTTCCAAACATACACATTTCTGAGAAAGTATCTTCTTGGCAGCAATTACAAAATGAATCATTTCAATATAATCATTCAATCAAAATGAACCAGTAAAAAAATTCAGCTCATTTTCTATAACGAGCACAATTTATGAGGACCATAAAAAAGTATGTGTCAAGAAATTAGCTTTGTGTCATTGACACCAATTGAAATAGGATATAACTAATGAAACACTGACATGAAACTAATGAAATACCAAGGAGGATTAATATGATGCCCATCCTATTTCTAAAAGTGGTTAGGAAAAAAGGCCCAAACTCTAATGGATCTACAAGGTGATTATCTCCAGATAGTAATTTTAAAACAATCATTGATCAAGTGCAAAAGATTTGCTAAAAGCCATACCTTTACTGAAGTTAAGAACCTCTCTGGCTACAGTTACTTTAAAATATGTGACATGTCAGCTGCCAGTGATGCTAATTTCAGAGAATACAAACCAACCAACATGGATTACTGAACTGACTTCAAATGTTAGTTCCACACTGAACTATTGACTTCTCAATCTTTGTTATGATTTCTGGTTTAACTGGAAACATTAAGCCTCTTTTTTTCTCTTTCTCTGTCTCTCTCTCTGTCATTATCAAAACATGTATTAACCTCACAAATGAAAAAGCTATTTTGACAATTTTATAACTGTTATTTTATAAAACCTATTTTCCTATCATTGTGTTATAAGAATTAATAAAACTGATGAATGAGTTTTTAGTTTGAAAATAAGTAGGGTACATTTTGTGTAATTTAGGAATTGAAATAGCCTCTAAAATGGAAAAAAAAAAGAATGTCATTGACTCTTTTGATAATGATATGAAGATTAACCTTGTTTTCTTGCTTCTACATTTTCCAGTAAAAATTTATATCACCATCTTGGTTTCTTAGTGCTGCTATAACAGAAATACCAAAAGAGGGTGGCTTTAACAACAGAATTTTTTTTTTCTCACATTTAGGAGACCAGAAGTCTAAATTCATGGTGGCATCTCTCTCTGTCCCTCTTTCTCTCTCCCTCTGGGGGAAAATCCTTGTCTCCTTCAGCTTCTCTTCCTTGGTTCCTTAGTGTACTTCCACCTGGTGTCCATCTTTCTCTATTTGTAGTTCTTTGCTTCTGTGCCTAATCTGTGCTTTTATATCTCAAAAGTGATTGGTTAAGATACATCCAACCCTGATGTGATCTCATTAACATAACAAAGAATGCCCTATTCCCAGATGGGATTGCATCCACAAGTATAGGGGTTACAATTTGCAGCACTTATTTTAGGGGGACACATTTCAATACTTAACAACCATATTTCTCACAATCGTGATGGCTTTTCAAATCTAAAAATAAATAAACTTACCCTCAAGTGGGAAAGTTTCCATCTACCATTTATTTACTCTGGTATCTTTATCTTTTCCTTTCTTCTTATGTTCCTTTTTTACATATTTCTAACTTTGTACTGAAAATACCTATACTGATATTTCCATGGCCTTGGAGTTTGTGACTAATTTGTTTAAATGTAAGTCTGGTTTGTTTGCCCCTCTCAGTTTTTATATCACTTTCGGCTTCTCCCTACTCCTAAATCAGAACAGATTTCAACAGTAACCCAATAATCCAGGTTATGAAAAAAATTATAGATTGATTGACAACCTTAGGTAGTCACAAGGACTCTAACAAGAAGCCTGTAAGAGGGGCAAGGTGGATGTGATCACCATCATTTTACAGATGAGGGAACAATGGCTCACAGAAACTAATATAGATACTAAGAGGTATGGTTGGGATTCAAATTTGGGCATTTTGAATTATTGAGCATTTCTCTTTGTACAGCATTATATTTCAAATTTAAGAACTTCTGAAACTTAAATGATATTTGGTAAGAGAATAGTGATTGTTACTCCTTGTAAAATAGTATGAAGATGATAATGAAAATGTAAAAAAGACATAATCCCACAAATCCACAACTTGTTTCCACTAGTGAAATAGAAAATACAGGAGCATGTCAAAGAAAAGAGAGATGTCTCACTGAACTTGAGAAAACCTAAAGGGGACCAAAATGAAAATCTAATGAGTAAAGGAAAGCAAAAGAGAGAGACGGTAGAAAATAAGACACAGAAATTAAAAAATAAACCTTCATCTAATAAAGGTGGTTCTACTGAACAAAGATGGTTATTTCCCCTCATTATCACAGATCCAGCACAACTGAGCCCTGGACCTAAATGTAAGCTGGCAGTCGTATAATATCTAAAGAATTTCATATTGACTCACATCTCCTATCTTGAGGTATTATCTGCAAATGATAGGCCTTTGCACAATTGGAGGATTTCTAGTCAAAGGGTAAAAGTTTTGGCACACATATTTAACAGGTTTAATTTATCAAACTGTTCTTAAAAAAGGCTATGTTATGTTAATTAAATGTATTAAAGTTGCTATATGGGGGTGGGGTATGTGACTGTGATACAATATCAACATTCCGTAACACTAGTTACCTGAGAAACTTGTGCATCAGAGGTCAGACACCACAGTTAAAAACTGTTTATCTTGGTTATTACAGGATTCAGAATTGAAGATCATGTTCAATCAATGCTAAGGCCTCATAAATTCTCTTTTCCTCCATTGCTGATAATAGTACTAATAAGTTAGAAATTCTCAGGCGAATACAAGGAAGCTGTTGACATTTTTCCTTTGCCAGAATATTATTGTTATTAGTTGCCATCAAATCGGCTGCAATTCATTGGGACCTTATCTATGAGAGAACAAAATATTGCCCAGTCCTGTACAACCTTCATCTTCATAGATATGTTAGAGGCCTCCATTGTTGAGGCCATAGTATAGTGCCTTCTGACCTAGGGAGCTCATTTTTCAGCGCTATATTGGACGATGTTCTGTGTGACTTAAAAAGTTTTCATTAGCTAATTTTCAGAAGTAGATTGCGAGGGCTTTCTCCTAGTCTTAGTTTGAAAAATCAATTGAAACCTGTTGCTGGTATTGAAATACTGATGCCATAGCTTCCAGCATCATAGCAACACCCAAGTTACCACAGTACCACAAAATGACAGACGGGTGGTGGGCTGGAAGATTAGCACTGCCATTAACCAAAATAAATAAATTTGATATGGTTGGTTGAAATGGGGAGAGGGTGATGATGAGTTTAAGTTTAGAAATCTTAGCTGTTACTACCTGTCTTAGGCTGAGTTCTCTAGAGAAGTAAAACCAGTGAAGCATATATACATAGTATATAAGTACATGAAATCCTGGTGGAGCAGTGGTTAAGTGGTACAGTGGCTAACCAAAGGGTCAGCAGTTTGAATCCACCAGGAAACTCTATGGGGCAGTTCTACTGTGTCCTATAGGGTAGCTGTGAGTCAGAATCGACTCAATGGCAACGGATTTGTTTATACATATGTGTGTGTGTTCGTGTATGAGTATATGTATGTATACGTATATGTAAATGTTGTTGTTGTTGTTAGGTGCCATGCTTGTGACCCATAGCAAACCTATGTGCAACAGAACAAATCACTGCCTGGTCCTTTGCCGTGCTCACAATTGTTCTTATGCTTAAGCCCATTGTTGCAGCCACTATGTCAATCCATCTCATTGAGGGTCATCCTCCTTTCCACTGACCCTGTACTCTACCAAACATGATGTCCTTCTCCAGGGACTGATTCCTCCTGGTAGCATGTCCAAAATATGTAAGGCACAGTCTTGCCATCCTCGCTTCTAAGGAGCATTCTTGGTTGTACTTCTTCCAAGACAGATTTTTTCATTCTCTTGGCAGTCCATGGCATCAATTCTCCTTCGGTCTTCCTTATTCATTGTCCAGCTTTTGCATGCATAGGATGTGATTGAAAAATATCAAGGCTTGAGTCATGCCCACCTTAGTCTTCAAGGTGACATCTTTGCTTTTCAAAATTTTAAAGAGGCCTTTCAATGCTTCTCTTGATTTCTTGACTATTGCTTCCATGGGTGTTACTGTGGATCCAAGTAAAATGAAATCCTTGACAACTTCAATCTTTTCTCCATTTATCATGTTGTTGCTCATTGGTCCAGTTGTGAGGATTTTTGTTTTCTTTATGTTGAGGTGTAATCCATACTGAAGGCTGTGGTCTTTGATCTTCATCAGTAAGTGCTTCAAGTCCTCTGCACTTTCAGCAAGCAGGGTTGTGTCATCTGCATAACACAGGCTGTTAATGAGTCTTCCTCTAATCTTGATGTCCCGTTCTTCTTCATACAGTCCATCCTGTCGGATTATCTGCTCAGCATACAGATTGAACAGGTATGGCAAAAGGACACAACGCTGACACACATCTTTCCTGACTTTAAACCATGCGTTATCCACTTTTTCTATTTGAACGACTGCCTTTTGATCTATGTACATATTCCTCATGAGCAAAATAAAGTATTCTGGAATCCCCATTCTTCACAATGTTATCCATAGTTTATTACGATCCACACAGCCAGGATCCTTCTGACATCAGCAATAATATCCCTGGTTCCACATCCTCTTCTGAATCCAGCTTGAATTTCTGATATATTGCAATATACTGCTGCAGTCACTTTTAAACGACCTTTAGCAAAATTTTACTTTCATGTGGTATTAATGATATTTTTCATATATGTGTATATGCATATATATAAAGAGAGAAAAATTTATCTCAAGGGAATGGCTCATGAGGTTGTAGAGGCTGGCAAGTCCCAAGTACATGGGTCAGGTGTCAGGTTGGAGGCGTCTCCTGATTCACATAGCTGCAGGGGCTGATGAACCCAAGATCAGCAGGCAACACAGTAGGCCTCTGGTTTGAGTCCCATGAACCAGACGTCAGATGATGATGAGCCAGATGCAGTATCCAGAGTGAGCAAAACCTGTGAGCTTTCCAGAACATCCATATATATCGAATGCAGGCCACACCCCTGAGGAAACTACTTTTACAACTGATTGGCTCATCACATCAGATCACATCACATAGGTGATCACATCATATCACAAAATGGAGGATAACTACCTCATTACATAACTGCCAAACCAATGAGAATCATGGCCCACCCAGGTTGACAATAACCTTAAAACCATCACACTGTGGATGGAAATATCTAGTTATGAACTCTTCATCAATATAGAAACATGTGATTCATGTCAAGCCAGGTCTCCTCAGAGTCAGACTCAGCCCAATAGCATGTTAAAAAAAAAAATTATAATCTAAAACTAACATCCTTAAGAAATAATCTGTTTATTTCAGACCATTCTGAAGTCATGTGTCCAGGGGCTACATAGTCATTCACATGCCCCAAAACTTCAAAAAAAATATTCTTCTGATATTTTTCAACCCCCCTCCCTCACCCCACATTTCACACTTATGTGTGAAATTTCACTGTAGCTGTGGAAATTTCTCTCCCCTTTTCTTTGGACTTCTTTGCCAAAACAATGCTTAAGTTTCTTTTTCTCCCTCTGCATCCCTACCCCACACTGCTCACAACCACCCTGCTTCTGAACTGTCTTCTGTCCCTGCTTAGACAGATGTTCTTAGGAGCAGCAGCTAAGCTGGAAACTTGTGAAACATGTCCTCCATAACATCAATGTTCACCTAAGTAAATTTTTTATTAAATTTTTTTTTCTGAGGAAGTTGGTATCTTAGGGTTCTCCAGAGAAACAGAACTATAATAGATGATAGATAGATGATAGATAGATGATAGATAGATAGATAGATAGATAGATAGATAGATAGATAGATAGATAGATAGATAGATGATACGTAGATAGATGATACATAGATAGATAGATAGATAGATAGATAGATAGATAGATAGATAGATAGATAGATAGATAGATAGATAGATAGATAGATAGATGATAGATAGATAGATAGATGATAGATAGATAGATAGATAGATAGATAGATAGATAGATAGATAGATAGATGATAGATAGATAGATAGATAGATAGATAGATAGATAGATAGATGATAGATAGGTAGATGATAGATAGATAGATAGATAGATAGATAGATAGATAGATAGATAGATAGATAGATAGATGATAGATAGATAGATAGATAGATAGATAGATAGATAGATAGATAGATAGATAGATAGATAGATAGATAGATGATGGATGGATGGATGGATGGATGGATGGATGGATGGATGGATGGATGGATGGATGGATGGATGGAGAGATGATTGATAGATAGCTATTTTAAGGAATTGACTCACACAGTTGTGAAGGCTGGTAAGTCCAAAATCTATAGGTCAGATAGAAATTCTGGCAGGATGTCAATTTGCAGCCTTGATTCAGAATTCTTCTGTCTCTGGAAACCTTAGTTTTTCCCCTTAAGGTCTTGAACTAATTGGATGAGGCCCACCCATATTATGAAGGATAATCTGCTTTACTTAAACTTAACTTATTTAAGTGTTAATCACATGTAAGCATACCATAGCAACATCTAGATTAGTGTTTGATCAAAAATCTGGCCACCACAGTCTAGTTAAGTTGACATAAAACTAGCCATCACAGTTGGGTAACGTGAAGAGGAAAGAATGTGTTAATTGAGACTTTTCTGATTAACAACCCAGGTCTTTTTTACTTTCCCTCTTACTGTTGCTTGGACACTACTGTTATGTGACATCCAGGGCCAGGAAAGTGTGAGTCAGCATTTTCGAGTCTACTTACATTTCATTGAGTGTATTTTGAAGCTGGTGTTTTGTAATAGTTCTGGCAGTTAACACATTTCAATGTTCCTCTGTCTCCTATGCTTCTCAGCCCTGTGTCTTTCACTAAAAAAAAAAAAAAAAAAAAACCTAGTTGCTGTGGAGTAGATACTGACCTGACTCATGGCGACCTCATGTGTGTCAGAGTAGAACTGTGCTCCCTAGAGTTCTCAGTGGCAGATTTTTAGAATAGATTGCCAGGCTTTTTTTCTGAGGTGCCTCTTTGTAGACTAGAACCTTCAAACGTTTGGTTATAAACTGGGCATGTTAACTGTTTATACCACCCAGGAACTCTCTATGGCTTTCTCTAGCACACTCTAACATTGACACAATAATTTGTTTGTTTGATTTCTGATTCCTGCATGTCACTTCCTGCAAATGAAATTTCTCCGTTCCTTTTAGCAAATGGACAGTGCCTAGGCCCGGAGCAAAACCAATCACCAGGGGCCTGGTTTCTATTGGAGAATGAATCAGAGCATGCCTGCCACCAGTTCCTTCCCCTGTCCAGAGAGAACTTGATATTTTTAAGAAATCAGATGGCTACAGCAGTTGCATTAAAAATGAATTTCCAGACTGTGACTTCCTGAAATAATTAGATGGCTTGATTTAAGGTATTAATATAATATGCAAGTTTCATTTTCATTGTGAGATATCTGATTCTCAGCTACAAATACTCCCCAAAAATTCAGTTACCCTGTTAATGGTAATAGGCACAGTTTCTCTCTTCCTTGGGATGGTATTTCAAGAATCATCAAAACTGCTGTCAAATCATAGCCCCAAATTCACCCTTCTGTATTTGTTGTCAACAAATAACATAAGCCTACTGATATTCTTTTTACATAGGATGAAGGCTATTAATGTTTACAGCAAAAGTAGAGTTATTAAGATTTATTAAAATTTGGTATTTGCATCTCATTTTATTTGGATCCACAATCAATGCCTATGGAAGCAGCAGTCAAGAAATCAAATAATGTATTGCACTGGGCAAATCAGCTGCAAAATACCTTTTTCAAGGGTTGAAAAGCACAGATGTCGCTTTAAGGACTAAGGTGCACCTGACCCAAGCCATGGTGTTTTCAATCGCCTCATGTGCATGCAAAAACTGGACAATAAATAAAGAAGACCAAAGAAGAATTGATGCCTTTGAATTATGGTGTTGGTGAAGAATAGTGAATATACCATGGACTGCCAAAAGAATGAACAAATTTGTCTTGGAGGAAGTGCAACCAGAATGCTCCTTTGAAGCCAGGATGGCAAGACTTCGTCTCACATACTTTGGACATATTATCAGGAGGGGTCTGTCCCTGGAGAAGGATATTATGCTTGGTACAGTAGAGGATCAGCAAAAAAGAAGGCCCTCAGTGAGATAGATTGACACAGTGGCTCCAACAATGGGCTCAAGCACAGCAGCTATTTTGAGGATGGTCCAGGTCTGGGCAGTGTTTAGTTCCATTGTACGTCAGGTCACTATGAGTCAGAACCAACTTGAAAGCACCTAACAACAGAATTCACAAACTAAAATTAACATGCTTCTAGATTTTTTTTGGAGGTTTTTGATTCACTTCTACTCATGTATGGCCACTACTCCAGTCTGGGGTAGGATGCAGAGATTCCTGGTCAATGTACATGAAGGGAATACCAATAGGTTTCAGAAATGACACTTGGTTAGGTTATAGTTGTGTCAAATTGTGTTGAGCTGGGGTTTTAAATGACAGCTATCTCCCTCTATCTCTTACAATTTTAAATAGCATGCACTCTGCATTTTCAAAGCAATTATTGTGACTCAGTTAATCCATTGTGTGAAGTGTAATCTTGCATATTTTCATCAAAAGTTTTACCAGTTTTCATTAACTACTCTTTATCATGTATTGCAGTGGTGAAATCATGAATCATGTTTTTTCTCAGTATTAAAATAGCTTCGACGTTATTTTTGACAAAGCGTCTTTCTATATGACTTATTAATGTGTTTCTCTGATTTCTTTTTCTAGGAAAAATGGATTTTGGATTGTGTAAACTTTTGTTCCTCATTAGTGGTCCACCATTCAAAAAGTGTAAAATAACTGTTTTGGAAAGTGGTGGATTAGTAATAATAGTGATGGTGGTAGTAGTAATAATAAAAATGACAGTAGAATTGCTCTAAATAAGCTTGGAAGCATTTTCCAATTACTTTCTTAGTTCCACTTATTTGCGCACTAAAGTTATCTAAGCGACAGTGTTTCCTGTTGGAAATAGGCAAAAGACTGTGCCCTTTTTATTTCATTAATTGGAGGATAGATCATTTGCTTTTATTTCTCTCTCTTTCACTCTCTGTCTCTTTCCTTCTTTCTCTCTCCAACCTGATTGGGGAACTTTACTACAAAAACTTCCTGTCAAGGAATAGAGCAGTCTATTCATTTTGAGATTGCATAATTGATTTTGATTTCATCGTTACAATTTAGCCTACAATGTTAATAGCTGGATTTGGCATAAGCTTTGAAAAAGTTTTAGTAAATGCAATTAAAAAAAAAAAGTTACACTTAAGCTCTGATAAACAATACTTTCTAGAAACTTCAACATAACATAGGATCACAGGTCATTTTCCCAGAAAATTAAATGAAGTATTCCCTTTTCTTAATCTCACTGTACATTACTATGTGTTTTCATTTCGTACTAGATAAAGAGATGGCTGAAATTGCACTTCCCTTGAAGTTTAATACAGTTTCTTTTGAAGCAAAGCAGTTGGAGTTTGAGCATTTTGAATTGGGTCAGCACATCTATAATCAAAGCTAAGCTCCTGCTGTATGTGGTTTTGGTCTGAATGATTATGGTTTAGGGAACAGGAGCACTGTACAGGGCTTTCAAAAAGATGGATGGAAGGAGATAGGGGAAATGTGAGTAGTTTCAAGACATAACACTGGCTCGCATGTTTATACAACCGGGCTCATTCAGAGGATGGTTATTCAGTGCTAAACCTGGTAGTAAACATGGAAGGCAAGAGGGATTTTTAAGGATTTTCACAGATTCCTCATCCAATGGAGCAAATTCTTCAAATTATCATATTGGATAAAATATAATTTTGATGGAAAATAGCCAGTTGTAAGGAAAAGGCTGCTAGGTCAGATAGAGCTGAACTTCATTTTCTAGTTAATATCCTGGAAGTTTCAACCATGTAACCTTTCTGAGCTTTAGCTTTCCTACCTATTTCCACTACCACATAAAGTTCTTGTGATTATTCAGTGAATAAATGCATATATGTGTTCCTAGCATCAAGCCCGACAATTGTTAGTTCAGTTTCAACCCTTAATAGTCGAGTAAGGTTATTCTTTTGACTATGCCACATGACCAGCCATTTTGACATCTTATTCAACAGGAAGACTGAATATTTTCAAAATTCTGGATTAGGCTGTAGAGTTATCAGTTAAGAACATGATCCAAAGTTTCACATTTTTCTAAAAACACATTTTTGATGTAGTTGTAAATGTGAAGCTTTGTGGAATTTTGTTTTCCTGAGGACATACACTTATTGCAAACATGGCATGGGGGTGCAGGAGAGAGAGGGCTAGAATTCAACTCCATGGCAAATGGTACTAGTTTTTCTCCCTTTCACCAGAAGTAGACAGAAAAAAATAAGATGTTATCGAATAACAATTACCTTAATAAATATTTAATAATTTTTAGTTATTAAGATAATCAAAATGTGTAGATAATGATAACTAATACAAAAAAGACAGAAGTGAATGGCTGCAGTACTTGAAAGGAGGGGATGATACTTCTCTCTGGGAATGGTCATGAATAGGTCCTCCATTATCTACCATAAAAAAGGAGACCTGGAGAAGCAGTGGTTAAGAGCTTAGCTGCTGACCTAAAGGTCTGCAGTTCAAACCCACCCTTTGCTCTGCAGGAGATAGACTTGGCAGTCTGCTTCCATAAAGATTACAGCTTCGGGAACCCCATGGACAGTTCTAGTCCATCCTATAGTGTCACTATGAGCCAGAACTGACTAGATGGCAACGGGTTTTTTATTGGGTTCTGGGACCATGTGTTTAGCCCCTAAAGGTGGGATAGGACAGGAGAGCTGAAGACTAATCCTCATTACTTAGAAGGCCAGGTGTACAGTAACTAAATCAATACATGGTTTTTGATTTTTTGCCCAATTGAGGAATACTAAAAAAAATATTGTTAGAGAATTTTTTTCTCATTTTGGTATGGTGATGTGATGGATTGAATTATATGCCCCCCAAAATGTGTGTATTCACTTGGTTGGGCCATGATTCCCAGTATTCTGTGGTTGTCCTCCATTTTGTGGTTGTAATTTTATGTTAAAGAAGATTAGGGTGGGATTGTGACACCCTTACTTGGTCCCATCCCTGATCCAATGTAAAGGGCGTTTCCCTGGTGTGTGGCCTGCACCACCTTTTCTCTCTCATGAGATAAAAGGAAATGGAACCAAGCAGAGAGTTGGAGACCCCATACCACCTAGGAAGCAAGCACCAGAAGCACAGTGCTTCCTTCAGACTTGGGTTCCCTATGCTTGAGAAGCTCCTCAACCAGGGGAAGATTGGCAACAAGGACTCTTCCTCCAGAGCCAATAGAGAGAGGAAGCCATTCCCTGGAACTGACACAGTTAATTTGGATTTATAACCCACTAGACTGTGTGTAGGGTCGTTATGGGTTGGAATCGACTCGATGGCACTGGGTTTGGTTTTTTGGTTTAGACTGTGAGAGAATAAATTTCTCTTTGTTAAAGCCATCCACTCATGGTATTTCTGTTATAGCACCACTAGAAGACTAAGACAGGTAATATTTTCTGTCTTACAATTTTTAGCTAATTGAGTATATATATAGTTTGTTTTTGTTTTGGTTAGCTGCTGTCAGGTTGGCTCCCTACTCGTGGTGACCCCGTGCACAATGGAAGGAAACACTGTCCAGTCCTGTGCCATCCCTGTGATTGGTTGCAGATCAGACCATCGTGATCTCTAGGGTTTCCACTGGCTGATTTTCGAAAGTAGGTTGTCAGGTTTTTCTTCCTAGTTCATTTTAGTCTGGAAGCTCCTCTGAAACGTGTTGTTAGGTGCCATCGAGTGGATTTCAACTCATAGTGACCTTATATGACAAAGTAGAACTGTTCCATAGGGTTTTCTAGCTTGTAATCTTTATAGGGAAACCCTGGTGGAGTAGTGGTTAAGTTCTACGGCTGCTAACAAAGAGGTCAGCAGTTTGAATCCTCCAGGTGCTCCTTGGAAACTCTATCAGGCAGTTCTACTCTGTCCTGTGGGATTGCTATGAGTCGGAATCAACTCGACGGCAGTGGGTTTGGTTTTTGAATCTTTACAGAAGTAGATCTCCAGTTCTTTCTCTGATGGAGCCATTCGGTGGGTGGGTTGGAACTGCCAACATTTAGGTTATCAGCTAAGTGGTTAGCCATTGAGCCATTGGTGACTTCAAGCAGATTTATACGCAAGTAGCCCAAAATTGACAGTTCCCTTTTATTTGATGGTTCTGGGCATACGGATACATTTACTTCAATGCAAAATGTTTGGTTAATGCATTTTGAAGGCCTTAGCATCTAGTTATTTTAAGATTCTTTTTATAAAAAAAAGTAATAACAAATTTTCCCCCAATTCAAGGACTTCATTAGATTAGCAACTAAATTCTTAGTATATTTGATGAGCTAAAATTATAATTGTTATTCATTTCTTTTAGAGTTTTTTAAGCCTGTGATTTAAAAAAATAATAATTCTTAAATCATAGAGAACATGCTCCCTGGGATTTCAAATATATGCTAATTATATATGACCTAAAGGTAACTTTCATGGATGAAACTTTGTGCATATAATTTGTAACTCTGTTTAACCTTCATTTTGAAATGTAAGTAAGTAGAAAAAGGAAAACGGGAATTTCCTTCTAACATATTAGAGGCTATTTAATCTCAGCTAAAACACATATACACATTTGACTTTTCATATACTGTAGTCTCAGTAAGTAAATATCTAATATTCTTTAAAAAAAACATTAAAAAGATATTTGTAGAAAACAATGTAGCTTTTAAAAAATAAGTAAAATTTAAGATTTTATTTGTTCCCTGGTGTACCCTTTAGATGTCCAGTGAGAAAAAAAAAATTGCCTTTGAGTGGATTCCAACACATGATGACCCATGTGTGTCAGAGTAGAACTGTGCTCCACAGAGTTTTTTTTTTGGAAGGAAACCATCAGGCCTTCCTTCTGAGACACC
Source organism: Elephas maximus indicus (assembly GCF_024166365.1). Classification (NCBI taxonomy): domain Eukaryota; kingdom Metazoa; phylum Chordata; class Mammalia; order Proboscidea; family Elephantidae; genus Elephas; species Elephas maximus. The sequence goes on along the minus strand of NC_064822.1, from coordinate 12,119,167 downwards.
TCTGGGTAAACTTGAGCTTCCAACATTTTGGTTAGCAGCTGACCATGTTAACCATTTGCATCACCAAGGGTCTGCCCAATAAACCTAGAAATTAAGAATGTATTTTTGAGTAATTATGTCAGCTTTAAAAAATTTAGTCACAAAATTTTCTTCAGCAAATAAACATTACAATTGCAGTTTACTGTTAAACTTATTCTTTTCCTCGCTTCCCTTACCTCCCCTAGTCACCCCAAATACGCTGACCTAGATTTAAAATGGATTTTTGGAAAAGAACAAAAAACATTTCTAACTTTTTTAATCTTTTGGAGAAGGGCAATATTTCTATGTTCAAAATATGTCCAAATCCAACCTTGTCTCAACACATCCCCTGTGACCACTGTCATTCAAGACATAGACAATTCATTGAATCACTCTTGCCAACAGAATCAACCCTCTTACTCCCATTTGAAGACAGTACTCCATCTTTGTTGACTAAGCCAACCTTCCCAGTAAAACAATTAGACCCTCCACCTCCACCATCATCTGATGAGATTAATCCTACTGTATCCGAAGAGCCTTCATCTGAGTCATTGCTGGGGGAAGCATCTGAGTAATTGCCTGGGCCATTGCCTGAGGCAAATGCCTTACAAGACATTGTTGGATAGTCTCAGAATACATCCCCACCACCCATTTTTGCTTCTAGATCTATAACCAAAGTCCCAGCTAGGCCCAAAACATGAAGTACAGTGTGACCCAGGAAGAAATACACTATAAAAAAAAAAAAAAAATTTTTTTTTTTTTTTTTTACACCAGAAGAACTGATTAAGTTGTCTAATATATACAAACAGAACCTAGGGAATATGTGTGGGAATGGCTATTAAGGGTGTGAAATAATGGTACAAGGAAAGTTGATATGAGCCCACTAAATACAGATTTTTTTCACTCAATATTTGACCTCTAGAGGTTAGGACAGGATCTAATAGTTTATTTATTTGGGTTATTGAAGCATGGCTTATGCAGTGGCCTACACTAAATTGAGCTGAAGTGCCAGGTCTGTCTTGGTATACTGTAGAAGAAGATATACAAAGGCTTAGGGAAATTGGTGTGTTAAAGTGGATTTATCAGGTTAGACCCACAGACCGACACATGTTGTGCCCAGAGGACACATCTCTCACCACAACAGTAAGAAACAAGTTAGTGAAGGGAGCCCCTGCATCTTTGAACACTGCTGTGATTGCTATTTTATGTAAGTCAGATTTGACAGTGGGGACTTCCTTAACTGAATTAAGACACCTAACTGAATTGGGGCTGATTGGACCCAGTGGTGGTAGGGGCCAAGTGGCAGCATTCGATTGAAAAAGAAGAGGTGGGCGTAGCTACCATAGTGAATAGCAGAGTCAAAGCAATAATCAAAATAGCCTGATTCATATGGACTTATGAAGTTGGCTACTTAGTCATGGTGTTCCAGGAGTGAAATAGATGGGACTAGATCTGTTCAAGTGGAGGAATTCAAGGTCAAGTGCGTGACAGTTTATCTCAAATTGACAGAATAGAGAGTCATGATCCCTCAATGAATTCCCAGACTTGAGCCAGTTTATACACCCACATCCCTTTTGCTGAAGGAAAGGCCAGGTCCCCTTGGAGAAAGACCCCACTACAGTGCTAAAAATTATATTATTACTCTTTCTCCCAGCCTTCCTCAAAAAGGATCAATGGCCTTTTACTAGAGTGACTGTTCACTGGGAATAAGGATATAATCAGATTTTTTTCGGATTACTAGATAATGGCCCCGAACTGACACTAATTCTAGGAGACCCAAAACATCACTGTGACCCACCAGTCAGAATGGGCACATATGGAGACCAGCTTATTAATGGAGTCTTAGCTCAAATTCATCTCACAGTGGGTCCAGTGGGTCCCTAAGCCCATCCTGTAGTGATTTCCCCAGTTCCAGAATGGATAATTGGACTCAGTATACTCACCAACTGGCAGAATCCCCACATTGAATCCCTGACATTTGGAGTAAGGGCTATTATGGTAGGGAAAGCCAAGCTGAAGTCTTTAGAACTTCCTGTACCTAAGAAAATAGTAAACAAAAGGTAATACCTCATTACTGGAGGGAAAGCAGAGATCACTGCCAGCATCTAGGACTTGAAGGATCCAGGGGTGGTTATTGTCACCACATCCACATTTAACTCACCTATTTGGCCTGTGCAAAAAAAAAGATGGCTCTTGGAGAATGACAGTGTATTACCAGAAACTTAATTGCGTGGTGACTCCAATTGCAGCTGCCGTTCCAAATTTGGTTTCAATGCTTCAGAAAATTAACACATCTCCTTGTACTTGGTATGTAGCCACTGATCTGTCAAATGCCTTTTTCTCAGTTCCAGTTTAGAAGAAACACTGGAAGCAGTTTTCTTCAGCTGGCAAGGCCAGCGATACACCTTCACTGTCCTACCTCAGGGTATATCAACTTTCCAGCCGTATGTATAATTTAATCCACAGGGAACTTTATCATCTTTCCCTTCCACAAGGTGCCACACTGTTCCATTACATTGATGACATTATGCTGATTGGACCTAGTAATGAAGAAGTGTCAATGGGTCTGAAATTATTAGTAAAACATACGCATGCTAATACATTGCCCTCAGGTTGATTCTACTCATAGCAGCTGTATATCAACTCTAAGGACAGAATAGAACTGCTCCATAGGGTTTCCAAGGAGTGGCTGGTGGATTTGAACTGCTGGCTTTCTGATTAGCAGCTAAAATCACATCATGGAGGCTATTACATTATATTACTAAATGAAGGAGAATAACTACATTACATAACTGCCAGATGATATCATTACACAACAGCCAAACTACGTCAAAATCATCATCAGGAGTTGCACAATTATGTATAAGAATGTCTGAGTGAATGCATGACACATCAGATCTAGGAGCTCAACTTTCTCCCATCAAATCATATGTAATATTAAATATAAGTAAAACCTGGTTCAGTTAGTTCTTCATTTAGGCTAATACTCCGGTAGGTGTAAGAGACCACTTTATTTGGGCCAGTTGTAAGCCATCAATCTGTAATCATACAAAATGATGATAATCAGATAGACTATAATAATAGTGGACAGGGTCAACACGGTGTGCTCAGGTAGGAATGGATTTCATCTCATTTATCACTGTCAGAATTCCAGGCTTATTCAAATAAATTTCTTAGCCTAAAACTGCAGAACGAAGTTAAGGTTGGTCTACAGGCCTTTCTAGAAATCGTGCTAGCGGGGCCTGACCAAACTACAAGGACTTTTCTATTAGAATACTTTGATGGCAAGAAACATAAAGAAACTTTGCTAACAAGTAAAACTGGAATGTATTGGAAATATATGGTGTATGGCAAATAAAAGAAGAAAACAACAACAAACAAATTAAACAAACAAAAAAAAAAGCCTCAGAAAGGAAGGAATAAGGTCAACTCTGAATATTACCAGTTGAAGGGACTTAGAATAATCCCTTTCATAGCATGTTGTTGGTGGTTTGAACCCACCAGATGCTTTGCAAGATAAAGGTGTTCCAGTCTGCTTCCATAAAGATTACCAACAAGGAAACCCTGTAGGGCATTTCTACTCTGTTCTATAGGGTCATTATGAGTTGAAATCAAGTCTATGGCAACAGTTTGGCTTTTGGTATTAGCGTTTGGTAGTTTGCTTTAATTTTCAAAATTAAGTCATTTTTCTCAAGTTTCAAGTCATATACATGTTTAGCTCGAAGAGGACAAGACACCTACTTTAGAGTAAATAAAGTTGTATTTAAAGGTAAGAGAAGTAATTCTCCAAGGGAAAATCAAGTTGCTGTCAAAAAACAATTTTCCACAATAAAAATAAAAGTGTTGAAAGAGGGCTTTTCTTCTGCATAAACTGAATATATAGTAGTATTGTTGTGCTTTAGGAAACTTTCATTTCTTATACCATGTTTGAGCAGATGAAAAAATATCCTAACACAGAAGTCTCTCTTTATACAATCACAATAAATACTTCTAGACTAAAGGAAGGTAAAAGGTATTCTCAAAGAATGAACAATTAATTGGAAAGTCACATGATCTACTATGCCAAGAACAACAAAACGAAGATGAAGAGTGTAGCATTCATCATCAAAAAAGAACATTTCGTGATCTAGCCTAAAGTAAAACGTTGTCTACTTCTAAAAAACTGTTCAAAAAAAACCTTATAAATTGCAGCAGAACACTGTCTGATATAGTGCTGGAAGAAGAGCCCCTCAGGTTGGAAAGCACTCAAAATTCAACAGAGGAAGAGCTACCAAAGTAGAGTCAATCTTAATTACGTGGATGGAGTAAGTTTTCAGGACCTTTGTTTGCTGATGTGGCACAACACAAAATGAGAAGAAACAGCTGCAAGAATCCATGACTAATTGGAATGTAGAAAGTACAAAGTATGATATTAGAAAAATTGGAAGTCATCAGAAATGAAATGGAACACATAAAGATCGATATTCTAGGCATTATTGAGCTTAAATGGCCTGGTATTGACTATTGTGAATCAGACAGCCACACAATCTACTATGCCAGGAGTGACAAAAAGAAGATGAAGGGTGTAGCATCCACTGTCAAAAAGGAATATTTCAAGCTCTATCCTAAAGTAAAACATTGTCAGTGATAGGATAAAATCCATATGCCTACCAGGAAGACCAGTTAACAAGACTTTCAAATTTATGCACAAACCACTAAGGCCAAAGATGAAGAAATCAAAGTTTTTACCACTCTCTGCAGTCTAAGATTGATCAAACAGGCAATCTAGATGCATTGGTAATTACTAGTGATTGGAGTATGAAAACTGGAAATAAAGGAGAAGGATCTGTAGTTGCAAAATATAGAAACAATGCCGGAGATTGCACGATAGAGTTTTACAAGACCAAATTCTTATTCATTGCTAATACCATTTTTCAGCAACATAGACATTGACTATACACGTGGACCTCCATGAATGGAATACACAGGAATCAAATCGACTACATGTGTGGAAAGAAACAATGGGGAAACTCAATATCATCAGTCAGAGCAAGGCCAGGGGTGACTGAGGAAAAGACCATCAATTGTTCATATGTAAGTTCAAGCTGAAGCTGAAGAAAATTAAAACAGGTCCACGAGACCCAAAGTACAACCTTGAGTATATCTCACTTCAATGTAGAGACAATCTAAGAATAGCTTTGACATATTGAATACTAATGACCAAACACCAGATGACTTGTGGGATGATATCAAGGACATCATACATGAAGAAAACAAAAGGTCATTAAAAAGACAGGAAAGAAAGAAAAGATCAAAATGGATGTCAGAAGAGACCCTGAAACTTGCTCTTGGATATAAAGTAGTCAAAGGAAATGGAAGAAATGATGGAGTAAAAGAGCTGAACAAAAGATTTCAAAGGGTGGCTTGGGAAGACAAGGTATTATAATGAAATGTGCAAAGACCTGGCATTAGAAAACCAAAAGGAAAGAACACATTCACCATTTCTCAAGCTGAAAGAAGTGAAGAAAAAATTCAAGCCTCAAGTTGCAATGTTGAAGGATTCTATGTGCAAAAAATTGAATGATACAGGAAGCATCAAAAGAAGGTGGAAGGGATACACAGACTCACTGTACCAAAAGATTTGGTTGAAATTCATACATTTCAGGAGGTCGCATATGATCAAGAACTGATGATATTGAAGAAAGGAGTTCAAGCTATACTGAAGGGACTGGTGAAAAACAAGGCTCCAGGAATTGATGAAATACCAATTGAGATGTTTCAATAAACAGATGCATTGCCGGAATCACTCATCTATGTCAAGAAATTTGGAAGACAGCTATCTAGCCAACCGACTATAACAGACCCATATTTGTGCCTTTCCAAAGAAAGGTGATCCATCAGAATTAGGAAATTAACTAACAATATCACTATTATCACTGGCAACTGAAAATTTGCTAAAGATAATTCAAAAATGGTTGCAGCAGTACATCAACAGGAAATGTCCAGAAATTCAAACTGGATTCAGAAGAGGACATGGAATAAGGGATATCATTGCTGATGTGAAATAGATCTTGCCTGAAAGCAGAAAATACCAGAAAGATATTTACCTGTGTTTTATTGACTGTGCAAAGGCACTCACCTTTGTGAATCACAACAAATTATGGATAACATTGTGAAAAACGGAAATTCTAGAACACTTAATTGTGCTTATCAGTTGTTTGAACAGAACAAAGGTATAGTGTGTGGTTTCAAATCAGGAAAGATGTACGTCAGGGCTGCATCTATTCACCATACTTATTCAAACTGTATGCTGAGCAAACAGGTTGAGAAGCTGAACTATCTGAAGAAGAATACAGCATAAGAATTAGCGGAAGACTTATTAACAGCCTGTGGCATGCAGATGACACAACCTTGCTTGCTGAAAATGAAGAGGCCTTGAAGCACTTACTGATCAAGATCCAAGACTATAGCCTTCAGTATGGATTACAGCTCAACATAAAGAAAACAAAAATCCTCACAACTAGACCAATAAGGAACATCATGATAAACAGAAAAGATCGAAGTTGTCAAGGATTTCATTTTATTTGGATCCACAACCAATGCCGATGGAAGCAACAGTCAAGAAACAAAAGACACATTGCATTCGGCAAATCTGCTGCAAAAAACCTCTTTCAAGTACTGAAAACCAAAGATGTCATTTTCAGGACTAAGGTGAACCTGACCCAAGCCAAGGTATTTTCAATTGCCTCATATGCTTGGGAAAGCTGGACAATGAATAAATAAGATTTGATGTCTCTGAATTATGGTGTTGGGAAAGAATGTCCAATATACCATGAACTGCCAGAAGAACATATCTGTCTGGGAAGAAGTACGACCAGAATGCTCCTTAGAAGCAAGGATGGCTAAACTTTGTCTTATCTACTTTGGACACGGTTATCAGGAGGGACTAACCCCTGGAGAAGGACAATAGGCTTGGTAAAATAGAGCATCAGCAAAAAAGAGGAAGACCCTCAAGGTGCTGGATTGACATAGTGGCTGTAACAATGGGCTCAAACACAGCAACGATTGTGAAGATGGAGCAGAACCAGGCAGGGTTTTGCTCTGTTTTACCTAGTGTGGCCATGTGTCAGAACTGACTCAAGGGGACCACTACTAACAACAGCAGGTCCATAATTTTTGATATATAAAAATGACTGTAACATTTTTAAAAGATAGTCACAAAGGTTGGAAAAACGTGTATGTGTGTGTGTATAGAAGGGGTGAGTGTAATTTCATTTTTGTTGAAATTATTTTAGTAAAAAACAATGCACCTAATTATGAATACTAGGAACAAAATAATGGAAAGACCAAGTAGAGTTTCTTCTTGGGTAAATCGAAGTATTTGATTTATTTGTATTTGAAGGACTGAAGTCACTCAATCAAGATAAAAATGGAACAAAAAGAATGTTTCTACAGAAACATAGAAGAATATGTGCGTCTGTATCTCTCTTTGTTAGGTTCTGAGCTTCTAATATATCTGAACCTCTATGCTGTTACCTAATGCCTAGGGGCTCCAGATACATGACCCTATGAAAAGTGGGGCTTAGAGAAAGTAAGACCAAATCCAAATGGTATATATATTTACAATAAAATTCAGGGTAGATGTCACCTTTCAGAGTCATTCAATGGCATTTCTTTGTCTCAGTGGGAAATTCTATTTTATACCCTTTTATCGTTTCACAGACAATAACCCTGTTGAGATCAAGGTAAGGTACTACCAGCACGGAAAATTATAGATATGAACTCTGGATTATAAAATTCACCACATGACAAAAATGAATTCACTTTCATTTTTTGTGTAGTCTATTTCTAGACATTACCACCAATTTTTGCTCAAATGGTTATGAAAGTTGTAATGGTAATGTAGTGAAACTCAAATTTATCTATAGTTCTTTTTTTTTATGTTTACTTGGATTACAGTTTTAATTTCTGCAATCAAATTTGCCTTAATGTGTGTGTGTGTGTTTTTTTTTTTTAATATAAAGTCACAAAAATATATGCTTGGTATGCTTTGAAAAACAAATATTCAAGGTATGCCTTCATTTTTTTGTCAAACCACATGTAATCTCTTTGATTCTACTAAAATGCGAAATAAGCTGACCTGTCTAAGCCAGGTTATCTCTATATTAAGGATAATACCAGTGTTTATATGATATTAAGAATGTGCTAGTTAAGGTGACAGAATGTAAACACAGAAAACCTGGCTTAGTTTGTAATAGAGCCACAATAGACTTTGACAAAACTGCCACAGTGAGGCTTTGTTGAAGTGAGGTAAATGATTTAGCTAAGACAAGTTAAATTTAAGTAGGAAAAAAATAAATTCACACACATAAATCATTAGGTATTTAGAATGTTTATTAATATGTTGCAATCTTAATAAAATGTTGGCTTAAAATTAGAAAGGAGAAGCAATTACAGGAAAAAAATACTAGTAAAGCATTTGTGCATCAGTGGGATACAATATACAGTTCCTCTTTTAAGATGTTTGTTAAGGCAGATACTTATTAGTTGGTAAGTCCCACTGGAAGCACATCTCGGGAAGGGGCAGGGGAAGACACTGAAGCCTTCACAGGAGGTGGAATATCTAGCAGGAACCATAAAAATCAGGTGGAACTGCTGGGGTAGGGAGGTGACACCGGGAAGTATTGTAGGACAAAGAGACTCAACATCTCATATCACTCATACCAGATCCTCTCTCTGTGTCTCTCTTTTTGGAGGTAGGGCTCATTTTAAGAAGCCCTGGTGGCACAACACTCTGCTGCTGATGGCAAGATCAGCAGTTCAAACCCACTAGCCTCTCCTAGATAGAAAGGAACTGTTAATCAGCTCCCATAAAGATTACAACCTAGGAAACCCTATGGGGCAGTTCTACTCTATTATATAAGGTCACTATGAATCAGAATCAACTCAAAGGCACCTAACAATAACAACAGTATTCTTTTTACCTCCTACATTCTAAATGATCTTTTCCTGCAAATTTACCTCCATACCACTATTTTATTATCATACTTTAGGCCTGATTTATGAACAATAACTGCACCACCTCCAAAATTCTAATTCCAAGCATTTGATTCTGAATACCTCCTCCATTTATTTCCAGTAATTCTTCTACTCCCATGAAATCTATAATCCACTGACCCTTGTATTATTTTTCTCTGTCTGCATAACAAAGTGTCATAGACTTCGCAGCTTTAAACGACACCCATTTATGAGCTCATAGTTCTGTAGATCAGAATCAGAAATCCAAGCAAGCTCAACTGAGTCCTCTGTTTAGGGCCTCACAAGACAGAACTCAGAGTGTCACCTGGACGGGGCTCCTATCTGGAGACTCTGGGGGAAAATCCATTTCCAAGCTTATTCAGAATTCTAAGCTCATAGCAGAATTCAGTTTCTTGTGTTTGTAGTACTGAGGTTCCCTTTTCCTTGCTAGCTCTCAGCCAGGGCCCATTATCAAGTCTGGGAGGCTGCCTGCATTCCTCACTCTGCATTTCCCTATATTTTATGGTTAGCCGAGTTATGTCAAATCCTTCTCATGCTTGGAAACTTTAGAACTTCCATTTCTACAACCAGCCAAAGAAAACTCCCTGCTTTAACAGTGTTTATGTGATTAAACTAAGCCTACCTAGATATCTTAAAATCAACTGATTAGTAACCTTAATTACATCTGAAAAAATGTCTTTTGCCATGAATAGTATCATGGAAATAACTTCAGATAAAAAAGATTCTGAGGACAATCTTAGAATTATGCCTGCCACAATGCTGCGCATTTTTCTATATCCATGTCCTATTTTGAGTCCTCATTACCTCCCCACCCAGTTTAGATTATCATCAATATAATCATTAGAATCACTTCTTTGCAAACATCTTCAATCCTCTTATTTCTCTCTTGTGTGAACGGGGTCTGGTAAAACTTCAACTCAGTTGGTTTCATTCTTCAATCAACTTTATCCCTATTAAAAAAAAAAATGCCATCGAGTTGATTCTGACTCACTTTGACCTCATAGGACAGAGTAGAACTGCCCCATAGGGTTTCCAAGGAGCAGCTGGTGGATTTGAATTGCAGACCTTCTAATTAGCTGCGGAGCTCTTTGCCACTGTATCTCTAGGGCTCCTTATCCCTATACTGTTGACAAAAAAAGAAAATAAAATGACAACAACAAAAAAGTAATACAACCATAATGAATTGTCTCCCCTTTATTTTAGACCACAAATATCAAATGAACATTTAGTACTATCAAGCAGTTCCATTACATTTCTTTAGTAAATTTGCTTCCCTTTTTCCATAAACCTTTTAAATTTTTTCTCTTTCTCATTTAAAGAACTTCCTTTTTACGAGTAAGAATTAAAGCAATCAGATGAAAACTGCCTTATGCACGCGCCATGTAGCTACCGATCTCCATACTCTTTGCCATAAGCTTTTGCCTACTCAAGGACTTTAATGATTTTTCCTTTTAATTACCTGCATCATGAATTTATCCCTCATAATTGCCTAATGACAGGACCTCATTTGAAATTCAAAACAAAATAAGCCCTTCTGTTAGTCATATGCTTTCCTTCAGCTACTGTGCCATGACTCTGCTCTCCTTGCAACAAAACTCCTTCGAAAAGCTATTGACTCTCATCGTTCCCATTCACAACAAACTCCAAAGTTCACAGCAGTGAAAACACTATGGAGCAGTCCTATTCTACACACACAGGTCACAATGATTTGGAATCAGCTAGACAGCAACTGACAACAACACTATCCAGCCAGTTGAAGGCCATAAAACGAAAAACTGAGGTTTCCCAGGGTGAGAAAGATTCTATCTTAAAACCGTAACATAGAAATACTCCCAAGAGTTTCCAGCTTGCCTGGTCTATGCATTTCAGACTCAAGTCTGCTGGAGTTTCCAACCTGCCATCTGTACTTCCGATTTTGGACTTGCCATTCCCTGCAATAACATGAGCCAAACCTGAAAATAAATCAATCTCTATCTCCTTTTCTGTCTCTCATATACATACACATATATGTATTTGTCCTCACATGTCTGTCAATTTGTCATAGTGTGCTGGCCTGCGTGTTGCCGTGATGCTGGAAGTTATGCCACAGGTATTTCAAATACCAGCAAGGCCACCCATAGTGGACAGGTTTCAGCAGAGCTTGCAGGCTAAGACAATCTGGGAAGAAGGACCTTATAGTCTTAATTCAGAAAAAAAATTAGCCAGTGAAAACCTTATGAATAGCAGAGGAACATTATCTGATATAGGACAGGAAGATGAACCCTGCAGGTTAGAAGGCATTGAAAATATGACTGGGGAAGAGCTCCTTCTCAAAGTAGAGTCAACCTTAATAACGTGGATGGAGTCAAACTTTCAGGACCTTCATTTGCTGAGGTGGCATGATTCAGAATGAGAAGAAACAGTTACAAACATCCATTAATAACCAGAATACGGAATGTATGAAGTAAGAATCTAGGAAAATTGGAATTGTCAAAAACAAAACTATAAATATCAATATCCTAGGCATTAGTGAACTGAAATGAACTTGAATTGGCTATTTTGAATCAGACAGTCACAAGGTCTACTATGCTGAGAATGACAAAATGAAAAGGAATGATGTAGCATGTTCATCATCAAAAAGACCATTTCTAGGTCTATACTGAAGCACAATGCTGTAGGCGATAGGATAATATCCATATGCCTACAAGGAAAACCAGTTAATATGACTATTATTCAAATTTAATTGAAGATTTTACCCACTTCTGCAGTCTTAAATTAATCAAACTTACAGTCAAGATGAAAACCCTGGTGGCGTAGTGGTTAAGTGCTACAGCTGCTAACCAAAGGGTCAGCAGTTGAAATCCGCCAGGCGCTCCTTGGAAACTCAATGGGGCAGTTCTATTCTGCCCTATAGGATTGCTATGAGTCAGAATCGATTTGAAGGCATTGGGTTTGGTTTTATTTTTGGTACTGTCAAGATACATTGATAATTACTGGTGATTGGAATGCAAAAGATGGAAACCAAGAAGAAGGATAGGTAGTTGGAAAATACTGCCTTGGTGATAAAAAAAAGCAATGCCAGAGATCATACCATAGAGTTTTGCAAGACCAGTGATTTCTTCACTGCAAATACCTTTTATCAACAACATAAATGGTGACTGTGTGTTCACGTTGACCACGCCAGATAAAATACACAGAAATCAAATCAACTTCATCTGTGGAAAGAGACGATGGCGAAGCTCAATATCATCAGTCAGAAAAAGACCAAGGACTGACTTGCAATTACTCATATGCAAGTTCAAGTTGTAAGCTGAAGAAAATTAGATCTAGTCTATGACCTCAAGTATATCCCACCTGAATTTAGAGACCATCTCAAGAATAGATTTGACTCATTGAACCCTAATGACCTAAGACCAGACTAGTTGTGGGATGGCATCAAGGACATCATACATGAAGAAAATAAAATGTTATTAAAAAGACAAGAAAGAAAGAGAAGACCAAAGTGCATGTCAGAATAGACTCTGAAACTTGTTCTTGAATGTAGAGTAGCTAAAGGGAAAGGAAAAAATGATGAAGTAAAAGAGCTGTACAGGAGATTTCAAAGGGCAGCTCGAGAATATAAAGTATTATAATGAAGTGTGGAAAGTCCTGGGGTTAGAAAACCGAAAGGGAAGAACACTCTCCACATTTGTCAAGCTGAAAGAACTGAAGAAAAAATCCAAGCCTCGAGTTAAATGTTGAAGGCTTCTATAGGGAAAATATTGAATGGCTCAGGAAGCATGAAGAGAAGATGGAAGGAATACACAGAGTCACTGTACCAAAAAGAATTGGTCGATGTTCAAGCATTTCAGGAGGTAACATATGATCAAGAACCAATGGTGCAGAAGGAAGAAGTCCAAGCTGCACTGAAGGGAACACTGAAAAAAAAGGCTCCAGAAATTGAAGCAACATCAATTGAGATATTTCAACAATCAGATGCAATATTGGAGGTGCTTACTTGTCTATGCCAAGAAGTTTGGAAGGCAGTTATCTGACCAACCAACTGGAAGAGATCCATATTTATGCCCATTCCAAAGAAAGGTGATCCAACAGAATGTGGAAATTATCAAACAAATATCATTAATATTACACACAAGTAAAATTTTGCTGAAGATCATTCAAAAGCGGTTGCAGCACTACATCGACAGGAACTGCCAGAAGTTGAAGCTGGATTCAGAAGAGGATGTGGAACAAGGGTTATTGCTGATGTCAGATGGATCTTGGTTGAAAGCAGAGAACACCAGAAAGATGTTTACCTGTGTTTCTTTGACTATGCAAAGGCATTGGACTGTATGGATCATGATAATTATGGGCAACATTGCAAAGAATGGAAATTACAGAACACTTAAATATGTTCCTGAGGAACCTGCACATAGATCAAGGGGCAGTGGTTCAAACAGATCAAAGTGATACTGTATGGTTTAAAGTCAGGAAAGGTGTGCTTCACGTTTTATCCTGTCACCATACTTACTCAATCTCTATGCTGAGCAAATAATCCAAGGAGCTGGACTGTATGAAGAAGAACACAGCATCAGGATTGGAGGACGACTCTTTAAAAAACCTGCGATATGCAGATGACACAACCTTACTTGCTTTAAGTGAAGAGGACTTGAAGCACTTACTGATGAAAATCAGAACTATAGCCTACAGCATGGATTGCACCTTAACATAAAGAAAACACAAATCCTCACAACTGGAACAATAAACAACATCACGACAAATGGAGGAAAGATAGAAGTTGTCAAGGATTTCATTTTACTTAGATCCACAATTAAGGCCCATGGAAGCAGTGGTGAAAAAATTAAATGACATGTGTTTCATTGAGGAAATCTGCTGCAAAAGACCTCTTCAAAGTTTTGAAAAGCAGAGATGTCACTTTGAGGACTAAACTGCACCTGGTGTTTTTAATTGCCTTATATGTATGCAAAAGCTGAATAGTGAATAAAGAAAACCAAAGAAGAATTGATGCCTTTGAATTATGGCGTTGGTGAAGAATACTGAATATATCATGGACTGCCAGAAGAATGAACAAATCTGTCTCAGCAGAAGTACAGCCAGAATGCTCCTTAGAAGCAAGAATGGGGCAAGTCCTTCTCAAGCACTTTGGCCGTGTTGTCAGGAGGGACCAGTCCTTGGAGAGAGATATCACACTTGGTAAAGTAGAGGGTCAGTGAGAAACAGCAAGACCCTCAACCAGATGGATTGACAAAGTGGCTGTAACAATGGGATCAACCATAACGACGATCGTGAGGATGGCGTACAACCGAGCAGTGTTTCATTCTGTTGAACATGAGGTTGCTATGAGTTGGAACTGACTTCATGGCACCTAACAACAAAAATATATATTTCTATTTCTGTCTGTCTGTCTCTCTCTCTATCTATCCTCTGTCTATATGTGTGTTTGTACGTGTTGTTGGTCCTGTTTCTCTGGAGAATCCTGAGTAACACAGATACCAGATATATATTTGGAGCCTACATTTCTTAATTATCAAATATAGGAAATATATGTGTATGTATATAGATGATACAGATATAGAGATACAGACACAGGTATATAGATATAGACATATACATACAGCCATACTACATTTCCACTTGGATATCGATATGCTTTGGAAACTTAACACAACCAAGAGAGCTGTATTTGCACTATCCCTGCCATAAGTACAATCTACTCCTCCTCCATTCTTCCTCATCTCTGTTAATATCCCTTAGTTGGTAGAGGCAAATACCTGAAATAGCTATGAATTCTTTTCTTACCCTAATCACCTTTCTCCTGGCCATACTTTTCATTCACATACAATCAATTTAACATTTGTGTTGGCTTTACTGCCCATATTTATTCTTATGCAGGCTCCAATGGCTCAAATCAGAGCCACCATGTACTTTTGTCTAGATCATTACAAAAGCTTTCTTATCAGTCTCCCTGTTCTCACTTTTGCACCTTTTCCCAAAGCCCCCAGTCTACTGGCCATACAGCAGTGTAGTCAGAACCATAACCTTCCCCTCCTCCTCACTCTCTGCCTGAAGTCCTACAGTGGCTTTCAAACAGTTAGAATAATAGTCAGCTTTCTCTGATGATCCATCGGGCCCTACATGGCCGGATCCTTTTTATCTCTCTCCAATCTAATCTCTACACCTCTCTCCATTACTTATTATGCTCAGCTACCCTGACACTCTCCTCATTCCTCAAACATGCCAAGCTAATTTCAAACTTTATTTCTGGGTGATTCTTCTACCTGTAACCTTTTCTTTCAGAGCCAGGCCTTCTAGTAACATTCTCAGAGATGATATCTCTGACAACTTTGTCTAAAATAGCCACCCTCATCCGTCTAAATTATTGGCTTAAATTTTTTTGTCTTCACAGCAGTTATCATTATGTAGAATAATGTTATATACTAACTTGTCTATTTACTACCCTACTTTTCCACTAGAATGCAATTCTGATAAGAACAGGGAACATCTCTATCTTTTGCACCAATATAACCCAGATGCCTAACTTGGTGTGCAGTGCATACTAAACATTAGTTTAATACATAAATGTATAGAACTAACAGGACATACTTACTCATGGTGTTGTCATGAATTAAAAGGGACTCAATGGCAACTGTTCAGTTAGGCATATATTGGATATGGTAGTTGAGCAAGAGGAACGAGGTACAGGAAGTAGTTAAGGATGATATATACTTCCCACCGTAAGCAATTCTCCTCAAGCCCTTAAGACACCACTAGAATTAGCTTGAACACAAGCATTCAGTACTTACCACAGCTTCCTAATTCATTATTTTGCTAGAAAAAAATCAGTTTTTAGTTTTTTTTGTTTGTATTCTTTAATTTTCCCCTTCTTAAATTTTTCTTCTGTGGAAACAGGAAAAATCTACCAAGTTTATTTTATTTTCTGTTACACTATAAAAATATTTTAAATACTGTTATTATTCCCTATCACTCAATTTCCTCTTCCCTAATCTGACATATTCCAATTTTCTTGAGCTACTATATCTTTTTAAAGTATGCTTTGTTAATTCTTTTTTCTTTAAGAACACCAAATTCTATTAGCCACCCAAATTTAAAATCTTGCAGATATTTGAACTTCTGTTCTCAGAATTGACATACATTATTCTCCAAATTATCTTAATTATATCTCCATTGTGCCTCTCACATTCATCTTGTGGAATAGTGCTGGGATTTAATAGGTATTCACCTTGGTGGCACAATGGTTAAGAGGGAGACTGCTAAATGAAAGGTTGGCAGTTTGAGCTGACCAGCTGCCCTACAGGAGAAAGATGATGCAATCTGCTTCTGTAAAAATTTACAGCCTTGGAAACCCTATGATGCAGTTCCACTTTGCCCTGTAGGGTCTCTATAAGTCAGAATTGACTCCATGGCAACAGGTTTGGTTTTTTGTGTTTCACCCTATTCTCATTGACTGATTGGGCCCCCTCAAGATCATATTATTATTATTTGCCATGTTATTATTCCTGTGAGTTCTTTCTTGCACATTCTTCACTAATGGCTGACACAAGTAGTGCCCACTGTTATTAAACGAACATTGTTGAGTTATAGGTACACAGGGATGGTCTATGAAAAGTCTTCTTAATACTCTGACATCATAGGGGCATTTTCCCAGCTTGCTTAAAGTTAGTGAAACCTTAATTTGAATATGCAAAAAAGTTTCTGTGTTTAAGGGTGCAGAGATTGAGAATGTTGTTGTTAGATGCCTTGGAAAGGATGAAGTCCTTAAATTTACTTCCCATGATGAGATACTAAAATAACATTCTTGTTAAACACTTAAGGACATTTTTTTCTTCTTTTCTTTGTAATCTGGGAAATTACAAAAAGAGTTACAAAAGGAATGTTGCACTCTTGATTCCTTTTTTTGGAAAGAGACAACAAGAAGGCATTGTTCTTATTTCATGTGTTGCACTTTCGGCCAAGTGCATAGACTAAAGAATAGCCCTATAGGGGTAAAGGAATTTAGTATTATTTGATAAAAAAATGGCTCTGTTGGTACTTTTCTTCTCAAACAGCAGGATTACTGAAAATAACAGACTCCAGCATGTTTCTTTCTTAGAGGTACCAAAAATAGTTCCTTTGTCATCAGTCTTAATGGAGCTAAACAGTCAGTTCCACAGACATTAAAAGCACTGCTGAAACTTGTCTGGGTTCTTTTAGCAGGTATGTAGCTGAGAACAAATGTGTAGTCTCTTTACTGCTGATCATGTGTTCTGCACAAAATGGAGCTAGGACGAATTTAGAATAGTGTTTTAGCAAAAAAAAAAAAAGAGAGAGAGAGAGAGAGAAAAGAAAGAAAAAGGATAAAAAAAAAGGAAACACTGCCCACTCTTTCTTCCATCCTAAACACAATGAATATCACATTTTCCCTTCCTGATTTGGTTTGCTTCCTACTTGCCTATATGTCAGAGGTAGAAGCAGCAACAATTTAAAGAATTTTCTCCAGCAGCAGATCGATAGAATTAGTGTATTTTAAATGTTAATGAATTCCATTCTTGGCAATGGAAAGACATTCCAATTCTTCAATTTTTTTAGCTTTGACTTAGATGTACCAGAAGATGGAAAACCTTTTTAACATGCAATTTATCTTCTGTTTAGACTTAGAAATAAAATATGAAAGGAGAAATTTGTACAAAATAAAGAATAATCAATTGCCTCAATGGTTTTAAGTGCCTAGGACCTTTCTAGCAAATAAATAAGGTCATTGTCTCAAAAGGAACAAGAAGTGTGTGGTCAGATAATACCAGAAGGAAATAAGGCTTTAGATTGTTTTTTATTTTGACTATGATTTTTTTAGGACTCTCTCAGGAACCTAAACTGATGGAAATGTCACCATCCAATTGCTGTATCATATGAAATGTGTGCTCTACTCCCACCTCTTAGTTGCTGTGACAAAAAAAAAAAAATAGACTTTCCTTTGTTTTATCCAAGAAGGACACATATTACCCCACTTACATTTTATAGCTAGGAATAATCATATGGCTCATGCCTAATGCAAAGGGACCAAGGAATATAGATGGGCAACTGGAGTACTCAATGACTGTTACTGTTTCTTCTATTCCAGCAATGAAATGACCCTTGATCTGGTGGTAAAGAAAAGGAAAAATTGGGCTGATACATATTTGATGGGGTGCAAGGTGATTGAGACAGAGTGATTAGGGCATTGTGCCTTCAGAGACTGACTGAAGTCTTGGGGCATAATTCCCACAGTGTATAGAGAGGGAAGGGAAGTCACTATGAATTAAGGGGGCTGGCTCAGGATGATGGACAAGGCTGCTGAGAGATATGATGGAAAAAAAAATGAATCATTTCCTAGCATTTGGTAAACAGGACTAAGTAATTTAATTTAAATATTTCAAAGACAGTAAACCAAAAAATCAAACCCGTTGCCATCAAATTGATTCCAACTCATAGTGACCCTATAGGACAGAGTAGAACTGCTCCACAGAGTATCCAAGGAGCACCTGGTGGATTTGAGCTGCTGATATTTTTGGTTAGCACTGTAGCTCTTAAAAACTACACCACCAGAGTTTCCTAAAAGACAATAACCTATTGCCATGGAGCTGATTCTAACTTAAGAGTTCAGCTGCTAACCAAAAAGTTGGCTCCTTGGAAATCCTATAGGGTAGTTCTCCTCTGTCCGATAGGGTCACTATGAGTCAAAGATAATAGTGAACATAATTTTAATATTTTTCTGTTGTGCTTATTCAACCCATTGCCACTGAGTCAATTCTAACTCATAGTGACCCCACAGGGTTTCTAAGGCTGTAAATCTCTGTGAAAGCAGACTGCCACATGTTTCTCCTGAGGAGCCACTGATAGTTTCAAACTGCTGAACCTTTGGTTAGCAGTCAATAACTTTAACCACTATACCACCAGGGCTCCCTGTTGTGCTGATAGCACTCTGCAAATAACACTTATCGCAAGACCACACTGTAATAGTTGATTTATTCATGATTTCCTCAGTTCTTTATTTTTCATCAATAAGTCCATAACCTATACATCTTAATTGTCACTCCAAATTCTAGTTGTAGTCTGGCATATTCATTCATTCATTTCTTTCTTTGTTCGTTCATCAGATGTGTATTACATGCCCTGCACAATACTAGGTAATAGGGATGTGTATCACCATGCATCTGTCAGTTTATCGTACTGTGATGGCCCGAATGTTGCTGTGATGCTGAAGCTATGCTGCTAGTACTTCAAATAGCAGCAGGGTCACCCATGTTGGACAGGTTTCAGCAGAGCTTCCAGACTAAGACAGACTAAAAAGAAAGACCTGGTGATCTACTTCTGGAAAAAAAAAATTGGCCAGGGAAAACATTATGGATAGCAGTGGAATATGGCCTGATACAATGCCAGAAGATGGAGCACTGAAAATACTACTGGGGAAGAGCTGCCTCCTCAAAGTAGAGTCGGCCTTAATAATGTGGACAGAGTAAAGCTTTCAAGACCTTCGTTTGCTGAGGTGGCACTACTCAAAATGAGAAGAAATAGTCGAAAACATCCATTAATAATTGGAACATGGAATGCATGAAATGTGAGTCTAGGAAAATTGGAAGTCATCAAAAATGAAATGGAATGCATAAAGATCAATATCCTAGGCATTAGTGAAATGAAATAGACTGATGTTAGCCATTTTGAATTGGACAATCATATATATGATCTACTATGCCAAGAATGACAAATTGAAGAGAAATGGAGTCACATCATCATCAAAAAGAACATTTCGAGATCCATCCCGAAGTACAAAGTTGTCAGTGATAGGATAATATACATACACCTACAAGGAAAACCAGGCAATAAGACTGTTATTCAAATTTATGCACCAACCACTAATGCCAAAGATGAAGAATTGGAGATTATTACCGATTTCTGCAATCTGAAATTGATCAAACATGCAATCAAGATGCATTGATAATTACTGGTGATTGGAATGTGAAAGTTGGAAACAAAGAAGAAGGATCCAAAAATAAATAAATAAACCAAATCTGGTACTGTCTGTCAATGCCGACCCATAGTAACCTTATAGGAGAGAGTAGAACAACCCCATAGGGTTTCCAAGCAGCGGATGGTGGATTCAAACTACTGACTTTTTGGTTAATCGCTGCACCACCAGGGCTCCAAGAAGAATCAGTAATTGGAAAATATGGCTTTGAAGATAGAAACAACATCAGAGATCCATGATAGAATTTTATAAGACCAACAACTTCTTGATTGCAAATACCTTTTTCAGCCACATAAATGGTGACTATGCACATTGATCTCACCAAATGGAATACACAGGAATCAAACTGACTGTATCTGTGGAATGAGATGATGGAGAAGCTCAATATCATCAGTCAGAACAAGGTCAGGGGCAGACTCTGGAACAAACCATCAATAGCTCATATGCAAGTTCAAGTTAAAGCTGAAGAAAATTAAAACAGTCCACAAGAGCCAAAACATGGCCTTGAATATATCCTAACTGAATTTAAAGACCATCTCAAGAATAGATTTGAAGCATTGAACACTAATGATCAAACACCAGATGAGTCGTGGGATGATATCAAGGACATCCAACATTAAGAAAGAAAATAGGTCATTAAAAAGACAGGAAAGAAAGAAAAGACCAAAATGGATGTCAGAAGACAATCTGCAACCTGTCCTTGAATGTAGAGTAGCTAAAGCGAAAGGAAGAAATGAAGTAAAACAGCTGAACAGAAGATTTCAAAGGGTGGCTCAAGAAGTCTTAGAAAAGTATTATAATGACATGAGCAAAGACCTGGAGTTAAAAAACCAAAAGGGAAGAACACACTCAACATTTTTCAAGCTGAAAGGACTTAAAAAAAAAAAAAAAATTAAAGGCTCCAGTTGCAATATTGATAAATTCTACAAGGAAAATATTGAATAACACAGGAAACGTCAAGAAAAAATGAAAAGAGTATACAGAGAGTCACTGTACCAAAAGCAATTGGTCGACATTCAATCACTTCAGTAGGTAGCATATGATCAATGACCGATGATACTGAGGATGAAGTCCAAGCTTCACTGAAGGCATTGACAAGAAAAAAGGCTCAAGGAATTGATGGAATACCAATTGAGACGTTTCAACAAATGGATGTAGTGTTCAAAGTGCTTATTTGTCTATGCCAAGAAATTTGGAAGACAGCTACCTGGCCAACCGACTGTAAAAAATGCATATTTGTACTCATTCCAAAGAAAGGTGATCCAACAGAATTCTAAAATTTTCAGACAATATCATTAATATCACTCACAAGTAAAATAATACTGAAGATCATTCCAAAGCTGTTGCAGGAGTACATTGTCAGGGACATCCGGAAATTCAAGCTATATACAGACGACATCCTGGAATGAGGTATATCATTGCTGATGTCAGAGGGATCTTGGATGAAAGCAGAGAATACCATAAAGATGCTTACCTGTGTTTTATTGACTACACAAAGGCAATCGACTGTGTTGATCATAACAAATTATGGATAACATTGTGAATTCCAGAACACTTAATTGTGCTCATGAGGAACCTGTACATAAACCAAGTGGCAGTCATTCAAACAGAACAAGGGGATACTGTGTGTTTTAAAGTCAGGAAAGGTGTGTGTCAGGGTTGTATCCTTTCACCATACTTAATCGACCTGTATGCTGAGCAAATAGGCTGAGAAGCCAGACTATATGAAAAAGAATGTGGCATCTGGATTGGAGGAAGACTCATTAACAACATGTGTTATGCAGATGACACAACCTTACTTGCTGAAAGTGAAGAGGACTTGAAGCACTTACTGAAGATCAAAGATTACAGCCTTCAGTATGGCTTGCAAAACAAGAAAACAAAAATCCTCACAACTGGACTTATAAGCAACATCACAATAAATGGAGAAAAGATAGAAGTTGTCAAGGATTTCATTTTACTTGGATCCACAATCAACCAATGGAAGCAGCGGTCAAAAAGTGAAATGATGTATTGCATTGGGCAAATCTACTGCAAAGTCCTCTTTAAAGTGTTAGAAAGCAAAGATGTCACTTTGGGGACTAATATAGGCCTGATACAAGCCATGGTATTTTGAATCACCTTACATTCATGCAAAAGTCAGACAATGAATAAAGAAACCAGAAGAGGAATTGACATCTTTGCATTATGGTGATGGTGCAGAATATTAAATATATCATGAACTGCCAGAAGAATGAACAAATCTCTGTTGCAAGAAGTACAGCCAGAATGCTCAGTAGTATGGTCAGACTTTGCCTCACGTACTTTGGACATGTTATCAGGAGGGACAAGTCCCAGAAGAAAGATATCAGGCTTGGTAAAGTTGAGGGTCAGCAAAAAAAAAATGGAAGACCCTTAATGAGATGGACTGACACAGTGGCTGCAACAATGGGCTCAAGTATAACAATGACTGTGAGGATGCTATAGGATCATTTGAGATGTTTCAACAAAAGGGTGTAAAGCTGGAAGCTCTATCTTGTCATGCCAAGAAATTTGAAGACAGCTATCTAACCTATAACTATAAGAGATCCATATTTGTGCCTATTTCAAAGAAAGGTGATTCAACAGAATACAAAAATTATCAAACAATATCATTAATATCACATGCAAGTGAAAATTTGCTGAATATAAATCAATAACGCTTGCAGCTGTTCATTGACATATGTCTGTCAGAAATTCAAGCCGTATTCAGAAATGGAAGTGGAACAAGGGATATCATTGCTGATGTGAGACTGATCTTGGCTGAAAGCAGAAAATACCAAAAAGTATTTATCTGTGTTATATTGACTATGCAAAGGCATCCAATTGTGTGGATCATATCAAATTATTGATAACATTGTAAATAATGGGAATTCCAGAACCCTTAATTGTGCTCATCAATTGTTCAAACAGAACAAGGGGACACCATGTGGTTTAAAGTCAAGAAATGTGTGTGTCATGGTTATAGCCTCTCACCATACTTATTCAATCTGTGTGTTGAGCCAATAATCTGAGAAGCTGGCCAATAAGAAGAAGAATGTGGCATCAACATTGCAAGAAGACTAACAACCTGCAATATGCAGATGAAAAAACCTTGCTTGCTGAAAGTGAAAAAAAAGAGGACTTGAATCACTTACTGATGAAGATAAAAGACCACATAGTCTTCAGTATGAATTATATCTCAGCATTAAGGAAACAAAACTCCTCACAACTGGATCAATACGCAACATTATGATAAATGGGGAAAACACTGAAATTGTCAAGGATCATCAATGCATTTTGCCTGGATTGACAATCAACATCCATGGAAGCAGCAGTTGGGAATCAAATGAGGTATTGCACTGGGCAAATCTGCGTAAAAGATCTCTTTCAAGAGTTGAAAAGCAAAGACATCATTTTGAAGGCTAAGGTGCACCTGGTCCAAACTATAATATTTTCGATAGCCTCATGTGTATGCAAAAGCTGGATGATGAATGTTGTTGAAAGAAGAATTGGTGCCTTTGAATTATGGTATTGGCAAAAAATATTAAATATACTATGGACTTCTGGAAGATCAGACAAGTCTTCTTAGAAGAAGTACAGCCATATGGCTCCTTGGAAGTGAGGATGGCGAGACTTTGTCTCATGTACTTTGGACATATTATGAGAAGAGACCAGTCCTTGGAAAAGGACATCATGATCGATAAGGTTGAAGGGCTTCAAAAAGGGGAAAACCCTAGATGAGATGGATTGACCCAGCAGCTGCAACAATGGGCTCAAACAGCAATGACTGTGATGATGGTGCAGGACTGGGTAATGCTTTGTTCTATTGTACATAGAGTCATGATGAGTCGGAATCAACTCCATGGCACCTAACAACAGTAACAAAAACAGGGATGTGAAATAAAAACAAAACGTTGTGGACAAGTACTTACCTGGTATTTAATATTATATCCATTATAATAGTATCTATTTCATAGAGCTGCTCTAGGGACTAAAGACTTTAGCACCAAAGGATATAAATTTACTTAATATTGTTACTTAATGTTATTATTAAATGTAATTTTAAGTATTTAGACATCATCCTGTAGAAAACAGGGCTAGGTGAAAATATAATGAAGTAAACTTTCAATTTTAGAACAACCTCTTAACTATGCTGAAGTGGGTTACGTTGTAAGATATTTTACATATTAGATATGCTGAGTGCAAGGAAAGAACAAATATGATCTTCGGCTTTCTGTTTTGGTTTGTTTTATTTTCTCACTGGTTGCATGGTGGTATTTCTAAAAGAAATGAAAAGACAGGACATGAATACTTGGTGGAAAAACAAAGAATTTAATAATGAGTCTGAGGTCCCTGTGAATCTTCCTGTCACATGTGCCTGGTGGGTTGTAGAAAATATTAGGGAAAGAAATATGAAGAAAACTAGCATTATAGTAGAGGGCAAAGAACCCAGGGAAGTAGACCATGAGGTGATTCTCAGAGATATAGAAAGATATGCCCAATTGAAAAATGTCACAGAAGCCAAAAAGGCAAAGGGAAGAATGGGCCCATGTCAAATTGAAGGCTATCCATTGAATTGGTCAATAAATCTAATCTGAATAACCAGTATCGGTAAAATATTGGCTGGGCAGAAGAATCTAGATCACAGTCATTCTAGTTATCTATAGCTGTATAACAAACCAAACCAAATATACTGCTGTAAAACAACAACATAATTTATTATGATTATTATCTTTCCTGTTTCTGGGATTGATTGGGCTCATCTTGATAGTTCTTGCACAAAGTCTTTCTTCAGTGTTTCTCATGCAGTAGTCAGAGAATGCCTGGAGCTGGAGTCGTTCCGAAGTCTCCCTCAGTCACAAGGATCTGGTTGGTCCTTGCTGTCAACCAGGGCTCTAGCTGGAGCTTATGGCCAGAACACTTATGTTTGCCTTCTCCCCATGGCTGGAACTTCCTCACAATGTGGTGGCTGGTCTTAAGCAAGCATCCTGAGAGAAAGAGCGACACACTCAAAATGTAATGTCTTTTATGCACTAGCTTTAGAACTCATGGAGCATCGCTTCCACCTCATTCTACTCATCACTAAGGGCAGAACAAATTCAAGGGGGAGGGAATTAGATTCCATCTCCTGATGGAAGTATTGTCTAAGAATTTGTAGACGTATTTTAAAACTACCACAGCAGTTGGTTGAAGAAGGGGAGAACTTTGGAAAATGGAACATGATCTAAACACACAAATGTCATCACCTGGACATGCCACAGTATTTCGCATCACCAAAAATTGATTTCTGGGTCTTTGTATGTGGTAGAATAATGACTGCAAGAATTGATAGTTTAAATATTTTCCATCCATTTTCAAACTTTACGGTTCTGATATATCATAGTTAAAATACCTGATATAGGCAGCTGTCCTGGAAAGAGGCTGTTGAGTGTCCAGATGGTTGTTGAGACTTTCACTGGGAGGAAATCACAGCAGGTGCCATGCCTTCTTTCTGAGCCCTGAGAAGGACGCCATCAGGTCAGCCAGAAATCAGGCCCAGAGAGAATCCTGGTTTAGTTGCGTATCATTTTAAATTTATAAAGAACTTGCTGAACTTGGATTACTTACAACAAATCGGATGGATGTCCTACCTACGTTATAAATATGAAAATTAAAAACTACAGACACTTATTGCTACTGTGAAATGTTCTGCCAAACTTCACGAGAACAAGGCAACTGAATATTAGAAAGATAATCTTTTAATTGCTCATCTACTGTGAACCACTGATCTCTCTCCCTTTGCTTCTCTGTTGGTATCTTTGACTTGAGGAAGTTACACCATGATAAATGTTAATTTAAATTATTTCTGACTGCACACCTAGCAATATAGGACATATAAATCAAGTCCTCTCCAGTGACTATTGCTAGCAACATTTTATTTTGAATAAATGATTTTAAGTAGCATGATGAAATTTTATGAAAAGGGTCCCAATTTTGCTTGTGTCAACTAAGAAAAGTTTTGAAACATTCAACATCTATAGAAAGCAATACAGAAATAAAGTGAAAACAATACTAGAAATTAAATAATAGATTAGAAATTTCTATTAGAGGATTAAGAAGAGAGATTAATATGAAAAATTATTGTTATTTTTTAAAAATCCATCTGGAAGGTAAATTTAGTAGGAGCGTTAAGTAGTTCACAGTAGTTTTTGTGATTCAAAATTCAATAAATTCAAACGATTGTCCAATGTAGGCAAACACAATGAAAGTTTTGAAACAGAGCAAAATGAAAATGTCAAAAAATATAATTAAAAAAAAAGATGACTTTAATATTGTTTCCCATCACATGCTTTCCCTACTTTTCAGGCTCTGATACAACTGACTCATGTTTCTCAGAGTTCATAATCAAACATCCACAAAGATTTATTTTTACAAGTTGAAACCTCTTGCCTAAGGTAATGTATGTGCTTCTTGACATTGTTCCTAGGGAATGAGGATTTCCCTCTTGTCTGTTCTTTGTTTATTTTGGAAATATCCACTGGAACACTAATGGGTATGTAGGAATGGAGTTGCCAATTAGTTTTAGTCTAAGTTCAAAGTGTAACGATTACGTAGTTTTAACTATATTATCTACATCTTTAGCATTAAAAAATCAAATCTACTTAATGCCACTATACACAGATACTCATTTAAGAAATATTTTTTGAGTGTCACTACATGCCAAACCCAGGTCCAGTCTTGAAGAAGCTTGCAATCTGCTAATGGGGACAAGCAAACTAGTAAGTGTAATACTGTATGATGATTGTTGTGATAAAGTACGTGCACATTGGTGGGTCAAGGAAGATTTTACAGAGAATTTAAGGTCTCAGCTTGAAATGCAGAGAGCCAGAAGCGGAATGCACAGCCCGCTCCAGGAACTGTCAGAAGCTCAGCTAGGAGAACACATCCAGCCCCAGGGCGGAGGGTCGGGGTGAGTAGAAGCAGCTTAAATTTTGTGGTGAACTGACTGCTGGTAGGGTGTAACATCAGCAGCTGTCTCTTCTTTTGAGCATTGTTTACCCGATTAACAAACAAGCAAAAACAGTTGCTTTGGAGTTGATTCCAACCAACTCACGGTGACTTCATATGTGTCACAGTAGAACTGTGTTCCACAGGGTTTTCAACAGCTGATTTTTCAGAATTAGATCCCCAGACCTTTCTTCTGAGGTGCCTCTGGGGGCCCTTGAACCTCCAACCTTTCTTTTAGCAGCCGAGCCCATTAACCTTTTGCATCACCTGAGGACTCTGTTTACTCTATACATTCACGCATTGCTTCATGTCCACAACATGTTCTGTGAAACAGGATGTTAGGTGATTTGGACATTTGCGGACACTGTGTTTATGTACTTAGCCAAGCTATATGGAGTGCTTTTTGTTTCGCTTCCAAATTGATGCTTCTCCTTTGTGTCTTGCTGCGGCTATCACTAGTATGACTTTGCTGTGTTTGGGAGCCATGATGCATTTAGTGGATAATATTTTCTAAAGAAAGTTAAACAGAGAGATAACATTACCACACTCAAGAGCTGCACGATAAACACGCTTAGATGCTACTGTCTATGAGTGGAAGCGTATGCTGTTACACAATAAACTTTTTATTTGTAAGTAAAGTTCCCATGAAAATAACAATAGAAAGTACAGTATATATACAAGCCAGTAACATAAACATTTACTATGACTATGAAGAGTTATCTGCTGTAGGTTATATATTGTACCATTATACGCCTGGCAGCAGAATTGCTTTGTGTACAAGAGGCACGAGATACATGTGCTGTGTGTGGGAATCTGTTGCGTTCACTACGTCCAGTTACATTTGCTATGTCCTGTTCTCAGATCAGGTTTTCTGAACTCTACTATAACCTTATGGGACCAGGAACTCATATCCGATGGGACCATGCCTGAATGGGCATTATGCTGCACGTGACTGTACTCTGTCCCACTTAGTGACAGGGCTTTTTAGCAATGAAATCTGAGCTGCCTTACTGTTCATGTTTACCCACAAAATTGCTATAAAATCAGACTGGGTCCACCATGAAATATAAGTGCTCTATGGTTCTTTATGTAAAAAGTGCATGAGTTCTGAAAGATGAGCAGAACACTGCAGGACTCTAAACCTTCCTTTGCCACATTATTTTATTTATTTTAAGCATTTAACCGCCTAACTGTACAACATGATAGTTTCCATCTTCTTCCTCATCAGGATTTTATCTGAGGGGTTTTCTGCTGTCATTTTGTTTTGTTCCTTTATTTCCAGAGAACTACACAGGCAGGATTAGTAGTTCCAGCTCGAGCTGTCTTTTGATTGTAACTACAGTGCTTGAGTCTGTGAGTGGAACACAGATGAATAATCAGCCCTAGGACTGAGTGAAATTTAATAAAAAATACTATTTGTTTAACCTGATTGTGGTGTTTTCTGAATCATAAAAACACCGAACGTTACGATGGCTGCCAGGCTATATTATCTACTACTGGATTTTAAGTGACATCTGTGGCGTTTCTCTATAAATTGATGTTTGTTTTTTCCTTACCTACATAACACAAAGTTAAAGGATTCTGATTTTTGACATCATTGAGTATTCCAGGAATGAAATATTAAATGACTTCAGGAGAAATGTTGCTTTTCTACTGGAAAGCATGACACATTTTAAATCTTTCCATCACTGTAATCAGTCTTCTGACACGAAAATAATAGAGCTGTGTAATACAACATCTATTTCCATCTCAGGAATAATGTTTTCGGTGCAAATATAATGTGGAAGCTTAGTTGGTGGAAAGGAATAGATGCATTCTGGAAGGATGTTTCTTTTAATATTTGTATTTGTTTTGCAAGGCTATGCACCCTGTGGTTAACCTTGAGGATGTTTTGGCGAGTCTGTCGCCTAAAGTGTGCCACTAATCCAGATTCTGACTCAATAGATTGAAAGAGATTAGCCTTCTCACAAAATATTCATTTCATGGGTGAAAAGCTCTCTGGATTACCATTTTATCTACTTCCTGATGCTCTGAACATATTGCACGATCAAAGAGTTCAATTTTGACTTAGGTTTTCATTTTCTTCCCTTTTTTTTTCTCCTCTGATTTCCTAGGACCTCCGTTCTTCCTTTTTTAATATTGGAGTCACTGGAAAAATTGACTCCAACTTCTTGTGTGATATTAATATTGGTATTCTTCTGTAACTGGCGATGTAATGTGATGCTTTTGGGTTTGCAGTGAAAATTCTTAAAAATCTTTCGAGTTTTCATATTCAATAATATTGGTAAATCACTGTCGTGTGTTACCAGCCGCTGCCAATAACGCCCTCTAACATCCTCATAACCACTCAGGGTTTAAGTTAAAATTTTGTCAAGATGTTTATCTTAACAGTAAAAGTTTAGGTCAGTATCAAGAAATTCACATACATACTTGTTAGTGAAATTTGTAGAAATGGGTAATACTCTACCTGCTACTCTACTAGTTGCTATCATGTCAGTTCTGATTCATGGCGACCCCATGTGTGTCAAAGTAGAATTGTGCTTCGTAAGGTTTTTAAAGGCTAGTTTTTTGGAAGTAGATTGACAGGCTTTTCTTCCCAGGAGCCTCTGGGTGGACTCAAACATGCAGTCTTTCAGTTAGCAGCCAAGCATGTCACTACAACAAGAGAAAAATCAATCACTGCAACTCTCCGTTCATCACCAATGTTGGAGGACATGTTATACAGAGCATTGACATTTTCAGCACAAATGAAACTTTGTTGTTGGTGTTGTTACCTGCGGACAAGTTGGTTTAGACTGATAGTGACCCTATGTACAACTGAATGAAACACTGCCCAGTCCTGTGTGATCTTCACAATAGTAGCTTTGTTTGAGTCAATTGTTGCAGCCACTGTGTCAATCCGTCTTTGAAACTTTGGGAATTTCCATTTCAGAAACCATCTTTGAAACTTTGAGAGTGATTAATACTAAGCACCAAAATTGCCGGATTTGCTCCTTTTCTAAGTAGCCCCAACACCACTTCTCTGCTCTTCAGTTCCTCTCTCTCTGTTTTTTTGGGGTGTTTATTTTCTTCCTACAGGCTATCAGCTTTTACTACTCTGTACTGTCAGGGTCTAATCTCCTTACGGCCCATTTCTAATCTTCTGTTTCTATAATGATATAAATTAGGAAATGAATTGATCAGCTGCGATCGAGAGGCTGATGCACTCCCATAAAAGTGAAACGTAAAGCTTTAAGCTTGGTTTTTGTGACAGTGACAAAAGCTGGCTATTTCCCAATGACTGAGGTTGCCAGGGGACAAATTACTGATTTCATCAGCATTTATTTACCATTTTCCTGTTCTGAACGATGTTAAAAAAAAAAAAAAAGGAACATAAAATTGGAGGTTAAGGGTTTTCACTAATAAAAAGTACACATGGAAAACCAAACACAAAGATGTACCCAAGTAGTGGAGAAATAAACCATCCTATATAATTTTTTAAATTTTTTATACCTTATTTGGAACCCTGGTGGCACAGTGGTTAAGAGCTATGGCTGTTAACCAAGGGGTCTGCTGTTGAAATCCACCAGCTGATTCCTAGAAACCCTATGGGGCAGTTCTACTCTATCCTCTGGTGTCACTATGAGTCGGAACCGACTTGACAGCAGTGCGTTTGGTTTTGGTTTACACCTTATTTGGGGAGCTCTGGTGGTGTAGTGGTTAAGAACTTGTCTGGCTAACCAAAAGGTCAGCAGTTTGAATCCACCAGTTGCTCCTTACAAATCCTAGGGAGCAGTTTAACTGTGCCTATCAACTGCTTTTGGTTTTATACCTTGTTTGGAGCCCTGGTAGCCCTGGTGGCACAGTGGTTATGTGTTTGGCAGTTGTACTCTGTCCTACGGGTTGCTATGAGCCGGAATCGACTTGATGGCAATGGGTTTGTTTTTGTTTTTGTATCTTGTTTGGAGCTGTGGTCGTGCAGTGGTTAAGAGCTATTGTTGCTAACCAAAAAGTCGACAGTTCGAATCCACCAGTTATTCCTTGGAAACCCTTTGGGGCAGTGTTACTCTTTCTTATAGGGTCGCCATGAGTCAGAATCAACTTGATGGAAATGTTTTTTTGCTTGTTTATTTTTTTTATACCTTGTTTAATGCATACATAGGTGTTTTCAAACAGATTTAGTAGATTTCATGTCTAGATTTTGAAAAGCATTAGGGTAGTAATATTATTCATAGATGACTAAACCAGTAAGATATATTATGTTTATATTATTTGTCTATCCCATAAAAACATTTACAATGAAATATTACAACCCATCTCTAAATGGCAACAAAGTATTCTTTCCATGGCCAATATCATTTAAATAAGCAAATAGATAAGCAAATAGACAAACTTTACAAAGTGATCACGAAAACTAATTACCAGCACTCCAGAAATTCTGTGACACTGCCTATGCCACAAACAAGCAAACATAATGTCAGGGTAGAAGACTCCACATTTTTGCAACGGATTTGTTTCACAACCAATAATTAAAAGATTGGGAAAGTCCTTCTCTTGGCACCATGACTTGCATGCCTTCTTGTCCTGCTCCCCCCCCCATGCTCCAGACTTTCTATAACGCTGACTCAGCTACAGGATTCAGGATTCCGAATCTTCTACGTAGTTGTGAGATGTTAACCAATTTACCTGTGAGTTAGCGAGGACCTATTTTAAATTTAAACTAAATCTTAGAACAATTTTATCACCTCAGCCTACCCATTCTATTTAATTAATACATGGAGCAGCATGAAGAAGTTTCTGGAGGTGAGACTAGGGACAAATTTTTATGACTACTCTTCTATACAAACATTTTTGCAATTACAGTGGTATTTTTTTTTTCTGTCTTATCAAATTTGCTACTGTTAACCTCAAAATTACAGAATATTGGGAGATATCAAAGTATCAGGTCCATACGTAACAAACATTACAAAAGTACAAGCTAAATGGACTACTACATCACCCTTAAACTTGACCACCTGGCTAAACTCCCAAGCTGAAGTATTAATATCATTATGGACAATTCGTTCTGGCTCATATTTTTTTTTGAAGTTACTTTTTTTTGTTGGCTTTTAATATTCAATTATATTTCAACTATTCTATCAGGTTATCTTTTCTTCCAACACAAATTTACAATTATAAAGCAGCTTTATTTTCTTTAGATTGCTCTTGTTTCAGCAGAGGTACCTTAGATTTCAGATTTAGAGAAAGTTACTCTTTTTCATCTACATTTATATCAGTTCTTAAATTTTTTAAAACACATATTCTTTTGAAAAAATTTAAATAGAATTCTACTTAATCCAGTTCTACACTTGGTATTTGACAAGTAAATTTTAACTTCCTCTTGTTAAAGAAAATGACCTCCCAGTTTTAACTTAACTCATAACCCTTCCCAGAAACCAAAAGTGATAAAGGCAGTGCTGGGAAAATGTAAATAATCAGGTAAAGCCATAACCAGCCTATAAATTGCAGACGTACAAACTTCATGAAGCAATCCAAGCCACCACATGTCCAGTAGGTGAATGTCCCTTTTGGGAAGCTCCTAACAGTTTGTACTGTGTATAACCAAAACCCAAAAAAACCAAACCCAGTGCCATCGAGTCAATTGCAACTCATAGTGACCCTATAGGACAGAGCAGAACTGCCCCATAGAGTTTCCAAAGAATGCCTGACAGATTTGAACTGCCAACCCTTTGGTTAGCAGCGGTAGCACTTAACCACTACGCCAGCAGGGTTTCCATACTGTGTATAAGCTGATCAAAATTTTAATGTGATGGGCTCATCTTTTCAGAGGAGTGCGCTCTGTTTTTGAACAGCTTCGTCTGCCCAATAAAAACTTTTAACTCAAATTGGCTTCTTGATCAGATTTTTCTTTCAACACTCCTAAGGAAGGATAAATAAAATAGTGGCTGGAACCCCGGTGGTGCAGTGGTTAAAAGCTTGGCTGTTAACCAGAAGGTCAGCAGTTCAAATCCACAAGGTGCTCCTTGGAAACTCTATGGGCAGTTTGGTTTTTTTGTTTGTTTGGTTTTAAGGAAGGATTGTACTAGATCACTTAAGTAAGTGGCTCTGTTTAAATTGTGGGAAAAAGAGAACAAGACTGTTTTAATAAACAATTTCAGTAATACAAAAAAAAAGGAATAATATATTCAATTTTATGAATAAACCCCAAAATATTCACCCATTCTGCTGACGAACATTCAGTTTATTTCCATTTTTTTCACTATTTTAACACTACTATCTCTGTATTGATCTTTAAAACTTACTCTTCTATGAATTGCATATTTTATCCTTTGTTAATTTTTGTTTGTTTTGTATGTGTGTGTTTCTTGCTGATTTGTTAGAGAAGTTTAAATGTTTTGAATAATAATTCTTTATAGATTATATGCACTATCAATCTATTCACCCATCTGTGGCCTATATATTGCCTTTATCTTGGCATACTTGGGCGACTATTTAATATATTAAACTTGTAGTTTTATTTATTTATTCATTGCTTTTATGATATGTGTTTTTCCTCTATAGTTTAAGTAAACCTCTCAATTATGGGCATGAAGAGATTTTTCTATATTCTCTTCTACAAATTTAAAGCTTTGCTTTTCACGTTTATGTGGAATTTACTTTTTATATAGTGATGTAGCTCTATTTTTTTTCCACACAGATATCTAATTTCCCAACATTTATTGAAAGAGGATCAAATTTTTTTTTTTTTAATCTATAAGGAGACCTAACAAAATCCCTAACACACACTTGATGCTAATTAAATTAATTCTGATTAAGTTAAACTGGCCCACTAATTACAGGAAGATCTCAGAAGTCACTCATGGGCCCAAGAAGTACGTGTCGGCATACTCCTTGTATTTCCTGAGCAGTAACGTTTTTAACGTTGGGACACACTACATCCTAGCCTCACTACAGGCTCAACATTCCTTCGGGTTAATATTCTGAATTTAGAAACATTCACAATAAATTTTTCTTAATGTACATAAAAACTACAGAGAAAAATATCACTTTGTTAGTCACTGTTTTTCAAGGGCGCCTTTTTAGACAGTCGCTAGAAAGTCGGCACCTAGTCTCCTTTTTCTTTTCATGAATTAAGCACTGATGGTGCAGTGGTTAAGAGCCTGGCCGCTAACCAAAGGGTCAGCAGTTCGAATCCACCAGCTACTCCTAGGAAACCCTATGGGGCAGTTCTACTCTGTCCTATAGGGTTGCTATGAGCCGGAATTGACTAGACAGCAACTTATCTGAAACCTCACAAAACATTTATTGAAAGAAAGAGTAAGCTTAACTGATTTGATTTCTCACTGCTAGTTCTTGCAGTCCAAAAGGCTATATTAGCAGAGCTTTCCAAGTTATCAAATAGAGAATTAAAATACAAGAAAAAATTCTAAGAAAATACTGCCAAAAAAAAAAAAACACATTGTAAAAAGGTTAGAAAAGCTCAAGGTGAAAATTTCTAAATCATAAAATATTTGCCACTAAAGTGTATGTAAAATGAGAACTAAAAAACAATAGATATATGCTGAGACTTGTTAATTCGTGAATTGATCAAGGATCTCGGTAACAAAACAGCATAAGGTTGACTGGCTGTGGAAGAATGTCAGTTGGTAACGAACTCATGCCAGGGTCTTTGTGACCCAAATTTTGAGGAAGAAAATGAGACACCCAGTTCTTCCTCTTTTACATTGACTGCAGTCATTACAGTTTTTAAGCACTTTGGTTAAGTGCTAAAGCCTGGTACATCTTATAATGAGCTGAACTATTCACTACCAAAATTCATAAAAAGTATAATTCAAGTGAGAAAAGAAAAAAATTCATAACTGTGTACTTCAAAATGAACTTCATTTTTGAAAGTTTTATATACATATTATATATGTAACATAATTTTATACATATTATTATATATAGTATATATACTCATACTTGCACACACACAAAGGTTATAAGCAAATAAAACAAAATATTACCAGACCATTTTATTCCTTGATGGTGAGAATTTGAGTGAGTTGTTTGTGTTTTGTTTTGTTGTTATATTTTTGATATTTTCCAAATTTTGTTCAATAATCTTATTACCTTTACAACGATAAAAAGTCTTTGTCTTGAGGCAGGAAAGTAAGAGAACAGACAAGAAATATTTATTTGAAAGTTCTGAATCTAAAATGTGCCTGAAGCCAAAAGATTTTTTTCCACACTCCACTGAAAAAACAAAGCTGACAACATAAAAAAGAAATATGGGCATTTCTGCCCCCTACTGTCCATATTTAATTACTACCCAGAGTCTCAACCTTTTGTTGTCATGGATCTCTGGGGGAGATTGTTGCTTCAGAGAAGCTGAGGCTGGAGACCCTCTGACTACATTCAGAGAAACTCAGACTTAAAATTAAGGAATACCTTGATCACAGCGAATGTAATAAAACCAGAAAAAATATGGGCATCACACTTAGGAGTATAAATAGATATGAAACTTGATTTCTTTCAGTTTTTAGAGATTATTTTATGTGTATATATATATGAAGACCCTCAAAGAGATGGATTGACGCAGTGTCTGCAACAATGGGCTCAAACACACCTTCAATTGTGAGAATCATTCAAGACCAGGTAACTTTCCTTCTGTTATACATAGAGTCCCTATGAGTTGAAGGGAAACCCTGGTAGTGTAGTGGTTAAGAGCTACAGCTGCTAATCAAAAAGTCGGGAGTTTAAATTCACCAGGCGCTCCTTAGAGGCAGTTCTACTCTGTCCTATAGGGTCATTATAAGTAGGAATTGACTCTATGGTAATGGGTAATGGGTATAAGCTGAAGCCAACTTGAAGGCATCTAATAAAACCGTGTGTGTATATATATACATACTTTCACAAGTTATTTTGCATTTGTCAGGCTTTCTTTTTAAAAATTTTTAACTTTTGACTAACATCTACGCTTTATTGCTAGTAAAATCTTGTCCTCATTTAAAAGTTATTTGAAGTTCAAATTTGGTTTAGAAATTGACACATCCAAGTTTTATATTATTATGGATTAAATTCAGCATTTCCTCAGAGCTAGGCTTAATAAAGGTGAAGTCTTCAGATCTGCAGTTTCACAAACAATTTATGTACAGTCAGGGAAAGACACTGAAGCCAAATTCTTTTCTTAGATATGCTTTCAATAGTTCCCATTGAATTTAGTTATGTGCGTTGATTTGAAGGAAAAATGCAGGCGATGTGGTAAATACAATCTGGCCTTACCTATAACCATTATTAACAATCTTACTTAAAAAAAAAACAACATGACTGAAAAGAAAACAAGAAGAAAAAATTGTTTAAGAGCAAATCTACCTTTACCACATTTCCTACTGGTAGATCCTGGTTGGTGAGGCATACCATAACCAAGCATTCATATCTCAGTGACTGTGTTCTTTTCTGATATTATGCTCTGTTAAAACATTGAAACATAGACCTTTGTTTGTTTTACCATGTTCTAAAGTCTGTTTTAAAAACTGGAATAATTGCTTTCAAACTGAGTTCATAGACAAATGATTTAGAAATATCCTGGATTTAGGCTAGTGGTGATACTTACAAGCAGGAACTTCTCATTTTCCAATGTAAATATTTATTCTTTGTCGTGTAATATTTGTCTAGTATTTAATCTGTCTTCTCCTTCTAGAATGTGTGGAGCCACTGTGTGAAGCTCTTTACATCTTTTGTAGGTAGGGCACATGTAGTAAAGTATATTGTCACAGATTAATGCTATTTCTACCTCATGAGCTGATGGAGGATCAAATGAGATAAATGATGTGAAAGAGCTATAAAATGAGTAAAACACCATATAAACCAGTACCAGTAGCCATCCAGTCATTCTGATTCATGATGACCCCACGAGTTGCAGAGAAGAACTGCTCCATAGGGTTTTCAACAGCTGTGATCTTTTAGGAGTACTAAGTCTTTCTTCTGAGGAATCTCGGGGGGAATTCGAACCACCACCTAAAAGTGCTATTCGAAGTGCTGATAAATTCTCACTGCTATTAAATTGGAAGAATGAAGAAAGATACATGGATTTCTGCTTCCTTTCTTTTCCTGGCCAGTTAAATTCTGTGAAAATGTGCCTACTGAACGTGTATTAGCTGAGAAGTTGTTGCAAAGGTACTTAACTGTGCCAGTATACAGTGGACTTAATAGTGAACATTTGCTCTAAACAATGATAGTGCCCTTTTTAATGCCTCTTTCTCTATGAATTAACCCCTAGTCTGCCAAGTTTTCTATTGTGTCCCTTGAGGAGAATAGGTTTTAAGAGATGAAAGTACTTTTGTTTCTGAGTAAAAGTGATGGGATATTTACTTTCACTTAGAAAATAACTTCGGTAGAGAGGTTGGTTTTTGTAACCTCCATCATCAGGCACTCTTGGTTCTCAATAAATTTGCAAATAAGATAAAAACAGACAAATTCATTGATCAATCAAGGTCCCTGCAGGGCTGAGGTGCCATTCTGAAAAGGTTTTACTGAAGGTAGTTCAATGAAGGGACTAGTTACAGAGGTGTGGCAGCGCCTAAGGGAGCCAGCAAAAGTGGTGTCTTCGTCTTAGGTTAGGTTCCGTAGAAGTGGAGCCTAAGCCTGGGATTCCTAAAAAGGGACTTCCGGGGGTGGGGGGGACTCTAAGTAACAGAGCAGTGGTGTTTCATCGGTAGAATTATCACCTGCCATGTGGGAGATCCGGGTTCAATTCCCAGCCAATGAACCTCAAGCACAGGTACCACATGTCTGTCAGTGGAGGCTTGCTTGTTGCGATGATGCTGAACAGGTTCCAGTAAACCTTCCAGACTAAGATGGAATAGGAGGAAAGTCCTGATGATCTACTTCCAAAAATCAGCCAATGAAAACCTTATCAAACGCAATGGTCTGATTCCGTTCTGCATGGGGTCGCCACGAATCGGGCTGACTGGACTTCAGCTAACAACAACAGCAGCTTTGAAGAAAAGAGTAGTGAAGGAAGCAGGACAGGACGGTGAAGAAAGCTGATAAAAAAAAAGGTAGGCCTAGCCTGAGATTAGCCTCAGCTTGGTCCCTCAGAGAGTTCTGGAATCCAGCTTGCACCCCAGAGTTGGTCTCACCTTACAGAAAGGGGCCAGCTGTTTGTACCCTGTGCTACTCAGTCATTGGCCACCAGCTACCTCTGAGGGAAGACAAATGGCACAACATTATGGGCTACGGGTTCCTGTTTGGCTGTGGAAAATTCTCCATATAGGTATGCCTGGGAGATACTGTTGGTTAGGTTTCAGATTACTGTGATAAATCAAATACAGCAGCAATGAAGCGAGTAATGAGAATTTTTTATTTTCTCATTGCATATAAAAGTTATGTTTACACCATACTGTAGATTATTAAGTATGCAATAGCATTGTGTCAAAAAACAATGTACACATGCTAATTAAAAAATACTTTATTGGTGAAAAATGCTAGCCATCATCTGATCCTTTAGCAAGTCGTAATCTTTTTTCTGGTGGAGAGTCTTGCCTTGATGTTGATGGCTGCTGACTGATCAGGGTGGTGGTTGCTGAAGCTTGGGGTGACTGTGGCAATTTCTTAAAATATGACAACAGTGAAGCTTGCTGCATCAATTGACTCTTCCTTTCATGGAGGATTTCTCTGTAGCATGGATGCTGTTTGACAGCATTTTACCCATTGTGGGACTTCTTTCAAAATTGGAGTCAATCCTCTCGAACCCTGCTGCTGCTTTATCAACTAATGTTATGGCATAGTCTAAATCCTTTGTTGTCATTTCAACAATGTGCACGGCGCCTTCACTAGGAGTAGATTCGTCTCAAGAAACGCATGTTCTTTTCTCATCCATAAGAAGCAACTTCCCATCCATTGAAGTTTTATCATGAGATTGCAGCAATTCAGTCACATCTTCAGGCTCCACTTTTAATTCTAGTTCTCTTGCTATTTCCACCACATCTGTAGTTATTCCTCCACTGAAGTCTTGAACCCCTCAAAGTCATCCATGAGGGCTGGAATCAACTTCTTCCAAATTCTTGTTAATGTTGATATTTTGACCTCTTCCCATGAATCATGCATGTTCTTAACAGCATCTAGAACAGTGAATCCTTTCCAGGGAAGGTTTTCAATTTACTTTGCCCAGATTTATCAGAAGAATCACTATATATGGCAGCTATAGCCTCACAAAATGTATTTCTTAAATAGTAAGACTTGAAAGTCGAAATTACTTCTTGACCCATGGGCTGCAGAATGGATGTTGTGTTGTTGTTGTTAGGTGCTGTCGAGTCAGTTCCGACTCATAGTGACCCTATGCACAACAGAACGAAATGCTGCCCAGTTCTGAGCCATCCTTACAATCATTGTTATAGTTGAGCTCATTGTTGCAGCCACTGTGTCAATCCACTTCGTTGAGGGTCTTCCTCTTTTCCACTGACCCTGTTCTTTGCAAAGCTTGATGTCCTTCTCCAGGGACTGATCCCTCCTGGCAACATGTCCAAAGTATGTAAGACACAGTCTCGCCATCCTTGCCTCTGAGGAGCATTCTGGTTGTACTTCCTCCAAGACAGATTTGTTCGTTCTTTTGGCAGTCCATGGTACAGTCAATATTCTTCACCAACACCACAATTCAAAGGCATCAATTCTTCTTCGGTCTTCCTTACTCATTGTCCATCTTTCACAAGCATATGATGTGATTGAAAATACCATGGCTTGGGTCAGGCGCACCTTAGTCTTCAAGGTGACGTCTTTGCTCTTCAACACTTTAAAGAGGTCCTTTGCAGCAGATTTACCCAATGCAATGCATCTTTTGATTTCTTGACTGCTGCTTCCATGGCTGTTGATTGTGGGTCCAAGTAAAATGAAATCCTTGACAACTTCAATCTTTTCTCCATTTATCATGATGTTGCTCATTGGTCTAGTTGTGAGGATTTTTGTTTTCTTTATATTGAGGTGCAATCTATACTGAAGGCTGTGGTCTTTGATCTTCATTAGTAAGTGCTTCAAGTCCTCTTCACTTTCAGCAAGCAAGGTTGTGTCATCTGCATAACACGTTGTTACTGAGTCTTCCTCCAACCCTGATGCCCCATTCTTCTTCATATAGTCCAGCCTCTCGTATTATTTGCTCAGCATATAGCATGAAAACAACAATTGATCTCCTTGTCTTTCTCCATCAGAGGTCTTGGGTGACCAGGTGCGTTGTCAAAGAGCAGTAATATTTTGAAAGGAATCTTTTTTTCTGAGCAGTGGGTCTCAGTAGTGAACTTAAAATATGCAGTAAACCATGTTGTAAAAAGGCTTTGTTGTTCCATTTATAGAGCACAGGCAGAGTAGATTTAGGATAATTCTTAAGGACCCTAGGATTTTCAGAATGAGAAGTGAGCAATGGCTTCAATTTAAAGTCACCAGCTACATTAGCACCTAACAAGAGAGTCAGCCTGTCTTTTGAAGCTTTGAAGCCAGACATTGACTTCTCCTTTCTAGCTTTGAAAGTCCCAGAGGACATCTTCTTCCAATATATGGCTGTTCCGCCTGCGGTGAACATCTGTGGTTTAGTGCAGCCCCTCCAGCAATCATCTCGGCTAGACCTTCGGGAGAACTCGCTGCAGTTTCCACATCAGCGCTCGCTGCTTCGCCTGGTACTTTTATGTTATGGAGACGGCTTCTTTCCTTAAACCTCATGAACGAACCTCTACCAGCTTCAAACTTTTCTTCTACAGCTTCCTGACCTTCCTCAGCCCTCACAGAATTGAAGAAAATTGGGGCTTTGCTCTGGATGAGGCTTTGGCTTAAGGGAATGCTGTGGCTGCTTTGATCTTCTATCCAGACCACTAAAACTTCCTCGTACCGGCAATAAGGTTGTTTCACTTACTTATCATTCGTGTGTTCACTGGACTAGCACTTTTAATTTCCTTCAAGAACTTTTCCTTTGCATTCGCAACTTGGCTGTTTGGACCAAGGCTTGCAGCCTATCTTGGTTTTTGACATGTCTTCCTCACTAAGCTTAATCATTTCTAGCTTTTGATTTGAAGTGAGAGACATGTGACTCTTCCTGTCACTTAAACACTTAGAGGCCATTATAAGGTTATTATTGGCCTAATTTCAATATTGTGGTGTTTCAGGGAATTGGGATGCCCAAGAAGGGGGGGGGAGGTCACTGGGGCAGTCAGAACGTAACCTGATACTTTCAGGTCTGCTTGGCTAGGCTAAGAATACACACAGAGCAGATGAAAGAGAAAGAAGAAGCTTTATTTAGTTGGCCAAGTAAAGGAGCACATGGGGACTCCAGTTGCCAAGATGTCTCCCAGTACAATAGCCCACGGGGTTTATACGGGTGAAGTAAATCAGCTCTGGGGTCCTCAGGAACACCCCAAGGTGGGG
Source organism: Elephas maximus indicus (assembly GCF_024166365.1). NCBI lineage: Eukaryota > Metazoa > Chordata > Mammalia > Proboscidea > Elephantidae > Elephas > Elephas maximus. The sequence goes on along the minus strand of NC_064822.1, from coordinate 12,077,799 downwards.
CCAGCTTGTTGATTGGTTTGATGGAAAAAGGTGTTCCTAGGGCAGTCCGGTCTTCTCGGCCTGTTCAGTCTGAAAGGAGGGCCACAAAGATGGTGTTTTGCCCACATCCAGGGTGTAGACCAAACCAAACCCATTGCCATGGACTGAATTCTGACTCGGTATAGATGGGAGTGTGGTTTTTGGCCTCTGATGTCAATAGGTCATCTGAGGAACAGGGTCATCAGTACTGAGCATGCCAGGTGAACTTGAACTGGTTCAAGACCAGTTTTGGCTGGACTGAAGACCCCAGTCTCTTGTTTTCTTTAACTGAGTCAGAACCAGAAGTATGCCTAAATAAGGAGATGTTCTAAAGGCAGAGGCTAATTCCTATATTACCAATAAGAGGATAGCTTAAACGCAGGGAGTTAGTTCTCTACATTACAGAAGGTGGCAGGCATGGCCCCTTGTTATTCAATATGGCCAGAGTACTGATGGCCTTAAGAACACACACAATGTTTATCGATTAAGTTCACCCTCTTAAATGGGCGTGATTCATGGCATCCGAAAACAATTACCATAGTAGCATCAAAGATCTCTGATCACAGATCACCATAACAGAGAGAATAATAATGAAAAAGTTTGAAGTACTGCGAGAATTACCCAAATGTGACACAAAAACACAAAGGGTACATGTGACATTGGAAAAATGGTGTTGATAAACTTGCTCGATGGAAGGTTGCCATAAACTTTCAATTTGTAAAAATGTAATATCCAGGAAGCATAATAAACTGAAGCAGAATAAAATGGGGTATACCTGTAGATGAGGGAAACTCTGAGATATTGCAGTCAACACTCGCAGCAGCTAGGGGCTGGGTGCACCAGTCAGTGAAGGGAATCCCTACAAGACTGTGTGCCTTAAATCTTGTAGATTTCATTATCCTGTTCTCCATACCCCCATGTCTCCCTCTCTCCTCTTTTTCTTCTCTCCTTCTCTTTTCCTTTTCCTTCTCCTAATTCCTCATGCCCCCTTCTCACATTTTCCTTTTCTTCTCCTTCCCTTTCTTCCTTTGCTTTCTCTTCCCCTTCTCCCTTCCCTGTCCCCTCTAGTGTGCCCCATCTTCCTTATTAGCCACTGCCCAGCCTCACTGCAGCCTGAGAACTAGTCTGTCTGCTCCTTAACAACTGCAAACCCTAGAAGCTAAAGAAGGTGCTGCTGGACTGCAGAGCTTTTCTTGTCTGGAGTTTAAAAGAATCGGAATTACTTCCTTCCTCCTGTCTTTTGGCTTAGATTCTGTCTTTTGAATTTGAATGCTTGACGCCAGGAAGGAGGAGCAGGGCTGTCAGGCTCCCAGGTCTTTCCAGTTTAGAAAAGGCTTCAGGCTGCATAGGGACCACAGGAATCAAAGATTGCTTACCCTTTTATTTTTCCTCTCTCAAGTTTGTGATCCAAGAGTTGTAGGAGACAGTATCAGAAGATTATTTAATTTGTAAAAGTACAAATTTTAATAGCTTAAGTTGTATATGTGGTCAAATAAAAAAAATTGCATTAAAAATTGTTTGGGCTGGTGTCATAGGGCCAGTGTGGGGGCTCCTTTTACTTGCTGAGGTAGACCAGAGAATGGCCTGAAGTTTCCAGGAAAGGGAGTTTCCTTCTCTGTTCCACTTTCTCCAGTCCCTCTGAATCTTGGTTGACTACTGAGAATCAGGGTATGTGGGTACACTAGCTCTGTTGGCAAGTATGACTGGCTTGGCATATGTCAGACATCATGGTACATGACATTCTGGGGACCAAGCACTTGCTATCGTATGGCAAAGGTGAATAAATGACTCTATTAACAAAGTCATAGCACAGCTAATTAACCATTTTACATGATGAAAAACAACAATATTTCCCTCATACTATTCTTAGGAAACAAAGGGCTTTATGAACAAAACAGTCAAGAATACAATATCTCCTTTCCAATGAATTAACTGAAAGTGTATACCAGATAGACCTACGTGTAGCCATCCTCTTACAGTCTACCCAACAGTGCACTGATAATTATCATGTTCATATGAACCAATAACCATAGAACTCTCCCCTCCTGTGGCAAATGTGTTTATTAGCAGACTTTGCAACTGAAGACGTAAACTGCCAAAATTTGGGTCTGTCGCTGTGAAAAGTCAGAAGTGCTGGCTTGTTCCAATCTATGTGTTTTTCCTCTAATTGCTCAGAAAGAATTAAAGTTTGACATGTACTTGGGAGGAACTGTATGTGTGGAATCTGAAGACTTGGTTGAACACAGAACAGAATTCAGTTCCCCAGATAGTGTATACACACACACACACACACACACACACACACACACACGATGACTTCACTCTCACAGGACACTTCCTCAGGCTGTTCTTACAGGAACGCTGTCAGCAACAAATGACACTGACTGCAGCCCAAGCCCAGGGAATTGCTTATCCCCCCTCCTTTTTTAAAAAACTCTGATCTGTGGCTCACAGACTCAGCATGATCAAAACTATGACATTTTTGTTCCATTAATGTTGTTTTCCGTCCTGCAGTCCACTTTCCTCCCATCCCTTCAAACGTGCCAGCCACCCCATTTTCAGGTAGACAGTTCCATTTTTCTTATCTGTTTGTGGCTGACACATAAATTATCTCCCTTGTCCACTTTGTTTGCCAATGTGCTTTAATGGCTTTGAACGCCAACAGATGAAGTAAATTGAAGCTGGTACTGCTTTGAGAATAGAGTTGGTTTGGAGAGCATGTCTGTGTCAGGAGTCAGCATATTTATAAGCCTTGTTGATATTTGAGTCACTGTGGAGCAAGCCTAGCCCTTTCTCTTTGTCTTCCCTCTCATTCAGTCTCAATCGCTCTCTCTGTATTAATGTATACATACAATTATGTCTTCAAATATACATGTATTTATCTGTAATTGTCAGTATATTTGATAAATATATATGATCTTGACAAAACATCATCTTACAATTACAAAGTGCTAAGTTCTAGAAAGTCTCTTAATTCTATTTTCATTGAAATGTTTCCTTAATTTATCATACATGAGTTTTAATAATGAAAAACTTCAAAAGGTCAAATCTTGAAGCAAACAAACTTTTCAGAAAAAGCCTGAAAAAAACCATTAGGCATCATTTAAAACACTTTTCTATTAATGAATGGTAGAAATAAATGTTTTTGCTATAATTATATCAACACCTCTCACACTATCCCAACTACCCTGGCTTTTATTCTTCCTCTTTCACATTTGTGACTTCTTTCTTTGTTTCCTGGATTTTTATGTTCCCTGTAAACAACAGTCCCCAGACCAGCCCGGGAGAACTACATATGACTCTCCAAACATCCCGATTTTTCTCAGAAAGGGCACATTCTTTGTCACATTTTGTTCTCATTTGTTCTTTAGTTCAAATCAAAATAACCAACGGTGGTAGAGCAAAGGAAGTCTGGTAAGTAAACACTTCATAGGGCATTTCACCCAGCAACTGTGTCCAGATAGCAGCCGCATGAGTCATACAGAGCACATGAATGCCAGTTAGTCTCTAGGGATTACCAACCTCTGACTCACAGGGTGGAGTTTCACTGCAGAGGTGCTTCACACAGCTCAGCAGAGTCAGTGATGTCAGCTGATCCAGTTACAGTCAGGGGGTCAGCAGAATTCAAACAAACACTGTGTTCATTCAGTTCCAGTCAGAAATGCCGGTGGCACAGCCAAGCAAATCTAGGTGGCACAGAAAAAGCTCCCGATAATAGAAACTACTGGAAGTCCAGCTTAGAAATGGCGCCAGGCTTAAGCAGATTTTCCTGTCAAGATCCAATATGTCACTTCAGGGCAATGTGTTACTTCATTGGGCTAGGTTTCGCTTGGGGTTTTTAGTGTTCTTGTTGATTTTTAAATTCTTCTGTTAAGGAATGTGTTTGAGGGATGGATCTATTTTTAGTCATAATTACTTCCCCATCTGTCTTGGTATTTTCTGTAAACAGAGATTAGTGTCCTGCATGGTAATATATTCCATTCTGTGAACTATTTAGAGTGAAAATGTCTTTTTAAAGAGTAGCAAGATGATATGAAATTCTGTTTCACAATACAGAGCTGAGAGTGACCGAAGGTTCTTCAGACCGTTCAAAGATGGATGGCATGAAAAATAAAGTTGAAGGAACATTTCACTCACTACTGTGAAACTGCATAGTGGCTTGATTTTTTTTAAGTTGATAGGGGAAGCTGTTTTCGTCAAATGTTTAATGTGGGTACTCCTTTGTGTGAATTCTCCCAGTTACATGTTTTAGAAATATTTTAGGAATGGGGGTCAGAAGACTGTCAAGGCCTCCATCAATGATTCATGATTCATTCTTGAATTGGGCTCTTGAGTGCTCTTAAGTGCTCTGTTCTTCAGGTTCTCCATACATAAAATGAGAACAAAATGTCTGAGCCCAACTGAAAAAGTTGTTGAAAGGATGAAATGAGATCATGTGAAAAGTATATGCAGAATTACCCAAATGTGTCAAATCCTGTTATAATTAAGGCTGAAAGTCTTTCGCTGGGATTTCATGACTACTGGCGCAGTGGTTAAGAACTCAGCTGCTTCAGATTCACCACTCACTCCTTGGAAACCCTAGGGGGCAGTTCCACTCTGTCCTATAGGATGCTGTGAGTCAAAACTGACTCAGCGGCAACGGGTTTTTTTGTTTTTGTTTTTTTAAATAAATAAATGGTCATTAGAGGCTCATTGGTTTCATAAATCAACATCTTTCAAACACATGATTTTATTATACTTACAATTATACAATTACACTTACAATGGTGTTCCCTACCAAAGAGTCTGTCACAAGTCTATTCTAACCCTAAGTTGAATACCTCATTTTTTTTTTTTAATTTTCATTATTATTGCCATTTATTATTAGTATTTTTACAAACGTGCCCCTTATTTGTCTTTGGGGATTGGAAACATTACATATAAACATCTACGAGTGACCCTCTGAGGATGATAACATCAGCAAATTTTGCACCACAACATGGCACATCATGAAAAACAGAAAGTTGTAAGTGTGGTTCATTGTAACTCAGGGACTACCTGTATGTGCCATTGCTGACTTCGTTGCAAAGCCTGAGGTTGCTTAAGATATAGGAAATGAGTACTTGTACTGCTTCTATGAAAAAAAATTTCTATGTCTAGATTATCAGTTTCTAGCCATATTTTTTTTTAATATCTTATTTTTTGTTTGTTTTTCTTTTTTCTAATAAAGTCTATTTGTCCATTTCATGGTCATGTCTTTTTCTCTCAAACAATTTTTTAAAATTAGTGTATAAACATACCATAAAATCCACCTTTTTAAAGCATACCCTTCAGCGGTTTAGAGTACAAAGTTTTGCGGTTATCACCACTAGGTAATTCCCCATGTGTTTTTATCACCCCAGAAAGAAACTGTATACCCATTAGGAATAACTCCCAATTTCTCCCTCCCTTCATTATAGCAAACACTACTTTTTGTCCCCTTAGATTCTGGGCATTTCAAGTTAACTGAATCATAATGTGTGACCTAGTTCTTCTGGCTTTTTTCTCTTAGCATAATGTTTTCAAGGTTGATTCATATGTTAGAACATATCAGAACTTTATTTTCACTGTTGAATAATATTCTATTTTGGGGTACACCAAATTTTGTTTGCCCATTCATCAGTTGAGGGACATTTGGGTTGCTTCCAGTTTTTGACTCTTATGAAAAATACTGCTACCAACGTTTAAGTGCAAGTTTCAGTGTGGACATGTTCTCTGGGTATGTATCTTTCAGTTCTCTTGGGTGTGTATCTAGGAGTGGAATTGCAGTGTCATATAGCAACTCAAAGTTCATCTTTTGAGAAACTAACATACTGCTTTACAAAATGGTTGCAACATTTTAAGTTTCCACCAGCAAAGTGTAATGGTTTTAATTTCTCCACATATTCACCATTACTTTCTGTTGTCCCTCTATTTTATTATGACCATTCTATGGGTGTGAAGTGGTATCACACTGAGTCACAGCTTCTTAGCGACTAATGATGTTGAGCATCTGTTCATGTGTTTACTGTCCTTTTGTATATAGGAGAAATACCTATTAAAATTATTTGTCCAATTTTATTTTTTTCTTTATTATTATTGAGTTGTATTTTTTATGCATTCTGAATATAAATCCCTTATCAGATATGTGACTTACAGATATTTTCTCACATCCTGTATGTTGTCTTTTCATTATATGATAATATCATTTGAAGCACAAAAGCTTTTTTTTTTTAATTTTATTGTGCTTTAGGTGAAAGTATACAGAGCAAATTAGTTTCTCATACAAAAATTTATGCATGAATTGTTTTGCGACTTTAATTGCAATCCCCACGTTGTGTCAACACACTCCCCCTTTCACATTCCACCCCGAGTTCCCTGTGTCCATTCATCCAGTTTTTGTGCCCTTTCCTTCTTTCTGGACTTTGCTTTTGGTCAGGTGTTGCCCATTTGGTATCATACACTTGATTGAACTAAGGAGCTCATTCCTCACCTGTGTTATTGTTTGTTTTATAAGCTTGTCTGATCTTTGGCTGAAAGGTGGACTTTAGGAGTGACTTCAGTTCTGAGTTGGCAGGGTGTCTGGTGGCAATAGTGTTGGAGGTTTCTCCAGTCACCGTCAGACCAGTAAGCCTGGTCTTGTTTTCTGAGTTTAAATTTTATTCTACATTTTTCTCCTGCTCTCTCTGGGACCTCTCTCTAATGCGATCTCTGTCAGAGAGGTTAGTGGTATAGCAGGGCACCATTTAGTTTTGGGCTCAGGCTGGTGTAGGTTGTGGTTCATGTTGTCCATTAGTCTTTGGGGTAATATTTTCCTTGTGTCCTTGGTTTTCTTCATTCTCCTTTGCTCTGAACATGATAGGGCTGATAGACGTATGTTAGATAACTACTTGCAGGCTTTTAAGACTCCAGACACTACTCACCAAAGTAGGACATAGGCCATTTTCTTTATGAACTATGTTACGCCAATTGACCTAGATGTTCCCTGATGAAGCACAAAAGCTTTTAGAGTTGATGAAGCCAAATTTATCTATTTTTTCTGTTGTTGTTCATACTTTTGTTGTCATATGTAAAATAAAAAAAATTTGCCTAATTCAAGATCATGTAGATTTATGTCTGTGTTCTTCTAAGAGACTTATCTATTTCGTATTTACATTTTGTGTTAATTTTTGTGTGTGGTCGTTTGTAGGATTCAACTTTATTCTTTTACATGTGGCTAGCCACTTGTCCCACCACCATTTGTGAAAATACTATTATTTTCTGATTGAATTGTCTTGGCACCATTACAAAAAATCAGTTGATCACAAAAGTCAAGGTTTATTTAGAAATTCTCAATTCTATGTCATTGATTTGTATGTGTACACTTAAGCCATTACCACACATTCCTGGTTGCCATAACTTTGAAGTAAATTTTGAAATGAGAAAGAGGGAGTCCTCCTTTGTTATTCTCCTTTCAGGGTTGCTTTGGCTTTTGGAAGTCTCTTGGATTTCCAAGTGAATTTTAGAATTGGCTTATCAATTTCTGCAATAAAATCCAGCGAGGATATTGACGGGGATTTTGTTGGATATGTAAAACAATTTTAGTAGTGTTATGTATTAAATTGTGTCCCCCCAAATATTTACTTAAGTCCTAGCTCCTGTATCTGTGAATCTGATTCTATTTGAAAATAAGGTTTTTCTTTTATTATGTTAATAAAGTCATCCCAGAGAAGAGTGTACTAAACCTAACCATTTCCGAGTTATAAAAAAAGTAGAATAATCCCAGAGACACAAACAGGGAAAAGACAGGCACCAAGAAATGCTAAGGAATGCCAAGGAGTCTCAAGGACCTCATAGGACTGACTACAGGCAAGAAAGGACCTCTTTCTAGAGCCTCACCCTGAATTTAGACTTCTAGCCTCTTGAGTTGTGAAAAAATACATCCCTCTTCTTAAAAGCCACCCACTTGTGATATTTGTGTTGCAGTAGCACTAGGTAACTAAGAAGGGTAGTAAAGCCATCTTACCACTATTAAGTCTTCTAATACATGAACACAAGATGTCTTTACATTTATTTAAATCTTCTGTAATTTCTTCCAATGGTGTTTTGTAGTTTTCAATGTATAAGCCTTGCAAGTCTTTTGTTAAATTTATTTCCAAGTGCTTTATTATTTTTGATATTATTTAAAACAAGTTGCTTACTTAATTTAATTTAATTTTCAGACTGTTTATCACTAGTGTACACAAATATAGTTGATTTTTGTATGTAAGTCTTGTATTTTGATGCTAAACTTATTCATTAGCTCTGTTAGTTGTGTGTGTGTGTGTGTGTGTGTTCCTTAGGATTTTCTATACACAGGATCATGGCATATACAAATTGAGGTAGTTTTTTGGATTCCATTCTTTATGTTTCCCTTGTGTAATTGCCCTGGATAGAACTGTCAGTACAATGTTGAAGAGAAATACTGAAAGGGGAAGTCCTTGCTCTTTTCCTCATACAGGTGGAAAACTTTTGGTCTTTCCCCATTAAGAATGATGTTAGCTGAGGGTATTTTTTTTTTTTTTTTTGGAGATACACTTTATCATATCAAGGAGGTTTCTTCTTATTCCAATTTTGTCGAGTGCCTTCCTCAGGAAAGATTATTAGATTTTGTCAAATTCTTTTTCTTCATTTATTGAGGCAGTCATGTATGTTTTATCATTTATTCTATTAATATAATGTATTACATTGATTGATAGTCATATGTGAACAAACCCTGCATTCCTGGGATAAATTCCACTTGGTTATGATACATAATTGATGTTATGTGTTACAGGCTTTGTTTCGCTAGTATTCTGTTGAGGCTTTTTCATCTATATTCATACAAAACATTGGTCTCAGTTCTTTTCTTCTGGTGTTTTATCTTGGTTTGATAGCAGGGAAATACTGGCCTCATAGAATTGGTTGGAAAGTTTCTCTCCTCTTCCATTTTTTGGAAGTTTTTTTTTTAAAGTTTAGCATTAATTCTTCTCTAAAAGTTTGGTACAATTCACAGTGAAGGCTTTTGGGGGTGTTTTCTTTTTGGAAAGTAATACCTCTGCGGCATCCACCGCAACGTGCCAGGTACTAAGCCTAACGTTTTCACACGTATCCTGTCCTTCCCTCCTCACAGCATTTTTGTGGAGAAGGGAACAGAATTCCTATTCTCCTAAGTCGGAAACAGAGATCTTAAATAATGGGTCCAACGTTATACAACTAGCAGGCGACAGAGCCAGTTCTCAAAAGTCAATTTTTTCACTCCCTTTTTTATTAGGCTTTGGTTTTTAAAAATAACCCTAAAGATAGATACATCTTACAACTACCTGAACTTTCATAATGTTTAAAAGAGTTTAAAGGACTTCTCTAATCCTGCTGTGTAAACAGAATGCTTTAGCTGTCTTTCTTAGATGACAGCCAGAGGCAAAATCTTTCCCCTTGATTCCATTAACAATGACTCAGTGGAGAACGCAATAGTATCAGGAAAACATAAATCACAAATCAGGGTCAATATTGCTTAGAGACTGAAAGAGAATGACACACTGATGTGCATTTCCATCAAAATATATAAGGTTCACAATAAATACCTAAACCACATATTGTGTTAATTTTTAGTTCTGTTAGCCATTTAAATGACATTTTGGAGTTTCAAAAATATAAGTAAACTAGGAGCTGGTCCTAGACGGTGGTGTAGTTGGACACCTCATAGCATCCCCCTTACAATGTAGATTAGAGAAAACAAGTGAATCCGATATAGACTGCAATTTTGGAATCTTGAGCACTAAAGACAAGGCCAAAGAATCTGATCTAGAGCCAAGTAGAAGGAGAGACTGTATAAAAATAGTGGGCATGCAGAATTATGGATCATAGGCACCCTACCAGCCGAACCTGCCCAGAACAGTCATATCAAGAAAAAACAAGCAGCATTCCCAGTCAAGACCCCTATCATCTAGTGCTGCTGTAGCAAATCCTAAGGAACACACACACACAACTAACAGAGCTAATAAATGAGTTGTACCCGTGTGCAGAGCCAGGCACGAGTGCTCCCTGCCTTGAGAAAGTTAGGTGCACTCACACGTTCACCGTACTCTCCAAGTTCCCCATGCTGGAGAATTTATAGCAATAAACACACATATCAAAAAGAGAAAGGGTCAAAATCAATAGCTTAATCCTGCAACTCAAACAAATTTAAAAATATATATAAATTGGAGAGCAAAGATGTTATGTCGATTATATTTTTGAATTGTAGTGTGCCCCTTGTCCCCTTCCTGCAATATGTAAAGCAGGAAAAATCAGTAGTAAGTCTTAACCATATTTAAAACACCCTCTGCCAAAAGCTAAATGCATGAAACTTTCTTTACATTTAGGCAAACATATATATATATATATATATAATCTTTTAGTAAAAATAAAACAAACTCTCTCTCTCTCTCTATGTATATATACCCTTTGCCACCCAGTTGATTCCGACTCATAGTGACCCTGTAGGACAGGGTAGAACTGTCCCATAGGATTTCCAAGGAGCGGCTGGCGGATTCAAACTGCTGACCATTTTGTTAGCAGCTGAGCTCTTAACCACTGTGCCACTAGGACATATATATATATAAAACAAACTCTATATAGAAAGAGTTTGTTTTATTTTTTTCCAGATTTATATAATAAAGGAAAAAAATTATTGAGTTTTAGTAAACATAATATTGAAATTCCTCATTTTCTAAGCCCACTTTCCTAATGTAAAGATTATCAGTGAATGTAAATAAAATAAAAAAAATATATAAATATCTACTCTAAATTCTACTGGGTATGAAATATTTTAACTGTGGATATTTTGATTTATCACCAGGAATTAAATGGTCTCATTATCAACAGAATTAATTGATAATGCCTATTAGTAAATTTTATTTTGCTTACCAAAAAACTTGAATATAATTTGATGGAGTATAAAAAAAGTACAAAAATTAAATTTAATTAAATTTAATGTTTCAATTTATCACAAGAAAATTTCATTGATTTGGGCAGTGAGAGTAATGCAATATATGTATTTATCTGATATCAATCTTTCACTTTAGCATCATCATCATGATCAAATATTAAAGAACACACATGTGAAGAGAAATATGGGGAAAAGGTTAAAATAGTTAAGAAACCAGGACATATTGGTAATTAAGCATGCAAAGCTGTTTTTTGGGGGGTTTTTATTCTCCACTTGCAACGTCTAACAGCCAATAAATAGTTAAAATTGGGCAGCTGCTTCTAGAGTGTGAAATCACAGATTCTTGGAAAGCTTCTCTGAACAGAATTATCTCCCTAAAGCCCTGACACAAATGCGATCATTAGAATTTTATTCCTTTGAGTTAAAAGTTACCCGAGGGAAGAAAGCACTGTTGACAGTCATTCACTTCAATGTAAATTATTTTGCCATATCATTTCAAGTATAACAACCAGCTGAGAAAATAGGAAAGACTGAAGAATACAAAAGAGTGTTTGGAGCCTGGGGTAAGTTACTTAGCCACTCAGGTCCTTGTTTCTTTATCTGCTAATTGAGCATAACACAGTTACATCCTTAGCAATATTTGGGGGAACTAAATTAGGTAATACATGTACAGAATTTCCGACAATGACTATCAGAAAATATGCATTCAGTAAATGTTAAGTATTTCTCCTCTTTTCCCTCATCCTTCTGTTCCTCCTCCTTCTGCTCAACGTTTTAGTTTTCCGAGGAGACCAGCACTACTACTACAATCACCATGAGTGGGAATCGCCTCAACAGCAATGGGTTTACTACTGTACTCAGTGTTACTACCATCACCGCTTACTTCACAACTCCACAAAGTTATCACTAATTTTTGTCCTAGGGGCATGTTAGAGGTTTAAATAAAAATCAGATATAAAGCTTTTCACTTCTCTTTAGCAAAATACTATGTATATCAAAAAAGAAGACATAGGTAAAGCTATGTTCGTTCTCCTGAGTGATTTATGGGGTGATGAAGGTATCTGAAAGAATTATTTGAGTTTTCAGTTAATTCACATAACTTTTTCTTTCCCAATACATCTCAGCTAAATAAATAAATAAATAAGAGTTTCTTTTCTTCTTTTCAAGTTTCGTTTTTAATAGTTAGGTGAATATACATTGTTAAACATGTCTAAACTGTTTTCTTCTGTATGATTTTCCTTTAGAAATCTGATTGTTTCTCTCCTTTGGGTTTTGCCAAAGGGCTCATAGGCCACTTGAATTAGTTTCAGGAAAATATTAGGACGATGTACAATGAATATAATGCCACAGTTAACAAAGGAATAATTAAGTCTATTTCTGGTGACCTGAATTTGGCCTCTAAGTAATTCACATGAATGACTGTACGTCTTTGAATTCCAGAGAGGAATCATCTCCAAAGAGGGAAATCCTAGCATTAGTGTCTTAGGGTCTACTACCTCCTAAATTTTCTGATGACATCTTTGTTTATGGATTCAATACGAAGACAACAGAAAAATGTCATCATTAAGCTTCCAGTGTGAATTTTATATTTGTTAATTTATTCAGAATGTAGCACAAGGGGAAGCCCTGGTGGCACAGTGGTTAAGTGCTACAGCTGCTAACCAAGAGGTCAGCAGTTCAAACCCACCAGGGGCTCCTTGGAAACTCTATGGGGCAGTTCTACCCTGTCCTATAGGGTCCCTATGAGTTGGAATCGACTCGACGGCAGTGGGTTTGTTTTTTTTTAATTAATCTACTTATATATTCAGTATTTATTGATTATATGCTATGCTGTTTGAGATAAAACCCAAAACCAAACCCACTGTCATTGAATCAATTCTCACTCATAGCAACCATATAGGACAGAGTAGAACTGCCCTATAGGGTTTCCAAGGAGCACCTGGTGGATTGGAACTGCTGACATTTTGGTTAGCAGCTGTAGCTCTTAACCAGTACGTCACCAGGGTTTCCTCTTTGAGATGGGAGGATATCAAATGAATACAGCAGTGGCCCTTCTCTAAAGAAACAATATAAAAACATATTAAAAAATATGCATATAAAAATAAATATTATAAGATAGAAAATCGTGAACAACATTGAAGTTTGGTGAAGTATGGAGATGCATACTATTTTAGAGAAAAACTCGAACACTGTTCCAAGTTAAAACAGAGCTGTTTATTAAAGGTCTAGAACAATTGCAATCAGAGAACTTCGTAGCTCATTGAAAATAGAACCAGGTAATCCTGGGGCAGTTTTGTTACACAAGTAGTCCTACGGGATAGAAAGAGGAACAAAACCATAGGGAGGACAATTACAGGAAAATCAATGAATATCGTAACAATCACACGCTGATTGGTTACTGATTATCAATAGCATAGTTAGAGAAAGCAGATAGTTTCACAGGACGCTTAGAACATGGTCATACGATGCTTACATGTGTTTTCTTTGTCTTGTAAAAATGTCTGGTTGAGAACAGCACCCAGACAGCATTCTTCCTAAGCATGTGTATTTTGAGGGGTGCAGATTGTCCCTTGGTTAAGACCCCTAGGGATATATGGTTTCACATCCTGGTTTTGACCACCAAGGAAAAACATGTTTTTCTCACAAACCATAGCTGTTAGTCTAGAATCCAGATTAAAATGAGATAGCATGGTCAGCATAGTATGCCTCTGTCTCACTGACTGCCCTGAAAGTTGTCTTCTCCTGAGACCACACAATGTCTGTTATTCCTACATTTTGGGTCCAGGCATTAAAAATTCAATGCGTTATATTTTTGAGAATATTAAAAATAGATGCTAAGAATATGTACAAACACAAAGAGAAATGGAAAACTATGGTAAATATATGGCTAATCCAAGCAAAAACATCTGCCTTACTAAGTTTTTTGAGTGATGTGTTAATTATGGGAAATAACCATCGGATTGCTGGATTCAGGCTCTTACTTTTTCAGATTTGACAAATGGACTCAAAGGATATGAGTCGGAGGAGCAAGTTTCCAATTGCTTCTCATTTTACTTGACAAAATATTATTTCCTAAATTGCCTGGGTTAGGTTTGGGGAAGGAATTAAAACACAATGTATATTCCTCCTTCTTGCCTCTGTGCGCTTTGTCTCCACTACCATCGTGTTGCATATATTACACATTATTGTTGTCACATTTGACCACTGAAACCGTGTTCAAAGAAAAATCAAACAATTGCCTGATAAGCTGCCATTTTCGATAGAGCAAGACCAGGTTAATCACTATTGTGTTTCTAATTTCTAGCACAGGGCAGGTGATAGAGAAATATGTGGTGTGAATTACTCATATTCAATGTCGGGCATTACTAGGAGATAATTATAATGTTCTAATTACTCAGGTCAGGAGGATAATACAGATCTCAGAAAACTGTGAAAATGTTTGTTTTAGTGAAGGACGAGCGTATGATCGCGTATGATCAAGAGGAGATGAAACAGCTTTGGACTGATTCGTGAAAGAAAATTTCTGAGCATAAAGCATTTCTGTTGGTTTTATAATTGTTACTGGAGAATAGCCTTGGCTCTTGTCTTCGGTGTAAGAAAAAATTCAAACACTGAGACAAAGAGTGTCAAACAAGCAAGGGGTTTTATTGGTTTGATAGCGATAGTACACTTGACCAGAGAGCGTCAAGCAGGCTGCTCAGAGGGAGAGTCTGAGAGCTCCAATAGTCATTTTCTTAGGATTTTGTACCCTTCTTGTCTCTTATCTCTCCCTGTTAACATTTAACAGCCAAGACAGGGATCCCTATAGAGACCATTGCCTTGGCTTAAGATTTAATTACCAAGTTAGGGACCTTATCAAGTTAGGGGACTTAAGTTAGGGACCCCTATATGGATCATTTCCTTGGCTTAAAGTTTAACTATGTACAGACCATCTTATTGAGGAATGTCACCACCCCCTGTCTCTTCTTCCTCCTGAGTGCAAGCTCTCTCCCTCCGCCTTACATAATCACTTAAAAAGGGGTGAGGGAAATAGAGCTTTAGTATGAGCCATCAAACGGCATTATAATACCTCTTGAGGAACTACTGTCCAACATCCAAAAAACATATCTGTCTACACCCCTGTGTGAATATGCAAAATAAAATATTTTTAAAAACAAATAACGAAAAATAACAAATTTCAATGGAAACTGCTTTCCTCTGGTAGCCACAGAGACACAGAAATAAACAAGGGAAAACTTTTATAAGTTCCAAAAAGATAATGGACCGACTCTTCCAACAAAATCTGTCTTTGATATTTATAGGAAGAAACCTAAAGCATCAACACTAATGTACCATTAAATTTTTATCAGGTCCTAGGCAGAACACATGAAGATAAAACTCATTTTAGATGAATAATGTATGCTAAAATGTATACAGTGTGTGTTAAGGTGATCATCACTTGGCTAATGCACTTCAATGGACTGATGGGCATTAGCTCATCTGGAACATAAGCACGAATATCTTGACTATATAAGGGGATTGTTTTTATCATTTCAAAAATACAGCACACGTGTAAATGTGATTCATATTAGTTTCGATTTGAGCACTCATTAGGATTGTACTATTTACCATCAAATATGCTGATTGTCATGCTGTTAAAATGAGCTAGATAAGTCTGAGGCAACTTTACTGACTTTCATCTTGAATATTCTTGATAATCCTCTCCTTTATTACTATGGGAGTGTCCTCTCAAATGATCGGTTCCTTCATAATTAGTCTTACTATTATTAAAATTTTAATAAGCTCTTTAATTCACACTGAAGTATAAAGGGCTACTTATAACAACGCATACCTGGTGCACATAGATTTTTTTGCAAGAAGTAAATAATTGAGGTAAAGGAATACATTTTAGGTCTCAATTAGAGAGGTGATGAAGATGGACAATATGCTTTATAATTCTTATAACTATCCCCCTCCCCTTGGCTGATGGCTATCTTTAAAATAAGAGTCCAGCTGAACACTCACACATAAAGTCAATTTTCTATTCAGATCTCTTTTTGAAAACAGGAAGCCATGAATTTAGCCTTTTTGAGAACTTTAATCTTTTCTTTATCTTGTGTGGGCTTTTGCCTTAGCAGGGAAGCCACTTACGTATTCTTATTTATTTTTATTGTTTTGGTTTGAGAACATTCTCCGTAATCTTTTGCCTCTTGGAAACTAAGACTTTATATGATGCTCTGGAGAGAGGAGGGAACACCGTTGTGGATAATGTGGGTGGGGATGTTGAGAGGCTCTGCCATTAAGAATAAATATTAGGAATAAAATATTCTTCAGCTGACCTCAGGTTTTCAATGAAAAACTAATTCTTTGGTTCATAAAGGGAGATTATCCCTATGGGGTTGAGATGTAAAATGTGTCTAGGATGGACCTCCCCTCATCTGAAATTATTTTATTTGGAAGTCTTCCAGAAGCTTCCAAATTGCCATTACTAAAAGGGAATTTTTTTTTTTTGAGGCTAAGCATAGTACAGCGTAAAACTCTTAATATTGTGGATTGAAATGTGTTCCACCAAAAGATAAGTTGATGTACTAATACCTGGTAACTGTGACTTTGTCCTCATTTAGAAATAGTCTTTGAAGTTCTTATTAGTGAAATTAACATGAGATCATATAGGGGTAGAATGGGGCCCTATTCCAACTGAGTGGTGTCCTTTTAAAAGAGGAGAAGAAACATAAAAAAGTAGGGATCTAAGGGAGTAAGACTCCATGTGAAGGTGCATCTACAAGCCAAGGGGCATGAAGAAATGCCTAAAGCTACCAAAAACTGGGAGAGACAAGAAAGGATCTTCCCCAAGTCCCCCTTAAGAGAGAATATGGCACTGCTGACATCTGAATTCAGGGTTTTAGGCTCCAGAACTGTGGGACAATACATTTTTGTTGTTAAAGCCATCCACTTTGTGACACTTTGTTATGGCAGCCCTAGGAAGCTAATCTAGTTTCTGAGCTTGGGTCTTAAAATGCTTTGGAAATATTACATAGAGTTCAATGGACTAGTTTTGTGATTCCTACTTGCCTGTAATTCATTCATTCAACAAATATTTTTGAGAGTCCAGTATGTATCAGGCAATATTCTAGGTATTGGGGAAAAAGCATTCAAAACAAAACAAAACAAGAAGCAGAATCTATGACCCCAAAGGCTTTGATGGACTGGGGGTAAGAAGAATAAACAGATACACGCTGTTGTAGTCAGCTCCGACTTATGGTGACCTCATGTAACACAGAACAAAATGCTGCCCAGTTCTGCACCATCTTTTTGGTCATTGGTATACTGGAATCCATTGTTGCAGCCGCTGTGTATTTTGAGTGCCTTCCAACCTAGGGGGCTCACTTGCCATACGATACCGGACAATGTTCTGTTGTGATCCATAGGGTTTTCCTTGGCTAATTTTCAGAAGTAGTTCCCCAGCCTTTCTTCCTAGTCTGTCTTAGTCTGGAAGCTGCCCTGAAACTTTTCCACCATGGGTGACCCTGTCAGTATTTGAAATACTGGTGCTATAGCTTCCAGTACCATAGCACATGCAAGCCACCACAGTACGACAAAATGATGGAAGAGTGGTAGACAAACATTAGATATTAAATATAAGGTCATGTTTTGGTAAGTACAGAGAAGAAAAATAAAATGGAGAAAGTTGATAGCATTTGGTGGGGGAAGGCAGAGGTGCTTTTGAGAGAGGGACATATAACAAGTCTTCTCCGTGGAGGTGACATTTTAGCCAAACTTGAAAGAGTTGAAGAACTGGCCACTGAAGATATCTTTGAGAAGAGTATTCTAGACATAGGGAATAGCAAGCACAAAGGTTCTAAGGCTGGACTATTTTCCAAGTGTTAGAAGAAGAGCAAGGAGGACAGTGCAGAGTAAAAAGAGGAGTAGGGAAAGGGGACAGGGAGAGAAGTGTTAAAAGATGAGTGAAGAGAGGGGAGCGATCATATGGAAAGGCTCCTGTAAGGGATGGTAAGCCTGCTGTGTAACGACCTACAATATCTCCTCTTAGAGATTTTGATAAATTTTGTAGGACAGCTCTGTTTTGAGTAAACATTGGAAAATTTACTTGTCTGCTCTTGCAAGGTCTCATGAACTAGGATTCTGTGACCATCTGCTTTTGCTCAGCCTTCTTCCCTTAAGTAAATAATCAAGTTGTGTCGGGTCATAAGGAAGAGCAACAAGAGTCATCCTATTAAAACTGATCTGTTGCATGAAATTGGAAACCAACCATTTCTATTTCAGTTCACCTTCCTGAAACAAATCATTTTAAAATAACACCCAAGACAGTGTTCTAAAAATTTAAATGCTAGTGGTGAATAATGTTAATAAAACAAGCAGAGGGACATTACATGGTACTTGAGAGGATATTTACCTTTAAATCAGTCCTTCACATCCCACAGACCCTAGATCAGTCTGATCCCTTATATGAATTAATTTGGATATTACTCACAACTCTGAGGTAGTATAGCTTTAATTATCTTTATCATTTATTTCTTATTTATAAATTACCTACAACTTTACACCAGCTCATTATTATGCTGCAAATATTCCATGTGTATGCTTGATTCTTTGGTAAAGAATTTTACAAATCTCGACACAGTACTGGGGCTGCATCCATATCTTCCTATTCGGTTTATAAATTCTGCAATGATAAGGAAGAAGCCCTGGTGACGCAGTGATTAAACACCGGGCTGATAACTGAAAGGTAGGTGGTTTGACCCCACCAACCACTCAAGAGGAGAAAGATGTGGCAGTCTGCTTCCATAAAGATTACAGCCTACAAAACTCTATGGGGCAGTTCTACTCTGTCTAACAGGGTTGCTATGAGTCAGAATTGATTGGACAGTGTCTTAGGCTGGGTTCTCTAGAGAAGCAAAACCAGTAAAGCATATAAATATATATATAGAGAGATTTATATCAAATAAATGGCTCACACGATTGTAGAAGCTGGAATGTCTCAAGTCCATGGGTCAAGACAGAGGCTTCTCCTGATTCACATAGCTGCAGGGGCGGGC
The DNA here is from genome assembly GCF_024166365.1 of Elephas maximus indicus. Classification (NCBI taxonomy): domain Eukaryota; kingdom Metazoa; phylum Chordata; class Mammalia; order Proboscidea; family Elephantidae; genus Elephas; species Elephas maximus. Next base: position 12,058,821 of record NC_064822.1, on the reverse strand, counting down.
GAACCCAAGGGCTGTTGTACACAGGTTATGAAGACTGATGAATCCCGAGATTGGCAGGGAAGACCACAAAGCTTCTCCTGACTTATGTAGCTGCAGGGGCTGTCAAACCCAAGATTGGCAGGTAAGCTGCTAGCTCAAGTCTCAAGAACTGGAGGTCAGGCAAACAGGAGGACACTGCAGGATCCAGAGCAGGCAAAAGTCAGAACATTCACTTATATTTGGATGCAGGCCAGGAGCCCAAGGAAACTCCCTTTCAACTGATTGGCTACTCACAGCAGATCGTATCATGGGGGTGATCACATAAACACTGAGAATCACGGCCCAGCCAAGTTGACACACAACCTTAACCGTCACAGACAGTAACGTGTTCGGTTTGTGTTTATGATGATGAGGATTATTTTTTATACTTCTCTGGGCCTCTTATGTGAACTAGCAGAGTGCCTTCACGGACTAAATATGTAATGGGTGTTTATTGATTGATGGAGGTAGAAATAATTATATTACCAATATATATATATGTAAAATGAATCACATGTAACTTATTATTTATTTATTTATTTTTTTGCTGAAAATTTCCACCAGGAACTTAAGCTCTGAATTTCAATGCAACTTTGGTTACTAATGCCATAAGTTTTAATCTCTTAACTATTTGCCATCCAGCAGACTCTGATTCCTGGAGACCCCGTATGTGTCTGAGCAGAACTGTTCTTCATGGGGTTTTCAGTGGCTGATTTTTTGGAAGTAGATCACCAGGCATTTCTTCCAAGGCATCTCTGGGTGGACTTGAACATCCAAACTTTAGGTTAGCAGATAGGTGCTTAACCATTTGCAACACCCAGGGACCCTTCTCTCTTTGGTTCAGTAAATTTTAAAGGACTTGACTTATTTCCTGAGTATCAGGAGTGATTTACAGAAGAATGGTGAGGACTATCAAAGCCCTTGTGTGCATTTGGCTCAAACCTATCCTCATACCTACACTGAATGACAATACAATCACATTTCTTGGAAACTTACCACAGTGTGTGAGCATCAGGCCTGGTATTGAGAGCTCAGGCAAATTTTAAGTTCCATTAAGTTAATTTTGGTTTTATTCTTGTTTAATGAGTGATTGGAGCTTATCAAAATGTTTAATTTGCAAGAGATTTAGGTAGGCTAAGGAAAGACCATCCTTTTATGCCTTTGCTTATGAACCTAAAGTATACAAAGATAACAAATATAATTTCACAAGCTTATTTGGAGCTCATGCAGAGAGACAAACCTAGAGAGAAACACTTCTCTGTATCTTGGGTTTTTACCCTACGAGGGAGATAGGAAAGTCCATTCCCTTTAATTTAGTACAATTTTTTTTTTCTTTTTATGCAGGGCCAAAATATTTGTTAGAATTAGCCTTTGCTAGTTATTCATAAACAGGATAATATTTTCTGCTTAAAGAAAAAATTGTTCCATTAAAAAAAAGATTTCTGGGCATACCAGTAGGAAGTACACAAGATATACGTCACTCAGAGTGATGTGCTTTCAAACAGTGTGATACTTCCCATTAAAAATATTTAGACAATTTCAAAATTAGATTTCTGCCTCAAAAAGTCCAAGCCACATTAACTGAGGAAATAAACCGCAATGTGAAAAACTTCATATGCTCTTTATGAGGACCTAAGTTGTTCTTGCAACAACTGCCATTTCTTTCCATTAGCTCTCTATTGTGCAAGTAATTTTTTCATCCCTAGTCACTTAAGCAGGAATGCTGATATTCTATCAATGGTCAGGATGGCAGATTTCCTGTGGAGCCACAGGAGCCACTGAACAATGAAGGCATCACAACTTTGAGGTTTATTATTGTGTTCCACAAAGAAAACAACTAGATGCAGCTATGTAACATATTTCCACCACCCGTCTGTCAGTTTGTCTTACTGTGGTGGCTTGCATGTTGCTATGATTCTGGAAGCTATACCACCACTATTTGAAATACTGGTAGGGTCACCTATGGTGGACACGTTTCAGCAGAGCTTTCAAACTAACATAGACTAGGAAGAAAGGCCTGGAGATCTACTTCTGAAAATTAGCCAATGAAAACCCTATGGATCACAACAGAACAGTGTCTGATATAGTGCTGTAAGATAAGTTCCCTAAGTTGGAAATCACTCAATAGACACAGTGACTGCAACATTGGATTCGAGCATAACAATGCTCATGAAAATGGTGCAGGACAGGGCAACATTTTGTTCTGTTGTACATGGGGTTGCAATGAACTGGAATGAGTCCGCAACAACTTACAACAGCAACAACATGTATCATATTTATACATTATGCCCCGTGCATATATAAACATGTACGTATATAAATATATAAACTCGGGTGTGTATATGTATGTGTTTACAACTACACACGTACATATTATTATGAAAACTAAAGTTTTAACAATAAAATCAGATGATGCCCTTTGTTGTTAGAGTTTTCACTTGACACCTGGAAGATACCCACTAACCCACTGCCGTCGAGTCGATCCATACTTTCTAGAATTCAAGTTTCTGTGTTTATGTGGGCACACAGATGAGATGCTGACACTTCCGCCTGGGAATGTTATTTATTTATCTCTTCATTTTGAGCCTGGTATTGAAAGGATCAGAAAAGGCTCTGAGAAAGTGTTATTTGACACACTTCTGGTTTACACTAAGTAAATGGTCATTTTTCCAGTCAGCGTTATATAATGAATTTGTCCTTCCCATGTACTTAGAAAAGGAGACATGGTGGTGCACTGGTTAAAGCACTTGGCTGCTAACTGATGGGTCAGCGGTTTGAACTCACCAACTGCTCTGCAGTACAAAGATGTGGCAGTCTGCTTCCATAAAGATCACAGCCTTGGAAACCCTGTGGGGCAGTTCTACTCTGTCCTGTAGGTCACTGTGAGTTAGAATCAACTCGATGGCAGTGGGTTTGTTTTTGTTTTTCATGTAATGAGAGTGAGTTTAATGATTCAGTGGTTTTCTTCAGCAGAGAGTCAAAGCCCAAATACATGTTGTATTTTGAGCCTCTTTCAAGCCACAAGACCAATGGATCAGAGCCAGAAAAGACAAAAGCTATGTAGAAAGTTGGATGTCTCCTTTAGTTCTATACATGGATCTTCAGTTCATGCTAATTGATCCACACAGATGATACATATATTTGTGTCTTAGCATATGTGACAGGCCAGAAGGGGATTAGAACTGATGATAGGGAAACAGTTAAACTCATTTTTCCATTAAAAAAAAAAAACTTTGCCGTCGAGTCGATTCCTACTCATCGACCCTGTAGGACAGAGTAGAACTGCACCACAGGGTTTCCAAGGAGCGCCTGGTGGATTCAAACTGCTGACCTTTTGATTAGGAGCCATAGCTCTTAACCACTACCCCACCAGGGTTTCCTTTTTTTTTTTCATTACGAGAGAAATTTCAATAGGTATACAAATACTGCTAGAAGGTAATATAGATAAGAAAAATAAACTATCAGCTGGCAAAAGCAATTAATTGTAAGTACTAAGTACAAATTTTCAGACTTGCTTTATCTCTGATGGCATTAAAGAATGAACCACCATATTGATTACTCCCCTTGGATTAAAGAGAATGCCAGAGACAGAGGGAAGCATTATGCAGAGAAATTTAAGAATGAACGAAATATATAAGTAATGCAGTTAATTTTCTTTCCCTTTAAGTTACCCCACATATATTATCTTGAAAGGTATTAACATAGTTTTAGAATGAAATATCACAAATTCATGTTCTTTTCTTGCTGTGGTCACTCTTCAACCATGTGACTTTGGAAAGTCAAGTAACCTCCCAGGTACCTCCATCTTCTCATCTATAAAATGATATGGCTAGAAGACAGCATCACTAAAGGTTGTTTTACCTCCAAAATGTCGTAATTCATTTTATCCTGCCCAGAATCCCTACCCTCTTTATTCTCTTTGAGGGAATTTAACGTCCCTCTTTTTTTTTTTTTTTTTTTTTGAGAACTATTCTTCCCTGACCTACCGGCTGATGTTGAGCCAACTCCAACTTGTGGTAACCCCGTGTGTGTCAGAATAAAACTGTGCTCCACTGGGTTTTCAACGGCCAATTTTTTGGAAGTAGATCACCAGGCCTTTCTTCTGAGGTGCCTCTGGGTAGCACCTCAACGTTTTGATTAATAACTGAGCACGTTAACCATTTGCACCACCCAAGGACTTCTTCCTAATCTAGTTGACCCAGAACTGACAATAAGTGTTCCACTTCCCTGCTTCAGGGGTGAGATCGTGATTTTAGAAAACCCATATATTTGAAGTTTAATATGAAGGCCATAAAGGAGAGAGCTACTCTCCTGCTGAGACTGTGAGTACCAAGGTTCCTGTAGCCTGTGGCTGCTGGAAGACGTCTTTGCTGTCATGTGGAGAAGAGTCTAAAGAGGAACTAAGCCAACACGGAAGGAGCTGAACCAGACGTAAACAGTCCTCAGGGCACTGAGTGAGCCTCTACATCCACCAGGAGGATCTGTGGCACTGCAGCCTGGGAACTTTCAGTAATTTGAGTCAAAGCATATTCTTTGTTTCCAAATGGTTTGAGAGATGTGTTTGTGACTGGAAATTGAAAAACAGCAAAAAAGATTTGGATTTTTTTTTTTGTTGTTCCCATTACAAGAAAGCTTGTGAAATTTATACTGTCTTTAAGTTCAAAGAACAATGTAAGTCAATTTATGTGAATAATTCCACTGTGGACGTTTATTTTGAAACCAGTATGTTTCTATGGTATAGACAACGTCAAGAAAGCAAGGCAAAAAAATCATAAAAGAAAGAAATGAAGGCATATTTGAGGACTTAATGCTTATATGATATATTTATTAAAATTGTGAATACTCATGATCTCTCAACACTGTACAGTTCTTAAAAAATGTATTTTTTTTTACATTAAAGTAGTAAAATAGATCAAGCAATTTGGATTCTTCTAACCAATAAGAAATTAGAAAGTCTTTCTGTTTAGGGGAAATTTAGAATTTTCATATCCTCATCATGTTTTAAAGTTAGGAGAAAATGTACAGTATTTAGAACTCACCTTAGACTAAGCATATTGCCAAGTGCCTAAGAATCTACCGACTTTTCCTCATCACCAGGGATTGACGGGTATGGGGGTAAAACGCAGGAGCTTTCATGTAGCTGAGTTTTGAGATCAATGAAAAGTGAAGCAAGAAGACAGACATGCACAATTTTAAAGCCAAAAAAACCAAATCTGTTGCCATCGAGTTGATTCCGACTCATAGCAAGCCTATAGGACAGAGTAGAACTGCCTCAGAGGATTTCCAAAGCTGTAATCTTTACAGAAGTGGATTGCCAGGCCTTTCTTTCATGGTACTGCTGGGTGGATTCAAACTTCCAACCTTTTAGTAGCAGTTGATGGCAAATCACCTGCGCCACTCAGGCTGCTTGTCTGCTGACCATCCAAACCAAACCCATTGCTGCCAAGTCAATCCCAACTCATTGTGACCCTACACTACAGAGTAGAGCCGCCCCATAGGGTTTCCAAGGCTATAACCTTTACGGAAGCAGACTGCCACATCCTTCTCCCACAGAGTAGCTGGTGGGTTCCAAACTGCTGACCTTTCGGTTAGCAGTGGAGCACTTTAACCACTGCAATACCAGAGCTCCTTTAATTTGTTATTTTAGGGAATTAAAATGAATTTCATCATTTTCATTACCTCAAAAGCAATCTCAATTCGTACTTTACACATATTTTCTCTTTTTCTGGCCATTCTTCTTATTCTTAGAAGACTTTTGTGATAATTTGCTATTACAATATTACTGTTCCTAGGATACGAATGTGATGCAATTATATTTAGAATGAATATGAAGAATCGATTATTTTCCAAAGAACTCCATGGTATGTTTTATGTTCATTCCAATGTAGTTTAACCTATTGAGTTTATCCTGCAGGGGCAGAGGGGTCATTCCTCCTTATCATGGACTAAATTTATTTTCTAAAGGACTTAAATCTTGTTGAGTATTCCTGAAATAAATTATTCCAAGTGGTGAAATCAATAGAGAGCTGAAGAAAAATCATTTGTACTGTACTTTGTGGGAAGATATGTGCATAAGTGAAATACACATATAAACACAAATGATTCATAGACTATTTGATGCCTTAAAATATGTCATAATAACTATTTGTCAGACATTTTCCAAAAACTCCAAAAATGTTTTTTCAATTGACCCTAAGGAAAATCCTGTGAGTTTTATATGCATAACGTCAGTTTTATTAATGAGAAATTCCTATCACATATTACTCAAATTAAGAATTAAAAAAAAAAAAAGTTCAGTCCTGACCACTGGTCTACTACTTTTCCCATCAAAGAAGTTATACTCCGTCACAGTCAGAGCATCTGTCCAGTTGAAGACTAGGGAAAGTAGAAGAAATCCATATTATAAGATGTAAGGTATGGGGTTTTGGAGTTTTACTTTTCTTCCCTTTAAGCTACAGAATCATCAGTCCTCCTTGAGCATTATGCCACCAAGACTAAACATATAATTATTCATTTGGAAATAATTATTTTTTTGGAAACTTTATTCTTATCAACAAGTAATCTTTTGATGTCAGATTACTTTTGGGGGTAATTCTAGATCACCCTGATATAAGGTTGACTACAATAACCCCTTGTGGAAAGCTGAATCTGTAGCAGGGGTTTGTTGGGAGGAGGAAGGATTTTCTATCTACAGTAAGGAGCAGGAATAAACGAAGGTGTGAGTGTGAGTTGAAGATGCGGTTGACAATCAATGTTCAATGCCAGATGCTCAATGTCAAATGTCAGATGTGAGAGATGTGTACAAGGCCATCAAACAGAGACAAGGGAGGGGCTTCAGGAATTGAAAGGTCAGGATGGTTGAGACTGCAAAGCTCAGGAACGGAAGGGCAACTCCTGTGCCAGTGAAGTAGTTAAAGATATAGACCATCAAGAGTGTAAGGTTTATACTTTCAGGGACATCGAGGTCAACAGGCATAATAAAACCTATTATGCACCACTTTGGAGAGTGGTGTCTGGGGTCTTAAACACTAGCACACGGCCATCTAAGATGTGTCAATTGATCTCAACCCACCTGGAGCAAAGAAGAATGAAGAACACCAAAGATACAAGGTAATTATGAGCCCAAGAGACACAATGGGCCACAAAATCAGAGACTACATCAGCCTGACACCAGAAGAACTAGATGGTGCCCAGTTATAACTGATGACTGCCTTGACAGGGAACACAACAGAGAAACCCTGAGGGAACAGGAGATAAGTGGGATGCAGAACTCAAATTCTCATAAAAAGACCAGACTTAATGATCTGACTGAGACTAGAAGGACGCTGGAGGTCATGGTCCGCAGACCTTCTGTTAACCCAAGAAAGGAACCATTCCCAAAGCCAACTCTTCAGACAAGGATTGGACTGGACTATGGGATAGAAAATGATACTGATGAGGAGTGAGCTTCTTGGATCAAGCAGACACATGAGACTATGTTGGCATCTCCTGTCTGGATGGGAGATGAGAGGGCAGAGGGGGTCAGAAGCTGGCCAAATGGACACAAAAATAGAGAATGGAAAGAAGGAGTGTGCTGTCTCATTAGGGGGAGAGCAACTAGGAGTATATATAAAAAAAAAAAAACAAGGTGTATATAAATTTTTGTATGAGAGACTGACTTGATTTTTAAACTTTCACTTAAATCACAATACAAATTTTAAAAAAAGAGTGTCAGGTTTGAAAAACTCCATTATTGAGTGCTGGCCGTGTGGTATTGGTATGAGGTGGGCCTGAGATTACCTGTCTTTCTTTAAGCTTGGTCTGTCTAATTTTTCATTGCTTAAGAATTCCTGTTCGTCATAAGCATAATAAATACCCACATACTTTTTTATCTGTTTCAATTTCTACAAAACCCATGTAGTAGACTTAGTATAGCAACTTTTACTGGGTCCTTTGTAGAAGTAAAAACCCCTGCATTTACCTGATATTGATGAAACCAAGCAACAGTGCTGTTTTCTTATCCAGGGTGTCTTGGTTAACCAGTACCACTATGACAAATACCACAAACGGTGGATTTTTAGAACAAAAATTTATCCTGTCATAGTTCAGGAAGCTAGAAGTCTCAGTTCAGAGTACGGCTATAGTGTGTGTGGTGGGAGGTCTTTCTTTGTCTGTTTCAGCTTCTAGTGGTTGCCGGCAATCCTTGGAGTTTCGCTGTGTGTCTGTCTTCATATGGCATCTTCCCCCTGTGTGTGTCTGTCTATTCTGCTCTTTTTATAACTTCGAAGCGATTAAGTTTAGGGCCCACTCTTCTCTGGTATGACCTCATTAACATAATAAAAGAAAAGTCTGTCTCCAAACAGGATCACATCCACAGGAACAGGGGCCAGAACTTCACACATGCTTTCCAGAAACACAATTCCATCCACAACACAGCTTTTGCCCCTTCTAATGAGAAATTAATTTGCTTGCTCTAGCTTGAAACCGAAGAAAACTTCCACATATTTCTTTTAGGAATTCAGCTGAGGCATTGAGTTGGTTCACACAAGGAAATATGCGCATCCATAAGTATGTTACCATGGTCCTACCCTCTTTTCCTGGGAGCAACGGTGGTTCAGTGGTAGAATTCCTATTTTCCGTATAAGAGACCCAGATCTTATGAGCAACCTCCACCTTTCTGTCTGTAGAGGACTGGCTGATTATATGATGCTGAACAGGTTTCAGTGGAGCTTCCAGACTAAGGAATGCTAAGAAGAAAGGTATGGAGATCTCAGAACACCATTGCATTCCTGTGCCTGGAAGTCTATGATGTAATTTTTCCACACAATTTCCCTTCTGCTTAGTGCTTCTCTGAATTACCAAAGGAGGCCAATTTAATAAAAATAATGATGTTGAGTGATTAAACCTGAAAAGATAATACTGGCTGAGTCTTAATTTCATACCCAAATAAAATATCTAGAATATATGTTTTTAAAAACCATGTTGGCTAGAATGACCCTATATTCAATTCTGTAGAGATCCAGAGAAGGGGCTGTGACGGCCAAGAAATTTTACTCTGGACCGTGATGAACAGCTCTGTAGTATAATATAAAATGTGCTGGGCTAGGACTCTGGACACTTAAACATAAAATTACTTAAACATGTATTGCTTCGCCAACTTCAATTTTTCCATTTACTAAATAGAAACAAATAATAGCAGTTTTCCATCTTCAAAGAGTTGCAGAAAAGCTCAAAGTATACATTAACCAAATGAACTCCTCCCCAGTATATGTGAGGGCTGTGCATGTGGCTTAGACTAGGGGTCTGGGAGGAAACACCAGGTCTTAGATAAGGAAAAACCAGTCTAAATCTTCAGGTAGTATTCAAAGACAGCATTCCAAGAGAAGGTAGGCTGAGAAATTAACAGCCTGAAGAGTCAAGTAAAAAGGAGTGAATCAAATTTAAAGTGAAGGGGCTGTCACACAGGTCACAATCAGGTGACACATTAGGGAGAGATTGGAAGAGACATTGATGTGCTGAGAGAATGGAACTTTTATAAGGCTTCAGTGGTCTCTCTCGGCAGCAAGGAGTTGTTGAGGGTATCAAGCTGGTTCAGACTTTGGATGTGACTGGCTGATAAACTATACATATTTCTCGAAATGAGATCTGTTGTCCTCTTGTCTCACATGCTCACTGTGGGGCAGTTCAGCATACTGCCAATTCCATAGTTTATACACTTCTATAAAACAGGTTTTCATACTGTATATATTGTAGGGAAAATCTATACTGAAAAAGTCTGTTAATTGACTCAGTTTCCCAGTTCATTTTGCTAGTGCCAAGCTAGCCCCTTTGCACCTATTTTTGTTCCAATAAGTTCTAGGAAAGCTTTCCCTAAAGCACATTGAATTCCTGAAATTAGTAACCATCCATGAGGTATGAAATTATAACAGCTGCAGTTTTATGGGGCTCTCAGATTATATCACTTTATGTTTATAACAAATAGTATAAAATATTCAAAGCCTTTATGAGAGCACCAACTGGAACACCTAAGTTTTAAAATTCTGTGTTTTGGCTTGTTACTCTTATTACTCTATTAAGACGTCTTATTTTGTCTCCTGGGGTGGGAGAGGATCAATGTATCTACTTGCAGAATTATTGATAATAGTGTGACCAAGAATAAGATGCTGCATGAATATGCTTACAGCAGCTCCATTTATTTAAAGGACAATCAAATAAGCTATAACTCAAACCTGCAGTCAAGTATATTCCAACTCACAGTAACCCTACAGGACAGAGTAGGACTACCCCATGGGGGTTTCAAGGCTGTAAATCTTTACGGAAGCAGGCTGCCACATCTTTCCCCCACAGAACGGCTGGTGGATTCAAACCACCAAACTTTTGGTTAGCAGCCAAGTGCTTTTAACCACTACATCACCAGGGCTCCTAAATAACCTATACTTTATATAAACTGAGTGCCCAAATTACAAATAAAATACCACAATGTGTCTTATTCAAGAGAACTTCTTATAGATTTGCAGCACTAATGCGGAAAAGATATAAAGGGATTGCAAATTCCCGTACTTTGACTTACATGTCAGGTACAACCTAAAGATGTAGTTTATTTGGATTTAACTACTTTCACATCATGAGATAAAAAAATATATATATATTTATATAAAAAATTGCATGCCCCTCAATTTCATGGAAAAATCTAAATGTGTGTAGGATTAAGCCAGAGTTCTTTTTCAACTGAAATATTATACAAGGCCTCAAAAATTAAAATTACTTATTTTAAGAGGCTTTTAAGAAGCTCCTTTTTAATTAAGGAATTACTAACTCATAGAATTTTAAAATGTCAAGGCATTTTAGAAGAATCTTGTGTGTGTATGTGTCTGTGTGTTGAGACACACATGCCCCCCAAAGAAAATGAGCCAAAACTGCCAAATCTCATAGAACTAGTTAACATAAAAGATATGACAAGAAATTATGAAGAAATGAAGGAGAAATTAAGACATTCAAGAAAAATAAAAACTGAAATAATTTGTCATTAGTTGATCTGAGTCCCTCAGGCTAAATTGAAAGAATACTAAATCATAACTCAATTACTCATGGATCAATAAATATGTAGGTAAATATAAAAAAAGAATAATTTTTGCCTATAATTCTTTTATTTTACTTCCTGATTTAAAAGACAATAGCATAAAACAATACTTATAAATCTATGTTGATGTTCATGAATACACATGCAATTTAGATCACAATAATAACACAAAGGAGAGCAGAGGAAAGATAACTGTATTGGAGTAAAGTTTTTGTATATTATTGAATTTACGTTGGCATTAATCAAAACTAAATTGTTTTAACTTAAGATGTTAATTGTAATCCCCTGGGCAACCACTAATAAAATAACTGGGAAAAAATGCAGTATAAGAATTAACAAGGGAGTAAAGTTTTTGTATATTATTGAATTTAAGTTGGTATTAATCAAAACTAAATTGTTTTAACTTAAGATGTTAATTGTAATCCCCTGGGCAACCACTAATAAAATAACTGGGAAAAAATGCAGTATAAGAATTAACAAGGGAATAAAAAAGTGCTACAAAATATCTATTTCATGCAAAAGAAGGCAGTAATGTAGGAATAAATAGGGAAGCAAAAAAAGACATAAAACACTGGAAAAACAGCAACGTGGTGTAAATAAGTCCTTCATATCAAGCACAAATAGTTTTAATGTAAAAGGATTGAAAAATATACTGTGCAAGCAGAAAACAAAGACAGCTGAATATTTACTATCATACTAATATCATACAAACTAGTACTGAAGACAAAATTCTTACTAGATGCAAAGAAGGACTTTTTATAATGATGAGAGGGTCTATCTGTCAGGAAGACATAAAAATTGTGACCACAAATGTGCTACAAACACAGCCCCAATAAAATGACAAAATTGAATGTAGAAATAAGCAATTCGACATAATTTGGAGACTTCAATATACCCCTTTCAATACTGTACAGAACAAGTAAACTGAAGATCAACAATGAATTAGAAGAATTGAAAAACATATAAACCTGCTAGGCCTAACAGACATCTATATAACATTTTACCCAAGAACAGCAGAATACATAATCTTCCCAAGCTCATATGGAATATTCTCCAGAACAGACCAAGTGATCAGCTATAAAATAAGTCTCAATTTATTTAAAAGGATTGAAATCATTCAAAGTATACTCTTTAACCACAGTGAAAAGAAAAATAGAAATCAATATAAAAGAAAATTCACAAATTCCTGGGAATTAAACAACACACTCCAAAATAATCAATGGATCTAAGAAAAAAATCATAAACAAAATCACAAAATATTTTGAGATGAAATGAAAAAGACAACACAACATGCCAAAACTTATGAGACACAGCTAAAGTGTTGCTCAGAGGAAAAATTATAGCAGTAAATGGCAATATTTAAAAAAAAAAAAAAAAGAGGAAATATATCCAATCATTAACCTAAATTTCTACCTTGGCTTATTCTTCAATATCTAGGAAAAGTAGATTAAATGAAACCAAAAACAAACAAAATAAAGGAAATAATAAAGATTAGAGTAGAAACAAATGAAACAGGTAATAAGAAACACTAAAGAAAAATTAACAAAACCAAAATTTGTTTTTTCTTTAAAGACAAACAAAATTAACAAACCTTTAGCTAGACTGACTAAGAAAAAGAGAGAGAGAGGGGGAGAGAGAAAGAAGAGTCAAATAACTACAATCAAGAATGAAAGAGGTTAATCACTATAAGACTTACAGAAATAAAATGGATTATAAGGGAATACCATGAAAAGCTCTGACAACTGGGTAACACAGATGAAATAGATAAGTTCCTACGATGCCACAAACCACAAAAATGGATTCAAGAAGAAATAGGAGGACTTCACTGCCACCAAGAAGGAAAGATGGGAGTGAGGTGCACCCTTTGGTCCAGTGGTCCCTGCACTGAGAACCTCCTGGACCCAGGAGACAGAGAGAGAGAGCTGTAACGTGGACTCAGGAGACAGAGAGAGAGAGCTGTAATGCCGGAGACAGCACAAGATGGCAAAAAGCAGTGACAGAGAAACTTCGGCAGCAGAACCAAGAGACCAGCATAAGACGGTGCAGTGCGCTTCCCAGTCTACTGTGTGAAGTGGTTGCTATCAGTGTGCCGACCCACACAGTGAGAGAGCTGACAGCCTTTGGGCAGGAGGCTTCCTGGTAAAGTGGAATGCCTCCAGGCACTTGTTAATGGAGTTAGGCTTGCCGACCCAGACGCACAGAGCAAGAGCTGAGTGCCTTTGGGCAGGAGGCTTCCTGTTGGAGTTGGGTGCCCTCAGATAGTTATTGGCAGAGCTAAAGAACATTGTAACACTTGCCCAAAATGGGCAGAGGCTGGGCCGAGGGACTGAGGGACTGAGGGGCCGAGAGGCCAAAGGCCAGAGATAGACCTGACTATTAATATGGCTGAGAAAAGGCTGTCCTGATCAAAAAACTGTATCCTGAGTCATTCCTGATCCTGAATTGTAACCTGTCACTTCCCAAATAAACCCCATAACTCTCGAGTATGTTCTGTGAGTTATGTGTGGCCACAGCAACAAATTATTGAACACAGCAGAGAGGTAGAGAGTGCTGTGGGAGAGACAGCTGGTGTCAGAATTTATAGAAGATTGGAGGGTGGAGGTATGTCTTACCTTCACCTCATAGCGATCAGCCTTGGAGTGTTGGTGCTGATAATGATTCTTCTTTTCCCCTCAGGAACTTAGAGGGCCTCAGATGCCACTTTTACAGTTGACATCAGAAGTTGGATTCACTGCAATGGCTCCAGACTTGTGGAAGCATGCAACTTTTAAGAGAAAGAATGAAGGGGTGTGAGAAGTGAAACTTTTGATTCTTAGATGCTTACTTCGGATGTAACCTGTAATGGCTGAAAGGAAAATAAGAGATGTTATGCTGCAGCTGAGGGGAGAAAAGCTGCACCTGGGGTGGTTTGGGACAAAAGACAGGCCAGGTAAGCAAGATGATTGATAAGGGGCCAGGGTCTTCTGGTTCCACCCATTCGGAGGCCCAAGGCTATATACATATTAATGGGAAGATAGTTAAGATATGGAGAAGAGAACATGAAACTGAAATGTTAAGGTAAGGTTTATGAGTTTATTTGAATGTACTATGTATATTGAGGAAACCCCGGATGGCAGTGGGTTTTTTGGGTTTTTATGTATAGTGAATGTTGATCCTACCTAGCATTGTAAAAAAGACCTAAATGTATGATACAAATGAACATTGGGAATTACAGATAACAGTGTGTAACTCTGTTTTCTGCCAATACTTGATTGAATATGCTAAAAGAAGAACTAATATTTGCCCAAAAGAAACACAGGCTGTAGTTTTCAATGCATTAGCCTTGTGTATAGAGTATTAGGGGCTTAGGTCGAAAATCTGAGCCCCCGCTCAGAATCTTTCCAGTCAGAAAATTTGCATTTGAAAACGCATGCAGACCTACCCAGAACTAGGAGAGATTTGCATTTGAAGAAAGGACCTGCAGAAAAAATTGATTTTTGCCTTTTGAACTGGAACAAGCAGTTTGCCTTAGGATGCATTAAAGCATGAAAAGTGAGTGCCCATTAGAACAACCCCCTTCTAGGACTGGAAGTTAAAGGGAGCCAGTGAGTAGACAGCCTGGTATGCTGGCTTGAAGTGACCACCTGGGGCCACAAGACGAGTGGAAGTGGGGGAGATGCAGCAAAGATGGGCTGAGTTTGAATATGTTTCATTGGCACCTGTTGATCTAGCCTATGGAGGCTAGGGATTAGAGGCAAAGGGCTGGCTACTCTGAAGTGCAAGGAGTTGTGTGGACTCCTGAGCCTACCGGTGGTGCCTATTGACCTAGCCCCTAGGGACTAGGGATGAGCTGACCAGAACTTGACCAAATGAACAGAGAGGGATATTTGACACCATGAACTGGTGTAGATTACTGCAATTTGATGGCTTGCTCTCGACTGGAGTTTGCTTATGCATGCAGATGCTCAAAGTTCTAACCAGAACAGAAGATTCTTCAGATCAAAGAACATGTTTGTCTCCTAAGGGTACTGGTTTGATAAAATCAAAAACCCAAACCTGCTGCCATCAAGTCGATTCTAACTCATAGTGACCCGATAGAGGGATGGGCAATTTAATTGGGTTATGTAAAATGGGGGCAGATCAAGGTATGTAGTGGTTGGCTTACATACTTCTGTGGGTGTGCTTAGGCTCAAAATGAGGGAGACAAGAGAGGATCCCCACTGAATAGTTTCCTCTTTTCCTGATGGGTCTAGGAAAGAGAGGGTGGGAGAAGATGCTGATATTGATAAAATTATTCAGTTGTGAGTGTCGATTGTTAATAAGGTTAATTGTGATTGTAAAAACTATAATTGTAGAAGCATTGCCTTAGGCTGGGCTTTCTAGAGAAGCAAAAGCGGTAAAGCATATATAGAGAGAGAGATTTATATCAAGGAGACAGCTCATGTGATTTTAGAGGCTGGAATGTCCCAAGTCCGTGGATCAGGATAGAGGTTTCTCCTGATTCATGTAGTCGCAGGGGCTGGCAAACCCAAGATCAGCAGGTCACGGAGCAGAGCTCTTGCTCACAGGTTGTGAAGATCGATGAATCCCAAAATCAGCAGGTAAGCTGCTAGCTCAATTCCCAAGTACTGGAGGTCAGATAAACAAGAGGCAGCTGCAGGATTCAGAACCAGCCGAAAGCCTTGGCAGGGCAAGCAGGAAGGAAGTGGGTAGCAGAGGGCAGAGAGATGAAGGCTGAGGGGGAGGTGAGCTGCCACATGCCCTGCCTCCACCAGTACCACTCAGCAGATTCCATCATGCGGGTGATCGCATATCAAATTTCAACAGGGAAGTGATCATAACATTATACAACTGCCAAAACACTGAGAATCATGGCCCAACCAAGTTGATACACAATCTTAACCATCACAGTCCACCACTTATCAACTTGGCACCTGTGCACAACTTCCCAAACCATACATAATCTCTGAATAAAGAAAATTACAAACTCATGCTTGGGTCTAACATGATACAACAAACAAACACACAACTAAAAACCACTAGCCTCTTTTACTCAAAAAATAGCCCCATTTACATCTTATATTTTATAAGCAAAGAAAACAAAAATATTTTTTGCACAGATACAAAGCAGAAATACTCATAACAATTACAGTCCTCATTTCTGCAACTGGTCTCATGGCCGTAACTGGTATTTAAACTACCTTATTCCACCTCCCATTCCATATTCCCTTTGCCCTCAGTAAGCACCTCAGCTGGTCATGGTTCTTTGCCTGGTGGGGTAACCCAAACCTCCATTCCTGAAGGGTCTGGGCCATTAGTAGTCATGTCAGAATTGGGTTGCTGTAGTTTTTCACTGACTTTAGTCACGGGGCATGGTACTACTGAGAGATACCCTAAGGGTTTTCCTGCATTCTAGACATACTCTTCTTTACCTCCGTTGTGTAATATCAATCAGATTTCTTCTTAGTAATCAGGATCAATCACACCAACTGGTATGGTAACTCCCTTCTTTGTCTGTTGATCCAGAGGCATAAAGAGTCCAAAGCAGGCAGGAGCTTCCAGCTCAAAGGAATCAGTGATTTGTCTCCAGGTGGGAGCATTCCTCCTTTGGAACTAAGACCTCTAGACCTGCAGAGCATAAGGTTGTGGGAGCAGGAAGCAAAACCTTGCAAGTGGATAACTAGGGGTAACAGTGAGTGGTGCCACTCCCATTTCTACCCCTTGATTCCTGGGCCCATGAATCTTGGCTATGGGAGATACAGCACCATATATTGGATGGATGCTGGTTTAAATCATATACAGCCTCCTGGAGAACACTGCCCCAACCCTGCAAGGTATTGCCACCTACCTACTGTCACAGTTTTGTCTTTAGGAGGCCATTCAATCTATCAAGCCAGCTGCTTCAAGATGATGGAAACATGGTAAGACCAGTGAATTCCA
The DNA here is from genome assembly GCF_024166365.1 of Elephas maximus indicus. Classification (NCBI taxonomy): domain Eukaryota; kingdom Metazoa; phylum Chordata; class Mammalia; order Proboscidea; family Elephantidae; genus Elephas; species Elephas maximus. Next base: position 12,041,825 of record NC_064822.1, on the reverse strand, counting down.
TGAGCATGGGCCCATTGCTGCACTTCATTTGCTGTGAAGCGAGTCCCTTGATCTGAGGCAATGCTGTATGGGATACCATCAAGGTGAATAAGAAATTCACGGATGTCAGTTTTGGCAGAAGAATTTTGTGCAGGGAAGGCATATCCATATCCAGAGTAAGTGTATATTCCAGTAAGGACAAAACACTTCCCTTTCCATGATGGCAGTGATCCAGTGAAATCAACTTGCCACAAGGTTGCTGGCTGATCACTTTGAAGGATAATGCCATATCAGGGATTCAGTGTTGGTCTCTGCTGCTGGCAGATTGGGCACTCAGCAGTGGCTGTAGCCAAGTTGTCCTTGGTGAATGGAAGTCCATGTTGCTGGGGTCATACATAACCTCCATTCCTGCCACCATGGCCACTTTGTTTATGAGCCCATTGAGCAAAGACAAGAGTAGCTGGGGAAAGAGGATGACTGGTTTCCACAGAACACGCCATCCTATCCACTTGATTTTTAAAATCCTCCCCTGCTGAGGTCACCCTTTGGTGACCATTCACATGAGACACAAATATCTTCACTTCTTTGGCCCATTCAGAGAGGTTTATCCACGTACCTCTTCCCCATAAGTCCTTGTCTCCAATTTTCTAATCATGTTCCAAGTCCCTGACCAACCAGCCAAACCACTGGCCACAGTCCGTGAATCAGTATACAATTACACATCTGGCCATTTTTCCTCCCCAGCAAAGTGAACAATTAGGTGCACTGCTCGAAGTTCTGACCATGGGAGGATTTCCCTTCACCACTGTCCTTCAGGGAGTTCCCAGAAAGGGGCTGTAGTGCTGTCGCTGTCCATGTTCGAGTGGTGCCTGCATATTGTACAAAGCCATCTGTAAACCAGGCATGAGTTTTTTCATCTTCAGTCAACTGATCATAAGGAACTCCCCATGAGGCCATAGGTGCAAACTGGGCGATGGAAGGTAATGTGACAGGAGGGGAGACCATGGGCTTTGGGCCACTTCCTCATGCAACTTACTTGTCCCTTCAGGTCCTACTTGGGCACGGTCTTGTATATATCATTTCCACTTAACAATGGAGTGCTGCTGTGCATGTCCAACTTTATGACTCTGTGGGTCAGACAACACCCAGTTCATGATGGACAGCTCAGGTTGCATGGTGATTTGATGCCCCATGTTTAAGTGTTTAGTCTCTTTTTAAGGCCCAGTAAGAAGCCAAAAAGTGTTTTTCAAAAGGAGAATAGTTATCTACAGGGCATGGCAGGTCTTTGCTCCAAAATCCTATGGGTCTGTGCTGTGATTTACCAACAGGGACCTGCCAAAGACTTTAAACAGCATCTCTAACTGCCATGGATATTTCAAGCACCACTGGATCAGCTGGATCATACGGCCCAAGTGGCAGAGCAGCTTACACAGGATCCTGAACCTTTTGCAGAGCTCTCTTATTCTCAGCCCCACTCAAAGCTAGCACCTTTTCGAGACACTTGATAAAGACTCTGGAGTAGCATGGCCAAATGAGGAATGTGTTGCCTCCAAAATCTAAAGATGCCCACTAGGCACTGTGTTTCATTTTATTTGTGGGAGCACCCAGATGCAATAGCTTGTCCTTCACTTTGGAAAAAATATCTTGGCGTGCTCCACACCACTGAACCCCTAGAAACTTCGCTGAGGTGGAAGGTACCTGAATTTTTGTGGGATTAATTTCCCAGTCTCTAGCACACAAATATTTTACCGATAAGTCCAAAGTCATTGACACTTCTTCCTTAACTAAGCCCAACCAGCCTGTTGTCAATGTAATGGACCAGTGTGACATCTTGTGGATGGGAAAGGCAATCAAGGTCCCTGACGACTTATTTATGACATAGGGCTGGAGAGTTGATGTAGCCCTGACATAGGCAACTGAAGTTGTATTGCTGGCCTTGGCAGAAGAAGGTAAACTGCTTCTGGTGGTCCTTTGAAACACGTATGGAGAAAAAGGCATTAGCCAGATCAATAGCTGCATACCAGGTACCAGGAGATGTATTAATTTGCTCAAGCAATGAAACTACATCTGGAACAGCAGCTGCAATTGGAGTCACCACCTAGTAAAGTTTTCTATAATCTACTGACATTCTCCAAGATCCATCTGTTTTTGCACAGGCCAAATAGGTCAATTCCTTCAGAAATGCTGTACTGCTTTTGGTTCACTATTTTCCAGGTAGGAGCAGTTCTAATGGCTTCCACTTGGCTTTTCCTACCATGATAGCCCTTACTCCATTTGTCAGGGATCCAATGTGAGGGTTCTGACAGTTGTTGAGTATATCTATTCCAATTATGCATTCCGGAACTGGGAAAATCACTATAGGATGGGTTCGAGGACACACTGGATCTACTGTGAGACAGGCATGAGCCAAGAGTCCGTGAACAACCTGACCTACATATGCCCCCACTCTGACTGGTGGGCCACAGTGATGTTTTGGGTTTCCTGGAATTAGTGTGAATTCAGAGCCTATATCCAGTAATCGCCAAAAAGCCTGATTATTTCTTTTTCACCAAATGAACTGTCACTCTTTTAAAAGTCTGTAGATCCCTTTGGGGAAGGCTGGGGGAGAGATTAACAGCGTAAATTTTTGGCAGTGTATTGGAGTCCTTCCTCAAGGGGACCCGGCCAGCCCTCCATTCAAGGGGTTGTGGGTCTTTAAACTTGCTGAAGTCTGGGAATTGATTGAGAGACTGTGACTCTCTATTCTGGCAGTTAAAGTTAGACTGCTGTTCACCTGACCTAGAATCCATCCGTCTGTACAGATCAGGTAAATATTTACTAGGTTTTGCATCTATTTCACTACTAGTTACCCCATGACTAAGTGGCCAATGCCATAAGTCTGTAGGAGTCAGGCTATTCTGATTACTGACTTGACTTCACTGTCTATTACTTTAACCATACCCACTTGTCTTTGTCAATTGAGTGCTGTCACTTGGCCTCTACTACCATAGGGTCCAATCAGCCTGATGGTAGTTAGTGTCTTAATTTAGTTAGGGCAGTTCCCACTGTCAAATTTGACTTGCATAAAATAGCAATCATAGCAGTCTTCAAGGATCCTGGAACTCCCTTCAGAAATTTGTTTCTCACAGTTGTGATAAAAGGTGTGTCCTCTGGATTCTCCATGTGTGGGTCTGTGCATCTAGCCTGATAAATTCACTCTAGCTTGCCAATTTACCTAAGCCTTTGGATACCTTCTTCTACAGTACACCAAGGCAGGTCTGGTACTTCAACTCGATTTAGTGTAGGCCACCTAGTAATCTATGCTTCAGCAACCTAACAAAATAAACTATTAGATCCTTTCCTACCTTCTCTAGCTGAAACATTGAATAAAGAATCTGTGCTTAATGGACTCATATGAGTAAACTCAGACTGATCCATGTTTATGTTCCTTGCACCATTATTGCACTCCCTTATAACGGCCATTTCCACACGTATTCCCCAGGTTCCTGATTGTACGTATTCAAAAAGTCAAGCAGCTCTCTTGGAGTGTAGCGTACCTCCTCCTGGGTCACACTTTGTACTTCACCTTTTGGGGCTCACTGGGACTTAAGCCTAGTTAAAGATCTAGAATCGGTAGTGTGAGATTGTTTTGAGAACATTCAGCATTGCCTTGTAAAGCATCTACCTCAGGTGATGTCCCCAGCAATGACTCAGGCAAGGGCTCTTTAGAGGCAGCTGAGCTAGGGCTAATCTCATTAGATGGGAGTGGATGGGGCTAATGGTTTTTCTGGGCAGGGTGGTGTAGCAGACAAACAAGAAGTAATCTCTTCAAATGGGAATGGTTCTCCTGGCAGGAAGGATTCAATGGAATGTAGGGGCTCAATGTCTCCAGCTTCCTGATTATCTGCCCATATGTTCTCATCCCAAGTTTCAGGATCCCATTTCTTCCTAATCAATGCCCTCACTTTAACTTCAGACACCTCTTGATGTTGGCAGCTGAGCTGGCATTGTGACTCAGCCACTCATTGTAAGAGTCTGGGTTAGGTTTTTGGCAATATCAGCTCTGTTACTACAAGAAATAAGGCTTTCTTTCAAAGCACAAGTGGAAGCTTTGAGGTCATTTATGTGGCACTTGAGCTTTGACTCTGAAGCCCTGATCACATCTCTTTTACCAATTTGTCTACTGAAAGTAGTACCAACCAACCAGCTTCCTTATACTTCTTCTTATAACAAAATTGTAGAAAGGTATCGTATATGCAATCACCCAGAGCCTTGCCTTTCATCAATATCTGATCTACTGGTGGTGATATTTTGGATATCTGAATTGTCACCTCAAGCCATGGATTAGCAGTGCTCTCTTTACTACTGGAAGTAGAGTCATCAATATCTTTAAGACTAACAAGTCTTGAGAACCAATTTAGAAAACTCATCCTTACAATTTTGTTTCTCTGGAATCACTCTCGGCACCAAATTTCTTAGGCTGTGTTCTCTAGAGAAGCAAAACCAGTAAAGCATATAAATATATATACAGAAAGAGATTTATATCAAGGAAATAGCTCATGTGATTGTAGAAGATGGAACGTCCCAAGTCTGTGGATCAGGATAGAGGTTTCTCCTGATTCATACAGCCGCAGGGGCTGGCAAACCCAAGATCAGCAGCTGAGCTGCTAACTCAAACCCCAAGAACTGGTGGTCAGATGTACAAGATGTAACTGCTGGATCCAGAGCCAGCCAAAAGCCTTAGCAAGGCAAGAAGGAAGGAATTAGGTGGTAGAGATAAAGGCTAAGCGGGAGATGAGCAGCTGTCACAGCCCCCACCCTGACTGGTACCACTCAGCAGATTCCATCATGGGGGTGATCACATATCAAATTTCAACAGGGAAGTGATCACAACATTATACAACTACCAAAACACTGAGAACCATGGCCCAGCCAACTTGACACACAATCTTAACCATCACAAGCAGTAACTGAAAGAGCAGACTAAGAGGGAGGCGCTGCTGAACTGGACTGGAGTACAGTGGCCAAACTTAAAGTCCCTTAAAGGTTTTGCTATGTTGACACTTGATGAGGCTCAAAACAAGGCAATAATCTTCTCTCAGTTAAATTTTATCAGAGGCCAGCAAGGGCGAAGCTGAGTTAACTTTTGGAAAACCTGATAAAATCATATGGACACCGGCAACACACCTGAATGACTGATACCTGAGTAACCTCACCCTCAGGACTCTTTGCCCTACTGAATTAACAATTAGTCAATTGTTGATGACTGTTTTGGACTGGTAAAAATGATTGGGAGGGGGAAGCTATCCTTCAAGTAAGAAATAACTATGGCTAGAAAAGCCAGGGGGTAGCCTGTGGTACAATGAATTGCTTTTATATGGCCTTTCTAGTCATGATCTTGTTACTCCAACCAAATGATTGGGTGGGACTATTTAAATAAGGTGCTTGTGGCCCACCAAGGGGATTAGACAGCTTGCTAATAATGCAAATAAGGTAAATGGTACACTTGGGGGGATTGGACCATGCAAATAATGCGTATGAAATACTAACAAGGGAATGGTTAGTTTTGCCATCCCTTTAGGCTTAAAATAAGCCATCCCAGAGGTGGAAAAGTGGGACTTCACTACCACCAAGAAGAAACAGGAGCAGAGTGCATCCTTTGGATCTGGGGTCCCTGTGCTGAGAACCTCCTAGATCCAGGACCAGGAGACACACAGAGAGAGAGAGAGGTGTAACATAAGAGATGGCAAAAGACGGTGAGAAACAGCAACAGAAAAACCAGGAGACTGGTCAAGACTGTGCAGTGGGCTTCCTGGCCCATGGAGCAAGGCAGTTACAGTGGGCATGCTGATCCAGTGAGCAAGAGAACTGAGCATGTTCACCCAGGAGACTTCCTGGAGGAGTGGGGTGCCCCCAGGCATTTATTGTCAGAGTTAAGGAGCTTTGTAACAACTTGTCTGACCAGGGCAAAAGCTGGACCAAGGGGCCAAGTGGATAAGAAGCCTAGGGCCAGAGAGAGTCCTGCTTATGGGCACAACTGAGGAGAGGCTGTCCTGATTGCAGAAATATATCCTGAGTCATTCCTGATCCCAAATTTTAACCTGTTACTACCCTAATAAACCCCATAAATGTGAGGGGAAAAAAGAAGAAATAGAAAATCTGAATAAACCCGTAACAAGTAAAGATACTGAAATTGCAAGTTAAGAGCTTTCCACAAAGAAAACTCCAGACCCAGATGGCTTCATTGGTAAATTTTACCAAATACTAAAAGAAGCACTAACACCAATCCTTCACAAACTTCCAAAAAGTAGAAGAGGAGGAAAAATTTCCTAACTCTTTCTATGAAGGCAGTATCATCCTTCAATGGGTGAATATATAAATAACTGTGTTTTATCCATAAAGTGGTACATTATTCAGCAACAAAATATACATTCACCAACTTGGAAGAACCTCAAACACATTATGTTTAGAGAAAGAAGCCAGGCCCAAGAAATTATACACTACATGGTATTGTTCATATGACATTCTGGAAAAGGTATGATTATGGGAACAAGAACAGATCAGCGGTACTAGGGAATATAGATGGCCAGAGGCTTCACTGCGAATACTACCCCTAGAAGGTTGTATTTGGGAGGTGAGGAAGCTTGTCTATGTCTTTATTATAGTGGTGAGTACACAACTCTATGCGTTTGTCAAAATTTATAAAACTGTACAAGAAAGAAGTGAGATTTACTGTCCATAAATTAAACACTACATTAAATATAATATGAAGTACTAAAAAAAATATATGCCCACCAAAATTGACCCATTACCTAAGGACATGCAAGAGTTCCATAAAGTATTGTCAGTGAAAACAATCGGTATTCAGAAGTGTGTTTAACTCTATTTCCTTAAATAAAAACCCATACATATATATGTATATACATACATAAGTATTTATATGCGTTTGTAAAAAAAAAAGGTAAGGGGGAAATGATTGTAGTTAAAAACAAAACTATGCATAAATCATGGCATTTGTGAAGTTTTGCAATTGTGTGTATATATGTGTATATATATATACATATACACACATAGGAATCCCTGGGTGGTGCAAACGATTAAGCATTCAACTACTAGCAGAAAAGTTAATGGCTGGAAACCACTCAGAGGCATCTCAGAAGACAGGCCTGAGAATATGCTTTAGAAAAGTCATAGCATGGAAAACCTTATCGAGCAGTTCAATTCTGCACACATGGGGTCAGCATGAGTTGGAATTGACTCAATGGCAACTAACAACATCACGTATATACATGTTGTTGTTACTAGGTGCTGTCAAGTCAGACCCGGCTCATAACGACCAACAGAACGAAACGCTGCCAGTCCTGCATCATCCTGGCAATCATTGTTATGCTTGAGCCCATTTTTGCAGCCACTGTGTCTATCCACCTCGTTGAGGGTCTTCCTCTTTTTCATTGACCCTCTACTTTACCCAGCATGATACCCTTCTCCAGGTACTGGTCCCTCTTGATAACATGCTCAAAGTATGTGAGAAAAAGCCTCGCCATCCTTGCTTCTAAGGAGCACTCTGGCTGTTCTTTCAAGACAGATTTGTTCATTCTTCTGGCATTCTGTGGTATATTCAATGTTCTTCACCAACACCATAGTTCAAAGGTATCAATTCTTCTTGTATGTTTGTAGGTTTTTGTATATATACACACATATTTATATATACATACATAGACATACTGCAAATATTCATAAATAAAATAATTTATGCATGCTTTTGTTTTTAACTTCAATCGATTCCTTACATGTAATTAATGTATAAAAATATTTTAAAAAATAAAAAGAATGGATTTAAGAAGATAAATCTGTAAGTTGTGTATATGCTAGGTGGATTTGAGTGGGAAAAAAGGAATTGGAGTCTAGTTATAAATTTAGTTTAATATTTCAGGCAAGATGTAATAAGAACTTAAACCAGAAAGATAGCAGTTGAAATGAAAAGTGGGCGCAAGAGAAAAGGAAGATCCAATAGGTATGGCAAACTGATGGCTAGTTTTCACTTAATTTAAAACTAGATCTAGCCTCCTATTTTTTTTTTTTTTGCCAATAAAAAGTATCTTCATGCAGACATGCCCCGAAGTCAGAGTACTAATTATGGTTTAATATTCTTATTAAAATTGTGTAGAAAGTAATGTTTGCAACAAGTAAACAAAATAGAAACTTGAAGGAAATGTTCAAATACAAACAACTCAAAAAAGTAAACTGCAATTATTTTATTTTAATACAATCCAAAAATTATCCTCATAATAATTAAACATTTTTGTAAAAGCTAAGCATGTTCGCTGCAGCAAGTAAAACAATAGAAGATAGGAATAAAATATTTTTAGAGAAAGAATATTTCTATCAATGGTAACACTTCTAACTTCAAGGAAAGAAGTGCTTTTTATTTCTAAAATTTTAAATTGTAAAATAATCCATACTCGTGGACATAACCAGGGACTCGTATAATTATCTAAGCTTAGACATATGTCTCAAAGGAATATTTTATCACTTGCATATTTAGTATTATTTTTAAGTTGTGTGATTGGTTTTAGTTTTCTTTTCTTTTTTTTTTCTATGCTCAATTCATCTAGTTTATGTATATTTTCATTTTCATGCATAGATACTTTAATTTTTAATGGGAAGATATTTAGGGATCATTACTAAATGTAGGGAACACAGAGGTGTTAATGTGGGCATGGAAACACATATAGAGAGATGGGTAATGAGTTAGGTCTCAACTGCTTGAGTAAGGTGGGAATCAGCAACAATACAATTTGTGATTAGAATAAAAAGTTGACTGACTCAAAGGAGAAAATGAGAGATTCAAGAGAATTCATGATAATTTTTAAAATGGAGACTTACGAAACAGGCAGTGGTACTAAGTCAACACTCCAAACTCACAAAGAGGAAACATATGTGATGGGAACAATGTAAGTGTATTCAGTCAACGACTTCCTTTTCAAATATCATTTGCCACAATCATCTTTTGTGTGATTCCTATAGGAAATAAGGATTTATTAACTTCGAAGGTTCTTTAAAAAATAAATGGTAATACTAGGAAACAACTGATTTAAATCAACATGTGTCTGGAAAAATATGTCTAATTTGTGCATTATATGTATTCTATACTTATCTATCCATTGATATATTCAGGCTTTTGGTTTGCAGAATATGAATCAATAAAACAGAATTACATCCTATTCTTACTGAAAGTTTGAGTAAGTAACTAAGTCATGGATTTTGAAGCACCTCCAAAGAAGGTAACTTGTTTAATGGATGCTCTTAATGATCTCTAGAATCAACTCCATCTTCTGTTAATGGATTTCATATTAATATTGCATTTCTATAACAGCTTAAAATTATTGTCCTTGTTGCCCAAATAGTAATTAAGTGCTTCCTGCATTTAAATGGAGATCAAGCCCACCAAATAGTTGACATTTGAGAGTTATGGGCTGGGGGAGGAATGGAAGGAGAAAGGTTTTTAGTAAGAGTATTATGAACACTTCCAATTTCTCAGACAACCAGATTATTCCACTGTATAATTACATAATTGAACAAATTTTAGAGGTAACAGATGGATATTTTGTGGGCAAATCGCACATAAGGTGAAGGGTAATATGGCATTTGTCTGCTTCTTAGATTTTCTCTGTATTGATCTTTCTCATGAATTGCTTCAGTAAGTCTCCACTGTCTGTACTTGACAGTTGTCTTGTTTCTGTGGATATCAGGAGCATAAAACCAACCATTACAGACCCCCAAAGGCCCTGGTTTACGAAGCATGGCTGCCACAAGCTTACTTCCAGTATAGTCTCAGCTTCAAAATGTAATAGCTTATCTACTGTTTTCATTATTACAGTTATCTTTTGTAAAATCAGAAGATTCATTCTTTAAGATTTTAGGCTTAGAGGTAAAAAAAAAAAAAAAAGGAAGAAGGGCAAAGCCATTGATGATTGTTTTTACAAGCGCTCATTAAAACAGTTCTTGTTATTTCCCTTGTCCCTATTGAATCATATCCTGTAATTCAAGTTTAAGCATAATAGTTTTGCTTAACTCTTGTTCCATTTAGAAAGGCCATGTAATGTTGGTTTAAAAGTGCCATAAACAACTTGAAGTCATACAGATATTTGCATGTGTGGTAAGTTAAGGAATACACATAAATGTTGCCAAGCAGCTGTAAAATAGATTAAAGAAGTTTACTTTCAAGAGGAGACTAATGTCTTCAAAATGCAATTGCAAGCTTAAGGCAGTAAATTGGGAGAAAGCTGGATTTATGCATGATTGCACACATTGATATATAACAACACGTGAGGCTGAGATGGCGCTGTCGTCTGGTAGTAACAAACTCAGAGCTTATCTGTGGGGAAGTGGCCAATCCCTGGTATATAATGATCAAACTATTGCCTGTGAGTTTTGCCGTGAACCATAGAGTGAAGATTATTAAGCAATAAATAACTTGGAAAAATCGTTCATGTATCCCTACAGAAATATCCTCAAAGGACCTAAAAAAAAAAAAAAAAAAAAGGAATATTATTTATATTGTAGCAAATGGTTAAAACTGATTTTATCCTTATTATGTAAAAAGAAAAGGCGCCCTGGTGGCACAGTGGTTAAGTGCTCAGCTTAACCGAAAGGTCCATGGTTTGAAACCACCAACTGTTCTGGGGGAGAAAGATGTGGCAATCTGCTTCTGTAAAGATTACAGCCTTGGAAACCCTATGTCGCAAGTCTCCTCTATCTTATTGGGTTTCTATAAGTCAGAGTCAACTCAATGGCCACAGATTTGGCTTTTGGTTTCTTTACATAAAAAGAAAATGTTTAGAAGTTTGTTTGTTTGTTTTTTTTTAAAGACTATTGGGGAAATTTGATCACCGCCTGGAAACTTGATGATATTAGGAATTACTATTAAATTCTTAGATGTGATATTATGGTTATATTTTGTAAAAGTCCCTATCATTAGAGATACCCATTGATTATTTACAGCGGCTACGATGTCTGGGATTTGTTTCAAGATAGCATATGAAGTGGGATGAGGAAGCAGGGGCTTTAGATGAAGCAAGATTGGCCTTGAGCTGATATTATTGAAGCTATGTTATAAATCCATGAGAGTTCATGATATTAGATGATCTACTTTGTATATCTTTGAAATTTTCCATAATAAAAAGTCAAATAAAGTAATACTAAAAAAAAAAAAAAAAAGGAATTTTAGTACTTGCCTGATGAAACCTATTTTTTTTAATGTATTTTTTATTTTGGTTTGTTTTGTTTAAACTTAAAAGGGATTGACAAAACACACTTAACCTAGTATTTGGTCAGCCCAAGTTTATGTTGTCTATTGGTGCAGGGACTTTTTTATTTGCTTTTTGTTTGGGGAAGGAAGCAGCAGATTTAATTATTTAATAATTTAAAGTGTATTTTCATCAAAATATCTGCCAATTCTTCTTCCATTTCACATATTTTCTTTTTCTCTTCTCTCTTATCTCCTCTCCTTTTTCCTCTTTCTCTTTGGCTTCACCTATTCTCATATTTTATTCAATGTTTTTAGTTGTTTCCGCGGGAAGATCAGTCCCAGTACCTGGTCTGTCACACCAATGGAAGCAGAAGTCTGCCTCAGCTGTATCTAAAGACCACTTGCCTGATAATCTTACCAAAGTAGACATGGGTCTTAGTGAGATTATGTGGAAGAAACAGAAAGAAGTGGAAAACTGCAACATCTCAGGAAGGAAAACATCCTCATTCTCCTTATCCCTATTTGTTGTTGTTAGGCACTGTTGAGTTGATTTTTGACTCAAAGTGATGCCATGTGACAGAGTAGAACTGCCCCATAGAGTTTTCGAGGCTGTAATCTTTACAGAGCCAATCTCCAGGTTTTTCTCCCATGTAGCTACTGGATGAGCTCTAACCATCAACCTTTCAGTTAGCAGTCAAGTGCTTAATCATTGTACCACCAGGACTCCTTATCCCCATTTAGAATCTCATAAGAAGTCCAAATAATAGATTAAAGGTAATATTTTTGAAAATCTATTTCCAACTACCTCAGTGCTTTTCAGTAAGTTAAAAATGTTTATAGCTTCAATATCCTCTAATACAGGAAAAGTTCAAGTTTTCAATTGTTTTTCCTCTGGAATGGAGAAGAGGGCTTTCAGATGGATTAGGGATAGGTGAGGAAAAAAGATCAGGGTCAGAGACAGTTGTCCCAATCTACAGTGTCTGTGGAAAGAGGAAGAAGTTACAGCCATGGAGATTCAAGTTCCAATCCGGGTCTGCCATTTACTAATGTGTGAGTTTGGATCAGCGGTTCGACATCTGAGTACTGTATCCCCAAACAGAAATTGAAAGAAAAATATCTTATTTATAAGATAGTCTTGAGGATTGAATCGAATGAGAAAATGCAAATAAGTATGTAGCATTTTGCCTGACCCATTATAGGAACCCATTAAATGTTAGTTCACCTCCATCTTTATAATGTTTCTAATTATATCCAGAATAGAATATGATATTTAAAAAATGGAATGTGATTCAATGCTATGTTTTACTGAATTCTGGAAAATGGTCTCGATATCTATCCATGTTCCTGTTTCCTTTTTCTTCTTTGTATGAGGTTCTGGAGACTCTCACTCTCTACTTATGTAAGTTTTGTTTATAAGGACATAAAAAAGAATTCTAACATTCCTGAAACAAGAGTTTCTTCCACTGGACTGAGATAACTGGTGGACTTGGAAAAGTCATTTAATATTTGAGGCTTAGCCAACACATTTATGAAGAAAGTGTAATCATCTGTCTTCTGAGCACTTGGAAGGGCTGCAATGACCTTCAAATTTGTTAATAAATAAGCTCACTTTTAAAAACTATAAAGCACTACATAGGCACAAAGTATATAATTACAGCTAAATTTATAATTTTATCTGAAATTACAGCCTTACAATATACTTAGGTCTCTAAGGAAAAGAATACAAATAAATAAAAACACACACATGCACGAACAAATAAATAAAAACAAACCTAAAGCACTAGTCTAATTGATCCCAGAGGTGGTTGCGGAGACTACTATTCTGTGGCATTAGAACAAAAAGTCAGATTCATTTATTGCCTTGGGAAAGGAAAGCGTTTATTACTTCATGTACACTTGGTTACTTATAAAATTTGCCTTCTTCCTTGAGTTGAAACCTTTGCTCCATAGATTCAGGAAAAAGTCTTGAAAGCAATTCCCAAATATGATTTGGATTCAAAGTCAGACAATTGCTAAGAAAAAAAAAAGTTATTGCCAGAAAATGTCATTCATTACACTTTAATGATGCAATGCATTTAACCTGAGAAAGTTCTATCTTTGGAACTTGGAATTTGTTTTGTAATAATTGAATGAGTAGGTATTTATTATAACTAGGGCCAAGAAGAGGTAGATTTTTCCTCAATAACATATTGCAACATGGTTAGGAAAGGTGTCTCTTTCTTATTGATTGACCAATACTAATAAATAACAATTAATAACAATAATAATGAATAATGTTCAGGGAGACAGCAGTCAAAAAACCAAGTGCTATATTGCACTGGGCAACTCTGCTGCAAAAGACCTCTTTAAAGGCTTAAAAAGCAAAGACGTCACTTTGAGAATTAAAGTGTGCCTGACCCAAGCCATGGTATTTTCAGTTGCAAAAGCTCGATAATGAATAAGGAAGAACGAAGTGGAATTGATGTCTTTGAATTATGGCGTTGTTGAAGAATATTGAGTGCACCACAGACTTCCAGAAGAACGAACAAATCTGTCGTGAAAGAAGTATAGCCAGAATGTTCCTTAGAAGCAAGGATGGCAAGACTTTGTCTCACAAACTTTGGACATGTTATCACATAGGACCAGTCCCCGGAGAAGGACATCGTTCTTGGTAAAATAGAGGGTCAGCAAAAAAGAGGAAGATCCTCAAAAAGATAGATTGACACAGTGACTACAACAATGGGCTCAAGCATAACAATAATAGTGAAGATGGCACAGAACCAGGTAGCATTTCCTTCTGTTATACATCTGGTTGCTTTGGAACCAACTCGATGGCACCTAACAACAGCAACAATTAATGGGACTCACTCTTGCTTTAGAAAGATAGAAACAATGGAAAATGGCCATATCCAAAAAAGATAAATAAATTTTAAAATCTGAAATAGGTTTTTTTTTAATTGTTATGTTGATTTTACTGTCTTCTAATCAGCAAGTGCATTAAGAAAATCTATTGAGTACAATTTTTAAAAATCCTCACTGACCACCAGCTAGCAATGCCTTGACCCTGAGGCTCAGCTCTCTCATTGCTCATCAGCCTGGCAAAGCCCTGGGAGAATATTAATGGTTTATTGCTGTATCAGCTCTGGAATTCATTGTCCTACTGTGGTTTTAGTCCCCAACAGGCTTGAAGATGAGTGCCCAGGGCCTCCCTTGGCACCTGCCCTCTTGTCCAGGACACAAAATCCGGAAACAGGCCTCCTGATTTGCCTGATTTTCTGCTTTGCATTCTCTTCTTACTATGATAGAGCCCCGCCTGGAACACCAGACATCTTGTTACTATGCTTCATGTCTGCATGTGTAAAGAAACCCTACTTGGTATTGTAAAGAAATTACTGCCTTTCCTGATTTATCCCCATTGCCAAGGCAGGCAAAACAAATTCAGGGTCACCGTGCTCCAGAAAATGCACTGAGTTTTCTCCAAAGATTGATCAAGGAAACTTTAACACAAAACAGATGATGTTGACATAATTACTCGGACTAGCAGTTGGGAAGGGAAGCATCTTGTCAAAAGGTATGGTCCCAGGGACAATTGTTTCAGGAGTGTGGCAGCAAACGTCTTAGTTCAGGAGGTAATTTAGACATGAGCATGTAGCAGTGGAATGACAAGAAATTAATTTTAAAGATTAGTGGTGGAACTCAGAGGGACACTAAGACAAAAGCTAAAGGGTCAAATTAAGTCTTAAAAAAGCAGCTACAGAATCACTGCCGATTTCTGGCCAGAAAAGTGTTGTGATAAAAGTAATGTTTGAATAATGTTCCTTAGTAATCTTTTAATGGATGAATTAAAATTGGGAAGGAAGATTGAATTTGGGAAAAAAAAATAGTTTTCAATAAAAATTCTTGGTTACAGGGGTATTTGCTGAAATAATAAAGGATAGAGCTAAGAAGTACTATTGAGAACAGATTGTCGTTAACTGGTCAGATTTAATGGACAGTAACAAGGAAGGTTAACGAGAATATATCCAAATTACTATGACTAAGCTTTCATGGCAATGGTTGTTCCAGTGATTACAGTGAAGGAAAGATTCTGTTTTTAGAGGCATGAAAAGTTAATTATTTCTGAGTGTGACGCAATTTCTCCAGAGGATGTGGTGGGTCATGGTCTGGCCTGCTATTGGACCTTGAGTCCAGTAAGCAGCAGAGCACAGATGTGTGCAACTGTGGCTCTAGGCAGAGCCCTGAGTTCGGTTGCATTGATCACTAAACTTCCCTGGTGTGTCCCCGAGAAACTTAAGAAGCAGTTAGGAGGTTGTGTCCACTCAATTAACCTTAACTTGTATACAAATTGCTCTGCATATTTGCTGATTTTGTAATAAGCAAGTCTTTGTCCTCAAACTTTGAGTGCAAATCTGATTTTTTGGTCTACGTTTGTTCACTAGAACTTAAAATATCCAGAGATGCCCACAAAGAATTTTTAAAAATTGAGTGAAAAATCAAATCTAGCAATTCAGAATTTATCTATGTAGAAGTGAACATTGAAACTCCATGAATGCTGAAAAGGCGGGGAAAAAGAAGTGATATACCAAAAGTGTATTAAGTCCACGATAAACTTAAAAAAAAAATAAAATAAATTTGCCACAGAGTCAACTCCGACTCATTGTGAGTTTATGTACAACAGAACAAAACATTGTCCTGTCCTATGTCATCCTCACAATTGCTGGCATCTTCAAGTCCATCATTGTAGCTGTTATACCAATACATCTTATTGAGGGTCTCCTTCACCCTCGCAGACCCTCTGCTTCACCAAACATGATGTCCTCCTCCAGATGTCCAAAGCAAGAGAGCTGGGTAATGTTCTGTTGTGATGCGTGAGTTTTTCACTGGCTAATGTTCAGATGTGGGTCTGCAGGCTTTTCTTCTTAGTCTGTTTTAGTATGGAAGCTCAGTTGAAAACATCGTCATGGGTGACCCTGCTGATGTTTGAAATTCTGGTGGGGGAGCTTTCAGCATCACAGCACCATGTAAGCCACCACGGTATGACGAACTGAGAGGGGTGGTGATTAAAAACAAAGGCTGGGATAAAGTACACTAAACAGGAGGCAAAACTCCAGCTTTTAAAATGTTATTCTCAAACTTTCTTTCACCATTTTCCTAGATTACTTGCATTGTTTACAAATTTCTTTTTTAATATTACCCTATTTCTGGGTATAATATTTTATTTGGGAAGTGGATGATAAGAGCAATTTTGAGCAGAGTCAGAAAATATAAAATTCCCATTGATAGCAGTAAACTAAATTACTACCTAGTCGATAGATAAGGAATACAATGATGATTTAAATATGGTTTACTTGAAATGAAAAATCATATAATTTTATAAGCCTGTCAACATACTATCTAAAGATAAGATCAAGCCACAATTATTTTCCACGGTATCTTTGAATAATTCGGAAACAAGAGATGTGAGTTAAATATGACCAGAATGTTTAACTCGGCTAGCTTGATTTGAGGGATAGAAATACTAAACTGTCAAATAGGAAAGCCATCCTTCCTTTCCATTATCACTAAAATGATTATCAGAAGCTTAGAAAAATGTGCTTAAAATCATTATTTGGCAGCATTCAGATATGACGCTTTTTAATCAAGAGTTTTTATCGATATTGCTTAGAGCCATCATTATCATTGCTAATTTCATGAGCAGAGTAACTGCGGCGTCGAATGACTTTCAAGGGTTATAGAAGTTGATTCAATAACTGACCCTTCAAAGACAGCTCACCAAAACAAGTGAAGATAACTTGGGGACATGATAGAACATTTAAAAAAATGTTAAAAAGGCAGTTTGGGTTCTGTTAGGGTCTGGTCAGTCTGTTATTATTATTATTGAAAAAATACATATATTTCTAAATAAATACTGTTGCTGTAGGCTGACCTAGAGTCTGTGACTTATGGTGGTGCTCAACTTGTGGTGACTCCAAGCACAACAAAACACTGCCCAGTCCTGCACCATTTCCATGATCTGTTGCAGACTGGACCATTGGAATCCATAGACCTTTCACTGGCTGATTTTTGAAAATAATTTGCCAGGCTTTTCTTCCTAGCCTGTCTTAGTCTGGAAGCTCCGCTGAACCTATTCACCATCATAGCAACATGCAAGCCTCCACTGACAGAGGGGTGGTGGCTGCACGTGAGGTGCATTTACCAGAAATTAAACATTGATCTCCAGTATGGAAGGTGAGAATTCTACCGTTGAACCACCATTGTGCCACCTCAAAACAAACGATGTTTTTGTTAGTTGCCCTTGAGTCGATTCCGACTCATGCTTGCGCTCAACCGCTAACTTAAAAGTCGGAGTTTCAACCCCCCCCCATCGGTACAGTGGAAGAAAAAGCATTGCAATCCGCTTCTGTTGAGATAACAGCCAAGAAAACCCTATGGAAAACATGAGGTTACCATGAGACTCTCTAAACAAATAGACACCGGTTATTTAAACATTTTTATCAGTTTAATTCTGTATCTGTTAGAAAAATATGAGCACATAAGCAAATATATAAAGAACTGTCCTCTGTTCAGTTAAAAAGAAAAAAGTAATTATTGGGATTCTGTCCTGTGTCCAGTTGTGTGCTGGGGATCAGGCTTTAAAAAAAAAAAAAAAAGCAAATGAGATGTCATCTTTGTCCTTGCAAAGCTTTTAGTCTAGTAGAAAAAGATAGACATATAAATAGAATATTTTGATATACTTTTGTCTTTGAAATTGTGGCCTTGGTACCTAATTACATGGGGCACTGGCAGTTTAGTGGTAGAATTCTTGCCTTCCATGTACAGAGCCAGGTTTGGTTCTCAAGTGTAGCCACCACCA
This sequence comes from Elephas maximus indicus, assembly GCF_024166365.1. NCBI lineage: Eukaryota > Metazoa > Chordata > Mammalia > Proboscidea > Elephantidae > Elephas > Elephas maximus. Next base: position 12,023,784 of record NC_064822.1, on the reverse strand, counting down.
GCCTGTCAGTGGAGGCATGCATGTTGGACTGCTTCTGAACAGCTGTCAGCAGAGCTTCAAGACTGAGATGGACTTTGAAGAAAGGCCTGGTGATCTAGCAAAAGAAAACCCTATGGATCATAATGGCCTGATCCAGTTGTACATGAGATTGCCATGAGTCGGGGACAAAATCAATGGCAGCTAACAGTGACAGCAACTCTATCTATAGCTTATAAAGGGAATGCAGGAGAAAGACTCTGAGGGCATAAAGAAAGCTTGCTAGAGGAAATGATCTCTGAGCTGAACTTTGGCATAAAGATAAAAACTAGCCAAGTAACAAAGGCATATTTAATAGCATGAGCAAAATATGAAAGCAGTATGGCGTGGGTGTAGATAGGGGTGGGCCAGCCAATGTGATTAGATCATAAAATGTGAGGCTAGACAGGTTGGCTTGAGCCAGAGGCTGAATGAACTCTTGTAATTACATTCTGAGTATATCTACGCTTTTATTGGTTCTGCTTACTCATTCATTATTGAGAGTCAGTAAAAGGTAACATGCTTTACAAATTATTAATTCAGGATTTCCTTTTGTTTCCAGTTTAAAGTTTAGAAGTATAAGTGCCTTTATTCCAGGGGAAGAAATAAAGGGTACGAATCAACCTTGGAAGTGATTATTGCATACCTCTACAGAACACAGCACACTGAGAGGTTTAAAGGACAGAGCGAGTGGAAACTAAACTCTGGCCCCCAGGAAACTGAAGAAAAAAAAAAAGGAGGGGTAAAAAGCAAACAGGGTAATGGAGCAGAGGTATTCTCAACATCGTTCTTGTGTGGTGCAAATTGTTAACATGCTTGGCTGTTACCAGAAAGGTTGGAGGTTCAAGTCCACCCAGAAGCACTTAGAAAGACCTGGTGATCTATTTCCAAAAAATCAGCCATTGAAAACCCTGTGGAACACACTTCTACTCTGACCCTCATGGGGTCGCCATGAGTAAGAACTGACTCAACCACAGCTGTTTTTTTTTTTCCCTCCATATCAGCCAGGAATCATTTAATATGTGGTCAGCCTTAGTAAGAACAAAATACATACATTCTACTGTGATTTTAGGGGGCCCAGCTGATAACACTTTCTTTTTGCCCAGTTCCTGACCTGACTGAGAAATTAAAAACAACAAAACAAAAACTAGTAATAAAGATTACAGTGAGGGACTTGGCTCATATTCGTGGTACATGAGCTTCCTAATACTGGACTCAAGAATCACGCAGATCCACCCCTTGCATCCATTCACAAGGAGTGCTGGTCCGTGTCAGGCCTTCCCTAATGAGGTTGTGCCCCTATAAAGCTTATGTCACAAAGCAGCATTGCACAAAAGCAAAAAACTAACCACCCCTAGTCTGCGTACTTACTGTATCCCAGCATGGAGATCGCAAAATGCTTGGGGATGTCTGGAAACCCTGGTGGCGTAGTGGTTAAGTGCTACGGCTGCTAACCAAAGGGTCGGCAGCTTGAATCTACCAGGCACTCCTTGGAAACTCTGTGGGGCAGTTCTACTCTGTCCTATGGGGTCTCTATGAGACGGAATCGACTCAATGGCACTGGGTTTGGTTTGGTTTTGGTTTGGGGATGTCTGCTATAGTTGGGGCAATGGTTCATGGGAAGGTGAGTTGCACAGCCAGGCTTCCCTGCCCCTTTCTGTGACACGACCCATCAGTCAAGCAGGCGTGGAAAAGGAAACCTAACAGCCGAGGGGCCACACACTCAATTGCTGAGTCATGAGGCCTGGCCACAGGTGCCTGTGAGGGTTTGCATTTGCTTTGCAAGTGGCACTTTGTCCAAGGGAGCAAGCATTAAATAACATAAAAAACACCACGACAAGTCAAGAAGGAGACTGTGGGGAAAAAGAGAGAAAGCTTTATATTTTATCGTCATTAACAACATTTTTTTACCTTCTGTTTGAACAAGGAGACCCCACATTTTCATTTTGCAGAGAGCCCTGCAAATTGCGTAGCTGGTCCTGTGCATGAATGAAGGGCTGCAAAGAAGCTAGAAGTGTTATACTAATATATATACAGCCACCTGAAAGAAAATAACAGGGGCATGTAAAGTGCAAACACACTTACAATTCACAGCCTTTTATTCTCTTAGCCCTTGAACTTAATCATTCATCCTGTGGTACAGCAGACCTGTGGCTAGATCCTTCTGGGGAGCAGAGCAATGATATATCGGGACAGCTGCTTCTCTTAGAGGACCTTTTTGCCAAAACCAGCCTTTAGGTTCCTCCCAGGATCACTGTAGTGAAGTGCTCATTTCTCCTCCAGAAGGTTCTACGGTACGTCAGAGCTGTCCATTAATTACATTAAGTTTGATGTCTTCTGTAAGCAATACTGAAAGTTTACTTCCTGTTCTATATCTAACCCCATGTTTTGTCCACACCAATTGTCAATATAGCCCATGAAGGGTTCTGCAATGAAATTCAATGACACTATTGAAAACTCATTAATAAAAGGTCAATATAGAGATACCCCAGGCATATATACAAGGTCACTTCTTACTTTCAGGTTTTCAGGGAGAAATTAAAGCTCAAAGATTAAGATTTCTTTGAGAGTAAAGTCCAAGAAAATTAAATGCAAAGGTAATAAAATCCAAAGTAATTAAATACTCAAATCAGTTTTTCTCCCCTTTTGAATTATTTCAAAGAAATGGAAGTTAAGAATGCACTTCTCCTATCTTTTTATCTGCCAGACTTCAGCTAGTAGGTGTCTTGTGACTAAATAGATAGGAACTCCTCAAAGTTGTATTAATGTAACATAAAGTCCCTAATACACTTCTATTTTTAAGATTACAAAAAGTAAAACAGAGTGAAAAATTTTTTAAGTTAAAAAAATTATCCTCACACAGGCTCCGCATTACTAAATCTAGAAAACAATAGCCAACCCCAAGAGAATTTGTCTCAGGCTAAGTTATGTTCTCATAATCGCATATTTAGGGTTTCCAAAGACCAGGGCAGGGACTCAGAGAAATCCAAACTAAAGAAGTTAAAGTGAATAAAACCTCATGATACCCTTTTCTCGATTGAACACTCTTTTCCAGATCCTATGTTTTTTTTTTTTTTTTTTTTTTTATTACTGGGGTAGCTCTGTGTTAGGAGCCCCTGAGTGGCACAAGAGGTTAAATGCTCTCAATACTCATAATTATTGTGATTAAGTTGAGAATGATGCGTTTATATAGAATCTAACGAAGACCAATAGGCAAAGTAGTACAGTTAATATAACACTGAACAGAAACCAAGCTTAAAAAGGCTGTTCACCACAAAAAGTACCCACTGTTTTAAAATCTTTTTTTTTAAATAAATATCATTGTTAACTATTACCTGAGATGTAGTATGATATGATAAGATTTTACTCAGGCTCCCTGGGTTGGGACATATAGGTGATAAACTGCAATATTTTTAAGTGACCAATAATGGGAAGAATCATGACTAGTAACACAAGACAGGATTCCATAGTTCCATCTGGAAAGAAAAAGCTAAATAACCTTTTTAATAACTTGTGGAAAAAAATATACTTGGATGCAAAACTTATGACATATACCAAATTAAACTCTAAATAAAGAGTGAAACATCAAAAAGCTAAAAACAGATAGACATCATTCTCAGCAGAGAGGGTCTGAAAGCATTCTCCCTGATGATGGGAACAAGACAATTGTTCCCTTTATCACCACTCTGATTTAACATTATACTGGAAGTCAATAAGGCAAGAAAAAGAAATAAAGGGAGTCCAAATTGGAACAGAAAAAGTAAAACTATCCCCATTCACAGATGTTATGATTCTATACATAGAGAATCCCAAAGATTTCATTGGAACTAATAGAAGAGTCAGCACAGTAGCAGGATATAAGTTCAACATACACAAATCAGTTAGATTCCTATGCATCAACAAAGAGAACTTTGAGAAGAGGAAATCAGGAAAACAATACCATTTATAATAGTCCCTAAAAAGATAAAATACTTAGGAATAAATCTAATGGGGGTTGTAAAAGACCTATACAAGAAAACTACAAAACTCTATTGCAAGAAACCAAAAGAGACCTAGGTAAATGGAAAAACATACCATGCTCCTGGATAGAAAGACTCAACATTGTGAAAATGTCAATCCTACCCAAAAAAGCAATCTACAAATATAATGGGATCCTGATCCTACTATCAACAACATTCTTTAACAAGATGGAAAAACTAATCATCAACTTTATCTTGTTAAAGAATGCTGTCGGTATTGGGACGGGGATTGTGTTATATCTGTAGATCACTTTGCATAGGATTCACATTTTCACACAATAAGGGGCCTCACATTACCTGATCTCAGAACCTACTGTACAGCCATGGTGGTCAAAACAGCCTGGTGTTACTACAGCAACAGATTCTTAGACCAATGGAACAGAATCAAGAACCCAGATGTAAATCCATTCGCTACGGTCACCTGATCTTCTACAAGGGTCCAAAGTACATCGAATGGGGAAAAGACAGTCTAGATGGTGCCCATCTAGACTCTGTCAAGGATCACAATAGAAGGTCCCAGGAAGACCAAGAGAAAACTGCAGAACAAAATTCAAATTCTCAAAAAAAGACCAGACTTACAGGTTTGACAGCGAGTGGAGTAATTCCAAGACTATGGCCACCTGACACCCTGCTAATTTAGAACTGAAACCACTCCTGAAGTCCACTCTTCAGCCAAAGATTAGACAGGCCTATAAAACAAACAATAACACATGTAAAGGACGTGCTTCTTAGTTCAATCAACTATACAAGACCAAATAGGAAATACTTCCCCAAAAGCAAAGGCAACAAGGCAGGAAGGAGCAGGAGAGCTGGATGAAAAACACTGAGAACCCAGGGTAGAAAGAGAAAGGGGCATCGTGCTGACACATTGCGGAGATTGTAACCAGCGTTACAAAACAATTTGTGAATAAAATTTTTGGATGAAAAAATAAAGCACTATTGGAATGCAAACATATGAAACATATTTGACTCTTAGAAATGTAAAATGCAGGTAAATACAATTTTATGCTATGATTTTGTATTAATGATTAGTAAAATAATTTCAATTTATTATTTTCTAAGCTGTTAACAGCATCTATCTATCTATGCATCTAGCTATGTTGCTCTTAAATTTATAAATAAACCTATTGGTGTGCTGAAGAAAACATGTCAGACACTATGGCTTGGCAACTACATTACAAGAAATGTGGCATACAAAAACAAGTGTATATGGCAGTTAAGAACAAAAATTCTTGAGACAAACTTTTGGCTTTGAATTTTAATTTTATTATTTATAACCTGTAAATAGTAAAGAAGTAAATGTTTGCTGAATAATTACATGTACTAATGCAACTTAACCATAAGAAACGACCTCATAAATTGGAACATGATGTAATACACAAACATAAATAGCTGTTCAAGATGATCATTAAAAGGACTTTGTCAAAAGCTGTTACATAGCGTAAAATTGTAAAATTAAAATAACATATACAAGGCATGCAATGAACAACTGCAATGTGAAATATGCATACTTTTTCAAGATGTTATTTTAAATTGGCTGAATTTTGAGCTGTTTATAACCAGGACCTTGGGAAGAGTTTCTTAAATATATACAAACTCTAAGTTATAATGAAATACACATCGCACGCAAATGAGCCCTTCATCAAGCAACCACTGAACGCTTACTTGTTCACACGCTGCCTTATACTAAGGACCCAAAGATGATCTTTGCCCTTAGAAGTCGCGGTCTCTCAAAAGAAGACAGATATGCAAACAAAAAATGCCATGTAGTCATAAGTCTAAAATAGATGTCTTTTGGGGGAGACCATGTGTATGAGAACATAGGTGGGGATGAATTCAAGGATGAGGACCAGTGAGGGCCAGAACTTCGCTAGTGCTGTTATGATTTCTTTGAGATGATCGTGAACGCAAATAGCAACCCTGGTCCTTTTTCAGGGCAAATAAAAAATTAAAGAAAAGCTGAAGATACTTCAAAACATTAAGAACAAAGCAAGTAAAGATTTTTGAAAAAAAGCGTTTAACTGTATTTAGATGTTTTTGTTTTTCTGAAATTAACTCAATTTTTGTATAACATTTTCAGTACAGTAACAAGTATGCCTATTAAATGTTATGATCCATCTGATAGTGAGAATAAAATGGGTAAACAGTAAAACTCTGGAACTACTTCAAGCATAGAGGATATTTATTGTTGTTAAGCACGAAGTTTACTGACACTCAGATATTTACTCAGTGTGACATTTAGTTCATCTTGGATTCATAGTGGAGAAAATAGAAAAGGCTACAGACCTAGAACATACACAAATGGAAAGAGACATTATCCTCTGTTAATAAACAACCAGTACTGTACATTTAAGATGAAATGCTAAAAAAGTAATATTTTTCAAATATAGTTAATGAAGAATCTGCCTTTGTACTCTTTGGAAACATAGCAACAGAATTTTTCTAAGCATTTTATAATATAATTGTAATATTGTAATTGTCACACCAGGGTGAGACAAGAATTAGCAAGACAAGAATCAGAGACATAGATAAATAGGACATGACCGATGCAAGAAGAGGAGAAAGCAGGACCAAACTCGAGCAGAACTATGCCCTAAACCGGCATTTTCAGTGTTTAAGTTAATACAATCTCTGTGACATGTTAAAGGGTGTTTTGTTCAGAAGAGATATATGGTCAGGTATGTTGGGAAATTGCGGATAGGACACAAATGATCAGGTTTCCTTATCACTCTTCTTCTCGGAGCCCTTAATATACTAAGGCACATGGGGGCTCTCAACCAGAAGGGAGAATACGACAGGAAGTATTTTCCAACTTATTTTGACACAAACCCTATTTTTTCATGGAGCATCTAATGAGGTTAGTACTCGATGGAACAACTTGGGAATATCTTCTCAAGATAAAGCCAGAATTTTCATTAATGTGTAGGAAATGAAATTAAAAATTAGCATTAGAATATTGTAATATTTATTTTGTGGTACTGGAAACCCTGGTGGTGTAGTAGTTAAGTGCCACAGCTGCCTTCCAAAAGGTCGGCAGTTTAAACCCACTAGGTGCTCCTTGGAAACTCTTTGGGGCAGTTCTACTCTGACCTATAGGGTTGCTATGAGTCGGAATTGACTCGACGGCAACAGGTTTGGTTTGGTTTTGGTTTATTTTGTTTTAAGGTTCAGTTAACAAAAATATAATAAAAACTAGAGTATATATATTTAGACGGGGTAAATCCTTATTGGACCACTTTAGACAATACCCTTTTGTGCAAAGTGGCCAAACCAGTAAAGCTGTAGCATTTGCTAGAAAACAATGCCTCAAGAAGGAGTCCTACATCTCATACATTGTTCTCATGCAGTGATTTGTAGTTTTTGTTATAGAGTTGAAAAGACCGGAAGCATGTATTACTATGGGTAGCATAAGATCATAGCTCACCAATTGCCTCTCTTGGGTCATTTCTCTCAAAGTGCAAACATAGCATCTGAGAAAGCTTTTAGTATCCCAGATGTTAACCATATAAACCAGTTATATGAAGGGACACCAATTTGCAGAAAGAGCTAAGGGGTCTTCTGAAAAAGTTAACAGACCCAAATCAAGGCAATCTAAAAATCATAAGTAAAATTAGAAAAAAATCTCTTTCAGCCATTATCTGTTGGGATGCACCATGTGGTTGTTATTCAAGCAATTCAAGATAAAAACAACCAAACAAAAACAAACTGGCAAAGAAACCTTCCCTGCATGTCTGTTGGATTCAGGTTGTAAGCCATCAGCTAGGGTGATAGTGAGGTCATGGGACAAACAGAAAATGAGCTCATTCGGTAAACAAGACCTACTGGAAAGCTAGTTCTACCACCAGAGGCTTGCCACCCCAGATTGCCATGTTTGCATTCGGTGTGGTTAGGGAACTGCTTCTCCAAACAGAGGCCAGTCATTATTTCATAATCCCGAAGAAGGTCACAAAAGAGTGTATGCATCTCCTGTTTTTCCAGCCTCCCAGGAACAAACATTAGGTAGTTATTGTGTACAGGTTTATCTCACCTCCTATAACACACACACACATGCACACACACACACAAATTCTTCTGATTCATTATTCATGATACTTATTTTTATCATTCAAAACATGTTTTAAATAGGTGGTGAAGGTTTGTACTTTAAAAATCTCACTAAAATTATTTTTTAAAAATAGAATAAAACAGTTTTTAAAGAAAATCATCCCCCATGGTCTCCTATTATGTAAAGCAGGATATAGTTATGTTCCAGCACGTGTGCTGAGACTGAGTAGCACGTTAGTACTTGTGTGAACATGGTGCAAAGTGCTAGGATTGTGCGACAACATGATATATGTGTGTAACTAATATATGTTGATCTGCTGGAATATAAATTATTGTTCTTGTCAGCTGCCGTAGAGTCGTGAGGTGACTCCTGACAACCCCATGTAAAATGGAACAAAACACTGCCTGGTTGTGCACCATCCCCATGATCAGTTGCAAATAGGACCATTGTGATCCAAAAGGTTTCCATTGGCTGGCATTTGTGGGAGTAGGTCACTAAGCCTTTCTTCCAAGTCTGTCTTAGTCTGGAAGCTCCTCTGGAACCTGTTCAGCATCATAGCAACACGCAAACCTCTACTGATAGAAGGGTGGCAACTGTGCAAGAGGTCCATTGGCCAGGAATCAAACCCAGATCTACCATACAGACAGAGAGAATTCTACCCTGAACCACCACTGCCCCCATAAATTCAAGAAGATAGTTATTATCCTCTTTATTATTTTTATGTATCTTTGATGTCATCCTGGCACTTGGAAATGTTCATTGAGGGAATGAACAAATGAACAGTAACAAAGGGAAAAAAAATGTTTCCCAGGAGGCATGGTTCACCCAATGATGTCTATTTTTTATTTTTTTAATGGAGGGCAAATATCTTTTACAGTCACTTCGATGTCTTGGTTTTGGTCCAAAATCCACCAGTATCTGCTGTGAGTAAAATGGAGGTAGACGGGGAATGCTCTCCAGAGTTGACTTTCTTTATTTGCATATAATGAAGTCCTTCTTAATAAAATCAAGGAGTCCCTGGTTGATGCAAAATGTGACTGTGCTCCACTGCTAACCAAAAGGTTGGAGGTTAGAATTTACCCGGAGGTGCCTCAGAAGGAAGTCCGGGTGATCTACTTCTGAAAAAAAACAGCCACTGAAAACCCCTGTGGAGCACAGTTCTACTCTGACGCACGTCGGGTCACCAGGAGTCAGAGTCAACCTGACGGCAACTAAAAAAAAAAACAACCCGTTACTGTCGAGTCAACTCTGACTCACATCGGCTGTGGAGGACAGACAACTGCTCCCATGTGGTTTCCAAGGAGCGGCTGGTGGATTCAAACTACTGACCTTTTGGTTAGCAGCTGAGTTCTTAACCACTGCACCACGAGGGCTTCGATGGCAACCAGTGGTGATAAACAACATCAAACTCTTTATGCTTCTTTAGCAGTGCATTAAGATGGCGACAGGCCTGGGGTTAGAACTAGTGGAGCTCAGGTAATTAGTATACCTTGGTTAATTAGTACACTTTAGTTAATTAAAATGCCTCGGTTAGTTAGTATACCTCAGTTAACTTTGGACCAAAGATTTTCCAAATCATTTTAACAAGGGAAGAAGTAAAATATTCCCACTGAGGTGATTTGATGCTATGAAAGTTAAATAATATGTTATTGAAAACCAGTTGCTCTGGATTTTAACTGTTTGACAGACCATAATTTATGAAGTCCCCATCTTTATTTTTTCCTCGTTTCTTTAGAAAACATGAGTTTTTGGCATGCGTCATTTGGTTAACAGGTCTATTTTTTTTTTTTTTCTATTTGTCATTCTTTAGGAGTAGAAATTATGTGAAAATTGAGGTTTAATTTTCCTAAGCACCTAACATTATAATCTGTGCAAATCTCTTATAGTTAATACAAGGTGTGTTTTAATGACAAATGTTAAAAATAAGAAGTTCTGGATCCTTAGAAAAGACTCTCAAACTGAGGGAAAAGAATGTATGTACATCAGCAAGTTAGTGCCATATGTTCTTTGATTGGTTCCTACATTCCAAACTTTTAACAATTGCTCAGTAGAGTTATTTTTTTCTGATTATAAAAGAAACCCATGAAGAGACATATAAAAATAGAAATCGAAAATAGGAAAAGTATAGAGAAAACGTGGTGCTACACAACCCATACTTTAGAAAAAAATTCTTAATATTTTAATATATTTTCTGCCATTCTTTCTATTGTTTCCTTCTGAGGTTAAGCTATATGCATAATTTTCTAACCTGCTTTTTTACTTCTAAGATTATATTAGAAACCCTTCACCAGTTCATTTATTCAAGTCTGACCAGAAACTTAATTTTAGAATAAAGGATACTGTTTCTAACCACTTCACTCAATCTTTCTTTTATTTTAGATTTTTTATATTGAGGACTATTTCTAAATACTTTTGGTAAATGTTTCATACTTTAGTATAGATTTATAAAAATAGAACTACTGAATCAAAGGGCATGGGTATTTTTAAGGCCTTTGATACATATTTTTAGGTTAATTTCTGGAAAGATTATACTAATTCCCATACAAAGAAAAAAGTCAAATATTTTTTGTCCTTCCAAAATGTATAAAAAGAAAAAAAATCACCACATTGCATCTTATCATCTGAATTTATTTGACTACTAATCAAATAAATATCTTCTTAAATACTATGAGGCATTTACATGTAGTCAAACCTATGAATGTGCTTTGTCATTAGGATTTGGTATGTGTATACATCATGCATGGGTGTGTGCACATCTCTTATTGTTTATCTTTTGACTTGATTGTTATGTCTTTAATAATTAGAAACTTTTGCTTTTTCTGCAGTGAAATCTAAATATATTTGCTTTCGTTATTATGCCTTCTAAATTCATTAACATATACTCATTAATTTGCCTCTATCTACTTCATCCTCTATACCTCTTCCTTTTTCTACTTTTCATTATTCTCCATTCTTTTATTTATTAATTTTATTTATGTCTAACCTACTTGAATTTGGGGGGCTATAACAGGAAGTGAGACTATAATTCATTTATATTTTTGATTGAGTTCTGGCACGAATACCTTTCCTCCTTAATTGGTAATATTAGACATCAGATTTTTATATATGGCCTTGAGGTCTGTCATGGATTGAATTATATCCACCAAAAAATGTGTGTGTCAATTTGGTTAGGCCATGATTCCTAGCATTCTGTGTTTGTCCTCCATTTTGTGATTGTAATTTCATGTTAAAGATGATTAGGGTGGGATTGTAATGCCACCCTTACCCAAGTCACATCCCTTATCCAATGTAAAGAGAGTTTCCCTGGGATGTGGTCTGCACCACCTTTTATCTCTTAAAAGATAAAAAGGAAAGTGAAGCAAGCAGAGTGGGGGACATCATACCACCAAGAAAGCAGTGCTGGGAGCAGAACGTATCCTTTGGACCTGAGGATCCTGCACTGAGATGCTCCCAGACCAAGCAAAGACTGATGCTTCACAAGGACCTTTCCTCAGAGCCAATGGAGAGAGAAAGCTTTCCTCTGGGTCTAAAGCCGTGAATTTGGACTTTTAGCCTACTTTACTGTGGGAAAATAAATTTCTTTTTGTTAAAGCCATCCACCTGTGGTATTTCTGTTTTAGCAGCATTAGATGACTAAGACAAGGTCTCAACTTTGATATATAACGTTCTTTTGCCAGATCACTGTTGATAAAAGTTGTAATAATTAGAGGTTAAGAGTCTTAACATTTACTGGTAAGTCTTCCCCCTCACACTCCTTTTTTCAAACAATTTTAAGTATTAAAGATGTTTTCCGTATTCATCCATTTTATATATATATATAATCTTGGGTTAATCAATTTTAAGTAGAATATATTTATTATCAACATTTTTCTGGTAATAATACAAAAATAAATTCATGTATTTGGCGAAGATGGCGATACAGTTATAAAATGGAGTTTATTCTATGTGTTTTTTTCCAGATTTGTTAAAAATGGCATATCTGTTTCACGAAGAAGATTTTTCATTTTATTTTACTGTGTTTTAGGTGAAAGTTGACAGTGCAAATTAGTTTCTCATTCAAAAATTTATACACAAATTATTTTATGACATTGGTAGCAATCCCTGCAATGTGTTAGCACTTTCCCCCTTTCCCTTTCCACCCAGGTTCTCCATGTCCATTCGTCCAGTTTCCTGTCCCTTCCTGCATTTTGGTCTCTGCTTTTGGTCAGATGTCCCCATTTTGTCACATACATTTGATTAAACTAAGAAACACTTTCCTCACATGTTATTGTTTGTTTTACAAGCCTGTCTAATTCTTGGCTGAAAGGTAGACTTCAGTTCTGAGTTAGCAGGGTGTCCGGAGGCCATAGTCTCAGGGTTTTCTCCAGTCTCTGTCACACCAGTAAGTATATTCTTGTTGTGTGTGTGAATCTGAATTTTGTTCTACATTTTTCTACCACTCTGTCTGGAACTGTCTATTGTGATCCCAATCAGAGTGGTCAGTGGTGGTAGCCAGGCACCATCTCATTTGTATGGGCCCAGGCTGGTGAAGGCTGTAGTTCATGTGGTCCGCTAGTCTTTTGGACTAATATTTTCTTTGTATCTTTGATATTCTTCATTCTCCTTTGCTCCAGACCAGATAGGACCAACATATAATATATGTGTTTTAGATGACCGCTAATAAGTTTTAAAGACCCCAGACACTACTCACCAAAGTAGGATGTAGAACATTTTCTTTATGAAATATGTTATGCCAATTGACTTAGATGTCCCCGGAGACCATGATCCCCAGCCCTCAGTCCTTGAAGGTGTGTGCATGTGCCTAGGAATCTTTAATGGTTTTGCCTTGGTCAAGTAGTGCTGACTTCCCCAATATAGTGTGTTATCGTTCCCTTCACCAAAGTTAACACTCATCTACCATCTAGTTAATGATTTCCCCTCACCCCCAACCATCAAAGATAGTTTTTTTCTGTGTGTAAAACTTTTATTGGGTTTTTATAATAGTGATCTCATACAGTATTTGTTCTTTTGTGATTGACGTATTTCATTCAGTATAAAGCCCTTCAGATTCATCCATGTTGCAAGATGTTTTGCCGAACCACCATTGTTCTTTATTGTTGTGTACTGTTTCACTGGGAACTCTGGTGGCATAGTGGTTAAGAGCTACGGCTGCTAACGGAAAGGTTGGCAGTTTGAATCCACCAGGTGCTCCTTGGAAACTCTAAGAGGCAGCTCTACTCTGTCCTATAGGGTCAGAATTGACTCCATGGCAACGAGTGTTTTTTTTTTTTTTTTTTTTTTTTTGGAGTGTTCAATTGTGTGCATGCACCATGATTTCCTTATCCATTCATCTGTTGATGGGCATTTAGGTTGTTTCCACATTTTTGCTATTGTGAATAATGCTGCAGTGAGCATGGGTGTGCATATATCTATTCATGTGTCAGCTCTTATTTCTCTTGGATATGTTCCTAGGATTGGGATAAGATTCAGTTTTTGATACTGGCTTATAAATAACTAATTTCTAATAGCCTGTTCTATTTCCTCACTTAGTAGTTGTTTTCAAAACCCTTTTATAGAAGGTAAAAATGATTTTTCTAATATAAATTTTCTCTGACTCACAAAAAGATTCTTTTTTATAATCTATATACTATGTTTTTTATTGTTTTCTCCTGGAATCTGTATATTCTTTGTACTTAAACAGTTAACTTTATATCTGAATATTCTTATTTAACAAAAATCACATGGTAGATCATACTATAAAAACCACTGATCAAGAAATCAAATAGTACAACAAAACTAACCCATAAGAAAATAATTGTCTCAGGGGTTTATTTGGTACATTTTGGAATCCCAAACTGAAATTAATAAAAACAGTTTATCTAGTGGTGTTGGCACAGAATATACTGAATATACCTTGGACTGCCAGAAGAATGAACAATCTGTCTTGGAAGAAGTACAGCCAGAATGCTTCTTAGAAGTGAGGATGGTCACACTTACTTTGGACACATTATCAGGAGAGACCAGTTCCTGGAAAAGGACATCATGCTTGGTAAATTGAAGGGTCAGGGAAAAAGAGAAAGACCCTCAACAGGATGGATCGACACAGTGGCTTCAACAATGGGCTCATACATACCCACTATTGTAAGGATGGCACAGGGCTGGACAAAATTTCATTATTACACATGGGAGTTGCTATACATTGGAATGGAGTCAAAAGGCATCTAACAACAACAACACTTGTTGTTGTTAGGTGCCATTGAGTCAGTTCCAATTCATAGCAACCCTATGTACAACAGAACGAAATGCTGCCTAGTCCTGGCCATCCTCACAATTGTTGTTATGCTTCAGTCCATTGTTGCAGCCACTGTGTCAATCCATCTAATTGAGGGTTTTCCTCTTTTTTACTGACCCTCTACTTTACCGAGAATGATGTCCTTCTCCAGGGACTGATCCCTCCTGACAACATGTCCAAAGTATGTGAGGCATAGTCTCGCCATCCTTGCTTCCAAAAAGCATTCTGGTTATACTTTCCAAGACAGATTTTTTATTAAAAAAAAAAAAAGAAAGAAATACAAAGGCAAGGCCAAGATGGCAGAATAGCCAGATGCTTCCTGTGATCCCACTTACAACAAAGACCTGAAAAAAACACATGAAATCATTATATTTATGACAAGCTAGGAGCCCTGAGGAAACCCTGGTGGTGTAGTGGTTAAGTGCTATAACTGCTAACCAAAGCGTTGGCTGTTCAAACCCACCAGGTGCTCCTTGGAAACTCTATGGGGCCCTGGTGGTGTAGTGGTTAAGTGCTATAACTGCTAACCAAAGCGTTGGCTGTTCAAACCCACCAGGTGCTCCTTGGAAACTCTATGGGGCAGTTCTACTCTGTCCTATAGGGTCACTATGAGTCAGAATCGACTCGATGGCAGTGGGTTTAGTTTTTGGTTTAGTAGCCCTGAACATCAAAGGCAAAGTTAGAAAATGGACTGAGCAGCAGAGGGAGGGAGAGACGGTTCAGAAGCAGAGAGGAGATGCCAGACCTGAATATCTGGGATCCCTCAGGCACCATCCCCAGGAGCGCCTGCAGATGGCTGATGGTAGCATTTGGTCACAGTTTCCTTAGGGAGAAGCAGGCAGCTGCACAGCCTACTCACACCTCCGGAACCAGAGAATAATGGCACTCTTGGAAAAAGCTAAGTACTTGCATATATTTTAATGCATCCCCAGCCCCCAAGCCATCTTCATTGGCTGTTAATTTCCCTGGGCCTGCGATAGGCCCTATTAAGAAGCATGAGCCATCCTCCCGGCCTTGGAGTAGGAATAAACTCAGAATTGGGGAAATGATAATTTACTAGCTCCACTAACTGGAGGAGCTCAGGACAGAAGCAGCTCCTGTCCAGGCATAAATGGTCCTTGGAATTTGGATAACTTTCCCTGCTGCATTGTCCTGTGTGGGCCTACTTCAAGAAGAATAGGCCCTTGCAAGCAAACTGCAACCATTTCAGCTGTGCAGTGAAGAGGTGAGTGTTTGATATTTGACAATGCTTTGCATATTAAACAAGGTTCTCACCTACCTACATCAGAGGCATAAGGACTGGTGGGTCTATTCAGGTCACCCAGCCACCTGTGACAGGGGCCCAGGGATAACTGGTACCTCCCAGTCCTTGCAACCAAAAGCATTGGGTGTCCAATGTCTGTTATAGAACCCACCCACTTCTATTCTTTAGGGAACAGGGACATGCTTTCCTCGCATACACTCAGGGGATGTTTCTCAGTCCTCTGTCTTGTTCAGAGCATGCCTCCCAGTTGCAACCAGATACCGATACCTACACCAATCACCTCTGCCCCTCTAAGACTGTAAGACACAGCCTATACCACACACTTGATGATCAGCTACCTGGACACCCGAGCTGAATTCATACAAGAAAGTCAATGGGCTCCTGCACTGATATACCTGATAACAGCTCTAGCCATCTGATGACAAGACGTCAGAGCTTCAAAGGTGAAAATAATCAAGCTAGCGCACTCAAACAACCCATTTGGGGATATCAGAACAAAAGAAAGCAATAAGCCAGGACATAGTAAGCAAACATAAAATAAACTAATTTAATACTTCATAGATGGTTCAGAGACAAGAGTAAATATAAAGTCACATAAAGAAACAGACAATGATTGCCTCAGCAAGCTCTCAAAACAAAGAATCAATTATCTTCTGGATAAAGGTGCCTTCCTAGAATTACCAGATGTGGAATACAAAAGATTAATATACAGAACTCTTCAAGACATCAGCAATGAGATTAGGAAGATCAGGCAATATGCAGAACAAGCCAGGGAACACAGAGATAAAGTCGCTGAAGAAATTAAAAAAGGTTATTTAAGAACATACTGAAAAATTTATTAAGCTGCAAGACTCCATAGAGAGGCAGCAATCAGAAATTCAGAAGATTAACAATAAAATTACAGAGTTAGACAACTCAAAAGAAAGTCAGAGGAGCAGAATTGAGCAAGTGGAAGGCAGAATTTGTGAGCTTGAAAATAAAGCACTTGGTACCAAAATATCTGAAGAAAAATCAGATAAAAGAATTAAAAAAAAAATGAAAAATGCTTAAGAATCATGTGGGACTCTATCAAGGGAAATAACCTAAGAGTGACTGGAGTACCAGAAACCCTGGTGGTGTAGTGGTTAACTGCTACGGCTGCTAACCAAAAAGGTCGGCAGTTTGAATCTGCCAGGCGCTCCTTGGAAACTCTATGGAGCAGCTCTACTCTGTCCTATATGGTCACTATGAGTCGGAATCGACTCAATGGCACTGGGTTTGGTTTTCTGGTTTTGATTGGAGTACCAGAACAGGGAGGGATAAGAGAAAATACAGGGAGAATTGTTGGAGATTTGTTGGCAGAAAACTTCCATGATATTGTGAAAGATGAGAAGATGTCTATCCAAGATGCTCATTGAACTCCACATAAGGTAGATATTAAAAGAAAGTCACCAAGACATATTAAAATCAAATTTGCCAAAACCAAAGATAAATAGAGAATTTTAAGTCACCTACAAAGGAGAGTCAATAAGAATAAGCTCAGACTACTCAGCAGAAACCATGCAGGCAAGAAGGCAATGGGATGACTTACATAAAAAATTGAAGAAAAAATTTTGCCAGCCAAGAATCATATATCCAGCAAAACTGTATTTCAAATATGAAAGTGAAATTAGGACGTTTCCAGATAAACAGAAGTTTAGGGAATTTATAGAAACCAAACAAAACTACAGGAAATACTAGAAGGAGTTCTTTGGTTAGAAGATTGATAATATCAGGTATCAATCCAACAGTAGAGACACTGTACAGAGCAATCAGAGGTCAACCAAGACAGGGAAATCACAAAAATAAATCAAGATAAAAAAAGTTCAAAATCAGGAAACAGCGATGTTATTATGTAAAAGAAGACAATATTAAAACAATAAAGAGGGACTAAGAAATGTACTCATAGATCTTTCATATGGAGAGGAAAACAAGGTGATATAAAGAAATAAAAGTTACATTTAAACTTAGAAAAATAGGGGTAAATATTAAGGTAACCACAAAGGAGACTGACTATCCTACTCTTCAAAATAAAATACCAGAAAAAAAAGAGACTCAGCAGAAACAAAATCAAAAACAATGAATAAGAGGAAAAGAGAATATATAAAAAAAAAAAAAAAAATACTCAGCACAAAAAATTAAGTGGGAAAAAGAAACTGTCAACAACACACAAAAAAAGACATCAAAATGACACCATTAAACTCATACCTATCTATAATCACGCTGAATGTAAATGGACTAAATGCACCAGTAAAGAAAGAGAGTGGAAGAATGGGTAAAAAAACATGATCCATCTATATGCTGCCTACAAGAGTTGCACCTTAGACTTAGAGAGACAAACAAACTGAAACTCAAAGGATGGAAAAAAATATATATCAAGCAAACAACAAACAAAAAGAGTAGGAGTGGGAGTATAATTTCCAACAAAGTAGACTGTAAAGTTAAATCCATCAGAAAGAACAAGGAAGGACACTATATAATGATTAAAGGGACAATATACCATGAGCATGTGACCATATTAAATATTTATGCACCCAATGACAGGGCAAGATACATAAAACAAACTATCAGAACTGAAAAGTGAGATACACAGCTCCACAATTATAGTAGGAGACTTCAACACTCCACCTTCAGTGATGGACAGGACATCCAGGTAGAAGCCCAATACAGAAATGGAAGATCTAAATGCCACAATCAACCAACTTGACCGCATAGACATATCCAGAACACTGCACCAACAACAGCCAAGTATACTTTTTTCTAGTGCACAAGTAACATTCTCTAGAATAGACCACATATTAGGTCATAAACCAAGCCTCAGCAGGATCCAAAATATCAAAATATTACAAAACATCTTCTCTGACCATAAGGCCACAAAAGTGAAAATCAATAATGGGAAAAGAAATCAAACACTTGGAAACTGAACAATAACCTGCTCAAAAAGGACTGGGTTATAGAAGACATTAAGGATGAAATAAAGAAATTTGTAGAATCCAATGAGAATGAAAACACTTCCTATCAGAATCTTTGGGGCACAGTGAAAGCAGTGCTCAGAGGTCAATTTATATCAATAAATGCACATATACGAAAAGAAGAAAGGGCCAAAATCAAAGAACTCTCCCTACAACTTGAACAAATAGACAGCAACAAAAGAAACCCTCAGGCACCAGAAGAAAGCAAATAATAAAAATTAGAGCAGAACTAAATGAAACAGAAAAACAACTGAAAGAGTTAACAAGACCAGAAGCTGGTTCTTTGCAAAAATTAACAAAATTGATAAACCATTGATCAAACTGACAAAAGAAAAACAGGAGAGGAAGCAAATAACCTGAAAAAGAAATGAGAAGAGTGATATTACAACAGACCCAATTGAAATTAAAAGAACCATATCAGATTACTATGAAAAATTGTACTCTAACAAATTTGAAAACCTAGAAGAAATTCATGAATTCCTAGAAACACACTACCTACCACAACTAACATAAACAGAGGTAAGAAAACTAAATAGACACACAACAAAATAAGAGATTGAAAATGTAATAATAAAAAGAAAAAACTCCCAACAAAAAAAGTCCTGGCCCTGATGGCTTCACTGCAGAGTTCTACCAAACTTTCAGAGAAGAGTTAACACTACTACTACTAAAGGTATTTCAGAGCATAGAAAAGGACGGAATACTACCAAATTCATTCTGTGAAGCCAGTGTATCCCTGATACCAAAACCAGGTAAAGACACCACAAAAAAAGAAAATTACACACCAATATCCCTCATGAACTTAGATGCAAAAACCCTCAACAAATTTATAGCCAATAGAATTCAACAACATATCAAAAAAATAATTCAACATGACAAAGTGGGATTCATACCAGGTATGGTTCAACATTAGAAAAACAATTAATGTAATCCATCATATAAACAAAACAAAAGGCAAGAACCACACGATTTTATCAATCGATGCACAAAAGGCATTTGACAAAGTTCAGCATGCATTCATGATAAAAACTCTCAGCAAAATAGGAATAGAGGGAAAATTCCTCAACTTAATAAAGGGCATTTATACAAAACCAACAGCCAACATCATCCTAGATGGAGAGACTCTGAAAGCACTCCCTTTGAGAAGGGGAACCAGACAAGGATGCCCTTTATCACCACTCTTATTCAACATTGTGCTGGAGGCGCTAGCCAGAGCAATTAGGCTAGATAAAGGGTATCCAGATTGATAAGGAAGAAGTAAAAGTATCTCTATTTGCAGATAACATGATCTTATA
Source organism: Elephas maximus indicus (assembly GCF_024166365.1). Taxonomy (NCBI): domain Eukaryota; kingdom Metazoa; phylum Chordata; class Mammalia; order Proboscidea; family Elephantidae; genus Elephas; species Elephas maximus. The sequence continues at coordinate 12,003,885 of NC_064822.1, read as the reverse complement.
CACTGAAAACCCTAAAGAATACTCAAGGAACCTACTGAAACTAATAGAAGCATTCACCAGAGTATCAGGATACAAGATAAACATACAAAAATCCGTTGGATTCCTCTACAACAACAAAAAGAACATCGAGGAGGAAATCACTGGATCCATATACCATTTACAGTATCCCCCAGGAAGATAAAATACTTAGGAATAAATCTTACCCAAGATGTAAAAAGACCTATGCATAGAAAACTAGAAGACACTACTACAAGAAACCAAAAGAGTCCTACATAAGTGGAAAAACCTACCTTTTTCTTGGATGGAAAGACTTAACATTGTAAAAATGTCTATTCTACCAAAAGCGATCTATAGATACAATGTAATTGTGATTCAAATTCCAACATTTTCTAATGAGATGGAGAAACAAATCACCAACTTCATATGTAAGGGAAACAGGCCTCAGATAAGTAAAGCATTACTGAAAAAGAACAAGTGAGAGGCCTCACTCTACCTGATTTTAGAACCTATTATACCACCAACAGTGGTCAAAACAGCCTGGTACTGGTACAACAACAGATACAGAAACCAACGGAAGAGAATTGAGAATCCAGACATAAATCTATACACATATTAGCAGTTGATATTTGACAAAGGCCCCAAATCATTTAAATGGGGAAAAGTTAGATTAATAAATAGTGCTGGCATAACTCGATATCCATTTGCAAAAAAATGAAACAAGACCCATACCTCACACCATGCACAGAAGCCAACTCAAAACGGATCAAAGACCTAAATATAAAATCTAAAATGATAAACATAATTGAAGAAAAAATAGGGACAACATTAGGAGCCCTAATACTTGGCAGAAACAGTATATAGAACATTATTAACAATGCAGAAGAGAAACTAGATAACTGGGAAATCTTAAAATCAAATGCCTATGTTCATCCAAAGACTTCACCAAAAGAGTAAAAAGATTACCTACAGACTGGGAAAAAGTTTTTAGCTATGACATTTCCAGTCAGCACCGGATCTCTAAAATCTACATGATTCTGCTAAAACTCAACTAAAAAAAGACAAATAACCCAGTTAAAAAACGGGCAAAAGATATGAACAGGCACTTCACTGAAGAAGACATTTAGGTAGCTAATGATATATGAGGAAATGTTCACGATCACTAGCCATTAAAGCCATTAGAGAAATGCAAATCAAAATTACAACGAGATTCCATCTCACTCCAACAAGGCTGGCATTAACCCAAAAAACTAAAAATAATAGATGTTGGAGAGGTTGTGAAGAGACTGGAACACTTACACAGTGCTGGTGGGAATGCAAAATGGTACAATCACTTTGGAGATCGATTTGGTGCTTCCTTAAAAAACTAGAAATAGAATTACCATAGGATCCAGCAATCCCACTTCTTGGAATGTATCCTAGAGAATTAAGAGCCTTTACATGAACAGATATATGCACACTCATGTTCATTGCAGCACTGTTTACAATAGCAAAAAGATGGAAACAACCAAAGTGCCCATCAATGGATGAGTGCGTAATTAAATCATGGTATAGTCACACAATGGAATACTATGCATTGATAAAGAACAGTGATGCACCCATGAAACATCTCGTAACGTGGAGGAATCTGAGAGGCATTATGCTGAGTGAAACTAGTCATTTGCAAAAGGACATATATTGTATAAGACCACTATTATAATAACTGGAGAAATACTTTAAAGAGAGAAGAAAATATTCTTTGATGGTTACGAGAAGGGGGAGGGAAGGAGAGTGGTTTTCACTAATTAGATAGTAGATAAGAATTATTTTAGGTGAAGGGAAAGACAACACATAATACAGGCAAAGTCAGCACAACTGGACTAAACTAAAAGCAAAGAAGTTTCCTGAATAAACAGAAGACTTCAAAGGCCAGCATAGCAGGGGTAGAGATTTGGGGACCACGGTTTCAGGTGATATCTAAGTCAATTGGTGTAATAGAATCTATTAAGAAAACATTCTGCATCCCACTTTGGAGAGTGGCTTCTGGGGTGTTAAACACTAGCAAGGGGCCATCTAAGATACATCAATGGATCTCAATGCAGCAAAGGAGAATGAAGAACACCAAAGACACAAGGTAATTATGAGCCTGAGACAGAAAGGACCACATAAACCAGAGACTACACCCACCTGAGACCAGAACAGCTGGATGGTGCCCGGCTACAACCAATGACTGCCCTGACAGGGAGTGCAAGGAGAGCCCCTGAGGAAGGAGGAGAGCAGTAGGATATAGAGTCCAAATTCTCATAAAGAGACCAGACTTAATGGTCTGACTGAGACTAGAAGGACCCCGGAGGTCATGGCCCCCAGACCTTCTGTTAGCCTAAGGCAGGAGCCATTCACAAAGCCAACTCTTCAGACAGGGATTGGACTGGACAGTGGGAGAGAAAGTGATACTGGCGAAGAATGAGCTTCTTGGATCAAGTAGACACGAGACTATGTTGGCATCTCCTGTCTGAAGGGGAGATGAGAGGGCGGAGGGGGTCAGAAGCTGGCTGAATGGACACGAAAATAGAGAGTGGAGGGAAGGAGTGTGCTGTCTCGTTAGGGGAAGAGCAATTAGGAGTATACAGCAAGTTATATATAAATTTTTGTATGAGAGACTGACTTGATTTGTAAACTTCCACTTAAAGCACAATAAAAATTAAAAAAAACAGGTTTTATTAACTTTAATGTTATATATTTTTTAAATCAACATGCTAAAATGTTATTTCTACATGCAAGTAGTATAAAAACTGTGAATGAAATACACAATATTCCTTTATTCACATGAAGTCTTTGAAATCTGTTGTGTATTTTACACCCACAACGTCTCTCAATTAGACTGTCGCACTTTAAGAGGTCAGTAGTCACATGAAGTTAGTGGCTACTGTATTGGACAGCCAAGTTCAACATCATAATCATTATTTATTTCAAATTCAATAGGATTTAGCATCTTTTCTAAAAGCATTAGAGACTTACTACTCTACATTCTGTATTTTTACATCACTTACTGTTTATAATTCTGACCCCAGTAACATATCTAGACATGAATGACAGAAATAACTGGCTCATTTAGCTGGTTGTACCAGGAAATTACTTCAAGCACACTGATTGTTAAAATGGCTTCTAATGGCATAACAAACTGACGTTGCTTCTCAGTTTTGTACCTCTTATAGGTAATTTAGAGACATTACTGATTCTTCTTGAGTACTGGTTTCAGTTCCCATTTTATAAGCTCTTATAAAGATCATATTCCTCAGAAATAATAAAAATAATCATAATTTATCTATGTAGGTAATTTTTTTTAAATGCTACGATTTCTCCTCTCATGAAACTCACAGGTCATAGTACTAAGTGCCTTAGATGTGTTAATCTTGAATATATTTTTATCGGCCATATGAGTTAACATTGAAAATAAAGGTGATAAAAAGACTACATGATAATATTATTGTAAAGAAAATGTAATTACTGGGCACAAATATCTTTGAATGAATGCTTTCTTTCACCCGTAAATAAGAATCAATACTAAATGCTGATGAATGACCCTGAATTTGCAATGGCAAAAAAATACTTAATAATAGTTGTGATGCACCCAAGAATAGATGAGCACAGACATATTCAGTGTTAAGTTTTCATGAAAAAACAATATTATTTAATAGACGTATGCTTGCTTGGTTGTCATTGGATGTCTGTGTCTTGCAAAGTTCATAGCAATTGGAGACCAGTCAGTAAATATTTGTTTAAATAAATGAACAAATGCCAATTCAAGGGTGACTATTGTTTTTTCAACCTTGAAAATTACAACATATTTTTCAGGTATACCAGGTGGTATTACAGAATGTGGAAAAGGAAAGAAAAAAAAATTTTTTTTTTCCATCATTACCTTGGGAGTAATGCTCTATATTTAAAATCATTTTTGTTAAATAAACTGTATTTTCAAATATCAGATTACTACTAGGTGAATGCTCTCCTGGAGATATTTTATATCTTTCCAGGAATGAAGATTTCTAATTTTAGGATATAGTTGGTATAAAATTTTGTAGTTGGTATATAGCAATATGAGAAAATACCATTAGGTTAACAGATGAACTTTTTTTTTTTTTAATGTTTATTGGAAGTGATTTCTCAAGAGAAAATTTTAACAAGCATTGAGGCGTGATGCCCAAACTTCTAAAGGTAACACATAATCAGATTTCTGCCATTTGGAAAGATTAAGGTGAAAAGAAAACCCTGTGAAAATCAGCCATTTATTAATTTATAATGTGCCTTCCAGGGAATCATAAAACATAGTGAAATATGACAATTACTACACATTTTAAAACCACATGAAGTTCGTATTTTCTTCCTCTATTTTTAAGGGAGAACCTTCAACAATTGGCCAGACTTTGTTATAAATATATAATTATAAAAAAAATTTTTTTTTTAAATATATAAAAATAGACCATTTAAATCTTTATCCCAGCTCTGATACTGACAGTCATAGCATTACTGCCACCTTCTGGTACCAGTCAGCTTAAGGATATTTCTTGGAGCCGATGTTTCTTTTTGAGTGACATTAATATTTACTTACAGAGATATCAATAAACTTTCCATACTCCGTAAATGAACATTTCACATGAAGCAGTAGATTTAAACCCCTTTTTCTTCTAACATAAAAACATGTCCATATAATTGAGTTTGAAGAATTTTGTCAACTTTTATCCCAATCATTTTGAAGAACTGTAGAACAACACAAAAATATTTGCAATTTCATTCATTTGGGTTGCAGGAACTAGGTCAGCAATATATTCAAGGCCAAACAAGATAATATCACGGTTCAAATATTAGATTTTCAGAACAATGACTAATCACACCTCAGGTTGAAGGAGCCTGTAAAGATCAAGTGGCCCAGGGTTTCAAAACATTTTAGGCTCCAAACCCCTTTACACATTTAAGAATTAAAGAGGACCCAAAGAGCTTTTTTTTAAGTGGGTTATTCTATAAAAACTTAGCACATCCAAAATAATAATGGAAAATTTAAAATAATTATTTATTAATTAACTTAAAAGTTTATAGTCCAAATTGACTTGACAGCATCTGGTTTGTTTTGGTTACAACCTGCTAAAATATTTTTGAAGAGTAAATAGATGTTTCGAAGAAAACAAGAAGAGTGAAGAGAAGTATTGTTTTACATTTTTACAAACCTCTTTAATATCTGGCTCTTTAATGTCACAGTTGTGTTCTCTAGATTCTCAAATTTGTTTTTGCATCCATTCTATTGAAATATGTTGTTTTGGATGAAGTATATGAAAAAAATTCAGCCTCATACAGATATGCATTTGGATAAAGGAGTACTGTAATAGCTCTTCAGATAATTGTGGTCATCCTCCCTTGATATGGTAACAAAATTGGACAAGTAGGAACTTCTTTTAAGTTTCGAAGTGGAAACTGCAGTGTGTAATCTCAAACCATATCAATGGACTTTCCATACCCTTGTCACATTAAAATCTACTTACCTTGCACTTTGAATGTTTTTTCTTAGTTTATGCATAATTTCATAACATCCTGAGATAGTCATTTGGAAAACATCAGTTCATTGACTTATGCAGCTCTTTCCAATGTTGACAATTTCAGTAAATACAGAAGTTCATGTTTGTACTGTTACCACTGATCTCGTATGAAAAGTATGTGAGTACTAGGAAGCTGTTCAGTTCACCATGGCAGAAACAAGTTTCTAACTTTCACCCGAATCTCAAAATTCATTAGTTATCTAGTGCTGCCATAACAAATACCGTAAGTGGGTGACTTTAACAAACAGAAATGTATTTTTTCAAAGTTTAAGAGGCTAGAATTCTGAACTCAGGACACCGGCTTTAAGGAAAGACTTTCTGTCTTGTGGGCCCTGCAGAAAGGTTCTTGTCTCTTTTCAGCTTCTTTTCTTCCATGATCTTCATGTGACTTGGCGTGTATCTTCCTCTATTTCTGTTTACATGGTTCCTTGCTCACTCTTCTCTTTTTACATCTCAAAAGAGGTTGACTTAAGACGTGTTCTACACTAATACTGCTTCATTAGCATAACACAGAAAATCCATTTCCAAAGGGGATTATAACCACAAGTATATCAAACCAAACAAAAGCCATTGCCAATGAGTTGATTCCAACTCATAGAGACCCTATGGGACACAGTAGAACTGCCCTATAGGGCTTCCAAGGAGTGGCTAGTGGATTCAAACTGCTGACTTTTTTGGTTACCAGCCAAGCTCTTAATTACTGTGCCACCAGGGCTTCAACCACAGGTATAGGGGTTAGGATTTACAACACACATTTTGGAGAGTGAGAATTCAATCCATAAAAATTGACAAGTGGTGTTGGTTGGTTTCCTTGAAGTGACAGGCTCAGTTTGTTCAAGAAAACATTTGCCAAAAACCCAAATAATACATGCTTTCTACATTTGTTTGCCAACTACTCCCTCCTCTTCCCAGCAAATTATTTTCAGCAGTGCCTCTAGGCCAATTTCTTTTTACATGTTGCTGTAGAAAAAATTAGCATAGCACATTTATGAAAATACTTTTCAGGGGATGGGTGTGTTTGGCCAACAAATGTAGAAGACATACACTATTTGTGTAAAAATAAACAGAGATTTGCTGTCATTGATGTTGCATGAAAAAGTGGCTAGTTCAGCTCAGAACTCAATCATAGAAGTGTTTTTCCTCAAGATCGTCGTCAGATTTTGGTACGCAGACATGCTTTATGCACACTTCTCATCTCATTACACAGAATATTAAGAAGTGCACTGAAGAATTGAGAGTTAATAAAATTAATGTTTTCACCTCTATACTGGGGACTATTCTACTTGAATCAACACTTTTCTGTTATTTTATTGTGCCTTCGGTGAAAGATACAATTGACTGTTAATATAGTTTGGCTCTAGTATTTTGATTGATGCTAAGTTGTGAACAGTTCTATCCATCACTGCTTTCACACCATCAGTGCAAATGGCAACACAAGGCAAATAACGGTGTAGCATAATTATAAATATAGTTTTGACCTTGAGAAATTTCTTAGAGAATCTCACGGTTGCCAGCCTTTGAGAACCACTGCTCTATAACGTTTCCACTAAGCAGGCGTCCAACTTCAGCATGAACACCTTAAATCAAGGCAACTCATACTGGAGCAGCAATGATGGTCTTCCTCAGGTAAATTTGAGCTCTGTCTTCCTATCATTTTGGCCAGTAAATCCTTTCTCGAGGGGATGTGCAAAACTAAACTAATTCCTTTTCCATATGACAGGCTTTCAATTACTTGAAGACAACTTTCAGGGGTTCCTAATTCCTTGCTTCTTCAGGTTAAATATTCCTTCATTTTTCAAACTTTGTTCCAAGAAATTAATTTTAACTTTAGTTCTATCCTTGCTGCTGATATGGCTGTTTATATCACGATCTCACTATTTATTTTCAACTTCAATTTCAAAGGTATCTGATTTTTTTCACAATCTGACGGTTTTCCTTGTTCAATTCTAATCTCTCCCCCCATTATATATCACAGGCATTAGCCCTAAAGAAGCCAAATAGTAAAAGACTAATAAAACTGATAAAATCCTAGGAAGACTAATAAAGAAATAATACAGAAAACAAAAAATGAAAATATTAAGAATAAAGGGCTTATCACTACATATTCTATATATGTTTATTAAGATAAATAACTTTATGTAAAAATTTGCAAAATAGATCTACTTCATAAAAAATAAAATCATCAAAACTGGGATTAGAAATATAATTTTAATTTTTTTATTAAATGAATTGATTCTGTAATTTAAAACATTCCAACAAAGAAAATCCCAGATTTAAATAGCTGCAGTGATGAATTCTTCCAAGTATTTAAGGAAAAAAAAATTACAGCAACATTACATAAATGTTTCCTGATTGGGGGAAAAAAAAAAGGAACTATTTCAAACTTATTTTTGGAACTGACATACTTATGTTAGATTGATTGCACCAATAGCATTCATTTTCCACATCTTGGTGTATCCACTTCTACTGTTATGCTCAAAACTCCCACACTGACGCTGGGCTTGGTCATGTCATTTGGTTTGATTTGTGGGACAGTAGCAAAAGTGCTACAAGAAGAGACTTGAAAAAGTGATTGTGTATGTCCATACTCTTTCTTGGAACCAAGATACTGTCATGAGCATATTCCTGGACTAACCCTTGGAAGATGAGACATGTGGAAGAGCTGAGCTGTCTCAGTCGAGACCTTTCTAGACCAGCCAACTCCCAGTGAACCCATGGGCTGACAACAGGTAAATGCATCACTCCAAGTGAGATCACTCAACTCCAGTCTGGATTGGCAGAATTTCCCACTCAACCCACAAATTCAAATAAAGAAATTGTTAGGTGCAGAGTCAATTCTGACTCATAGTGACCCTATACACAACAGAAGGAGACACTGCTCAATCCTGCACCATCCTCACAATCGTTGCCAGGTTTGAGCCCATTGTTGCAGCCGCTGTGTCAATCCATCTTACTTTTTCACTGATTCTCTACAAAGTTTGATGGTTAAGGTTGTATGTCAACTTGACTGGGCCATGATTCTCACTGGTTTGGCTGTTATGATGTAATTTGGCAGTGGTATAATATGCAATCACCTTCATGATGAGACTTGATATAATGTAATCACCTTCATAATAGGATCCCTTGTGAATAGCCAATCAGTGGAAATGGAATTTCCTTGGGGTTGTGGCCTACATCCAATATAAGTGGACTTTCTAGCAAGATTCACTGGCTTTTGCTCACTCTGGATCTTGCAGCTAGCTGGTTTCTGTTAATCTGACCTCGGGTTCTTGAGACTTGAGCTAGCAGATTGTCTGGTAATCTTGAAATTCATCAGCCCCTGCAGTCTGGATCTTGGGTTTGCCAGTTCCCGCAGCTACCATGAGTCAGAAGAAGCCTCTAGCCTGACCCACAGATTTGGGACTTGCCAGCCTTGAGAACCTCATGAGCAACTTCCCTGATCTCCCTCTCTCTGTCTCTCCCTCTCTCTCTATATATATAGACATTTCACTGGTTTTGCTTCTCTGCAGAACTCAACCTAAGACATTTGGTATCCAGAGTGGTTCTAGAGAAACAAAACTATAAGGATGTGTTTTCTAAATTGGTTCTCAAATCTGGTTAGTCTTAAAGATGTTGATGACTCTGTTTCCAGTAATAAAGAGGGCACTGCTAATCCATGGTGTGAGGTGGCAATAAACATATCAAAAATATCACCACTAATGGATCAGGTATTTGTGGGAGGCAAGGCTCTGGGTGACTGAGTGTTTGTTACCGTTCTACAATTTTGCCATAAAGAGAAGTATAAGGAAGCTGGTTGGTTGGTTTTACTTTTACTAGACAAACTAGTGAAAGAAAGAGATGAGTTCAGGGCTTCAGAGTCAAGGCTTAAGTGCTATATAAAAGACCTAAATTTTCCACTTGTGCTTTTAAAGAAAGCTTTTTTTGTAGCAACAGAGCTAATACCACTATCTTAGTTATCTAGTGCTGCTATAATAGAAATACCACAAGTGGATGGCTTTAACAAAGAGAATTTTTTCTTTCTCACAGTTTAGGAGACTAGAAGTCATAATTCAGGGTGCAAGCTTTAGGGGAAGGCTTTCTCCCTCTTTTGGTTCTGGGGAAAGGCCCTTGTCGTCAATCTTTACCTGGTCTAGGAGCTCCTCAGCACAGGAACCCCAGGCTCAAAGGTCACTCTCTGCTCCTGGTGCTGCTTTCTTGGTGGTATGAAGTACTCCTGTCTCTCTGCTAGCTTCTCTTTTTTGTATCTCAAAAGAGAGTGACTCAAGATACAACCAAATTTTATAAAGTGAGTCCTGCCCCGTTAATATAACTGCCTCTAACCTGGTCTCATTAACATCATAGAGGTAGGATTTACAACACATAGGAAAATCACGTCAGATGACAAAATGGTGGAGAATCACACAATGCTGGAAATCATGGCCTAGCCAAGTTGACACACGTTTCTGGGGGACACAATTGGCCCCCCAACATTCATGCCCTTGCCACATGTAGAACACACTTACCCCATCATGTCATGCCAAAAGTCTTAAATCAACCCCAAGTCCAAAATCACATCTTCTGCAAAATTCCTCTTCATTTGTGAAATCTAGATTATAAGTTATCTGCTTCCAAAGTACAATGGTGGAATAGGAACAAAGTAGACATTTTCATTACAAATGGGAGGAATTGGAGGGAGAGGAGGGATAGCAGGCACTAAGAAAGTCATCAGAACACATTACATTACAAGGCTTGAAAATAATCCTCTGTTCTTTGAAACCATTTAGACAATAGTCCTGCCCTCCAAACTCTGGGTTTTGGTCACATTGTCAGCATTCTGGGTGGATGCCGCTCAGTCCTGGGCTTTAGCTCTGCCTTCCAGGCCCACTGGAATGTCAATTCTTCTCCCTCGGCTTTGGGTAGCCCCATTATTCTAGTCAATCTGAGTAGTGACCCTATCCCCTCAGCCCTGGCAGGCCCCATTCTGCTGCCCCTTGGGCATAGCAGACCTGTCCCCTCAGCTTTGGGCAGCTGATCCAGCCCCAACCCATTATAGCTTGTGAATGGCAGCCCCACACTCCAGAACAAAGTTGGTGAAGATCTGACTCTTTGAAACCTAGGAGGCTGTGGCTCCACCCTTTGAGACTTCAGAAGTTGTGGCCCTACCCTTTAAAACTGAGGCAGCTCTGGTTCCTGAGTTCCTTGTCTCTTCAGCTTCTGCTTCCTAACTCCTTGGTCTCTTGGCCCCTTGGGCCTCTCTGCCTTCTCTATTGGGGGAAGTGCTCCAAAGCTCTTTAGCTCCACTTTTAAGTGCCTGGAGGCACCGTGCTCCACCAGTAAACATCGGCCAGAAGGCACTCAGCTTTCTTGCTCCATGTGTAAGCAAGCCTAGCTCCACTGATAACTGCCCTCAGGTACCCCATTCCACCAAAAAGCCTCCTGTGCAAAGGTACTCAACTCTCACTCCATGGGTCAGCTCCAGCACTGTCTTGCACCAGTCTCCTGGTTTGGCTGCTGTTTTTCTGCTGCAGATTCTCGCCATCTTTACCATATCCAGTGTAACAGCTCCCCTCACTTCTGAGTCCTCACCAGAATTGTCTCTGACGTCCATAATTCCACCAACACTGTCTTCAAGGCAATCTAGGCTTTTGCTATTAGGCACTTTAAAACTCTTTCAGTCTCTACCCATTCACAGTTTCAAAACCACTTCCACCTTTTAGGCATCTGTTAGAGCAGCATCCTACTCTCCTGGTACCAAAATCTGTCTTAGGCTGGGTTTTCTAGAGATGCAAAACCAATATGTATGTATATATATACATAAACACATTGCCTTTGAGTCTATTCTGGGTCATAGCAGCCCTGTAGTAGCAGAGTTGACCTGCCCCATAGGGTTTCCAAGGAGCAGGTGGTGGATTTGAATTGCCAACCTTTTGGTTAGCAGTGGTCTTAGTCATCTGGTGCTGCTAAAACAGAAATACCACAAGTGGATGCCTTTAACAAACAGAAGTTTATTCTCTCACAGTCCAGTAGGCTAGAAGTCTGAATTCAGGGCATTGGCTCCAGCGGAAGACTTTCTGTCTCTGTTGGCTCTGGAAGAAGATCCTTGTCATCAGTCTTCCCTTGGTCTGGAGGCATCTCAGTGCAGGAACCTCAGGTCCAAAGGATGCACTTTGCTCCTGGCACTGCTTTCTTGGTAGTATGAGGTCCCCGTATCTCTCTGCTCTCTTCTCTCTTTTATATTTCAAAAGAGATTGGCTTAAGGCACTATCTAATCTTACAGATCTCATCACTATAACTGCTCCTAATCCACTTCATTGTGAGGAATTCTAGGAGAAAATATTAAAAGACACAGAAAGCATCAAAAGAAGATGGAAAGAATACAGAGTCATTAAACCAAAAAGGAATTGGTCAACATTCAACCATTTCAAGAGGTAGCATATGCAGGAACCGATGGTGCTGAAGGAAGAAGCCCAAGCTGCACTGAAGGCATTGGTGAAACACAAGATTCCAGAAATTGACAGAATATCAATTGAGATGATTCAACAAATGGATGCAGCACTGGATGTGCTCACTCGTCTATGCCAAGAATTTGAAAGATAGCTACCTGGCCAACTGACTGGAAGAGATCCATATTTATGCCTATTCCCAAAAAGGTGGTCCAACCGAATGCGGAAATTATCAAAAAATATCATTAATATCACATGCAAGTAAAATATTGCTGAAAGTCATTCAAAAGTGGCTACAGTAGTATCTTGACAGGGAACTACCAGAAATTTAGGTCGCATTCAGAAGAGAATATGGAACCAGGGATATCATTGCCGATGTCAGACGGTTCTTGGCTGAAAATAGAGAATACAGGAAAGATGTTTACCTGTGTTTTAGTCACTATGCAAAGGCATTCAACTGTGTGGATTATAACAAATTATGGATAACATTGCAAAGAATGGGAATTCTGGAACACTTAATTGTGCTCATGAGAAATCTGGACATAGATCAAGTGGCAATTATTCAAACAGAACAAGGGGACACTGCATGGTTTAAAGTCAGGAAAGGTGTGAGTTAGAGTTGTATCCTTTCACCATACCTATCCAATCTGTATGCTGAGCAAAGAATCCTAGAAGAGGGACTATATGAAGAAGAACAGGGCATCAGGATTGGTGAAAGACTCATTAACAACCTACATTATGCAGATGACACAACCTTGCTTGCTGAAAGTGAAGAGGACTTGATGCACTTACTGATGAAGATCAAAGACCACAGCCTTCAGTATGGATTGTATCTAAACATAAAAGAAAAACCCTCACAACTGGACCAATAAGCAACATCATGATAAACGGAGAAAATACTGAAGTTGTCAGGGATTTCATTTTACTTGGATCCACAATCAACGCCCATGGAAGAAGCAGTAAAGAAATCAAAAGATGGAGGCAGGGTCAAGATGGCGGAATAGCCAGATGCTTCAGGCAATCCTGCTTACAACAAAGACCCAAAAAATCAAGTGAAATAATTATATTTATGACAACCCAGGAGCCCTGAACAACAAAGGCAAAGTTAGAAAATGGACCTAGCGGCAGAGGAAGGGAGAGTCGGGTGAGTCGGTTTACAAGCAGAGAGGAGTTACTGGACTTGAATCACTGGGATCCCTCAGGCACTGTTCCTGGGAGCAGCTACGGCAGGCTGATAGCAGCATTCAGCAGCGGTTTTCTCAGGGAGAAGCAGCCAGCTGTACAGTCTACTCACACCTCCGAACCCAGAAAAGAACGGTGCTCTGGGAAAAAGTTAAGTACTTGTGTATATTTTACCGTGTCCCCCACTCCCAAACCAGCTTCAGTGGCTGTTAATTTCCCTGGGCCTGAGATAGGACCATTTGAGCACCCTGAGCCATGCTCCCAGATTTGGAGAAGGAATAAATTCACAACAGAGGGAGAAGATAATGTGCCAGCTCCACTAACTTGGGGAGCTCAGGACAGAAGTGGTTCCTGTCCAGGCATAAATGGCCATGGGTTTTGAATACCTTTCCCCCCTGCATGGACCTGTATGGGCATATTTCAGGAGAATAGGTCCTTGCTGGCAGACTGCAACTGTTTATGCTGTGTGGTAGAGAGGTGGGTGTTTGATAGTTGACACTACTTTGCCTATTAAACAGCATCCTCACCTACCTACATCAGGGCCATGACGACTAGTGGCTCCACTCAGGACATCCAGCCACTCATGACAAGGATACAAGGGGTACCTCCCAGTCCTTACAACCAAAAGCATTGGGTGCTCATGATCAAATGCTTTTACATTGTCAATAAAACACAGGTAAACGTCTTTATGATATTCTCTGCGCTCAGCCAAGATTCATCTGATGTCCAAAGTGATATCCTTTGTTCGACGTTCTTTTCTGAATCTGGTGGGAATTTTTGGCAGTTCTCTGTCTATGAACTGTTTTAACCATTTTTTAAATTATCTTTAGCATAATTTTACTTGCATGTGATATTAATAATATTGTTCAATAATTTCTGCATTTTTTTTGGATCACTTTTCTTTGGAATGGGTATGAATTTAGAACTCTTCCAGTCAGTTGGCAAGGTAGCTTGTCTTCCAATTTTCTTGTTACAGACATGTTAGCCCTTCCGGCATTGCATCTGTTTGTTGAAGCATCTCAACTAGTATTCTATCAATTCCTGGAGCCTTGTTTTTTACCAATGCCTTCAGGGCAACTTGGATTTCTTCTTTCAGTACCATCAGTTCTTGATCATATGGTGTCTTCTGAAATGGCTGAATATTAACCAATTCTTTTTGTACAGAGACTCCATGTATTTCTTTCATCTTCTTTTGATGCGTCCTGTGTCGTTCGATATTTTGCCCATAGAATCCTTCAAAATTGCTACTCGAGGCTTGGATTTTTTCTTCAGCTCTTTAGTTTGAGGAATTCCAAGCGTGTTCTTCCCTTTTGATTTTCTAACTCTAGTCTTTGCAAATTTCATTATAATACTTTGTTTCTTGAGCCACTCTTTGAAAGCTTCTGTTCAGCTTTTTCACTTCATCACTGTTTCCATTTGCCTTGGCTACTCCACACTCGTGGGCAAGTTTCAGAGTCTCTTCTGACAACCATTTTGGTCTTTTCTTTCTTTCCTTTTTCATGACCTTTTACTTTCTTCTTGTATGATGTCCTTGATGTCCCACATCTCATCTGGTTTTCAGTAATTAGTGTTTAATGCATCAAATCTACATTTGAAATGGTCTCTAAATTCAGGTGGAAAGTACTCAAGGTCATATATTAGCTGTCATGGACTTGTTTTAATTTTCTTCAGCTTCAACTTGTACTTGCATATAAGCAATTGATGGTCTGTTTGGCAGTTGGCCCCTGGCCTTGTTCTAACTGATGATGTTGAGCTCCTCCATTGTCTCTTTTCACAGCTGATCCCTGTGTTTTCAATTTGGTGAGGTCCATGCATGTAGTCACTGTTTATATTGTTGAAAAAGGTATTTCCATTGAATAAGTCATAGGTCTTGCAAAATTCTGTCATGCACTCTCTGTCATCGATCACCAAGGCCATATTTTTCCACTACTGATCTTTATACTTTGTTTCCAGCTTTCACATTCTAATCACCAGCAGTTATCACTGTGTCCCTATTGCATGCTTCATCAATTTCAGATTGCAGGAGTTGGTAAAAATCTTCAATTTCTTCATCTTTGTCATTAGGGGTTGATGTATAAATTTGAATAATAGGTAAACTGGTCTTCCTTGCAGGCATATGGATATTATCCTCTCACTGACAGTGTTGTATTTCAGGATAGTTATTTTTGATCATAAATATGATGCTGTTCCTCTTCAATTTTTCATTCCCATCATTGTTGTATCATAGTAGACCATACAGTTGTCTGTTTCCATATGCCCAGTGCCAGCCCGTTTTATCTCACTAATGCCTAGGATATTTGTGTTCAAGCATTCTATTTCATTTTTGACTTCTTTCAATTTTCCTTGATTCATATTTCATACATTCCAAATTCCAATTATTAATGGATATTTGCATCTATTTATACTCATTTTGAGTTATGCCACATCAGCAAATATAGGTCCCCAAATCTTTACTCCATCCACATCATTAAGGTCAACTCTACTTTGAGGAGGCAGCTCTTATGCAGTCATATTTTGAGTGCTTTTCAACCTGAGGGGCTCATCTTCAGGCACTATATCAGACAATGTTCCACTGCTATGCCTAAGGTTTTCACTGGCGAATTATTTCAGAAGTAGTCTGCCGGGTCCTTCTTCACAGTCTGTCTTAGTCTGAAAGTTCCACTGAAACCTGTCCACTATGGGTGACTCTACTGGTATTTGAAATAGCTTCCAGCATCACAGCAACACACAAGCCACCATAGCATAACAAACTGACAGATGAGTGGTGGAAATAATAAATAGATGAATATAAATTCAGTGGTCTTACCGTGTGCCCCATCATTTAGAAGCATATAATGGTGGAATGACTTGTTGAAAACTCAATTAGGAGAAAACACACTGCATTAAAGAGGTTGTCCTACAAGGATGTAGTATATTCATTAAACTAGCAGGCAATATGTAGTGCTCCCTCCCACACACCTATAACAGATAGGTCTGGAAACCAAGGTAAGGATGGAAGTGGGAGAGATCCCCTCAGTGTTATATAAATCAATGGAAAATAAAATGTTGGTTCTCATTCCCATGATTTGGGCCTCAGTAGGTCTGGAGGTCCTAGTGCCAGAAAGCCACAACTTTTATCTAATGACACTTTCCTATAGCTACACCCCCCGTTGGGCTCCAGCAATGACTTAGGAATGGTGGTGGTAACAACTTCCTGATATTGCTAGCTGCTAGGTGATTCTACATCTCTTGTTTAAGCTCTACCTATAACTTTGTGAATTTACCATTTATTACCATCTTTTCAATTACCCTCGGTAAAAGCTCATGAGAACTATGATATTATTTAGAATGCAGGAAAAATAATGCAGTGTGTCTGCAAGTGTTTTCAATATCTTTGAATGGCATTTTGTCACTAGGTAATGGAAAGTAACTATTTCTAGATAGAATTACGTTCTATCCATGTACTTAAAATGGCTATCGTATTTCTATTTTTTGCCACTTCCACATAAATAGTGTGATTGTGAAGACTGTGATGTTTCATCAAAAGTATTTTTATTCATATTATTAATGTCAAATTTAAGGTTTCTTTCTTGACTCACTGATCATGTGTATGCCCCTGACTTCAGAAATTGATTCCTGATGTTCTCTAGATTGCTAATTCTTTAGAAAATAATGCCTGGAATAAAGAGACCATTTTACTAACTATTTTGTTCCCAAGAATTTAATAAAGTGCCTAAAAACTATTTATATAAATGAAGGAACTAATAAATGACATATTTGACGCCAGTGTTGAAATTTGTGTTTTTGAATTTTAACACAATCCATCTGTCTCTAACTCTTGGTTTTCTCTCTTTTAATTTCATACACACATGCATATACACACATACACATAAACACACACACCTCTGCACAAGCTCCAACATTTTATGGAAAATGTAATATGGACTATACAGATTCTCATGGTCATGTTTGACTCTAGTTTCTTTCTTTGTTTTTTTTTAGTAGCTAAATTATCTAACACTCAATTATGGCTCGTATCATTTCTATTTCATAAGTAAGCCCAAATATAAGATATAGCAACTATCTTAAAATTTCCCTCAAAACCAAAACCATGAGGCTATTATATGCTGCATACTTTTATTAAAATTTGGTATAATAAAATAGCTAACTTCGCAGTACAATTATTGACTTAAAATCATCTACTATATAGCCTGTACGGAAAGTCCCTTGGTAACTTATTTCACAGAGTCTTTTGCTGATTAACTTCCCGAGGTAGCATATATTTTTATATATTTTGGTTCCCTCACTCCTAGCTGCTCTTTAAATATCACCTTCTTTTGGAGCCCTAGCGCTACAGTGGTAAAGAGCCCAGCTGTTAACCAAAAGTTCCACAATTTGAATCCACCAGCCACTATTTGGAAGCCCTACGGTGAAGTTCAACTCTGTCCTATAGGGTTGGAATTGACTTATTAGCAATGGTTTTGTTTTTTTTGTTTGTTTGTTTGTTTTTTAATTTACTTTAGCATTACTCACTCTTTCTTCTGAAGCAGCTGCAGTAAGTAAACATTTCTTCTGCTTTATTATAAAAAGTAATTTAGGAGGGAGGTGAACACAAAATTTCAAGCTTAAATCTAGAAACTTTCCTAACAAAAACCTGCCTCCCTGATATGTATCGTGACCTTACACTGTTGTTGTTGTCAGGTGCTGTCAAGTCAGATCCAACTCATAGCGACCCAAATACTGCCTGGTTCTGTGCCATCTTCGCAATCATTGTTATGCTTGAGCCCATTGTTGCAGCCACTGTGTCAACATATCTCGTTGAGGGTCTTTCTCTTTTTTGCTGACCCTCTACTTTACCAAGCATGATGTCCTTCTCCAGGGACTGAACCTTCCTGATAACATGTCCAAAGATGTGAGACATAGTCTCACCATTCTTGCTTCTAAGGAGCATTCTGGTTGTACTTCTTTCAAAACATATTTGTTCCTTCTTTTAGCAGTCCATAGTATACTTGATATTCTTCTCCAGCACCACAATTCAAAGGCGTCAATTCTTCTTTGGTCTTTCTTATTCATTGTTCAGCTTTCACATGCATAAGAGGTGACAGAAAATACCATGGTTTGGGTCAGGCACACCTTAGTCCTCAAGGTGACATCATTGCTTTTCAACACTTTAAAGAGGTCATTTGCAGCAGATTTGCCCAATGCAATGCATCTTTTGATTTCTTGACTGCTGCTTCCATGTGTGTTGATTGTGGATCCAGGTAAAATGAAATCCTTGACAACCTCAATCTTTTCTCCATTTATCATGATGTTGTTTACTGGTCCAGTTGTGACCATTTTTGTTTCACGTTGAGGTGCAACCCATACTGAAGGCTGTGGTCTTTGATCTTCACCAGTAAGTGCCTCAAGTCCTCTTCACTTTCAGCAAGCAAGGTTGTGTTATCTACATAATGCAGGTTATTAATGAGTCTTCCTCCAATCCTGATGTCCCATTCTTCTTCATATAGTCCAGCTTCTCGGATTATTTGCTCAGCGTACAGATTGAATAAGTATGGTGAAAGGATACAACCCTGATACACGTCTTTCCTGACTTTAAACCTTGCAGTATCCCCTTGTCCTGTTGAAACATCTGCCTCTTGATCCATGTACAGGTTCCTCATGAACCCAATTAAGTGTTCTGGAATTCCCATTCTTTGAAATGTTATCCATAATTTATTACTATCCACACAGTCAAATGCCTTAGCATAGTCAATAGAACACAAGTAAACATCTTTCTGGTATTCTTTGTTTTCAGCCAGGATCCATCTGACATCAGCAGTGATATCCCTGGTCCCAGGTCCTGTTCTAAATCCAGCTTGAATTTCTAGCAGTTCCCAGCCGACACTGTCGCAGCAGCTTTTGAATGATCTTCAGCCAAATTTTGTGGGCATGCGATATTAGTTGTATTGTTTGATAATTTCCACGTAGGGTTGGATCACCTTTCTTGGGAACAGGCATAAATATGGATCTCTTCCAGTCAGTTGTCCAGGTAGCTGACTTCCAAATTTCTTGGCATAAAGGGGTGAGCATTTCCAGCACTACATCCATTTGCTGGAACATCTTAACTGGTATGCCATCAATTTCTGGAGTCTTGTTTTTCACCAATGCCTTCAGTGCAGCTTGGACTTCTTCCTTCAGTACCATGGGTTTCTGATAAAATGTTACCTCCTGAAATGGTTGAACATCGACCAATTCTTCTTAGTGTAAAGACTCTGCATATTCCTTCAATCTTCTTTTGATGCTTCCTGCGTCATTTATTTTTTTCTCTGTAGAATCCATCAGGGTTGCAACCCAAGCCTTGAAATTTTTCTTCAGTTCTTTCAGCTTGAGAAATGCTGAGAGTGTTTTTTCCTTTTGATTTTCTATCTCCAGGTCTTTGCAGATGTCATCATAATACTTTGTCTTCTCAAGCCAACCTTTTAAAATCTCTTCAGCTCCCTTATTTCATCAGTTTTTCCTTTTGCTTTAGTTACTTGATTTCAGGAGCAAGTCTCAGAGTCTCTTCTGACATCCATTTAGGTCTTTTCTTTCACTCCTGTCTATTCAATGACCTCTTTCTTACTGTATGATGTCCTCGACGTCATTCCACAACTGGCCTAGTCATCAGTCATTAGTGTTCATCTTGTCAAATATATTCTTGATATGGTCTCTGAATTCAGGTAGGATATACTCAAGATCTTACTTTGGCTCTCGTGAACTTGTTCTAATTTTCTTCAGTTTCAAATGGAACTTGCATGTGAGTAATTGATGGTCTGATCTGCGGTCGGCCCCTAGCCTTGTTCAGACTGATGATATTGGGCCTTTCCATTTTCTGTACAGATGTAGTTGATTTGATTCCTGTGTATTCCATCTGGCAAACCTGTGTGTTTAGTCACCGTTTATACTGGTGAAAAAATGTATTTGCAACGAAGAAGTTGTTAGTCTTTCAAAATTCAGTCATGAGATCTGCAGTATCGCTTCTATCACCAAAGCCATATTTTCCAACTACTGATCCTTCTTTGTTTCCAGGTTTCACATTCCAACCACCAGTAATTATCAGTGAACTCTGATTGCATGTTTGATCTTTCAGACCGCAGAAGTTGGTAAAACATCTTCAATTTCTTCATCTTTGGCCTTAGTTGTTAGTGCATAAATTTGGATAATAGTCATATTAACTGATCTTCCTTGTAGGCATATGGGATATTATCCTATCACAGACAGCACTGTACTTCAAGATAGATCTTGAAATGTTCTTTTTGATGATGAACGCAATGCCATTCCTCTTCAAGTTGTCATTCCTGGTATAGTAGGCCATATGACTATCTGATTCAAAATGACCAATACCAGTCCATTTCAGCTCACTAATCCCTAGGATATCAGTATTTATGCAATCCATTTCATTTTTGACTATTTTCAATTTTCCTAGATCCATGCTTCGTACATTGCACGTTCTGGTTATTTGCTGCTGTTTCTTCTCATTTTGAATCATGCCACATCAGCAAATGAAGGTCCTGAAAGCTTGACTCCATCCATGTCATTAAGGTTGGCTCTACTTTGAGGTGGCAGCTGTCCCTCAATCATATTTTAAGTGCCTTCCAACCTGAGGGGCTCACCTTCCAGCACTATATCAGACAATGTTTGGCTGCTATTCATAAGGTTTTCACTGGCTAATTCCTTACAGTAGTAAACCACCAGGTCCTTTTTCCTAGTATGTCTTAGTCTAGAAGTTCAGCTGACACCTGTCTACCATGAGTGACCCTGCTGGTATTTGAATCTCAGTGTCACAGCTTCCAGCATCACAGCAACACACAAGCCCCCACAGTGTGACAAGCTGACAGAAGTGTGGATAGACCTTACCCTAGTAATCAAAATCACCTGAAATAAGTTTTTATTTCAAATAGCATTTTGTTCTACTGTACAAATAATTGCGAACATAGTTTTGTATGGTACAATATTTTAAACTTCCTCTCACTCCCCCATTTCTGCCAAAGGCTATGCTGGAGTAATTCAAAAAGTATACCAGGGTCATGGCCAAGTATCAGTAGCCATGCTAGAGAAAGGAACATAAAAGGCATGGATTTTTGGAGGCATGTCTTCGAATAAGTGTGCATTTGTGTGCATGTGTTGTGCATACTGATATTGCATTTAAAAAAATTAATTATATCAACCATGGAATAGACATCTTCAGATGACTGTGTCCCAGTAAATTCAATGAGAAAGACAAAGGTTGTTAAATACTCTTTAAGATAAATGTAATCTTTATAAAATACTCCTTGTAAAGCAAATTACCAGGGTTCTCAAATCTAAGTATTTTTTGTGGCATTTCCCCACCTGCCTTTTATGACTGCAATCACTTGTCTTTCACTTAAAACTCTTATATATCACAGATTTTTCATATTTTCAACTACATCTTTCTATAGTACCTAATTAACACCTTTTTTGCCATAATAAATCTCTCTCCATCCTCCCCTTATAAATCACACCTAAATAAAATCTGTAATCTTTTTTTTATGTACGGTTGATGTCATGCAAGGTAAATCTTTGTGAGTAAGCAAGTGAATGGGTCATGGAATTCTTTATTTTATCTCCTTTTCACTGCTATTGTTTTTACTTGTGCCATATTAGCAAAATTATTCCTCAAATACGATATCCCTCAGTCTGTTTACTTTTCCTGCTCTTTTTTTCTGGCTTACCCATCTCCCTTCCATTCATAAAATGTTATCCATCTCTATTATCAAGCTATATTATTAAATTCTATCAAGTTTAATACTCACAAAGTATTTCCTGGCTAAGCAAATAGCAAAAACATCCACTTCGCTCTAATGCATTCTGGACTATTCCAACCGATAACATGAAAAAAATCACGAGGTCGAGATATCTCAGAAAATGACATAAATTCATATAAATGTAGCTATTTGTATATTTGGTAATTTCTTTGCATAAAGGTTTTACTTTATTCATGTTCCTGTTGAATCGGCTAGGTAGAGTGAGTCACACATATAAAATAGAGATTTGGAATTGTACCGTGAAATTTGTTTTCTCCTGGAAATTGTAAACAGTGACAGTGCTTGACCTTTTGAGTCAGTTCATGAAAACGCTTATTTTGTTAAAGAATTGGCATAAGACCCTAAATCTGTAAATTCGAGAGGAAAGTAGCCACAGGGAAGATTATTGCAAGCATTAACACTAAATGTGTACCACTAATGCACATTGCTGCAGACAATAAATATTCTTAACATATGACCTAGCTATAATAACAAAGCAATGTTACCAATGTATTAATAATCATGATATATGGATAACAATTCAATTGGAATAGAAAGTCATCTGCTAACATTTTCCATATGCCTTCAATAGTTTTTATTGCTTAAGTTTTGTTTGAGTTTCCAAGAAAGCCAGCACTTCTCATTAGTATGAAACCTAAATTGCCTCCTGAAGAGAATCCTGATGCAGCCTTTCTGCCCTGGGAGTGTAACCAAGTCAGATTAAAGACTCGCCTCTGATTTTACTTTAAGTGAGTCTCGTGATTCTCATCCCTATAAACAATGTTTAATTAGAAGATTAAATATGACTAAGGCAATTAAAATTATTAACTCCAGGGTATAATTCAACATACACTTTCATAATGACGTGGAACAACATGCAAATATATGCAAGTTACTACAGAGGTACTTTTTATGTCTTCTATCAAAATTTTCCCATGGATCAGATAAAGAACCACATTGCTGCTTATTTTGTAGTTGTTATGAACTGAGACAGCTTCCTGTATCCATATAAAAAATATACAATTTCTTCTCTTTCAGTAAGATTTTAAGCTAATATACACAATACAATGATAATATACAAGGTAATATTATACATTTTTAGGTTAATATATAAGGTAGACCAAAATAACTAATTATCAGGTGTAAAATTATTAGGTAAAATAATTAGTGCATTGTTTGTCATTACTGTCTGTCGAATGGACTCTGATTCATGACAACCTTATGTACAACAGATCAAAATAATGTCCAGTCCTGTATCATCCTCATGATTGCTGGCATGTTCAAGTCCATCCTTGCAGCTATTGTGCCAATCCGTCTCAGTCTCTCTCATCCTCAATGGCCTCTTACTTCACCAAACATGATGTCCTCCTGTAGCAGTTGATCCCTTCTGATGACATGTTCAAAGTTAGTGAGTTGGACAATGTTCTGATGTGATCAGAAAGTAGATAACTAGGCCTTTCTCCCTTGTCTGTCCTAGTCTGGAAACTCTGCTGAAACCTGTCCACCATGGATGACCCTTCTGGTATTCAAAATATTGGTGGTATAGTTTCCAGCATCATAGCAACACACAACCACCACAAACAGACAAAGAGGTGGTAGAATTGGAGTATTAGCTACTGTATAAAAAAAACAAACCTGTTGCCTTTGAGTCAATTCTGACTCATAGAGACCCTAAAGGACAGAGTAGAACTGCCCCATAGGGATTCCAAGGCTGTAAACTTTACAGAAGCAGACTGCCACAGCTTTCTCCCATGGAGCAGCTGGTGAATTCAAGCCAGTGACTTTTTGGTTAATAGTCAAGCACTTTAACCACTGTACCACTAGGGCTCCTTAGCTACTCTATTGTGAGGTGTTAATTGTGTGGTACAGACATGAGAAAAAGGAACTAAAGACTTGCGTCCGTTGTTGCAGTCACTGTGTCAATCCTTCTCTTTGAGGGTCTTCCTCTTTTTTGTTGATCCTCTACTTTACCAACCATAATATCCTTCTCCAGGGACTGTTCCCTTCAGATAACATGTCCAAAGAATGTGAGAAGAAGTCTCACCATCCTTGCTTCTAAGGAGCGTTCTGACTGTACTTCTTGCAAGACAGATTTTTTGCCAGTGTTTTCAGTGTAGTTTGGACCTCTTTCTTCAGCACCATTAGTTCCTGATCATACACTATCTCCTGAAATGGTTGAATGTCTACCAATTCTTTTTGGAATAGCAACTTTGGGTATTCCTTTCACCTTCTTTGATGCTTCCTGTGTTGCTCAATATTTTCCCCATAGAGTCCTTCAGGGTTGCAAATCGAGGCTTGAATTTTTCCTTCAGTTCTTTCAGCTTGAGAAATGTGGAATGTGCCCTTCCCTTTTGGTTTTCTAGTTCCAGGTCTTTGCTCAAGTCATTACACTTTACTAGATCTCGATCAGACCTTGGGAATCTTCTGTTCAGCTCTTTTACTTCATCGTTTCTTCCTTTCCCTTTAGCTACTCAAAATTCAACAGCAACTTTCAGAGTCTCTACTGATATCTTTTTGGTCTTTTCTTTCTTTCCTGTCTTTTTAATGACCTCTTACTTTCTACATGTATTATGTCCTTCCTGTCATTCCCCAACTTGTCTGGTCTTCAGTCATTAGTATTCAATGCGTCAAATCTATTCTTGAGATGGTCTCTAAATTCAGGGGGATATATTCAAGGTCATACTTTGGCTGTCATCAACTTGTTCTGATTTTCTTCAGCTTCAACTTGAACTTGGATATGAGCAATTGATTGTCTATTCTGCAGTCTGTCACTGGCCTTTTTCTGACTGATCATATTGAGCTTTTCCATTGTCTTTTTCCACAGATGTATTCAATTGGATTCTTGTGTATTCCATCCGAAGAGGTCCATGTGTATAGTTGCTGTTTATGTTGTTGAAAAGAGGTATTTACAATGAAGAAGTCAGTGGTCTTGCAAAACTCTATCATGTGATCTCTGGCATCATTTCTACCACTGAGGCATTCAACTACTGATCCTTCTTTGTTTCCAATTTTCACATTCCAACCACTAGTAATTATATCAGTGCACCCTGATTTCATCAATTTCAGGCTGCAGAAGTTGGTAAAAATCTTTAATTTCTTCATCTTTCTTGTTAGTGGTTGGTGTGTAAATTTCAATAACAGCCATTTTAACTTGTTTTCCTTGTAGGCACATGGATACTATTCTATCACTGAAGCTTTATACTTCAGGATAGATCTTAAAATGTTCTTTTTGACAATGAATGTGACGCCATTCCTCTTCAAGTTGTCATTTCTGTCATAGTAGACCACATGATTGTCTGATTCAAAATGGCCAATACCAGTCCATTTCAGCTCACTAATGCCTAAGATATTGATATTTATGTGTTCCATTTCATTTTTGATGATTTCCAATTTTCCTAGATTCATATTTTGTACATTCCATGTTCCCATTATTAATGGATGTTTGCAGCTGTTTCTTCTCATTTTGAGTCGTGCCACATCTACAAATGAAGGTACCTAAAGCTTGACTCCATCCATGTCATTAAGGTTGACTCTATTTTTAGGTGCAGAAACCCTGGTGGTGTAGTAGTTAAGAGCTACGGCTGCTAACCAAAAGGCCATCAGTTCTAATCTACCAGGTGCTCCTTAGAAAATCTATGGGGAAGTTCTACTCTGTCTTATAGGGTGGCTATGAGTTGGAATCAACTCGATGGCAACAGGCTTTTCTACTTTTAGGATGCAGCTCTTCCTCAGTTATATTTTAAGTGCCTTCCAACCTGAGGGGCTCATCTTCTATTCTGCTACTGTTAATAAGGTTTTCAATGGCTAATTCTTTTCAGAAGAAAACCGCCAGGTCCTTCTTCCTAATCTGCCTTAGTCTGGAAGCTCAGCTGAAACCTGTCTGCCATGGATGACCCTGCTAGTATTTGAGTACCAGTGCTATAGCTTCCAGCATCACAGCAACATGTAAGCCCCCATGGCAAGACAAATTCACAGTCACAAGAAGGATATATAGATATTAGCAGCTCTAACTAAACAATAATGGCCACACTATCAGTAAATTTGAATCTATATGAATTTGTTAAGGCAGGCAAGAGCTTTCAAGTTCTATGAGTACCTGACTTTTTAGCCGAAGTCTGGGTGTTTTCCTTGTATCTTGTATATATGCCATTCCACAAAGGACATGTCTTTTGTTTGATATTATTACTTTAAGTTGCTTTGAAAGAATTAAGCTTGTATCAAAAATTATTTTGGCTAAGACTGCCAGTAATGGAGGAAAATTACATAAAATTAAGTATTTTCAAGGTGCTTACTTTTCATTTGCACAATGATTGTTAGTAAAAGTTTTAAAAGACTGAGAATTCCATTAAAAAATCATTCTAGTTTATTTGTAGTGCCTTAGTAATTTATCAGTAATAGTAATATTTTTTTTTTTTAAGGAACAACAACGAAAAAAATCACACAGGTCTGCATATCCAACCATGTGACTTGGGTTATGGCGGCTCTGGTTCATGTAGTTAAAATTTGCTGATAGAGTTCACTTGTGGGAAATGTTACAACTATAATGTATTTCTGCTAGAAAAAATGAAAATCTTGTATACTTAAACAAATCTTCACTCTGGCAAATTCTTAATGACTATGAGAAAATTCCCCGCTTTAGTTTTAAAGATTTTGCTAATCAGCTTTAATTTTATAGCAAAATCAGATTTGCACTTTCTGATAGAGAAAGTGAGAGAAGTTGATATTTTGTGACCTGACTTGATAAAACAACACATCCAAGTCTAGCTATCATGACCTAAGGTGAGTTCTGATTACACTCAATATGTTCTCCTATCCCCTCCACTCCAAACCATATTTTATCCACTTTTTAGTAATAATATCTTTACCCAAACTTATGTAATGGACCACTTTCTCAATTTTTGAAATGTTTAATATTGAATTACCTTTTATTTTGCAGACCTAGCTTTAGAGTAAACAGAATTTTTAAAATAATTTCTCTGTAACTTTTCCTTATGCTTCCGTTATCATCTATCTAATTTTGTTAAAACTTTAATTTGGTCATATTAGTCCCTTTTTGTTATCATATCTGTGCTCTAAATGCTAATGTAATTTATTTCCAGATCAACTTGGGTATGCTGAATGCACTCTACTTTTTCCAACGGAAGGAAGATATCTTGCTTCCAGAGATTGACAGTACGTCTATGTAAGTGTTATATCCTACTTGCCCTTTCACATTTGCATATATGCCTGTATTGACTAGTTCTTAATTTCAGAACTTCCTTGCAATAATTAGTATCAATCATTGTGTTGCCTATTGTTTTGAATGCAATTCTTATTATGCTTCTCTCTTGACAAGATAAAGCTGCTAATTTAAGCTTTGGCATATGAATAAAACTCTTACAATGATTCCAGCTGGAAGAGAAGAAGAAATAAAATCATAATGCCTATTCAACTTGAAATTTTGGCCAGTTAAAAATTACAAAGCGGGGATGTACAGGTGTATTGTATTTTGTAAGTGCATAATATTCACAAGTTTTGTAAATACTGTAGCAATTCTGTTTTCAGTATTTAGCGCCTCAAATAAGAGTTAATCAATTGAATCCTATGATCATGGTGATGTGTCCATATGTCACTGCCTCTCTCAGGGCAGTGAATGGATTTCCTGAAACATGCAGTGGACTAAAACCTTTCATTCAATCCATAATGATGCTTCTTGCCTGAGAATAAAGTGGGTCCTCCTGATTGGGTTATAATAACTTGGTAGAGTCTTGAAGTCATAGTTCCAGTCGTCCTGCAGTGCAGTTGAATTATTTTTGTTTCCCCTTGTTCCTCTGCCTCCATTATCCCTGATTATAACCCAATCTCTATCTTAGAAGATATTTCTTCTAGTGACTTTCCATTTTGGCAGAAGAAAGTTATTCTTCTACTTGTCTTTTTTCAGTCTTTAAAGATACATTCAGGGAATATGATTTCCACACAGTAACATTTATTTTATAAAGATCTTGACTAAAATGACTGGCAAATAAAATGTTCCATGTTAGAAAAATCTAAAATTATTGTATGAAAAGCCGTAGATATTTATTACCCTCAAAAAAATTCCATCAGAGTTAAGGACAAGTACTACAAATGTAAAGAGGTCAAATATTCAAAAGAGCAGTGTGATTCATAAAGTAAATGGCAGCATTTTGCCTGTAGCTAAAGTATATATATATTTTTTTTTTTTCTGAGGAGGGTCAATTATAAGGACAAAGAATGCCAGATTGTCTGTTTTAATTGAGCATAACATGCATTAATACCTGAAGGGTTACATTAGGTAGACTCTTATGGACTTACCCACTGGAAGGGGGCATCAATCTGGTGGAACGTATTTCTCACAAGTTCAAGTCAAAGTCATCTATTGTCTGGGAAGGAACAAGACAACAGCAATCTTGGATCTGAGGAAAATCATCTCCCCAAATCCTCCGTCTTCATTTCTTTTAGTGAGAAAAACACCCAGGAAATGTGAGTCTAAAGGGTATCACAAGTTCCCATTAGTTAACAAGACATGAGAACATGAAATAGGAGAAAAAGAGGAGGAAGGGCCACTAGTGAAGAATTGTTTCTAGAAAGAAATGACATTTGTAACTCAATATACTGCAGTCTGATCTCAAATTGGACATTTTGAGGTATCAGATTACTTAAATTACTTCATCTTTAAGATAAGAAAAAACACCTTTCTCAAATAGTTCTATTCTTTCCCCTCCTCCTCTTTTTCTTTTCCCTCCTCCTCTTTGGCTAAGTGGGACTTGATAGCATATATAAAACACCAGTGTACCATTTAGCATGATGTTTGTTTAATAATAACTTTTATTTATATGAATCTCATTATAATTTTTCAATGTGTCTTTTCAGGACTGACAAAATGAGCAGGGGGCTGATTCAGAAATGACACAGATTTGAAAAGTTCAGAGCATTAACTGGGAGAGGGCATCCCTAAATTACCTACTGATTGTGAACCACTTCCAACTTTAAACATTTCTTATTTTTGGATTTTCCAAGTGATATTACTTCTTCCATTGCTAATAATATAGACGTAGATATACATATATATCTTCAGATATATATAAAAAAATAATCAATTCTTCAATTGACATATATATATATGCCTTTGGATTATGGTGTTGGTGAAAAATACTGAATATACCATGGACCGTCAGAAAAATGAACAAGTCTGTTTTAGAAGAAGTACAGCCAGGATACTTCTTGGAAATGAGGATGGCGAGACTTCCTCTCACGTACTTTGGACTTGTTATCCAGAGGGGCCAGTTCCTGGAGAAGGACATCATGCATGGTACAGTAGAGGGTCAGCGAAAAAGGAAAACACTCAACGAGATGAATTGACAGTAGCTGCAACAATGGGCTCAAACATAGCAACAATTGTGAGGATGGCGCAGGACCGGGCAGTGTTTCCTTCTGTTGTACACAGGGTTGCTATGAGTCGGAACTGACTAAACAGCATCTAACAACACACACACATAAATACATATTATACACATATACATTAAATACACATATAGACACATATACATATATATACATGTAGACACATATATGTATATATACATAAATATACATATACATACATATATATATGATTGAGTGCCCTGGTGGTACAGTGGTTAAGCATTTGGCTACTAATCAAAAGGTGAGCAGTTGGACTCCACCAGCTGCTCCTTGGAAATCCTATGGTGCAGTTCTACTCTGTTCTATAGGGTTGCTATAAGTTGGAACTGACTTGACGGCAATGGGTTTTTCTTTTTTATACATATGATTTAATATATTAAATAATCACATTTAAGGAAAAGAAAAATGGCATAAAGTAGGCAACTGTTTTGTCAACTTGTATATGTTTATTTTCAACTGAAGACACAGGATAGAAAATCATTATGGTATTCAGGTTTCATGAGGTAAATTTAAAAGCATGTACATAGCTTTTTAGTCGATCCTTTTAATTTTTAAAACTCCGATACATGCAGATCTAGATAATATATCCTTTGCAACTACTTAACCTTAAAACAAAATTTTTTAAGTTGCAACTTAACATTGTGTGAGAGAATATATAGTTTTTCAAAATTATGTTAGGTGTTAAAAAAGCACATATATTAAATATGTATCTATTTATAATTTATATATGCACACTTTTTTAATTATCTTCCATCATGAATGGGTGCTTACCACACAAGATTGGATTAGATAGTATTATTTCTAGAAAAGAAAAGAGGGTATCACCGAACTTACGGTAGGTAATTTTGAGTGATCTTGTTTGGTGGAAATTTTTTGCTATTTTAACATCTAACATAATTTTAAAAAACTATATATTCCCTCACACAATGTTAAGTTGCCACTTGAAAAAATTTGTTTTAAGTAGTTGCAAAGGCTATAATATCTATATCTGCACATATTAGAGTTTTAAAGGTTAAAAGGATCAACTAAAAAGCTATGTATATGCTTTTAAATTTACCTAATGAAATCTGAATACCGTAATGATTTTCTATCCTGTGTCATCAGCTGAAAATATACATAAACAAGTTGACCTAACAGTTGCCTTCTAACTCTAATTCTTTTGCTATTTCCACCATATCTGCAGTTACTTCCTCCACTGAAGTCTAGAGCTCTTCAAAGTCATCCAAGAGGGTTGGAATTAACTTCTTCCAAACTCTTGTTAATGTTGATATTTTGACCTCCTCCCATGAATCACGAATGTTCTTAATGGCATCTGGAATGGTGAATTCTTTCCAGAAGGATTTATTTGCCCAGATCCATAAGAGGAATCACTATCTATGGCAGCTATAGCCTTCCGAAAGGTATTTCTTAAATAATAAGAATTGAAAGTCAAACTCACTCCTTTATCCATGAGTTGCAGAATGGATGTTGTGTTCGCAGGCGTGAAAACAACAATGATCTCCTTGTATTTTCCCATCAGAGCTCTTGGGTGATCATGTGCATTGTCAACGAGCAGCAATATTTTGAAACGAATCTTTTTTCTGAGCAGTAGATCTCAAGAGTGGGCTTAAAACATTTAGTAAACCATGTTGTATACAGATGGGCTGTCGTCCAGGCTTTGTTGTTCCATTTATAGGGCACAGGCAGAGCGGACTTAGCATAATTCTTAAGAGCCCGAGGATTTTTGGAACAGTAATGAGCATTGGCTTCAACTTAAAGTCACCAGCTGTATTAGCCCCTAACAAGAGAGTCAGCCTGTCTTTTGAAGCTTTGAAGCCAGGCATTGGCTTCTCCTCTCTAGCTATGGAAGTCCTAGATGGCATCTTCTTCCAATATAAGGCTATTTCACCTACATGGAAGATCTGTTGTTTAGCGTAGCCACCTTCATCACCTGTCTTAGGTAGGTCTTCTCGATAATTTGCTGCGGCTTCTGCATCAATACTTGCCGCTTCACCTTGCACTTTTATGTTATGGAGACAGCTTTGTTCCTTAAACTTCGTGAACCAGCATCTGCTAGCTTCAAACTTCTTTTCTGCAGAATCCTCGCCTCTCTCAGCTTTCATAGAATTAAGGAGAGTTAGAGGCTTGCTCTGGATTAGGCTTTGGTTTAAGAGAAGGTCATGGCTAGTTTAATCTTCTTGCCAGGTCACTAAAACTTTCTCCGTATCAGCAATAGGACTGTTCCACTTTCTTGCCATTCATGTGTTCACTGGAGTAAAAAAAAAAAAAGTAGCACCTTCAATTTCCTTTAGGAACTTTTCCTTTGAATTCACAGCTTGGCCGTTTGGTGCAAGAGGCTTAGCTTTCAGCCTGGCTTGGCTTTTCACATGTCTTCCTCGCTAAGGTTGGTTATTTCTAGCTTTTGATTTAAAGTGAGAGATGTGAGATTCTTCCCGTCACTTGAACACTTACAGGCTATTGTAGGGTTATTATTTGGCCTAATTTCAATAGTCTCATGTCTCAGGGAATAGGGTGGCCCGAGGAGTGGGAGAGAAACTGGGGAATGGCTAGTCAGTGGAGCAGTCAGAATGCACACAACATTTATCGATTAAGTTCACCAACGTACGGGCAAGGTTCGTGAAGCTCCAAAACGGTTGTAACAGTAACTTCAAAGATCACTGATCACAGATCACCACGACAAATATAATAACAAAAAAGTTTGAAATATTCTGAGAATTACCAAAATGTGACACAGAGACAGGAAGTGAGCACATGCTGTTGGAAAAATGGCACCAATAGATTTTGTTCCATGCAGTTTCACAAAACCTTCAATTTTTAAAAAAACACAGTATCTAGGAAGCACAATAAAGTGAAGTGCAATAAAACGAGGTATGCCTGTACTCAAATATCTGTGACCGTAATACTAAGAATTAAAAATGTCTTCTGGATAGATTTTTCGTTACAATTGGCTAGTGATACAGAATTGAGCAAGCAACATAAGTACCATACTTCCCCCCCCCCAAAAAAAACCCAGTGCCATCGAGTCGATTCCAACTCATAACGACCCTATACGACAAAGTAGAACTGCCCCACAGAGTTTCCAAGGAATGCCTGGCGGATTTGAACTGCCGACCCTTTGGTTAGCAGCGGTAGCACTTAACCACTACGCCACCAGGGTTTCCATAAGTACCATAACTTAATATTTCATTTTACTTTAATTTTGACATTTGAATTTTTATAAATTGTTGTGTTGCTAAGTGCCATCAACTAATTTTTAACCCATAGCGACCTCATGTGACAGAGTAGAACTTTCTCATAGAGTTTTCTTGGCCATAGTCTTTATGGAAGCAGATTGCCAGGTCTTTCTACTGTGGATCCACCAATGCATTTGAACTGCCAACCTTTCAGTTGGTAGCAGAGCACTTCACTATTTGCACCACTAGGGCTTCTTCTTATAAACCAAAAGTACAATTTTTCCTAAATGTATCCTTTATCAGTATATACTTTGTTTTTTTGTCTTCCATCTATAAGTGAACGGTGATTATTTATTGCTAGGACGAGACAGGCAGTAGCACCAAGCCAGTTCCAATTTTCCAAATGCATAGACGATATGAGGAAAGCTTTTGTTATAGCAAGGAGCCTCAGTAGGGCAATGGTTAAGAGCTCAGCTGCTAACCAAAAAATCAGGAGTTCAAACCCACCAGCCACTCCGTGGAAGATGCGGCAGTCTGCTTCCATAAGGACTTACAGCCTTGGATGCCCTATGGGGCAGTTTTACTGTATCTTATAGGTAGCTATGAGTAGGAGTTCACGTCGACAGCAATAGGTTTTTGTTATAGCAATACCAGTGAATTATGTGTACTGCTTCTGCCAAAACACATAGGAATCTATCATCACACATTATTTTTAATGATTTTATTAGTACTTGACGTAATTACATTTACACTGAAAAATTCTCACATTCTCCTAGGGCTACATTTATCTCTTTTTGCAACAACTGTTCCTGTCAAGCAACAGAAAGTTTATTCACTTATAAAATTGTTCCTACCATTTTGACATAATTTCACAATTATTGGAGAATTTCACCATATACTGACCTGAGATCTGCTTCCTTGTAAATTCCATCAATTGCTTCTAGCTCTGTCCATCGAACATGAAAAAGAAGTTTACATTATTTGGAGTTAGCTTTCCTGCTTTGTTTAGGGTAAGGTCTGTGAGGGCTATTCACATACACAGGCTTTATTGGGGGAATTATAGGTCCATGGTGAATTCTCATCTTCCATACAGGACACCTGGGTTACAGTGGCATCACTAGGGTGGGTGTCACACCCTCAATGGCTCCTTCCATTCCAGACCACACAGAATCCTTAGGAATGTTTATTATCAATTTTAATCATAAAATAATATGTGGTTAATAGAGTTGTAAATTGCTTAAATGTAATATTTCTTAGACCATATTAATACTAACATCAAAATTGTTTTGTAAAATCTTTCTACATTAAATTACAACATTATTAGTAACTTAGCATAAGCCTTGTCTTCTTTTTGTCATTTTCATTTAATTACTACTTTATTCTCAGAAATGTTATTGATATAGGTTCACAAATACTAATTACCACAATACAGTGGCTAAATACCAAGAAATCTGACAAAATCAGTGATTATAAAAACACTGGCAGCAATGAAAACTGTAGCGCAGGCTTGTAGCATGTGCGGATGAAACCACGTGATTCGAAACATCATTGTAATTGGGTAATGATGACAGCACTGATAAAAGGCCATTAAACCCTTGCCATCTAATGGGTTCTGACTTATAGCAACCCTATAGGACAGTAGAACTGTCCCGTACAGCTCCCAAGGAATGGCTGGTGAGTTTGAACTGCTGACATTTTGGTTAGCTCTTAACCACTACGTCAGCAGAAGTAATTAAAAAAAACCTGTTGCCCTCCAGTCGATTCCGACTCATAGTGACCCCCATGGAACAGAATGGAACTGTCCCATAAGGTTTCCAAGGAGCAGCTGGTGGATTTGAACTGCTGACCTTTTGGTCAGCAGCCATAGCTCTTAACCGCTAGGCTACCAGGGTTTCCAGGAGCACATTAGAAGGTTCAAAAAGTAAATTAGCATAGAGTTTTTAACCTTGTAGGTATACTGATACATGTAAGCTGGGTTTATGAAAAGCTCTGGTTGTTACAACGAACTACAAGGATATTTTAATAAAAAATAATAAATTTCTGTTGAAACACTGCACAAAAAATATACAGGCTGTCACCCCCTCTGAAAGTGTCACCAGGTGTGGTCCGCACAACCTGCACCCCCTAGCGATGCCACTGCTAGGTTAGATTCTGGTTCACGCACCTCAAGCGTGGCAGCAGCCATCTGTCTGTCAGTGGAGACTTGCGTGTTGCTATGGTACTGAACAGGTTTCCCTGGAGCTTCCAAATTAGGCAGACTAGGAAGAAAGGCCTGGTGCACTACTTCCAAAATCACCCATTGAAAACTCTGCGGATCGCATTGACTGGCAGCCCATCACGGGGATGGTGCAGGACTTAACAGCGTTTCATCCCACTGTCCACAGGGGTCACTGTGAGGTGGGGGCTGACCTGACGGCTGCTAACATCAGCAACAACAACTTTCAGGAAATCAGTTCTGAGGAGGAGAAGAAAACAGGACTAGACAGAGGGAGCATCTGAACTGTGATGCAGTTGTCATGGAGGCTTCAGCCACTATATGGGGAGCTCTGGGGCTGAGGTGACCCGTGACCCTTCAGCAGTGTCTCTAATTGAAACCAGAGGTTCAGACCTTTGTGCTCTTCATCAGCCAGTCAGGGTGAGATTGTTTACACTGGGGGTGGCAATGGGAAATTCCTGAAGATGGACTCGGCATATCAACATCTGTTGACAGCGATGAGTACCCCCGTCCTGAAAAGCTTGGTGGTGTGGCATGGCATCCACTTAAAATAAAATAAAATAATAAAATAAAATAAAATAAAATAAAATAAAATAAAATAAAATAAAATAAAATAAAATAAAATAAAATAAAATAAAATAAAATAAAATAAAATAAAATAAAATAAAATAAAATAAAATAAAATAAAATAAAATAAAATAAAATAAAATAAAATAAAATAAACCTTTGTCATTGAGTCATTTTCAACTTATAGTCAACTTACAGAAGCAGACCGCCACATCTTTCTCCTGCAGAGCGGCTGGTGAGTTCGAACCACAGACTTTTCATTAAGCAGCTGAGTGCTTAACCACTGTGCCACTAGGGCGTCCACTACATACAGCAAATTCATGAATTAATGCATGAAAGTATTAGAACAGTACTCAACATACTGCACTTAATAAGTTATAAAAAAAGTATTAATATCATAATAACCCCTGTGTTCTCACAATATATACTCAGAAACTGTTCTGCCAGGTCTTCTATAATCAAGTCCATCTGTAGACAGAACAAAAATACCCTGGTCAAGAAGAATCATGACGTAGAAAAGAGGTAATGAAATCCAGAAAATCTTCCTATCTCTTGTTATTGGTTGTTATTTGACATCTGGCAATGAGCTAAGAAAACATAATGTGTAATGTGACATGTTCAATATTGTTTTTTATTAAGTTAACATATTACTCACATTTCCAGACTGAATAGAACATTTTCTTGCATTACCGTATAAGTTAAGACTTCAAACATTAGTAAGATCTACATTTTAAAATATAGTGCACAAGGGGGAAAAAAAAAAAAACCTAAATGCTCACATAATGCATTTGAGTAGCCAGGATAATATAATTCTCTTTTTGGAAAATGAAAATCTACTTCCTAGGCTTTATTACTTGTTAACATATCTGAGAAACTGTACATTTTTTTCTCATCTAAAACTTAAAAAAAAAAAAAAAATTTGACAGTCAAGAACATTTTTTTCCCCCTAGAGAATTTTATTAAATGGGCCTCCCTTCCTCACTCCCATTCTTTCTTCCACCAAAAACACAGATTTTTTGATATTTTGCTGTCAATTTGTTTAAGCTAAAGCATATGAGTGTTTGGTGAAAATAAAAGTCTTCCAAAATTCTATTGAAACATTTCTAATATTTATGTAAAAGGCATAGAAATGTCAAACAAATCTTGGATGCAGGTATGTGTTTTGTTGAGCAAAGTATATCATGTTAAAATTATTTTTCTTGAGTTACAATCTCTCTCCAAAAATGAGTTAAAAATGTTGAAATCCACTATTGTTGGTTAAATGTGCATGCATAAATCTACCATTTACTGACATCAAGTTACTCTGAGAAGATAAATACAGGACTGGAATTATTGAGCTCTTGAGTTTTTTTTTTTAGTTTATTCAATAAATAATATACCTTATTTGAAATGTATTTTTGAACTGATAGCTTATACTATAAAAGCTATTGAGCAAAAATAAAAAAAAGATATCTAAACCAAAAGACTTTTTTTCAGCTAGTGCTGAAGAATGAATGTTTTATTAAAACATTTTTTTCTATATCAGAATATAATAACGACATAAAATTTTATTTCTTAGAAGGGAAAGATACAAATACTAATGGAGATTGTTAATTTTTTAGAAATGTTTAAGCCTGAGTAAAATATCAAACAATTCACTTCTAAATTCAACTTGTAGGTTTAGAGCTTTTATTTTTGGAAAGAAATTGGAAAATTCAATTGGGCTTGAAATTCCTGATTTAAGGTTTTCAGAATATAAAGATATGGAAAGCACCAACGCCTATTTTTTAAACATTTGAAAAGTGAAGCTAGTAATTCTGTATTTTAAGAAACAAAGGCTTATCTACTTCTTGCATTTCATTATATGCAAACATATTGAGAGATCATTTAGGTATTCTAATTTAACACTGCCTCAAATTTTAAAATACATATATCAGTCACAACTTTTAAAACACAACTACCTTCATCTTGAAAAAAAAAAAAAAAATGTAAACCACCCTATATTCTCCTGCTACTAAAATTATTCTAAGTCCTAAATGAGGATGAAAAGAGTAAAGACAATTTTATCGATCTATATGTCACATTTTAGTCTACTAGATCAGGTTCCAGTGAATTATTAATGGAATTGATATTAATTGATACTACTCACACCTTTATTTGCTAAGTTTTCAAGATATCAGTCTTCTTAATTCCAGGTTTTTGATCAGTCTTCTGTTCAAGATGACTCTGGTTTCTCTGCCTTGCTTTACTACAGGACTTTCTTTCAACACACAGGAATATTCCATCATGGTAGAGTGGATCACTGTTATTGTTATGCAGCACATTTTCCTATCTCCTCCTCCATGTACCTTGCAGTGAAGTCAAGTAGGATTTGCTCATGCAAATCGCTTTAGCTAATGGTGTATAAGCAAAAAATCATCACTTGCTTGCAGGTCTGACTAGCCACCTTGCACTCCGGTAAATAGTCACAAGAAGAATGTGCCCCGGGTTGTCAATGATCTCAAGGGAAGGAGTAAACATGTGGAATAAACTTGAGCCAAACAGGCAGTTTGGAACCTGAGGTCCAAATTTCTGAAGGTCAGCTTAGCCAGGTGAGTTCCTATTGGCCTGCTTTCCCATGAGAAAAAAATACATGCTTTTGGTTTTATGCCATTGTGACTTGTTTTTCCCACAGCAATATTACATCAATAGCTAATTAAAATATTTAGTTGGAAAAACAGCGTAGGTGCATATGTTTGGGAATGGGGACATGCATTACCTGCTAAAGAGTACCATATTTTTACACAAATAACAAGTACCTTCTACGTTCATTTGACAACTGCACCCTTCCCCCAAGAAGTATTTTTGTAAGCACCGCTATGCCTTTTTTTTTACATTTTGCTGTAAAAAAAAAAAAAATTAGCATTGCACACTTATGAAAATACCTCAACAGGGAGGAAGCAGTTGGCAAACAAAAGTAGGTGTGTCATTAGTATAAAAATATGTTATAGGTTTTAGAATCATTCATAATTGGTTTTAAATTTCCGCTGTTTGCCGTATTACCATGTAACACTGAATAAGTTATTTATTCTGTCTCAACTTAAGTCTCTGTCATTAAAAATGAAGATAGTTAACTATTTTTTTTAATTTTTATTGAGCTTCAAGTGAACTTTTACAAATCAAGTCAGTCTGTCACATATATATAAGTTTATATACACCTTACTCCTTATTCCCACTTGCTCTCCCCCTAACGAGTCAGCTCTTCCAGTCTCTCCTTTTGTGACAATTTTGCCAGCTTCCAACCCTCTCTACCCTCCCACCCCTCTCCAGACAGGAGATACCAACACAGTCTCAAGTGTCCACCTGATACAAATAGCTTACTCTTCATCAGCATCTCTCTCCTACTCACTGTCTAGTCCCTTCCATGTCTGATGAGTTGTCTTCGGGAGTGGTTCCTGTCCTGGGCCAACAGAAGTTTTGGGGACCATGACCGCCGGGATTCCTCTAGTCTCAGTCAGACCATTAAGTATGGTTTTTTGTGAGAATATGGGGTCTGCATCCCACTGATCTCCTGCTCCCTCAGGGGTTCTCTGTTGTGGTCCCTGCCAGGGCAGTCATCGGTTGTGATCGGGCACCAACTATTTCTTCTGGTTTCAGGATGATGTAAGTCTCTGGTTCATGTGGCCTTTTCTGTCTCTTGGGCTCATAGTTATCTTGTGACCTTGGTGTTCTTCATTCTCCTTTGATCCAGGTGGGTTGAGACCAATTGATGCATCTTAGATGGCCGCTTGTTAGCATTTAAGACCCCAGATGCCACATTTCAAAGTGGGATGCAGAATGTTTTCATAATAGAATTATTTTGCCAGTTGACTTAGAAGTCCCCTTAAACCATGGTCCCCAAACCCCCACCCTTGCTCTGCTGACCTTTGAAGCATTCAGTTTATCCTGGAAAATTCTTTGCTTTTGGTCCAGTCCAGTTGAGCTGACCTTCCATGTATTGAGTATTGTCCTTCCCTTCACCTAAAGTAGTTCTTATCTACTAACTAATCAGTAAAAAACTCTCTCCCACCCTCCCTCCCTCCCCGCCTCGTAACCACAGAAGTATGTGTTCTTCTCAGTTTATACTATTTCTCAAGATCTTATAATAGTGGTCTTCTACAATATTTGTCCTTTTCCTCTGACTAATTTCACTCAGCATAATGCCTTCCAGGTTCCTCCATGTTACGAAATGTTTCACAGATTCGTCACTGTTCTTTATCGATGTGTAGTATTCCATTGTGTGAATATACCACAATTTATTTAACCATTCATCCGGTGATGGACACCTTGGTTGCTTCCAGCTTTTTGCTATTGTAAACAGAGCTGCAATAAACACGGGTGTGCATATATCTGTCATGTAAAGGCTCTTATTTCTCTAGGGTTTATTCCGAGGAGTGGGATTTCTAGGTCGTATGGTAGTTCTATTTCTAACTGTTTAAGATAACGCCAGATAGATTTCCAAAGTGGTTGTACCGTTTTACATTCCCACCAGCAGTGTATAAGAGTTCCAATCTCTCCGCAGCCTCTCCAACATTTATTATTTTGTGTTTTTTGGATTAATGCCAGCCTTGTTGGAGTGAGATAGAATCTCATCATAGTTTTAATTTGCATTTCTCTAATGGCTAATGATCAAGAGCATTTTCTCATGTATCTGTTAGCTGCCTGAATATCTTCTTTAGTGAAGTGTGTGTTCATATCCTTTGCCCACTTCTTGATTGGGTTGTTTGTCTTTTTGTGGTTGAGTTTTTGACAGAATCATATAGATTTTGGAGATCAGGTGCTGGTCGGAGATGTCATAGCTGAAAATTCTTTCCCAGTCTGTAGGTGGTCTTTTTACTCTTTTGGTGAAGTCTTTAGATGAGCATAGGTGTTTGATTGAAGATAGGTAACTATTGATGTCAAGATTAAATGGGTTAAAGCTAAGAAATTGTTTAAAACAACATCTGTTTCATAAAACACACTCCCTATATATAAGTCATACTGTTTTATAGCAGTATTGCCTTAGGACATTAACATTAGTTTAACAGAATTTTAAATTTGTCACTGGCTATG
This sequence comes from Elephas maximus indicus, assembly GCF_024166365.1. Lineage (NCBI taxonomy): Eukaryota > Metazoa > Chordata > Mammalia > Proboscidea > Elephantidae > Elephas > Elephas maximus. The sequence continues at coordinate 11,963,529 of NC_064822.1, read as the reverse complement.
ATGGAGTAGTTTTTACTGGACTAGCCTACCATAGCAAACAACTGTAAACGGACAAAACATATGAAGTGAGTATCCTCAGGCATCAGAAAATAGGAAGCACAAGAGTAAGATTATCAACAGAAGGTAAGCCCCTTGGCTGTCTGCATTGGCCAATTTCCTGAACAGCAGTGTACGAAGATAGTGTCCAAGAAGAGAATGGAAACCCTACCGAACCGAGAAGGAAAGATGAGAGTATGGGACAAGTGAAGCTGCTGGGATCCATACGGCAGAAGAGGAGGGAGTGTGGGGAATTTCAGAAGTCCACGAGGGGACCCCTCAAGAGTCTTTGGCTGAGGACTGGCCTGGAGGTGAATTGTCCAAGTTAGAGGACCCTGAGAAATTTACAATTCTCTTCCCAGATCAGCCCTAACAAAGTATAAAATCAAGCTGATACAAATTCAAGGAAATCAGTTAGTAATACAATACACTAATACAAAAATGGTGATTTTTCAGATCATGAGAACATAATTCAGAAGCTATACCGTTTATCACTCACAATGTCAAGAATACAGTAATGACATTACCTGACATATACAGAAATAGGAAAATACTAGCTACGGCCAAGAAAAAAAATCAGTCATTATAAATAGATAGCCCTTTATGGACCCGTTGTTAGAATTTAAAGCACCTGTTATAAATATATTCAAAAAATTAAAGGAAGATACGGTCTTAATGGGAGTACCCAGTTGGTGCAAACAGTCAAGGGCTTGACCACTAATGGAGGTCAATGGTTTGAACCCACCCTTGGAACATAGGCCTGGTGATCTGCTTCTGAAGGGTCAAACCCTTGAAAATCCTATGTAGCAGTACTCTGCACACAAGGGGTTGACAAAAGTGGAAAGTAACTTGACAGCAACTAACAACAACAACATGGTGTTAGTGAGTAAGCAGATACGCTGTCTCAGTCAAGAAATGGCAAGTGTAACAGAGAACCAGATGGAAATTCTAGAACTGAAAACTACCTTCACCGAAATGAAAAATATACTGGATAGGCTTGGCAGAAAAAAGAGTCAATAAACTGAAGACACTGACAGAAATTGTGCAATATGAAGAATAGAGAGTTGAAAAAACCTTGAAGAAAAGTGAACTGAGCATCAGGATCCTATGGAAAAACATTAAGCACTAAAATATGTGTTTTTTGAGCCTCAGAACAAGACAGTGAGAGCGCAAGAGGAAAAGTATTTGAAAAAAGGATAGTAGTAAATTGTCTCAAATTTGTTTTAAAACATCCACATACAGACGCAAGCAGAACAAACACAGAGGAGACACTACCAGGCATATCATTATCGAAGATAAAGAGTAAATCTTGAAAGCAGCCAGAGGAAAACATGACACCTTACATAAAACGAAAAATGGTATAAAGTACTGTTAAATTCTTATCAGAAGCAAAAGAGACAGCAAGATGATGAAATGATATTTTTAAAGTTCTAAAATGTAAAGGAAACATCAACAAAAAATTCAACTTCCAGTAAAACATCCTTCAAAAATAATGATGAAATTAAACATTTCCAGATAAACAAACACCAAAAAAAAATTTTCAACCAGCAGACTTCAAATGGAGCCCTGGTGGTGTCATGGCTAAGCACTCAGCTGCTAACCAGAAGGTCGGCAGTTCAAACTCACCAGCTGCTCTGCAGGAGAAAGATTTGGCAGACTGCTTCCGTAATGATTACAGCCTAGGAGACCCTATGGACCAGCTCTACTCTGTTCTATAGGCTTGTTATGAGTCGGAATCAACTCAGCAGCAATGAGAAAGCCTGGAACAATAACAAATGCTAAATGATGTTCTTCAAGATGAAGGAAAATGACGGAAGTTAGAGGATTGGCTCTTCAGAAAAGAATGAAAAGCACTGGAAATGGCATGTGTTTTGGAAAACATAAAAGACTTTTTCCATCATCTAATTTTCTTAAAAAAAAAAAATTTTTAAAGCAAAAACAACACTTTAAGGTGAGGTTTATAACACGTAGAGAAGTAAAAGATATGGCAAGAATAGCATATATAATGGAATGGAACAGTAAATAGATTATATTCTTCTAATGTTGCTACTTTTGTGAAGTGGGGCGTGGAAAATTTCAGGAGAGGAGTGAAAAGTATTAAGTGTGAACTAAACCAGTAAAAATAAGCCAATTACCATTGATTTGACTCTAACTTAAGATGAGCACATATGTGTCAGAGTAGAGCTCTGCTCCATAGGCTTTCAATGGCTCATTTTTCAAAAGGAGGTCACGAGGCCTTTCTCCCAAGGCCCCTCTGAGTGGACTCAAACCTTTCAGTCAGAAGCTGAGTGCGTTAACTATTTGTACCACCCAGGGGCTCCAAATGTGAATAATGATATGTGAAGTGTCAAGTGTGATATACAAAGTGTGAAATGCTGAAATACTAACTCTACATGATCTTTGATAAATTAAGGATTCATTTATTGTTAGCCCTAGGGAGACCACTAAAAATAATAACAAAAGGTATAGCTAAGAATTGTAATAGAGGAAATAATACGGGATACTGAAATATATTTAATTTATCCAAAAGACCGCTAGAATGTAGCAATGGAGGCATAGGAAAACCGAGAGATAAGTAAAAAACCAACTGTGAGGCTGGTTTAATATCAGAAAAACCATTAATGTAATCCATCACATAAATAAAACAAAAGATAAAAACCACATGATCTTATCAATAGATGCAGAAAAGGCATTTGACAAAGTTCAACACCCATTTATGATAAAAACTCTTACCAAAATAGGAATTGAAGGAAAATTCCTCAACATAATAAAGGGCATCTATGCAAAGCCAACAGTCAATATCGCTCTAAATGGAGAGAACCTGAAAGCATTTCCCTTGAGAACGGGAACCAGACAAGGATGCCCTTTATCACCGCTCTTATTCAACATCGTACTTAAGTCCTAACCAGGGCAATTAGGCTAGACAAAGAAATAAAGGGTATCCAGATTGGTAAGGAGGAAGTAAAGTTATCACTATTTGCAGATGACATAATTATATACACGGAAAACCCTAAGGAATCCTCCAGAAAACTACTGAAACTAATAGAAGAGTTTGGAAGAGTCTCAGGATATAAAATAAACATACAAAAATCACTTGGATTCCTCTACATCAACAAAAAGAACACCGAAGAGGAAATAACCAAATCAATACCATTCACAGTAGCCTCCAAGAAGATAAAATACTTAGGAATAAATCTTACCAAGGATGTAAAAGACCTATACAAAGACAACTATAAAACTCTGCTACAAGAAATTCAAAAGGACATACTTAAGTGGAAAAACATACCCTGCTCATGGATAGGAAGACTTAACATAGTAAAAATGTCTATTCTACCAAAAGCCATTTATACATATAATGCACTTCCAATCCAAATACCAATATCATACATTAAGGGGGTAGAGAAACAAATCACTAATTTCATATGGAAAGGAAAGAACCCCCGGATAAGCAAAACAATACTGAAAAAGAAGAAGAAAGTGGGAGGCCTCACCCTACCTGATTTCAGAACCTATTATATAGCTACAGTAGTCAAAACAGCCTGGTACTGGTACAACAACAGGCACATAGACCAATGGAACAGAATTGACAACCCAGGTATAAATCCATGAGCAGATGATATTTGACAAAGGACCAGTGTCAGTCAATTGGGGAAAAGATAGTCTTTTTAACAAATGGTGCTGGCATAACTGGATATCCATTTGCAAAAGAATGAAACAGGACCCATACCTCACACCATGCACAAAAACTAACTCCAAGTGGATCAAAGACCTGAAGACTAAAACGATAAAAATCATGGAAGAAAAAATAGGATCTACCCTAGGAGCCCTAATACAGGGCATAAACAGAATACAAAACATTACCAAAAATGATGAAGAGAAACCCGATAACTGGGAGCTCCTAAAAATCAAACACCTATGCTCATCTAAAGACTTCACCAAAAGAGTAAAAAGACCACCTACAGACTGGGAAAGAATTTTCAGCTATGACATCTCAGACCAGTGCCTGATCTCTAAAATCTACATGATTCTGTCAAAACTCAACCACAAAAAGACAAACAACCCAATCAAGAAGTGGGCAAAGGATATGAACACACATTTCACTAAAGAAGATATTCAGGCAGCCAACAGATACATGAGAAAATGCTCTTGATCATTAGCCATTAGAGAAATGCAAATTAAAACTACGATGAGATTCCATCTCACACCAACTAGACTGGCATTAATTCAAAAAACACAAAATAATAAATGTTGGAGAGGCTGCGGAGAGATTGGAACTCTCATACACTGCTGGTGGGATTGTAAAATGGTACAACCACTTTGGAAATCCATCTGGCGTTATCTTAAACAGTTAGAAATAGAACTACTATACAACCCAGAAATCCCACTCCTCGGAATATACCCTAAAGATACAACAGCCTTCACACAAACAGATATATGCACACCCATGTTTATTGCAGCTCTGTTTACAATAGCAAAAAGCTGGAAGCAACCAAGATGTCCATCAACGGACGAATGGGTAAATAAATTGTGGTATATTCACACAATGGAATACTACACATCGATAAAGAACAGTGACGAATCTCTGAAACATTTCATAACATGGAGGAATCTGGAAGGCATTATGCTGAGCGAAATGAGTCAGTTGCAAAAGGACAAATATTGTATAAGACCACTATTATAAGATCTTGAGAAATAGAAAAAACGGAGAAGAACACATACTTATGTGGTTACAAAGGGGGGAGGGAGGGAGGGAGGGAGAGGGCTTTTTATTGATCAATCTGTAGATAAGAACTGCTTTGGGTGAAGGGAAAGACAACACTCAATACAAGGAAGGTCAGCCTAATTGGACTGGATTAAAAGTAAAGAGGTTTCCAGGATAAACTGAAAGCTTCAAAGGTCAGCGAAGCAGGGGCTGGGGTCTGGGGAACTTGGTTTGAGGGGACTTCTAAATCAATGGGCAAAACAATTCTATTATGAAAACACTCTGCATCCCACTTTGAATTGTGGCGCCTGGGGTCCTAAATGCCAACAAGCGGCCATCTAAAATACATTAATTGGTCTCAACCCAACTGGAGCAAAGGCAAAGGAAGAACACCAAGGTCACACGACAACTAAGAACCCAAGAGACAGAAAGGGCCACATGAACCAGAGACTTACATTATCCTGAGACCAGAAGAACTAGTTGGTGCCCCGCCACAATCGATGTCTCCCCTGTCAGGGAGCACAACAGACAACTCCTGAGGGAGCAGGAGACCAATGGGATACAGACCCCAAATTCTCATTAAAAGACCACACCTAATGGTATGATTGCGACTAGAGGAATCCCAGAGACAATGCTCCCCAGAACTTCTGATGGCACAGGACAGGAACCATCCCCGAAGACAAATCATCAGGCATGAAAAGGACTGGTCAGTGGGGGGGAGAGAGATGCTGATGAAGAGTGAGCTAATTAAATCAGGTGGACACTGGAGAATGGGTTGGCAACTCTTGACTGGAGGGGGGATGGGAAGATAGAGAGAGAGGGAAGATGGCAAAATTGGCACGAAACGAGAGACTGTAAGGGCTGACTCAATAGGGGAGAGCAAGTAGGAGAAGGGAGTAAGATGTATGTAAACCTACATGTGACAGATTGATTGGAATGGTAAATGTTCACTTGAAGCTTAATAAAAATTAAAAAAAAAAAAAAACAACTGTGAAATTGCACAATTAAATTTTAAGGAGGCCTGGTGGTGCAGTGGTTAAGCGCTCAGCTACTAACCACAAGGTCAGCGTTTCAAACCCACCAGCCACTCCACAGGAGAAAGATGAGGCAGTCTGGTTCCATAAAGATGTACAGCCTTGGGAACACTACAGGGCAGTTGTACTCTGTCCTATAGGGTCATTCTGAGTCAAAATTAGCTTGACAACACACAACAACATCTATCTATTTATCTATCTATCTATCACCTATCTATCTATCTATCTATCTATTGATCGATCGATCGATCTATCTATCTATCATCTATCTATGTCTATCATCTATCTTCTATCATCTATTTATGTATCTATCATCTATGTATCTATCTACCTATCTACCTACTTACCTACCTATCTATAACCCATCTATCCATCTATCCATCATCTATCCATCTATCCATCATCCATCCATCCATCCATCCATCCATCCATCCATCCATCCATCCATCCATCCATCCATCCATCCATCCATCCATCCATCCATCCATCCATCCATCCATCCATCCATCCATCCATCCAACCATCCATCCATCTGCATACCCCATTCGCTCACTCAAAGTTATGTGCTGGCCTCACTTCTAATTTCCATGGCCCAGCCCACAAACTAGCAGACACTGTAGTCTCTCACACAGACAAACCACATAAAAGCAAGTTGAGGATGACTGAACAAGTGGGAAGGAACAATAACTTTGTGAACACTCTGGGGGGCAGGACATAGCAGTTGGAATTTGCAGATCAGGAGAGTGGCCTTATGTTAGGACACTTGCTCAGGGTCACCACCAAGCTGCTGAAGAAAAGGGAAGCAGGACTAAACACCAGGTAAAGGGAGTCCTGCCTGCCTACCACTTATCATAAGATCGAGGTGAAGAGAAGGAAGCTGCTGAGGGACCCTGCATGCCTCAGAGGCATGCCTCAGGTGCTGGAATAGAAGCCAAGGAGCAGACACGCTGACTTTGTCACAGATTTCATTTCGTTGGAGCTGGACATCAAGTCTAAAGAAGAAGAAAAAAAACAGTGTTAGCTACTTCTACGGGCATGTCATTAATAAAACAAAAAACTAGTAAAACCAGTTGCCTTTGAGTGAATTCTGACTCAGGGTGACCCCATGTGTATCAGATTAGAAGGAGATCACCAGGCCTGTTTTCCCAGACACCTCTGGGTGGACTCGAGCCTCCAACTTTTCAGTTAGCAGCCGGGTACATTAACAACTTGCACCACCCACAGCTTCATTTTTAAGATAGCTTAAAAAAAAAAAAAACTGGGGGAAACATCTATGTCGCATGCTTTCCGCTCTCTTTTCTGAGAGTGTCTCATAGATATTTAAATATAAGAGGCAAATATGTGGTAAAAGTAATTTCCCTAGGCAAGTGAATATATTCTCTGCTCACTAAAATCAGGAGCAGTAAAAAATAAAAAGTTGAGTGTGGCCTAGAGGGGGTAACCCTGGTAGATAGGAGAAGACGCTGTGTATATTTTGCAGAGCGGATCAACTGTTAGTGGTTCAATGATTCTTGAAAATGAATTGCAAGACTGCTGTAGGGGACAGGGGACGGATACGTAAATGTTGATTGATTCTTTGAGGTATGCTGGCTCCTAGCTGAAGGAAATGGCTGGAAATGTTTTGCTGCTCCTGAGGCAAGCTATTTCAATTCAACATGCCTCGCACTCCTCTTTATATGGATTTCACCTCATTTGTTAGGAGGGTTTAAACTGGCTGAAGTACAGCTTACATAAGAGCCAGGGAATACTGGCAAGAGGGTGGAAAAAAATTGATAAAGAGGTCAAATGAGCAATGGCAATAAAGGCTCAATGTGTGTAGGCAGAGATGCAGACAGTTGCAGATTCATAGCCATGATGGCTCGGCTCTCTGAAATCCACAGTAACTTTGACAGCCATGAAAATCTGAGTGTCTCTGTGGAAAGGGTCTCCTCTAGGATCAATGCCTTACTCACCCTGGTGACCCATGAATAAACTTTTTAGTACTGCAGTATTCTATTTTTTATTGCATTAAGAGAAGATCACACAAGTCAAATTTACTATCCTGAGCAGCAGAATCACATTCATCTCACTAACACGCTTTACCCTGACCTATGGTCTGATTCAGATTTTAGATAGTTTTTCATATTCTATCCACTTTAAACATCCGTGGAAGCAGCAGTCAGGAAATCAAATGCTAGATTGCACTGGGCAAATCAGCTGCAAAAGGCCTCTTTAAAGTTTAAAAAACAAAGATGTCACTTTGAGGATTAAGTTGGTCCTGACCCAAACCATGGTACTTTCAATTGCCTTGTGTGCATATGAAAGCTGGACAATGAATAAGGCTGAAGAACTGATACTTCTGAATTACGGTGTTGGCGAAGAAGATTGAATATACCATGCACTGGCAGAAGATCAAAGAAATCTGTCTTGGAAGAAGTACAGTCAGTCTGCTCCTTAGAAGCAAGGATGGCAAGACTTCGTCTCATGTACTTTGGACGTGTAATCAGGAGGGACCAGTCCCTGGGGAAGGACATTATGCTTGATAAAGTAAAGGGTCAGTGAAAAAGAGAAAAACCACAAAGAGATGGATTGACACAACTGACTCAAACATAGCAAGGATTGAGAGGAAGGTGCAGGACCAGGCAGTGTTTTGTCTTGTTGCACATAGGTCGCTGAGTCAGAACCAACTCGATGGCACCTAACAACCACAACACCTAAAGCAAAGATTCAACAACTATATCAATTCAAAAAACACATAATCTAGGAAAGATAAGAAATAAACTTTCAAAATGTTTTTAAGTATACTCATTCAAATTCTTAGTCCCACCCCAGGGAAAATGTAAAACAGATTTTTACATTAAAGTATATAACTAGAGCTTTGCATAATTTTCGAGATATCACTGCCCCTACCCAACATGGGAATGAGGAGCAGAATGGGAAAGTTAGAAGACTTGCTACTGCCCCCATATGTTGTCATCATTCATGGTTTTGTTTTTGTTTGTTTGTTTAATGTATTAAGAATTTATCAAAATATAAAACAAAGTTAATTTTGAATGTTTAATACATATTTGTCTGTAATGAGTAGTGAAGGGTTAATATTATTGAGGCATTTTTTTTTTTTTGGTGGGGGGGCTGTAACATGGCTAGTTCATCATATTATTTCTAATTGTTCTTGTGGACACTGAAAGTCAGAGATTTACTCTTTCTTGCTCCCAGGTCTCAGGGAGTTCTAGAAGTTGAATATGTATGAGTTTCCAAGGGCATGAATACTTTAATGGCACTGACTTTATAAGTCACATTAAAATAATAAATTTGCCTAATGAAAAATAGTCCCTAAAATCACCAAAGAAAATAAGAAAAAGGATAGTTTGATGTATTCAGAATAGAGAAAAAAGGGAATGAAAGAAAAGAGATCAGGAAAAAGAAGAGAAAAAAAACAGAAAAGAAGTTTAAAAATGAGAAGGGAGACATAGGAACACAGGCCAAAAAGGCCCAGTAATTAGAAATTGGGGAAGGGTACTGTGGTTCTTAAGACTGTTGAGCTAGACTGTGATATGGTAGAAAAGCTGACAGCAGGTTGATGAAAAAGGTGGACCATAGAGGGCACAGACTAGGACCTTTTGCATTTGTTGGATGAATAAACTTACTAGCAACCAGTGTAAGAAGATGGTGATGATCCAAACAAAAGTCCCTTTAAAAAGTCCTGAAAACCCATTGCCGTGGAGTCAGTTAGACATAAAATTACAAAATATCTGTCTTCAGATATGCATATTTATGGTAAAAGATTAGTAAATATTTTAAAAAGTATTCTCTACTTATCATCTAGAGAGTCCCAGCAGACTGTTAGGAGTCCCTGGATGTTGTAAATAGTTAACATACTCAGCTACTAATGCAAAGGGTGGAAGTTTGAGTCCACCCAGAGATGCCTGGGAAGAAAGACCTGGCAATCTACTTTTGAAAAATCAGCCACGGAAAACTGTAGGGATCACAGTTCTACTCTGACACACATGGGGCTGTCATAAGTTGAAACTAACTCAACAGCAAGTGGTGGTAGCAGAGTGTTGATCGCATTTAAAGCATACACCCTGAGATAAAAACAAAGCTGCTGCCTCAATGCAGCTCTTTATTTACAGAGGTCACCCTAAAAGCCTAGGCCTCATTCACTGGCTCCAACCCAGGTGGTATCCACTGAGCTGCTGCAATTGCTCAATCTCACCTCCTATACAGAACCGAAGATGGACGTGGTCATTCCACTTAGTGTGCAGAACTCAAGGCCTTTCTCATAGCTCTGACCAAAACTCTCATCGACGAACCTTGTTATATTCTTTTTCTGACTCTTGAGCTGTTGCCAATGGCCTGGCTGTTCGTCATTTGGTGAAGGAAGCCACACTGCATGGAGTAGCACCCTGCCAATCCTGGCAGATTGACTCCATCCAATATCTGTCCTCTTCTTGAGGCTCTCAGTTGTGCTTCAACACTGTTAACACTTTATCAGATTAAGGCATTGCTCTACCAGTCCAGTCTTCTGACCCTGGCCACACCATTGTTGCCTTGAAAGCAATTTAGGCCATGTTTTCAACTTTCCAGTCTACTTACAGTCTGGCAGTGGTGTACATTTTATAACAAAAGCTGATTAGCAATGGACTTATATTTAAGAATTTGATGGCCCTTCCATGCTGCCAACCATCCACAGTCATTTGCTGTTGTTGAATGCTGGATCAGCCTCCTCAAAAGATGAATTAAAAAAAAAAAGTGGACTCTACCTTTCTTCCCACTCTCTGGTTCACACATCTTAGTAAGGCAGTTTGGTCACTGAAAACAGCTGGTTCTCAAAAGGAACCATTTATTTCACCACTTCCTGGGTAATGATCAGGATGAAATGGGGTTATATATGCCTATTTTGAAAATACAGGATTACATCTTGATCATTTCTGGGCATGATGCTTCTTTCATTTTTCTAATAGTCACCTCAGGCTTGCCTTGTTGGTAAATCTTTGGATGGTAGCTAGGTTAAAAGGAAGGACATTCAAACTTAGTTCTAGTTCGGCCATATGGATTCTCTTGATGGACTGACATGTTTCTAGAACACAAGGATAACCACCATTGGCTTGAGTACAGTGATCACTGAGTTTCTCTACAGTAGCCCTGACTAGCCAAAGTGAGATATATAATGAACTCTGTAAATTTGAAGATACATGTTTGTGTTGAACCTGACCCTTCCTGAGAAAAGGTCTGGATATGAGAATGGAATTGGCCAAAAGGTAAAGTTATATATAGCCTCTGAAATGGGATATACTGATTTGATGGCAGTGAAACGAGCAACAATCCTGGTACCTGGCAATGGAATATCTTAGATCCTGGGAAGAAAGGAGGATGACAGTTACGATCTTCATTTTTAAGTACTGCCCTTGGAGCAAATGAAGGAAAAGGACTTCCTGTGGCTTTTCCAGACTATGACAATCACCTTCAATTTAACTACTGCTGTATCGGCTGTCTCCCATCAGATGGCTCTGTCCATGATCACTTTTCTCTTTTACTTTGTGAAAAATCTATTGGAAACATCAGGAAAAAGCCCTATTCCTGCACTTTTCAACACCTCCAAACACCTATCAACACCTCCAGAAGTTTACCTACCACTATTCCTATTAAAAAAAAAAAAATCCATTGCCGTCAAGTCGATTCCAACTCATAGCGAAACTATAGGATAGAGTGGAACTGCCCCATAGAGCTCCCAAGGAGCATCTGGTGGATTTGAACTGCCAACCCTCTGGTTAGCAGCCATAGCACTTAACCACTACACCATCAGGGTTTCCACTATAGTACCATATAGTACTATACCTGTTAATAAGTTAGTTCATGTGTTGTATGAATGCCACCTTGTTGGTGGTATGGACAAATAGGACACTTTAGATGGACTTCTTTCATGCATTTCCTCAAACACAAGGAACGGACTCAATTATTAGAACTGAACTGGGACCCCTAAGACCTAACAACAGGCTGGGGGCCATGATGGAGACTCTGTCAACCTGTACCCCTGGGACTGTGCTTCCTGTATGGAACCCAGGTAACTTGCTTTCCTTCCCAAAACAGCAAATTTCACCTTAGGGGTTATCATAGTTGACCTTCAAGTGGTTAAGAAAACAACACCAGTAAATAGTACGGCCCTCAGATGACCATGAAGATTCTCAGAATGAAGCTATCCTGGTCTACTCAGGGAAGCTTCCCAGAGAGATAAAACAATTGTTATTTATGCACATTTTATGGTCCATTATCCATACAATGGAAGCCATACCATTAGAAAATGTCATAAGAAATTTTTCTGACTTTAGCTGAAGTGACCAGTGACACCACCTCAGCCTGTGAAGGTAGTCATGTCACGATCAACTCACTAGCCAAGGCGTTATAGATGACAGAACTGCTCTAGATGGCTTCCTTGTGGGTCAAGACCAAGTCTGTTCATTTGATAATATACCTTCCTGTACTTGATTAATGCCCCAGGCCAGGTAAAAGGGCAACACACGCTCCGAATAAAAAGCCACCAGGCTTTCTACCTTACCCTAGACTCTAAAGGTTTATGGCAGGGGTTGGCAAACTGTTTTTATAAAGGTCCAGACAGTAATTATCTTAGGCTTTGAGGGCCATAAGGTCTCTGTCACACCTCTGCTATTATAGTGCAATAGCAGTTATAGGGAGCAGATGCCCTGGCTGCCTTTTGTTTCTATCATTTCAAGAGTATTTGTATAGCAAATAGCCTAACAAGGAAATAGCATCCCATCTGGAACAAAGGTATACTTTCTGCCCCTTTCCTCCCAAAAAAATGGGTTCTCAAAGTTGAGTTCTTCTCATGCAACACCACCTGCTGCACATGTATGCATCAACTCTGGAGGGCTTAGGGGACACATGGCACTAACTCACCAAACAGGATGCTCAAGTTGTCTGCTGCACCATGAGTAATAAAGTCCTTTGTCTCTAACTCAGGAGTTTCATGTCTTCTGCTTGCATCCATGAAACTGTTGCAGCCTAACTTCTTGGTTGCAAGAAGGTAAAATCTTAGACCCTTCACAGTTCCTAATAATCACAATGGGAAGCTACACTGTGCCTGGGTCTTCAGCGTAGGCTCTTGGTTTAGATAGAAAATAAACTTAAGGCAACAATGAGATTTGAAAGCCTCAGATGAAAATCTTTATAAAAATATAAAAAGATATATATTTAGGTGCTGTGTATATTAGAAATCCTTCATTTGAAAAATGACTATCTTCACATATTAAATGAAATATCACTCTGATCACCAAGAAGGCACTTCAGGGAGTATTCAAAATATGGGTGTAATATTCACATAATAATTTTGTTTTACTGTGATGTGTGAAGTAATCCAATAGATATATAGATATTAGTATTCCATAGATGGTGAAAGAGAAAAAAATATATTCTGAATGAAGAAAGCTGATAGCAGGGCAGGAGCAGACCATTAACTTTAGACACTGCAGAGATTTCCTTTCTTTTCGATAACCTCAAATGCAGTTATTCTGCCATTTAATATCATTACTTTTATTCTGAATGGACCATTCATCTCATAAATCAATTGGTTTGACTAATAGTTCATTTTCATACTAAGTATTTGATTTTGTTCAAGTAACTCAGAAGTTCATTGGTGCATCTCTCTTGTCAATATTTCTATTCTTTCACCCTTCTTCCCATTCACCATTTCCTCAAGATCTTCCTTGAGACCTGCAAAGCAAATTATTTGATAGCGCACTTCATTAGTACAGAATTTTGCATGAAAAGAGACTGTTTTATTTAATATTTGAAAATCTTGGCTGCTCTTAGAACCATTTTGATGTTCAGCTATATTAAGAATGTTCATGTCAGCTGCTTGATGAGAATGAATTAAATTTAACACAAGAAAGCATCTCCCAGCCATGGTCCTACAGGAAGCACTGGAGCCTTCACCACCAGCCTCCTAGTGTCCAGCATGCCCTAGGCCAAAGCAGTTCCAAAATAAGCAAATTATCTAAGTAAAGCTAGGGTGTTTTCTAGCAAATAAAGCTTTGAAACCTGTCTCCTAGTCTCTCCATCCATAAAATTACCCCTTTAAGTCTTTCCTTTTTAGAAATTCTGGAACTACCACTGGAACTTCTTTATGGAACTTACTGGAACTGAGAGGCTGAAAATACAATCACCAGGTCGTCTATAAAATTTGAACTCTTACCCACAACCTCTGCAGCAGTCAGCCCAAAAAGTCGGGTCTTGGGAAATTCTTCCCTAATTTTTGCCCTCACTTTCAACTTAGGACCAAGCAGAGAGAAACAAATATGCTCCCCTAACCTCTCACATAAGGAGCTCTAGTATCGTAATGGTTAAGCGCTTAGCTTATCTGAAAGGTCAACAGCTAGAACCCACTAGTGGTTCTGCAGGAGAAAAGACCTGGTGATCTGCCTAGGAAACCCTATGGGGTAGTTCTACTCTGTCATATAGGGTTTTAATGAGTGGGAGTTGACTAGATGGCACATAAAAACAACAATAACCACTCACATAGGATGCTTTGCTTCTAGCTAGCCCAATCCAGATTCCTCTTGCCAACAGCCTCCAATCAGAGGATGCCTGAAGCCTTCCATTTTTCCCACTTTAAAGCTTTCTCATTCCCCTGCCTGGCTTTGAGTCTCTGACAAACATTAAGTAATGGTGGCTGACTCCCTTGCTATAGCAAGCTATGAGTAATAGCCTCTGTTTGTTGTCATTTGGATGGTTTTCATTTATTCTCAGATACACAATAGAGTTTATAAATTGCTAATGGTTCCCTTATAAAACGCTTCAGTAAGTGAGGTCTAAATAATTATATTGCTTGACGTGTGTTGTTGCTGTGTGCCATTGAGTCAATTCCAATTCATAGTGATTCTATTCGACTGTGTAGAGCTGCCCCGGAGGGCTTCCTAGGCTGTAATCTTTGGAGGAGCAGGTTGCTAGGTCTTTTCTCCTGTGAAGCAGCAGGTGGGTTCTAGCTGACAACCACTCAGTTAGGAGCCTAGCTTAAAATGTGGGCTATTGCAAAATTAATAAAACTCAGTTTTCTTTCAGTCAGTTTGTATGTTTGCATTGCCATAAAAAATAAATAAAAGTAAAGAGAGTAAAAATTATACTGGAACCAACAAAGTAAATAGTGACTGAGAAAGTCCCACGTGCACCCACAAGCAAATACTCACCCTTCCCCAGATAAGAACTTTCCTCCAATTCCCTCCATTTGAGAATAGACTTCCGTGGAGGGTGGACGCTAATTGTCAATCACATTTATATCTGAATTTTTATTATTGTAGAAAAAGTTATCACAATTCCTTCTCTACAATTCTGAAATTAAAAATACAGTGACAAAAAAAAGTTTTTTCTCATAACTCATTTGGCCACAGCAACTTACCTGAATTGATGAGATGCTACTTATAGCACCTATTTACTACCGTTTTTTTTTTTTTTTTTAATGGGGGTAGTCATAAAGATGTTGAAGAGTTGTTAATGTTTTTGATAATGGAGAATTGTTCCAGAGCTTGCTGGATGTCTTATATAATACACTGTATTAGCAATGCATTTGTTGTTGTCAGATGTTGAGTTGGTTCTGACTCATAGGGGCCCTATGTACAACAGAACGAACCATTGCCAGTCCTGCACCATCCTCACAATTCTTGCTATTTTTGAGCCGATGGTCACAGCCACTGTGATAATTCATGTCATTGAGGGTTGACTTCTTTTTCACTGACCCTCTACTTTACCAAGCATGATGTTCTTCTCAAGAGACCATTCTCTCCTGATAACATGTCCAAAGCACATGAGATGAAGCCTTGCCATTCTTGCTTCTAAGGAGCATTCTGGTTGTACTTCTTCCTAAAATTCAAAAGAAAAAAAAATCAGATTTCTGAAATTGCGAAAAAAGTTCAGACATAGAATATCTTGGATAAAGGCTTGGGGACCTATGGTGCTATCCCATTGGTTGACTAGGCACTGAGATCATTAGCTATCTATCTGCACATACACAAGCAGAGCCGTTGTAGATAGGTACTATATAGAGAGCCAGGAAGGGAACTGAGATCTCATTCAATCCAATTCCTTCTGTTTTGAATGGAGGAAAACTGAGGTCCAGGAAGGTTCACACAACCAGGTTTCACACATTTTTTATATGTCACAATCTATAGATTTGGAAATTTGTTAATTTCTTGACAAGGGAAGAAAATAAAAGAAAAAAGTAATAATTAGTAACTAACAATTAGTAGGCAAAATTTGTAATAATTATTACTATATTGAAAATATTTTCATGGCTCATTTTATGAAAGTCACATCAGTAGTTTTTTCATGTGTTGAAATTTCTGTTCATTTTTTTAAAATCTAGATTAAAAATTGTCCAAAGAAAAGCACACAATATGGAAAATGGTTTAAATTTGGATATGAAGATATATTGTTAGGTCATTAATTCCACCTCTTATATAATACAGGATTGTTCCTAAAAGAATCTTTTGCCAGGATTTTGTCCAGGATATTTTGTTCTTTATTTTCTAAAGAAGTAAACATCACTGAGAGAAAGAGCCAACATGGTGCCCTAGACAGCCATAGCCTGTTGTCCCTCTGCAGCAAGGACCTGAAAAACTAAGTAAAACATATACAAATATCAACCCTGGAACTGTAAGCATCAAATTAATGTACAAAGAACTAGATTAAACACCAAATGGAAGAAGAAATTGACAGAAAATAGAGAACAAGGAGAGATATGGAGTGGACTCTGCTACCAACTAACATGGCACAGCATCACCATCTTGGAAAAAAGCCAACAACAATTGTGGACAGGAAACATGAGAAGGCAACTTCATGAATCTGCCAACAGGAAACAGAGTGCTGGTAACCAGAGAAACACGCTATCCCATCCATCACCCTTCTGCTGCATATGCCACCTTCCCCTACCTTCCTGTTGGCCCCTGCTGCACTGCCACGGCTATAGTGTCTCCGGCACTTCGGCCTGCTATCCTACCAGCTCCACACCGCCCCTCCCTCCTACCACTTGACCAGCTGCTGAAAGATGGGAGGTGAACTCGTACAACTCCCTATCCAACACCCCTGCCCATCTGACAAGGAGCTGTGCATGCTCACACACCACTTGATCAACATCAGAAAGCAGACAGTGCCTACGCAGTCAGCCCTCAGACACCTCACTAAGCCAGTGAAAAGCAAAATAGGCTCCTTTTCTTGCTGCTGCCTTGCCCACCCAAACAAAGTGGTGAGAGCTGTCATACCAACAGATGGGCAAGAAGCAGAGCACAGCTGGCCCATCTACCCTGACATAGCAAAACAAAACAAAACAAAAAACAGGACACAGTAAATAAAAACAGAAAATAATACCTTAATGTCTCAGAAACAAAAGACCATATCAAAACATGTAAAAAAAAAAAAAAAAAGGAGAAGATGGCTCCAGCAATGACTAAAAAAAAAAAAGAATCAGATATCCTTCCAATAGAACAAAAGGCAGTAGAACAACCTTACATGGAATTCAAAAGACTAACATTTAGGAATTTCTAAGAGATTGGGAAAGAGATCAAGGAAAACACAGATAAAACCAAGGGAAAAATAGACAAAATCATGGAAAACAAAGAAAATGAAAACACAGCAAAAACCAAGGAAAACACAAAGCAATAGAAGAATTCAGGAAAATAATACCAGAACAAAATGTCTCTGTAAATAAACAATTAGAAACCATACAAAAACAGCAACAAAATCCAAAGAATAATCAAAAAAATTTCTAAACTGTACAACTCAGTAGAAGATTTTAGGAGCAAATTTGAAAGAATGAAAGACACAATCAGCAAGATTAACAAAAATGCATGGAAGCCACTTTGTCTGAGGAAAAATCAGAGAAAAAATGAAGAAAACCTAAGAATTATGTCAAACACAATTAAGAGCAAAAATTTGCACAATATCAGTGTTTCAGAACTGGAGAGAAAATGGAAAACACATAGAAGATTGTTGAAGATTTGATGGTGAGAAAACTTCCCAAATACCACAAAGTCAAAAAGCTGACAACCCAAGAAGTTTAACAAACCCCGTAGAGTATGGCCCCAAAAGAAAGTCACTAAGACATATGATAATCGCACTTGAAGAAACCAAGATAAAGAATCCTGAGTGCAGCTAGTGAAAAATGCAAAAGTGACATTCGAAGGGGAAACAACACAACTGTTGTTATTGTTAGGTGC
The DNA here is from genome assembly GCF_024166365.1 of Elephas maximus indicus. Lineage (NCBI taxonomy): Eukaryota > Metazoa > Chordata > Mammalia > Proboscidea > Elephantidae > Elephas > Elephas maximus. The sequence continues at coordinate 11,945,557 of NC_064822.1, read as the reverse complement.
CATGGAGTCAGTTCTGACTCATAATGACCCTATGTACAACAGAATGAAACACTGCCCAGTCCTGACCAACCTCACAATTGCTGTTATCCTTGAGCCCATTGTTGCAGCCACTGAATCTAGCTTGAATTTCTGATGGTTCACTGTAAATGCATTGCTGCAACCACTTTTGAAAGATTTTACAGCAAAATTTTACTTGTTTGTGATATTAATACTGTTAGATAATTCCCGCATTCTGTTGGATCACCTTTCTTTGAAATGGGTACAAATATGGATCTTTTCCAGTTGGCTGGCCAGATAGTTATATTCCAAATTTCTTGGAATACAGAAGTGAACACCATCTGCTCTGCATCTTTTTTGTTGAAACATCTCAATGGTATTCTGTTAATTCCTGAAGCCTTGTTTTTTACCAGTGCCTTCAGTGCAACTTGTACCTCTTCCTTCAATACCATCGGTTCTTGATCATATGTTGCCTCCTGAAATGGCTGCATGTTGGTCAATTCTTTTAGGTACAGTGATTCTGAATTCCTTCCATCTTCTTTTGATGCTTCCTGTGTCATTTAATATTTTCCCTGTAGAATTCTTCAATACTGCAATTCAAAACTTGAATTTTTTCTTCACTTATTTCAGCTTGAGAAATGCCAAGTCTATTCTTCCCTTTTAGCTTTCTCTCTCCTGGACCGTGCACATTTTATTATAATACTTTACCTTGTCTTCTCGAGATACCCTTTTAAATCTTCCATTCAGCTCTTTGACTTTATCGTTTCTTCCTTTCACTTTAGCCACTCTACCTTCAAAAGCAACTTGCAGATTCTCTTTTGACATCCATTTTGGACTTTTCTTCTTTCCTGTCTGTTTGATGACCTCTTGATTTCTTCATGTATGATGTCCTTGATGTCGTTCCACAACTTGTCTGGTCTTTGGTCATTAGTGTCCAACACATCAAATCTATTCTTGAGATGGTCTCCAAATTCAGGTGGGATATACTCAAGGTCTTACATTGGGTCTCATGGACTTGTTCTAATTTTCTTCCACTTCAACTTGAACTTGCATATGAGCAGCTGATGGTCTGTTCTGCAGTTGGCCCCTGGCCTTGTTCTGACTGATGATGTTGAGTTTTTCCATCATCTTTTTCCACTGATGTTGTTGATTTTAACCCTGTGTATTCCATCTGGTGAGGTCCACGTTTATAGTCACCATTTATGTTGGTAAAAAAAGGTATTTTCAATGAAGAAGTCATTGGTCTTGCAAAATTCTGTCACGCAATTCCCTGAGTTGTTTCTATCATGAAGGTCATATTTTCCAACTACCAACCCTTCTTTGTTTCCAACATTTGCATTCCAATTGTTGGTAATTATCAATGCTTCTTAATTGCGTACTTGATCAATTTCAGACTGCAGAAATTGGTAAAAAACCTTCACTTTCTTCATCTTTGGCCTTAGTCGTTGGTGTGTAAATTTGAGTAATAGTACTATTAACTGGCCTTCCTTATAGAGATAGCATAGTACTTCAGGATAGATCTTGAAATGTCCTTTTTGACAATGAACACAACACCATTCCTCCTCAATTTGTCATTCCCAGCATAGTAGACCATATAATTGTCTGATTCAAAACGGCCAATACCAGTCCATTTCAGCTCATTGATGCCTAAGCTATCAATGTTCATGCATTCCATTTCATTTTTAATGATTTCCAATTTTCCTAGATTCATACTCCCTACATTCCACATTCCAATTATTAATGGATATTTTTCACTGTTTTTTTTCATTTTTTTCTTGTCACATCAGAAAGTGAGGATCCTGAAAGCTTGGCTCCATCCATGTCATCAAGGTCGCCTCTACTTTAAGGAGGCCATTCTTCCCCAGTTGTATTTTGAGTGCCTTACAACCTGAGAAGCTCATCTCCCAGCACTATATCAGACAGTGTTCCATTGGTATTTATTAGGTTTCTGCTGGCCAATTTTTTTTCAAGAGTAAACTGCCAGATCTTCTTCCTGTTCTGTCTTAGTCTGAAAGTTCTGCTGAAACCAGTTCACTAAGGGTGACCCTGTGGTATTTGAAATAATGGTGGCAAAGCTTCTAGTATCACAACAACACACAAACCACCACATTCTGACAAACTGATAGAGACGTGGTGGATAATAAGACTAAACTCTGATTATTCAGCAGAAATTATGCAGGCAGGAAGGTAATGGGATGATGTATATAAAACCTTGAAAGAAAAAAAAAAATGCCAGTCAAGAATAAATATCCCGCAAAACTATTTCAAATGCAATGGTGAAATTAGGACATTTCCAGAGGAACAAAAATTAAAGGAATTCATAAAAACAAAACAAACTTACAAGAAATAATCAAGGGAGTCCTTTGTTTAGAGAACAAATAATACCAGAAAACAACCTGAATATAGGATATAGGACAGCACCAGCCAGACATGAACTTAGTTAAAGAACTCTCAATAACAAAACAAAACTAAGAGATTTAAAACATGGAAAGAGAGACATCAGCCTGTAAATAAGGACAATGTCAAAACAATAAAAGGGGGAAATAAACAGTGTAGGTATAAAACTATTAAATGGAGAGGAAGTCAAGGTGATATCAAATAATGAAAGACTGGTTCAAACTTAGGACTATAAGGATAAATTTCAAGGCAACCATAAAGAAAGTTAACAAAGTTACTCATCGAAATAAAAAAATACATATATAAAATTTCTGTAAACACAAAATCTCCAATAACAAAAGAAAGGAAAAGAAAATCCACAAACAAAAGGAACTCAGCACAGGAAATTAATAGGAACAAAGAAAATGTCAGCACCATGAAAAAAAATCACAACAATATGACAGCAATAAAATCATATCTGTCGATAATCACACTGAATGTAAAAAGCTTAAATGCTCCCTACCATAGAAAGACAGAGTGGCAAAATAGACTAAAAAAAAAAAAAAAAAATGAGCCATCAATATGCTGTCTACAAGAGACATACCTCAGACACAAAGACGTAAACATATTAAAAATCAAAGGATAGAAAATATATATAGAGAGAGAGATCAAGCAAACAGTAGCCAAAAAAGAGCAGGAGTGACAATACTGATCTCAGATAAAATAGACTTCAAGGCAAAAACATCCATAAAAGACAAAGAACATTATATAATGATTAAAGGGACAATCCACCAAGAAGACATTACCTTAATAAATACCTACATAGCCTATGACAGGGCTCTGAAATACATAAAATACACTCTGAAAGCACTGAAAAGAGAAATGGTTTCATAACAGTAGTAGGAGACTTCAACACACCGCTCTCGGTAAAGGGAGAATATCTAGAAAGAAATTCAACAAAAATACAGAAGATCTAAAATCCACAATCAACCAACTTGACCTCATATACACATATAGTACACTCCGCCCAAAAGCACAAAATACACATTCTTTTCCGACAGCACATGGAACATTCTCCAGAATAGGCCACATTTTAGACCACAAAATAACCCTTAATAAAATCGAAAACACTGAAAAATTACAAACCATTCTCTCTAATCACAATACCGTAAAAGTAGAAATCAATAACAAACAGCAAGGAAAAAAAAAATCAAATACATGGCAACTTAGTAACAGCTTGCTTAATAGAAGAAATCAAAAATGGTTAGAGGGAATTAGGGAATTAAAAAAATCTTAGAATCAAATAAGAATGCAAACAACTCACACCGTACACAAAAACTAACTCAAAATGGACCAAGGACCTAAATACAAAACCTAAAATGATAAAGATCGTGAAAGAAAAAATAGGGACAACTCTAGGTGATCTAACACATGGCATAAAAACAATACAAACTGTAAATAACAAAGCACAAGCAACAGAAGATAAATTAGGTAACTGGGAATACCCAAAATTAAACATGTTCATCAAAAGAATTCACCAAAAGAGTAAATAGAGAACCTACAGACTGGGAAAAATTTTGGGCTACAACATATCTGACAAGGCTTTAATCTTTAAAATCGACAGAACACTTCAACACCTCAACAACAAAAACACAAATAACCCAATTAAAAAATGAGCAAAGGATATGAACAGATACTTCACCAAAGAAGACATTCCAGGTGGCTAACTGAAAAATGAGGAAACGTTCGAGATCATTAGCCATTAGATAAATGCAAATCAAAACTACAATGAGATTCCACCTCATCCCAACATTACCAGCACTCACCAAAAAAACAGAATATTGAAGAGGTTGCAGGGAGATTGGAACTCTTATGCACTGCTCCTTAGAAGGAAGGATAGCAAGATTTCGTCTCACATACTTTGGATATTTTATCAGGTGGGACCTGTCCCTAGAGACAGACATCATGTTTGGTAAAGTAAAGGGTCAGAGAAAAAGAGGAAGACCCTCAACAAGATGGATTGACACGGTGGCTGCAACAACGGGCTCAGGTATAACAATGATTGTGAGGGTGTGAGGATGGCACAGGATAGAAAACAACTCTATAGCACCCAACAACAGCAACAACAGTGTGATGATTAAGATTGTGTGTCAACTTGGCTGGGCCATGATTCTGAGTTATTTGGCTGTCGTATATTGTTGTGAATACTTCCCTGTTGGAATCTGATATGTGATCACCCCCATGATGGGATCTGCTGAGTGGTACCAGTGGGAGTAGAGCCTGTGGTGGCTCACCATCCCCTCAGCCTTCATCTCTCTGCCTTCAGTCACTCAGCTCTTCCTTTTCACCTTGCCAGGGCTTTTGCTTGTTCTAGAGCCTGTAGCTTGTTCCTGTTCCTCTGACCTCCAGTTCTTGGGACTTGAGCTAGCAGCTTGCATGCTGACCTTGAGATTTGTCGATCTTCATAGCCTACTACAGCCCTGCCCTCTGGTCTGCTGATCTTGGGTTAACCAGCCCTTGTGGCTATGTGAATCAGAAGAATCCTTTTTTACTGCCCCTACAGATTTGAGATGTTACAGCCTCTAAAAACCTCCTGAGCCATTTTCTTGATATAACTCTCTGTCTCTGTGTATATATATATATATATATATATACGCATGTATATATACACACATATAAATATGTGTGTGTATATATATATACATATATATATGTGTATATATATATTTTTTTATATATATATATATACACACTTTAGTGATTTTGTTTCTCTACAGAACCAAGCCTAAGACATTTGGTACTGAGAATGGTTCTAGAGAAACAAAATTGTAAGGATGAATTTTCTAATATGGTTCTCGGGTCTTGTTAGTCTTCAAGACATTGATGATTCTGCTTCCAGCAGTAAAGAGGGCACTTCTAATCCATGGCATAAGGTGGCAATTCAAATACACAAATATCATCATCAAAAGATTAGGTATTGGTGAAAGAGAGGCTCTGGGTGATTGCATGGATGACACATTTTGTCATAATGAAAAGTATAAGGAAACTGGTTGATTGGTCCTACTTTCACAAGAAAAACTGGTGAAAGAAAGAGATGAGTTCAGGGGTTCAAAGTTCAAGCAATGCATAACAGACCTCAAATTTTCCACTTGTGCCTTAAAAGAAAGTCTTATTTCTTGTACTAACAGAGCTGATATTGCCAAAAATGAAACCCAGAGTCCTACTGTGAAAGTGGCTGAATTACAGCACCAACTCAACCGCCAACCTCAGGAGGTGTCTGAAGTTAAAGTGAGGGCATTGATTGGGAAGAATTGGAATCCTTAAACCTGGGATGGGGATATATGGCCAAATAATCAGGAAGCTGAAGACACTGAGCCTCTAAATTTCATTGAATCACTCCTGCCAAATGAAACATTAGCCCCTCTGCTCCCATCTAATGAGATTAACCCAGCTGCATCTAAAACAACTTTGTCTGAGTCATGGCCTGCAACATCACCTGAGGCAGTTGCTTTACAAGACAATGCTGAATGTTCTCAAAACAATTCCCCACCAATTTTTGCTTCTAGACCTATAACTAGATTTAAGTCCCAGTGAGTCCCAAAAGGTGAAGTACAAAGTGTAACCCAGGAGGAGATATTCTACACTCTGAAAGAACTGCTCAACTTTTCTAATATGTGCAAACAGAAACCTGGGGAATATGTGTGGGAATGGCTATTAAAGGTGTGGGACAATGGTGTAAGGAACATAAAGATGAATCAGCCTGAACTTATTGATATGGGCTCACTAAGCACAGATTCTTCAGTCAATGATTCAGCTCAAGAAGTTATGAAAGGATCTAATAGTTTATTTGGTTGAGTTGCTGAAGCATGAATTGCGTGGTGGCCTACACTAAATCAAGTTGAAGTACCAGACCTGCCTTGGTATACTGTAGAAAATATCCAAAGGCTTAGGGAAATTGGCATGCTAGAGTGCATTTATCATGGTAGACCCATAGACCCACACATGGAATGCCCAGAGGACACATCTTTTGCCACAACGGTGAGGAACAAATTTGTGAAGGGAGTCCCAGTATCCTTGAAGACTGCTGTGATTGCTCTTTTATGTAACTCAGATTTGACAGTGGGAACTGCCCTAACTGAATTAAGACATCTAACTACAATGGAACCGATTGGAGCCTGTGATGGTAGGGGCCAAGTGGTGGCACTCAATCGACAAAGACAAGGTTGGTATGGTTACCATAATGGAAAGCAGATCAAAGCAGTAATCAGAATAGTCTGGTTCATACGGACTTATGGTGTTGGCTACTTAGTCACGGTGTATCTAGGAGTGAAATAGATAGGAAATCTACTAAATATTTACTTGATCTGTACTACTGCGTGAATTCTAGTTCAGGTGAACAGCAGTCTAAATTGAATCACCAGAATAGTCGAGGCCCCTCAATAATTCCCAGACTTGAGTGAGTTTACAGATCCACAACCCCTTGATTGAAGGGGAGGCTGGGTACCCTTGAGGAAGGGCTCCAATACACTGCCAAAAACTTATACTGTTAATCCTTCTCCCAGACTTCCCCCAAAGGATCTTTGGCTTTTCACGAGAGTGACTGGTCATTGGGGAAAAGGAAATAATCAGACTTTTCAGGGATTACTGGATACTGGCTCTGAACTGATACTAATTCCAGGAGACCCAAAACACCACTGTGACCCACCAATCAGAATGGGGCACATGGAGGCCAGGCTATTAATAGAGTCGTAGCCCATGTCAGTCTCACAGTAGGTCCAGTGGGTCCTTAAACCCATCCTGTAGTGATTTTCCCAGTTCCAGAGTGCATAATTGGAATAGACATACTCAGCAGCTGGCAGGACCCCCACATTGGATCCCTGAAAAATGGAGTAAGGGCTATTATGGTAAGAAAAGCCAAATGGAAGCCATTAGAACTTCCCTTACCTAGGAAAATAGTAACCCAAAAACAATGCCACATTCCTGGTGGGATTGCAGAGATTACTCCCACCATTAAGAACTTGAAGGATGCAGGGGTGGTGATTCCCACCACATTTCCATTCAACTCACCTATTTGGCCTGTGAAAAAAACAGATGGATCTTGGAAAATGACAGTGAATTATTGAAAACTTAACTAGGTGGTTACTCCAATTGCAGCTGCTATTCCAGATGTACTCTCTTTGCTTGAGCAAATAAATACACCTCATTGTAACTGGTATGTAGCTATGGCCTCATGAGAGTTCCTTATAATCAGTTGACTGAAGAAGAGAAAACTTGTGCCTGATTTACAGATGGTTTGTGTAATATGCAGGCAGTACTTGAAAGTGGACAGCAGCAGCACTACAGCTCCATTCTGAAAGATAGTGGTGAAGAGAAATTTTCCCAAGGAGTAGAACTTCAAGCAGTGTTCCTGGTTGTTCACTTTTCTTGGAAGGAGAAATGGCCAAATGTGTGACTGTGTACTGATTTATGGGCTGCGGCCAATGGTTCAGCTGGATTGTCAGGGACTTCAAAGGAAAATTATTGGAAAATTGGAGACAAGGATTTATGGGGAAGAGGTATGTGTATAGACCTCTCTGAATGGGCCAAAGAAGTGAAGATATTTGTATCTCATGAGAATGCTCACCAAAGAATGACCTCAGAAGAGGAGAATTTTAACAATCAAGTGGCTAGGACGATGCCTTTGTGGAAACCAGCCATCTTCTTTTCCCAGCTACTCCCATCTTTGTTCAATGGGCTTATGAACAAAGTGGCCATGTTAGCAGGGATGGAGGTTATGCATGGGCCCGACAACGTGGGTCTCCACTCACCAAGGCCTACTTGGCTACAACCACTGCTAAGTGCACAATCTGCCAGTAACAGAAACCAACACTGAGTGCCTGAGATGGTACCATCCCTGGAGGTGATCAGCCAGCAACCTGGTGGGAAGTTGATTACATTGGATCACTTCCACCATGGAAAGGGCAGGGTTTTGTTCTTACTGAAATAAACATTTACTGTGGATATGAATTTGCCTTCCGTGCATGCAATTCTTCTGCCAAAACTACCATCCGTGGACTTACGGAATGCCTTATCCACTGTCATGGTATCCCACACAGCACTGCCTTGGATCAAGGGACTTACTTCACAGCAAATGAAGTGTAGCAGTGGGCCCAGGCTCACGGAATTCAATGGTCTTACCATGTTCCCCAACATCCTGAAGCAGCTGGCTTGATAGAACAATGAAATGGGCTTCTCAAGACACAACTACAGTGCCAGCTAGGTTGTATACCTTGCAGGGTTGGGGCAATGTTCTCCAGGAGGCTGTATATGCTCTAACCTAGCATCCAATATATGATGCTGTTTCTCCCATAGCCAGGATTCATGAGTGGAAATGGAAATGGCGTCACTCACTATTACCCCTAGTGACCACTGGCAAGATTTTTGCTTCCTGTCCCTGCAACCTTATGCTCTGTAGGTCTAGAGGTTTTAGTTCCAAAGGGAGGAATGCTCCCACCTGGAGACACTTCACTGATTCCATTGAACTGAACACTTTGGGCTCCTTATGTCTCTGGATCAACAGGCAAAAAAGAAAGTTACCATACTGGCTGGTGTGATTGGTCCTGATTATCAAAAGGAAATCAGGTGGATATTACATAACGGAGGTAAAGAAGGGCATGTCTGGAATGCAGGTGATCCCTGTGGCTACATGAGTCAGGAGAATTGCCTTTCCTGCCTCATAGACTTGGGACATTACAGCCTGTAAGAACTGTGTGAGCCTTTTCCTTGATATAAATCTCTCTCTCTATTTCTCTCTCTCTCTCTCTCTATACAAATATATATGTCGTTGTTGTTGTTAGGTGCTGTCGAGTCAGTTCTGACTCATAGAAACTGTATGTACAACAGAACAAAACACTGTCCGGTCCTGCACCATCCTTACTATCGTTGTTATGCTTGAGCTCGTTGTTGCAGCCACTGTGTCAATCCATCTCGTTGAAGGTCTTCCTTTTCTCCACTGACCCTGTACTTTATCAAGCATGATGTTCTTCTCAGGGACTGATCCCTCCTAACAACATGTCCAAAATATTTAAGCCTCAGTCTCACTATCCTTGCTTCTAAGGAGCATTTTGGTTGTACTTCTTCCAAGACAGAATTGTTCTTTCTTTTGGCAGTCCATGGTATATTCAATATTCTTTGCCAACACCACAATTCAAAGGCGTCAATCCTTCTTCAGTCTTCCATATTCATTGTCCAGCTTTCACAAGCATATGATGCAATTGAAAATACCGTGGCTTGGGTCAGGCACATCTTAGTCTTAAAGGTGACATCTTTGCCTTTCAACACTTTAAAGAGGTCCTTTGCAGCAGATTTACCCAATGTAATGCGTTGTTTGATTTCTTGATTGCTGCTTCCATGGCTGTTGATTGTGGATCCAAGTAAAATGAAATCCTTAACAACTTCATTCTTTTCTCCATTCATCATGATGTCATTCATTGGTCCAGTTGTGAGGATTTCTGTTTGCTTTATGTTGAGGTACAATCCATACTGAAGGCCGTGGTCTTTGATCTTCATTAACAAGTCCACAAATTATATTTATATATAAATATATACTCTACTGGTTTTGCTTCTTTAGAGAACCCATTCTAAGACAAACATGCACTGTTAGAAGGAATGTAAAATGGTACAATCACTATGGAAAATGCTATGGTGCCTTCTGAAAAAGCTAGAATACCATACGATCCAGCAACCCAACTCCTAGGAATATATCCAAGAGAAATAAGAGCCTTCATGGGAATAGACATATACACACCCATGTTCACTGCAGTATTATTCACAATAGCAAAAAGATGGAAACAACCTAGGTGCCCATCAACAGATGAATGGATAAATAAACTATGATACATACACACACTGGAATTCTACCGACCAATAAAGAACAATGATGAATGCATGAAACATTTCACAACATGGATGAATGCTGAGTGAAATAAGTCAATCACAAGAGGACAAACTTGTTTGAGACCATTATTACAAAAAAGCAAGAAAAGGTTTACACACAGAAAAAAAAGTGTGCAATGGTTACTAGGGAGTGAGCGGGTGGGGAGGAGAAATCACTAAATATATGGTAGACAAGTGGTAACTTTGGGGAATGGAAAGACAACACACGATATAGGAGAAGTCAGCACAACTTGACCAAGGCAAAGTCATAAAAGCTTCCTAGATACAGCCAAACACCTTGAGGGGCTGAGTTACTAGGGCTGAGAGCTGGGGACCATGGTTCTGGGGGACATCTAGGTCAATTGGCAGAACATAGCTCATAAAGAAAATGTTCCAAATCCTACATTGGTGAGTAGCGTCTGGGGTTTAAAAGCTTGAAAGTGGCCATCTAAAATACATCTATTGGTTCCATCCCATCTGGAGCAAAGGAGAGTGAATTAACCCACAGATACAAGGAAAATATTAGTCCAAATGTCTAATAGACCACATGAACCACAGCCCCCACAACCCTGGGCCTAGAAGAACTAGATGGTGCCCTGCTGCTACCCCAGACCATTCTGACAGGGATCAAAATACAGGGTCCCAGACAGAGAAGGAGAAAAATGTAGAACAAAATTCAAATTCACAATAAAAATAAAAGGCCAGCTTTATTGATCTGACAGAGACTGAAGGAACCTCCAAGATTGTGGTCCCAGGACACCCTAATAACTGAGAACTGAAGTCACTCCCAAAATCTACCTTTCAGCCAACGATTAGACAGGCCTACCAAACAAAAACAATAATAATAACACATGAGGAACATGCTTTTTTTAATTAAATCAAGTACATGAGACCAAATGGGCAACTCCTGCCCAAAAGCAAAGATAAGAAGGCAGGAAGGGACAGTTAAACTGGATGATCAGATACGGGGAACCTGGGGTGGAGAGGTAAAGGGGGAGAATGCTGACACTATGGAAGGATTGAAACCAGTATCAGAAAAAAATTGTGTATAGATTTTTAAATGAGAAACTAATTTGCACTATAAACTTTCACCCATAGTACAATAAAATTTAACTTAAAAAAGGAAGTTATGTCCACTAAGATAATTTCCAATTAAAATAGATATTACAAATAAAATGTATTTTACCGAATTTTCCCACAATTTTGTCACAGATGCTATACACAACTATTGGATGTAGAAACCTCAAAATGAAAGTCAGAAAGGTTTTACTGCTTCATTTGTTTCAAATAAGCTATTAAAAACACCAAATATTAAACCTCAAGTTGCTCTAGAAGAGCATCTGATATAGCCACGTACTTGCATGACTAAACCAAGGCCTGACTAAACCCCATACATGTGTCAGTTTGTCTTACTGTGGGAGCTTGCATGCTGCTATTCAAATACCAGCAGCATCACCCAAGGTGGACAGGTTTCAGCTGAGCTTCCAGGCTAAAATAGACTAGGAAGAAGGACCTGGTGGTTTACTTCTAGAAAAATTAGCCAGTGAAAACCTTATGAATAGCAGCAGAACATTGTCTGATACAGTGCCAGAAGATGAACTCCTCAGGTTAGAAGGCACTGAAAATATGATGGGGTAGAGCTGACTCCTCAAAGTAGAGTCGACCTTAACGATGTGGATGGAGTCAAGCTTCATTTGCTGATGTGGCATGACTGAAAATGAGAAGAAACAGGTACAAACATCCATTAATAATCAGAACATGGAATGTATAAAGTATGAATCTAGGAAAAGTGGAAATCATCAAAAATGAAATAGAACACATAAAGATCAACAGCTTAGGCATTAGTAAGCTGAAATGGAGTGGTATTGGCCATTTTGAATCGGACAATCACATGACCTTGTATGCCAGGAATGACAGCTTGAAGAGGAATGACGTTGCATTCATCTTCAAAAAGAATATTTCAAGATCTATCCTGAAGTACAAGGCTGTCAGTGATAGAATAATATTCGTATGCTTACAAGTAAAACCCCTTAATACAACTATTACTCAAATTTGCACACCAACTATTAAGTCCAAAGATGAAAACTGAAGATTTTTACCAACTGAAATTGACCAAACGTGCAATCGTAATGCACTGATAACTACTGGTGGTTGGAATTCGAAAATTAGAAACAAAGATGGATTGGTAGCTGGAAAATATGCCCTCAGAGACAGAAATGATGCTTGAGGTCACATGATAGAATTTTACAAGACCAACGGCTTCTTCACTGGAAATACCTTGTTTCAACAATATAAATGGTGACTATAAAAGTGGACCATGCCAGATAGAATACACTGGAATAAAACCAACAACATCTGTGGAAAGAGACAATGAAAAAGCACAACATCTTCAGTCGGAACAAGGCCAGTGACAGACTCTGGAGCAGACCATCTATTTATCATATGCAAGTTCAATCTGAAGTGGAAGAAAACCAAAACAAGTCCACAAGGGCCAAAGTACAACCTTGAGTATATCCCACCTGAATTTGGAGATCATCTCAAGAACAGATTTGACACACTGAAGGCCAATGACCGAAGACCAGACAAGTTGTGGAATAACATCAAGGACATCATACATGAAGAAAGCAAGAGGTCATTAAAAAGGCAGGAAAGAAATAAAAAACAAAAATGGATGCCAGAAAAGACTCAAACTTGCTCTTGAACATTTAGTAACTTAAGCAAATGGAAGAAATGATGATGTAAAAGAGCTCAACAGAAGATTTCAAAGGGCAGCTTGAGAAGACAAAGTGAAGTAAAGATCTGAAGTTAGAAAACCAAAAAGGAAGAACACACTAGGAATTTCTCGAGCTAAAAGAATTGAAGAAAAAATTCAAGCTTCCAGTTGCAATATTGAAGGCTTTACTGAGAAAATATTAAATGTCACAGGAAGAATCAAAAGAAGGTGGAAGGAATACACAGAGTCAGTGTATCAAAAATAATTTATCAGCATTCAACTGTTTCAGGAGGTAGCATATGATCAAGAACCTACGGTACTGAAGGAAGAGGTCCTAGCTGCATGGAAGGCACTGGCAATAAAATGAGGCCCCAGGAGTTGACAAAATATCAATTGAGATGTTTCAACAAACAAATGAAGCACTGGAAGTACTCACTCATCTATGCCAAGAAATTTGGAAAACACCTACCTGGCCAAACGCTGGAAGAGGTTCATATTTATGCCTATTCCTAAGAAAGGTGATCCAACCAAGTGTCGAAATCATCATGTGATATCATCAATAATCACATGCAAGTAAAACATTGCAAAGATCATTTGAAAGCAGCTGCAGCAGTACATCTACAAGGAACTGCCAGAAATTCAGGCCAGATTCAGAAGAGGAAGTAGAAGGAGGAATATCATTGCTTATGTCTGATGGATCATGGCTGAAAGCAGAGAATACCAGAAGGATGTTTACCTGTGTTTTATTAACTATGCAAACGCATTCGACGTGTGGATCATAACATATTATTGATAATATTGTGAAGAATGGAAATTCCAGAACACTTAATTGTACTCATGAAGAACCTGTTAATAGACTGAGAGGCAGTCTTTCCGAAAAAGAAAGGAAATACTTTGTGGTTTAATGTTAAATAAGCTGTGCATTGGGTTTGTATCTTTTCATCATACTTATTCGATTTGCATGCTAACCAAATAATCTGAGAAACTGAACTCTATGAAGAAGAATGTGCCATCAGGATTGGAGGAAGATTCACTAAAGACCTGCATTATGCAGATGACACAACCTTGCTTGCTGAAAGCGAAGAGGACTTGAAGCTCTTACTGATGAAGATCAAAGACCACAGCCTTCAGTATGGATTACACTTCAACATAAAGAAAACAAAAATCCTCACAACTGGACCAAATAGAAACATTATTTGAGAAAAGATTGAAACTGAGAAAACAAAAATCCTCACAACTGGACCAAATAGAAACATTATTTGAGAAAAGATTGAAGTTGTCAAGGATTTCATTTTACTTGAATCCACAATCAATGCCCATGGAAGTAGCAGTCAAGAAATCAAAAGAAGGATTGCGTTGGGCAAATCTGCTGCAAATGACCTCTTTAAAGCGTTGAAAAGTAAAGACGTCACCTTGCAGACTAAGGTGCAACTGACACAAGCCATGTTGTTTTCTTTCACCTCATATGTATGTGAAAGCTGGACTATGAATAAGGAAGACCAAAGAAGAATTTTTGCCCTTATGGTGTTGCAAAGAATATTGAATACACCATGGAGTGCCAAAAGAAAGAACACATCTGTCTTGGAAGAAGTACATCTAGAATGCTCCTTAGAAGCAAGGATGGTGAGACATTGTCTCACACACTTTGGACATGTTACCTGGAGGGATCAGACCCTGGAGAAGACATCATGTTTGGTAAAGTAGAAGGTCAACCCAAAAGAGGAAAACCTTTGATGAGATGGACTGCAACAATGGGCTCAAGCATGACAATGATTGTAAGGAAGGCATAGGACCAGGAAGTGTTTTGCTCTGTTGTCCATAGGGTTGCTATGAGTAGGAACCAATTTGATGGCACATAACTACAACAAAAGCAAGGTCTGAACATTCAGTTCTCTGTTAAAGGTCCTGCACCAAAGTAGCATATACTGAAAGTTGGATGGCAATTTTGCTATAATTCCAGAGGTAATAATAATGATAACTATAAGAACAACAATAATAATCATCATTACCAATTTTTTAGCCAGAAAATGTACAATGTGCTTTGTCTGCATTATCTCATTTTATCTTGTCTCTAAAGTACATATCCCAAGAGACTGCTTTTGTCAAATTAAAACTTAATTAAATGTAGTTTTAAATTGGGTCAAATAAAGTATCCTGGGAGTTATTTACATAGGAACAGATGCCTATAGAAGTCAAATGGAGGGTGAAAAACTCACAGCATGCTGCAGTAGGGGAGATAGATTAATAAAATGATCACATCTTAAGTTAAAAAAAAAAAGACAACAACAAAAAAAGATTACATTCAGCCAGGCAATTTGATTTTCAGACACATTCGAAACAAAACTTATTTTAAAATAACACTTTGAAAATGCCCCTTTGGAAAAAAAACTCTTCCTCATTTACCTGACTCCTCCCCTCTCTAAACCAGGCCCCTAGCTGGCTTCAGTGATAGCTGCTTTCCCTGGGCCAACAGTAGGACCCATTATGTGTCCTGAGGGATTCTCCTGGCCTTGGAGAAGCAGCAAATAACACACAGGGAAAAATAATCTGCTGGTTCCTCAAAGCTGGGAACTCAGGGCAGAAACAGCTCCTTTGACTAGGCACAGGCATAAGGGGTCCACAAACTTGGAGTGACTTTCACCCCTGCATAAACCTGTGTGGACCTATTTTGACAGCATAGGCCCCTCATTAGCACAGTATGACAGGGTATATACCTGAAGTCCAAATTCAATTGTTTCAGCTATAGGGCAGAGAGGCAGGTTCATGACATTTAACACCTCTCTGCCTATTAAGCATATCATAACCTACACACATCAGGGGCCTGAGGACTTGTGGAGCCATCTGAACCACCTAGCCACCCTTGACAGGGGTCCAAGGGTAACTGGTGCCTCCCAGTACTTATGGCCAACAGCACTGGGTGCCTGGCTGCAAAACCCACCCACCTGTGCTCTCTAGGCAACAGGAACACCCCTTCCTCACAGACACTAAGGGGCAATCGTTAGTCTCCTGACTTGCAGTGCGTGACCCCCTACTGCAGCCAGATATCTGTGCCTACACCAATCACCCCTGCTCATCTAGGACTGTAGGTGAGAGCCTGTACCACACACTTGGTGACCAACTACCTGGACACCTGAGCTGAATCCATACAATAAAAGTAAATTGGCTCCTGGGCTCATATACCTACTAACAGCTCTAACAACCTTGTGACTGGATGTTACAGCTTCAAAGGTGCCAAAAATCAAACTAGCTCACTTGAGCAGCCTATTTGGATATATCAAAACAAAATGAAAGAAGCTAGGACACAGCAAGCAAACATAAAATAAATAAATACAATAACCTAATTATGGCTCAGAGATAATAGTCAATGTCAAATCACATAAAGAGACAGACCATGATGGTTTCAACAAGCTCCCAAAACAAAGAATCAAGAAATATTCCAGATGAAGAAATTTCCTGGAATTATCAGAGGTAGAATACAAAAGATTAATATACAGAACTCTTCAAGAAATCAGGAAAGAGCTCAGGCAAAACGGGAAACAAGCCAAGGAACACACAGACCAAGCATTAGAAGAACTTAAGAAGATTAGAGAAGAATATAATGACAAATTTAATAGGCTACAAGAATCCACAGAGAGACAGCAAACAGAAATCCAGAAGATTAAAAAAAAAATTTCAGAATTAGGCAACTCAACAGAAATTCATAAGAGCAGAATTGAGGCAATGGGATTCAGAATTAGTGAGATTGAAAATAAAGCACTTGACACCAACATATTTGAGAAAAAGTCAGAAAGAAGAATTTAAAGAAATAAGAAACCCTAAGAATTATGTGGGACTCTATCAAGAGGAATAACCTACGAGTGATTGGAGTACCAGAACAGGGGGGAATAAAAAGAAGATACAGAGAGGATTGTTGAAAATTTGTTGGCAGAAAACTTCCCTGTTATCGTAAAAGGTAGATCCCAAAAGAAAGTAACCAAGACATACTACAATTAAACCTGCCAAAACCAAAGATAGATAATTTTGAAGAGTGGCTAAGAATAAATGAAAAGTCACCTACGAAGACTGTCAGTAAGACTAAGCTCAACTACTCAGCAGAAACCATGCAGGCAAGAAGGCAATGGTATGACATATGTAAAGCCTTGAAGGAGAAAAATTGCTAGCCAAGAATTATATATCCAGCAAAACTGTCTCTCGAATATGAAGGTGAAATTAAGACATTTCCAGATAAACAGAAGTTTAGGAAATTTGCAAAAAGAAACCAAAATTACAAGAAATACTAAAGGCAATTCTCTGGTTAGAATATCAATAACATCAGATAACAACCTGAGAATAGAACACAGGACAGAGCAACCACATATCAACTCTGATAGGGAAATTACAAAAATAAATCACAGCTAAAATGCTCAAAACAAGGAAACAGAGAAGTCATGACAAAAAAAGGTGACAGCATTAAATCAAAAAAGAGGAACTAAAAACTAGTCATAGATCTTTCATACGGAGAGGAAGTCAAGGCAATATAAAGAAATAAAAGTTTGGTTTAAACTTAGGAAAATAGGGATAAATATTAAGGTAACCAGGAAGGAAACTAACAATCTTACACGTCAAAATAAAAACAAGAAAAACATAAAAGACTCAGCAAGTACAAAAGTAACAACAATGAAAAAGAGGAAAAGGAAATACACAAAGAAAAATGACTCAGCACAGAAAATTAAGTGGAAAAAAGAAACTGTCAACAACACACAAAAAAGGCACCAAAATGACAGCACTAAACACATACCTACCAATAATTACGCTGAATGTAAATGGACTAAATGCACCAATAAAGAGACAGACAGTGGCAGGATGGATAAAAAAAAAAGGATCCGTCTATATGCTGCCTACAAGAGACACACCTTAGACTTAAAGACACAAACCAACTAAAACTCAAAGGATGGAAAAAAAATACATTGAGTAAACAACAATCAAAAAAGAGCAGGAGTGGCAATATTAATTTTTTATAAAATAGACTTTTAAGTAAAATCCACTAAAAAGGATAAGGAAGGACACTATATAATGATTAAACGGTCAATACAACAGGTGGATAGTATCATATTAAATATTTACCCATCCAAGGACAGAGCGCCGAAATACATAAAACAAACTCTAACAGCATTGAAAACGAGATAGACAGCTCCACAATAATAGTAGGAGACTTCAACACACCACTTTCAGTGAAGGACAAAGCATCCAGAAAGAAGCTCAATAAAGACATATAAGATCTAAATGACACAATCAAACAACTGGACCTCATAGACATATACAGAACACTCCACCAAATGGAAGCTAAGCATCCTTTCTTTTTCAATGCACATGGAAGAGTCTCCAGAATAGACCACATATTAGGCCACAGAGTAAGCCTTAACAGAATCCAAAACATAGAAATATCACAAAGCAACTTTTCTGAACATAAAACCATAAAAGTAGAAATCAATAATAGAAAAAGCAAGAAAAAAGAAAAAAACTCATGGAAACTGAACAAAACCTTGCTCAAAAACTACTGGATTATAGAAGAAATTAAGGACAGAGTAAAGAAATTCATAGAATCAAATGAGAATGAAAACACATCCTACCAGAACCTTTGACACACAGCAAAAGTAGTGCTCAGAGGTCAATTTATAGCGATAGAAGCACGCATCCAAAAACAAGAAAGGGTCATAATGAAACAATTATCCAAAAAACTTGAACAAATAGAAAGACAGCAGCAAAGGAAGCCCTTGTGCCCCAGAAGAAAGCAAATAATAAAAATTAGAGCAGAATTAAATAAAATCAAGAACAGAAAAACGATTGAAAGAGTTAACAAGATCAAGAGCTACTTCTTTGAAAAGACCAACAATATCAATAAGCCACTGGCCAAACTGGGAACAGAAAAACAGGAGAGGAAACAAATACCCTGAATAAGAAATGCGATAGATGATATCACAACAGACCCAAATAAAATAACAAGAATCATAACAGAATACTATCAAAAATTGTACTCTAACAAATTTGAAAACCTAGAGGAAATGGACAAATTTCTAGAAACACTACCTACCTAAACTAAAACAGAGATAGAACAACTACATAAACCTATAACAAAAAAAGAGATTGAAAAGGCAATTTAAAAACTCCTAACAACAACAACAACAAAAAAAAAAAACCCTGACCCTGATGGCTTCACTGGAGAATTCTACCAAACTTTCAGAGAAGAGTTAACACCACTACTACTAAAGATATTTCAGAGCTTAGAAAAGAATGTATTACTCCCTAACTCATTCTGAAGCCAACATAACCCCGATGCTAAAACCAGGTACAGACACTGCAAAAAAAGAAAATTACAGACTATATCCTTCATGAACTTAGATGCAAATATCCTCAACAAAATTCTAGCCAATAGAATTCAACAACATATCAAAAAAAGTAATTCACCATGACCAAGGGGGATTCATATCAGGTATGCAGGGATGGTTCAACATTAGAAAAACCATCAAAGTAATCCTGTCACATAAGTAAAACAAAAGAAAACCACATCATCTTATCAATTGATGCAGAAAAGGCATTTGACAAAATACAACACCCATTCATGATAAAAATTCTCAGGAAAATAGCAATCGAAGGGAAATTCCTCAACATAATAAAGGCATTTATGTGGCATTTATACAAAGCCACAGCCAAACATCATCCTAAATGGAGAGAGTCTGAAAGCATTCCCCTCAAGAATGGGAACCAGACAAGGATGCCTTTTATCATCACTCTTACTCAACATTGTGCTGAAGGTCCTAGTCAGAGCAATTAGGCTAGACAAAGAAATAAAGAGCATCCAAATTGGTAAGGAAGACGTAAGTGTATCTCTATTTGCAGATGATATGATACTATAAACAAAAAACCCTAAAGAATCTGCAAGAAAACTACTGGAACTAATAGAAAAGTCCAGTAAAGTATCAGGATATAAGATAAACATACAAAAATCAGTTGGATTCCTCTACACCAACAAAGAGAATGTTGAAGAACAAATAACCAAATCAATACCATTTACAATAGCCCCCAAGAAGATAAAATACTTAGGAATAAACCTAACCAGAGATATAAAAGACCTACACAAAGAAACCTACCAGACACTACTGCAAGAAACCAAAAGAGACCTACCTAAGTGGAAAAACATACCTTCCTCATGGATAAGAAGACTCAACATTGTGAAAATATCTACTCTATCCAAAGGGATGTAAAGATACAATGCAACCACAATACAAATTCCAATGGCATTTTTTAATGAGATGGGAAACAAATCACCAACTTCATTTATTTATCCAAAGGCTCTGGATAAATAAACCATGACTGAAGAAGAAGAACAAAGTGGGAGACCTCACACTACCTGATTTTAGAACCTATTTTACCACTACAGTAGTCGAAACAGATTGGTACTGGTAGAACAACAGATACATAGACCAATGGAACAGAATTGAGAATCCAGATATAAATTCATCCACCTACGAGCAGCTGATGTTGAACAAAGACCCAAAGTCCATTAACTGCAGAAAAGGCAGTCTCTTTAGCAAATGGTGCTGGCATAACTGGATATCCAGAGCAAAAAAATGAAAGAAGACCCATACCTCACACCATGTACAAAAGCTAACTTAAAATGGATCAAAGACCTAAATATAAAATCTGCGATGGTGAAAATCATGGAAGAAAAAATAGGGGCAATGCTAAAAGCCCTAATACATGGAATAAACAGTATACAAAACATTACTAACAATGCACAAACACCAGAAGTCAAACTAGATAACTGTGAGCTCCTAAAAATCAAACACTTATGCTCATCCAAATGCCTCACCAAAAGAGGAAAAGACAGCTTACGGATTGGGAAAAAATTTTTGGCTGTGACAAATTCCATCAATGTCTAATCTCCAAAATCTACAAAATACTGCAAAGCCTCGACAACAAAAAGACAAATAACCCAAATAAAAATTGGGCAAAGATCAAGAGACAGAAAGGCCACACAAACCAGAGACTATATCAGCCTGAGGCCAGAAGAACTAGATGGTACCTGGCTACCACCAATGACTGTCCTGACAGAGAACACAACAGAGAATTTCTGATGGAGCAGAACAGCAGGATGCAGATTTCAAATTTTCATAAAAAAGACCAGACTTAGTGGTCTGACTCTGGACCCCGGAGGTCATGATCCCCAGATCCTTTGTTAGCCCAAGACTAGAACCATTCCTGAGGCCAACAATTCAGAGATTAGAATGGACTGTAAGACAGAATATGATACTGGTGAGGAGTGAGTGTTTGTCTTAAGTAGATACATAAGACTACGTGGGCAACTCCTGTCTCAAGGTGAGATGAGAAAACGGTGGGGGACTGGAACTGGTTGAATGGATATGGGGAATACAGGGTGGAGAGGAGAAGTGTGCTGTCTCACTAGGGGGAGAGCAACTAGGAGTACATAGCAAGGTGTATATAACTTTTTTTATGAGAGGCTTACTTGATCTGTAAACCATCACTTAAAGAACAATAAATAAAAAATATATTAAAGAAGTAGTGACCAGATCCAAAAAAAAAAAAAAATTGGGCAAAGGACATGAACAGACACTTCACCAAAGAAGACATTCATGTGGCTAGCAGATACATGAAGAAATGCTCACAATTATTAGCCAACAGAGAAATGCAAATCAAAACTACAATGAGGTATCATCTTACCTCTACAAGGCTAGCAGTAATCCAAAAAACCACAAAATATAAATGTTGGAGAGGTTGTAGAGAGACTGGAACACTTATACACTGCTGGTGGGAATGTAAAATGGTACAAACACTTTGGAAATCCATTTGGTGTTTCCTTAAAAAGCTAGAAATAGAGCTACCATATGATCCAGCAATCCCACTCCTTGGAAAATATCCTAAAGAAATAAGAACCCTCACATGAACAGGTATATGCACACCCAAGTTCACTGCAGCACTGTTTACAATAACAAAAAGATGGAAACAACCAAGGTGCCCATAAACGGACGAATAGATAAATAAATTATGGTATGTTCACACAATGGGATACTACGCAATGATAAAGATCAATGATGAATTCATGAAATATCCCACAACATGAATGAATCTGGAAGGCATTATGTTGAATGAAACTAGTCAGTTGCAAAAGGACAAATATTGTATAAGACCGCTATGATAAAAATTCAAGAAAAGGCTCAAACACAGAAGAAAACATTCTTTGATGGTTACGAGGGTGGGGAGGGAGGAACAGGGGTATTCACTAACTAGACAGTAGACAAGAATTATCTTAGGTGAAGGGAAGGACAACACACAATACAGGGGAAGTCAGCACAACTGGACGAAACCAAAAGCTAAGGAGTTTCCTGAGTATGACCAAACACTTCGAGGGACAGAGTAGCAGGGGCAGGGTTCTGGGGACATCATTTCAGGGGAAATCTAGGTCAGTTGGCATAACAAAGTGTATTAAGAAAACATTCGACGTCCCACTTTGGTGAGTGGCATCAAGGGTCTTAAAATCTAGGAAGCAGCCATTTAAGATGCATCAATTGGTCTCAACATGCCTGGAGCAAAGGAGAATGAAGAACACCAAAGATACAAGAAAAACATGAGCCCAAGAGACAAGGCCACATAAACCAGACACCCCATCAGCCTGAGACCAGAAGAACTAGATGGTGCCCAGCTACCACCAATGACTGCCCCAACAGAGAACACAACAAAGAATCCTTGTTGGAGCAGAAGAAAAGTGGGATGCAGAACTCAAATTCTAGTAAAAAGACCAGACATAACGGTGTAAGACTGGAGGGATCCCAGAAGATGTGGCCCCCAAACTCTTTGTTAGCCCAGAACTAAAACCATTCCCAAAGCCAACTCTTCAGACAAAGATTAGAATGTATTGTAAGACATAAAATGATACTGGTGAGGAGTGTGCTTCTCAGCTCAAGTGGACACATGAGACTATGTGGCCAGTTCCTGACTGGAGGCTCGATGAGAAGGCAGAAGAGGACAGGAGTTGTTCAAATGGACACGGGAAATACAGGGTGGAGACGAGTGTGGTGTCACATTGTAGGGAGAGCAACTGGGGTCACATAACAATGTGTGTATAAGTTTTTGTATGTGAAACTGGCTTGAATTGTAACCTTTCACTTAAAAGCACAATAAAAAAAGAAACCATGTAACTTTTTTTCCCATCAGACATTTGATAATAGTTTTTTTTTCTTGTATTACTTAATTATAAAATTTTGAAAGTCATTTTATTGGTAAACTACCATCGTTGTTTTGATTGGCTGACAGAAATTACCAGCTGTTGATGAAAGGAAACACATATGAATAAACTTTGGAGGATGCTTTGTTTTTTTCCAGAAACTTTATCTTTCCTCAATATTGCAACAAAACTTTTAATATATTGTTTTCAGCATGAATTTTTATTTATAGCCCTTTAGACAGATTTCAAGCCATTTGGCAACATGATCAAGAAGAAATAATGTAAATTACAAAATATTTCAACTTTTTTAGTTAAGTTCCTGTCATATCAGTTTTCTCTCCTTTTAGTTTGTCAGGTGACAATTTTTTTTTCTTTTCTTTTTTAATCAAGCTTTCATTACTTTACTTTTCTTTGTCTATGATGTAATAATTCATGTCAACTTCTATTTTTTAAATGGTAGCATACATTTTCATTAGCATTCTGGCAAAAGAATAGAAGCTGGGTCTCCTTAATCATCCCTTTTAGTATGATATTTGTTGACTGTACAAGAAATCTTTCATAGTATAAACCAAATATGTGAAAAAGTCACTTCCCCCTATTGCAGAAATATCCAGAGGCTGGAAAGAAAAGAACTTGGCATAACTGAATGCTGAGTTGCAGCCAGAAACTGAGAGATAGTTAAAAATACACAGTGGTGAGTTGACTGAAGGAGATCAAAGTATATTTCCTCCAAAAAGGTTACTGTTCCTACAATAGAAGTAAAGAGTCTCTGGATATAAATGTCTGCTGAAATGTAGTTATTGACTTACATGGTCACATACTCTCCAAATTCTAATTACTGGACTAATTAAAAATACCATTTTTAATACCAAATGGTAATTAAAAATACTATTTTTAAATAGTATTTAGCTGAAGAGTGTTCATCATCAAGATTCTACCCAGCTGGGTGGTTTAAGTAAATTACTAACCCTTTGGGTTCCAGTTTCCTCAGCTATTAAACAGAGAACTCACCAAATAACTCTAAGGTCCCTTTTAGCTCAAAAAATCAGATATATGTATAATGGTCCTATCATTATTCCAGCGCACTAGGACAGTTTCTATGATAACAGTTTTAAATTTTATTGTCAATAAAGTCATTTTTTTATGTCATTTAAGAATTAATAAGTAAAAATAAAAATGCTATTTTAGGTTATTTTCTAGCATTGATAATACAGTAGGTTGTTGCACCATCTGCTGGTAGTTACGAGATTTTCTAATTAGGTGACTGCAATTTTTTGTTTCCTTCAAGTTTTTTTTTTTTTTTTAATATTGCATTTTATCCCCCCTCCCGCACCCCGTTGACCTGAAAAGCTTGCAAAGTTTTTCTGATCTCTACGTAAAGGAATTATAAATTCCAAGATCGTTACAGTGGTCTAAAAATAATTAAAAATTTTGAGCTTTAATTCAAAAACATTTTTTCACGTTTCTCCCAAGAGGTACTGATGTGTGTATTTTAAAAATGATATATTCAAATTGAATTTGGTAATGCAAATGAGTGGAGCATTTATACCTTTATTTGCTGTCTAGTTATTTGCAAAGTATTCATCATCCAAACCCTCTAACATTACAGCATTTCAAATGGGATCCCTTCACCATCCCCTAACTCCCTCCAGAAAGCCAAAGGCGGCAAAATAAAGCGGCTTCCATGGTTACAGCAATTTAACTCTGTTTCTTTCCATATGCATAATAACAGGGTCTTTCCTAAAATGACACCTCTTAATGTGTCATACATATGCATGACTTCATCGTGCCAAGGAATAGGAAACAACGTGAGTAGTTTTGTGAAAGGGATAATTTGATTCAAAGTTATGATGAATAAAGCCATGTTAATGAACAAAGAACAAAGAAAAATGTCTTCTTCTAAAAAAAAAAAAAAAAAAAACTTTTAGCAGATTTCTCAAAGGAATAAATGGAGGAATCCACCTTTATTCAGCACTTTAAAAGTTCCCTACGTTATGCCTCAACAACCTAGTGTGCATTTGAAGATGTTCTGATTAAGTTTCTAGATAAGGAGAGACAGTTGTCTCATTTAGAGTAAACAAAAAGATAACACAGTTTCAGGCACTTTTTTATGGTTCTAGTATTGAATAAATTCTCCACTGTATTCTTCCTGTTATCCTTCACAAAAGGCTGACTTGCTTAAACTCTTCTAAAACAGTCTTTAGTTTAGGTGCCTTATGGCTACTGGTCCCTGGGTGGTGCAAATGTTAACGTTCTCAGCTGTTAACAGAAAGGCTGGTGACTGGAGTCAACCTAGAGGCACCTTCGAAGAAAGGCCTGGTGATCTACTTTAGAAAAATCAGCCACTGAAAACCCTGTGGAGCACGTTTCTACTCTGACACACAGGAAGATGTCATGAGCAGGACTCAACTTGAAGGCAACTGGTTTTTTAATGTTTAAGGCATGTCCGTTCCTAGGGCTAGCTCCCATGCTTCCTGAACTAAAAAAAAAAAAAAGACACTGGTACATCAGAGTAAACAAATGAAATCTGTATTTCCATTTCTCAATCTATAATCAGGTCTTCAGGTTTCAATGTGTTTCTTTCTTGATCACTTTTGGACTTTTATAAATTTTGTGGGAAAATACTTAATTGACTTAGATATAAAAAAAAGGCAAATATTTAAAGTTGATGAGCACTGATCCTTTCAGAGGAAAATCATCCTGGCCCCAGATCTCATTTTGTTTAATATATTGGGGCTAGGCAACAAAATGAATGAAAATGTCAGAAAGGGACGTAATTGAATTCAACTAGTGACTGTATAACCCATGCCTCCTTAAATAGGCAGTAAGAGGACACTGTCCTAACTCGGTTATTCCCCTTTGCTTTCAAAGACCCCTAAACTGGGAGAAAATTTGAAATAACAGGTTTTAGCATAGTAAATTTGGAAATACTTAATCCTTAGAAGGTACATTCAACTTAAAATTCTATCAGAGTTAAAAATGTAAATGTGCTATAAACATCGGTGCAAAAATATAGTCTTCTTCAATGGTCTTTACAAATCTCTGTCCATCAGCATGCTTTAAATGTTTTGGAATCCATTCTTAAGCTTACATATTAGAATTTTTTCTATAAACTTTACAGTGTATAAAATCTATGTAAATTTCCCCATCACATGGAACATCGGCTCTGATTTCTGTTTCATCTTCCTCAAGAGAGTTGATTGACAGTGTTATCACAGGAAAATAGAACAATGACTGCTAGTGCTTTTTTTTTTTTAAATGTGGAAACAATATGATTAAAAACTAACATCATTTTTACTTTTTTTTAAATAATAAATCACATACTTAGAGACACACAAACATAAACAAAAAAATCTTTTATTGTGTCCTCCATACAATTCTTTCTGACCATTAAGGAAACTGGCTTATTCCTAGATGTTTCAAAAACCTCCTAAACACATGGAACTCAGATAATTACAAAAGGTTTTTTTTTTTTTTTTTTTGGTAATGAAGTGCCCTTTGGGAATCAATATAGAATTGCTAGATGGCCTGGAAGAGGGCACAGACCAAAAACAGCCATTTGTTCTAACAGAGTCTCAAGAAAAACACGTAAAAAAAAATATGCCTTTAATGTGTTCTTGAGTAGTTAAAATAAGGGATTAGTTGTACAACAGCAAAAGGAACTTTTAGGAGGATTGAATCATATTATTTTTCAAACAATAATAATTCTGGAATTTGTTTTAGAGACAACAGATTTCATAATTTACCTTTTTAGTTTCTTTTCTTTAATTCTTTAAACTCTAAAAACAACAGTAAATGATACATGGGCATGCTGGCCAGTCCAGGAAAGTTGAGTATTCTAATATTTTTGAGAACTTTTTGGAATGTAAAGTTCAAACTCAAATAGTAATAAAATTAACCCCTTCTGAACAGGCTTCATTCAACGTATTAATTCAAATAAAGATATACTTACTGAAAATGTGACAGCTTTAGAGAATTAGGATGTACACAAGAGTACAGAGGTTCCACTGTAAAGATTAATGTGTAGAAAATAAAAATTGTTTTGACATCAGTAGCTTTTACTCCTGCACGGCGGTTAAGAGCTACAGCTGCTATCCAAAGGTCAGCAGTTCGAATCCACCAGCCACTCCTTGAATACCCTATGGGGAAGTTCTACTCTGTCTTACAGGGTCGCTATGAGTCAGAATTGACTCAGTGGCAACGAGTGTGGTTTGGCTTTTTCAGAAGCTCAAGATATTTTAGGTTATAATTCGTTAGTGTTTATTTTGCCTATGACTTAGTATACTAGTTACAAAAATGGAAGCTAAATGGAACAAAAAATAGAAAAATGTCCTTAAAAGCTACATTTTTTAATCCTTATCTTCATATTTCAAGAAATAAAATTTATTTAATGCCCTGTTGGAGAAATTAAAAAGTACCTAAGCCATAAGAAAATGCACTGAATCAAATTGGTTTCCATATTAACATTAATCTTTAAAATCCTTTAAATATTATCTGCCTTTTTCTTTTTAAGGTATAAAATTCCTCTGCCTGGTTGTGGAATTAATAAATACAGTGCTGCAAGCAACTTGGTAGGAACACAATCAAATTCTTTAAAAACATTTTTTTCTCTGTCTTTTTCTAAGTTTCCTGTTGGCCTGCCCCATTGTGTTCGCACATCCTTTTAAACTATATGGGAAAGTAACGAAGTGCATCTCTGTGTCCTCGGACAGGCAGTGGTCAGTAACTGACTATGGGAAATACTGTGAGCTCATCACAATTTGTTATATATGGTCATCCTGTCTCACAGAGCAAGGGCAGCACCTGGACAATGGATAACGGTCAGTATAACAGTTTAATTTTTACAAGAAAACAAAACCGAACAAGTCATACATTACCTTAAAATACAAAACAGTAGCACTATTCCTGGTAATCTTTCTACAAAAACAGGCTCCCTGCAAAGACTATGAAGCAGGCATAGGACTTCCCATTACTTTTTTTTTTTTCTTTAGCACCAAATCTCGCTCATTGAAGCACTAGTTGCAGTAAGTAAAAAGAATTAAGAGCCTTCAGCAGAAGACATTTATATTGTCTTTCAAAGAGGTCCTTCCTAGTTATTCCAAAATATGTAAATATACACTTGAGGGTTTAGCTCCATCTACAGGAAGCAGGAAATAAAACAAATTATTTGTAAATACAAAATTCTCTCTGCACCCACCCATGTAGATAAGATTGTTTCAGCTCCTCGCAAGTGATGCTTTTGGCTGAGAAAGTTCCAGAGAAGAAAAGAGGTTAAATAGAGCAAGCAATATGTTCCTGACTCATCCATTACTGAGGACATGAATCAACTTTAGGTTTTTTTCCCCTTCTTTACAAATTAAAAAAAAAAAAAAAAACCCAATTACAATCCATCTAGAGCAAAAAGTAGTCCTGCTTACACAGGCCTTCAGAAAATGCTGTCATTTTAGATGTCCTCTCACCTCTTTGATTCTGGACCCTGTCCCTTAAATGTAGCATATTCTCTTGCTCCCCACTGAGGCAGAAGCTTTACTCTGCATCTTCCTAAGTCACCTCCTTTCCATGTTGGATCTGGCTATGAGGCTCCGAGGATTACAGATCATTAATGACCTTAATTCCTTTCTTTCACATCCCTCACAGCCCTTTTTCCAAGGGCATACTCATGAGACAGGATGGCTGGCTGGGTAAAGGTTCAGCATTAGCCTGGCTCTAGAACCAGTTCTCCCTCCTGCTTTGACAGGGATCACAATAGAGAGTCCCGAACAGAGCTGGAGAAAAATGTAGACCAAAACTCTAACTCACAAAAAAAGGCCAGATTACTGGCCTGACAGACTGGAGAAACTCTGAGATTTGGCCCCTGAACACCCTTTTACCTCAGTGAAGAAGTCACTCCTGAGGTTCACCTTTTACTCAGAGATTAGACCGGCCTATAAAACAAAATGAGACTAAATAAGCACACCAAGCCAGGGGCAAGGATGAGAAGGCAAGAGGGAACAGGAAAGCTGGTGATAGGGAACCCAAGGCTGAGAAGAGAGAGTGTTGAAATGTCGTGGGGCTGGTAACCAATGTCACAAAACAATATGTGTACTAACTGTTTAATGAGAAGGTAGTTTGTTCTGTAAACCTTCATCTAAAGTATAATAATAATTTTAAAAAAGAGGCTTTTATAGACATTAAAAACAAAAAAAATAGGAAAGTAGAAGAAAATTTCTAAAAAGTGTAATTAACACACTACAAAGAATATGTGGCGCAGGATTTAAGAGTCAAGGTTGCTAACCAAAAGGTTGGTGGTACCAACTGCTCTTTGGAAATCCTATGGGGCAGTTCTACTCTGTCGTATAGGTTCGCTACGAGTTGGAATCAGCTCGACAGCAACAGGAAAGAGGATATGTGAGCATAATGATATTAAATAAGAATCTTGATATTCAGTGAAAACAAATCAGAAAATTAAATAAAAATCACAGTTAATATGAAATTATTTTGTATGATAAAATCAAAAATCTTTTAAGAACAAATACAGATTGAACCATATGAAATACCATTTTTAATGTCAAAAAGATCATATATTGCAATTTTAAATGATTCAGTTTAAGAGAAAAATAAGAAAATCAAAGGATCAATCACGGTGGTTCAATATTCAACTAATGGTAACTCCAGAGAGACAGAAAGAAAAAAAGAGAGAGAGAGGAGATATTATTAAAGAAATAATTTTTGAAAACCTCAGAGAACTAAATTACAGGATTTTCTATCTTAGAAGGGCCTAGTGAGTATTCAATATACTGACTAAGAAATGACTCATACCTTAGACATATTCAATATAAATTTTCAAAATACCAGGAATACAAAGAAGATCCTAAAGGCTTCCAGAAATACGTAAACAAAATTGGTCCTATACTAAGTAACAGGAAATAGGAAGACATCAGACCTCTCAACAGCCACCCTGTAGTGTAGAAAACCATGGCACAATGCCTGAAAATTCACTTTCCCCTTAATTCTGTCTCTGTAGATTAGAAGGAGTCCTGGTGGTGCAGTGGTTAAGAGCTACAGAGAGCTACAGCTGCTAACCAAAAGGCTGGCAGTGCGAATCTACCAGCCACTCCTCAGAAACCCTATAGGGCATTTCTACTCTGTCCTATAGGGTTTCTATGAGTCAAATAAAATTAAAAAAGATGCTTTTATAGACATTAAAAACAAAAACGAAATAACTCAGTGGCAACAGATTTGGTTTTGGTTTGATAGATTAGAAACATTTAACATGTAAGATCTCAAAATGGAAGTATACCCTTTCTCAAGTAAAAGATGGTGTCAGTAAAATAGCCAGGAAAATCAAGCAAGAGAAAAACTTGAGATCCAGAAAACAGAGGAGTCAATAAAAGAGAAAGAAAGAGGGCTGAAAGTAATGATGGGTGGGATGGCATCAATGTGCTGTAGGCCTAGAAAACAAATGGTACATCTGGAGCCATTAGATGATGACTACAAAAGAGAGATATCCAAGGCGGAAAAAGAAGAGAAATTGATAAGCTCATGCTTAGTCATTGAAACCCCTGTGGAGCACAGTTTCACTCTGAAACAGATGGGGTCGGCATGAGTTAGAATTGACTTGACAGCAACTGATTGCATTAGAGCATTTAGGAAAAAATTATTCAGCAGTATTTAGGAAATTAAACAAATAACAAACAAGAACGAAATGAAAGAATACTTACTAATTCCAAGAAAAAAGTGGACGTTGTTTAAGAAGGAAATGGAGACAAAACATACTTTGGTTTAGCAGTGAAACATAGTTTCATCATTATAATGCAGACACTGAAATACTATCTAGTACAAAATGATGATATAACTATGTAATATTCTCAGAGGGGAGGAAGGGAGATGGAAATAGAAAATCATACTGAAATTGATCATTCACGAGATCAGAATATAAATATTACTGGAAATATGAAGATCACTAACAAAAATAAACGTTTGGAAGAATTATAAGCTGGTACCTCTCAGGAATATGAGTAAAAGAGAGAAGAGGTAGAGAGAGGCTTGACACTCTTTTTTATTAGTCTTATGGTACAATCTGACCTTTTATAAAAATGTGTGATTTACATAGATGAGAATTTACTATAAATTTCACTGTTTGGATTCAGAATATATAGACAGAGTGGAGTAAAGTTGCTTCCTAATATGTTTAAATATAAAATGAAAATACTTTGTTTACAAAATATAAACATTCTGACACAAAGATCATTTCAACCCATCCCTATTTGTAGTTAACTTTGAGAAAACTCCCTATTGACAGAAAGGGTAAAGAATGCTCTCCAAAGGATTTTTATGTTTAAGAATATGATCTGAGACTCATTTTCCCTTAGAAAGTCCATACAGAAGTAGGTCCATATTCTTAGGACAAAGTGAAACTGGCGTGGGAAAACATCCTAGAAAATATCAGGATATATTTTTTAAACTATTTGACGGCAGAAGAGCCATACTCGCTGGTTTCAACCAATAATTAAACATAAATGACTATCTTTAAGAAGGCCAAAGTAGTGTGAATCTTCTTATTCAAGAACTCATTAATCCTCAGAGCAACGAGTATGCATGAGCGCAGCTTCATGGCTTAATGTATTTATCGTTGGAAAAGAGGTCTGTGGTTAGACTTAGCAACAGTTTTTGAAGTATCAAAGAGATTGGAAAAGTCAGATTGAAGTAGTCGTATCTTGAAGTCATTTTATTTTCTAATATGTTGATTTTGGTTTTTATTTACTCCTTTTGTTGTACAGGTTTATAATCATCAATGACACGTAAAATCTTAGGTCAGCTTTTTACATTTCTTTTGCATATAGGTTCCTTTCTCTTAAAAAAAATAAATATATAAATAAAACCTTTAGAGTCTAAATGAAGACAATCGTGAGAGTCCAAAGAAGCCCATCTCAAGACTCTATGGAGGTGTAGTGAGTTTGAGGGAATTTGGAGCTTATCAAGGAAAAAAAAAATGACCACAAAACAGCAAGCTGATGTTGCACAGCAAGCTATTTATTGGGGGTAGAAGTGTTGACAGCCACATGCAGGGGGTGGCCCCCGATAGCAGAGAAAAGAAGTGGTGGATAGCTTATGTGCAACTTCTCTTGCAGCAAGGTTGTGAAGCTCTGGGTCTGAGAACTCTGAAGGCAATAGTGTCTTTTGATTCTTTAAACTAAAGGTTTTGTCTTATCTAGGGTCACTATGAGTCAGAACGACTCGACAGCAACGGGTTTATGGTTTGAGAGTTAGTGAAAAAGAGGAAGACCCTCAAGAGATGGATTGACACAGTGCTGCAACAATGGACTCAATCAGAGAAAGGATTGTGAGGATGGCACAGGACCAAGCAGTGTTTCCTTCTGTTGTATGTAGGGTTACTGTGAATTGGAACTGACTTGAGAGCACCTAACAAAAAGCAACAACAATAAGGCTAGCAGATGTTCGCTGCAGTTTTGTGCAGTATATAAAGCAAGCAGACTCTAAATGGCTTAAAAATCTTTCTATTTGGGCTATTTTTGAAATAATGGAATATGTACAAACTTGAGTTTGGCACCAGTGGATTTTTTGAGCTAAAGGATATGTTTGCTATGAAGAAGTAAATAACTTTGGGCCAATACACAGAGGCCATTTTTGACTCAGTTATATAAAAGCAGGTAGTATAATGGTTAAGCGTTTGAGGCTAGCTAGGTAAAACAAAGACGATGGTCACCTGCTTGCACCATAACCCGTTAAACCTGTTGCCGTAGAGTGAATTCCAACTCATAGCGATCCTATAGGACAGAAAGAACTGACTCATAGGGTTTCCAAGGAATAGCTGGAGGATTCAAACTGCCAACCTTTTGGTACGTAGCCAAACACTTAACCACTGTGCCACCAGGGCCCCACTTGCACCCTACTCTAACATAACACCCACTTAGAGACATTGTCCCATGGAATACCATGTAGAATAAGGCAAAAGCCAAACAAAACTGAGATGTTTTGAGTGAAATAAATCACAATGTAGGGCTCTTTGGGTCAGAACAAATAATCACACTCCTCACTGGCATCTCCACAGGCTTTTATTACTTACAGTAATTAGGGCAATGATAAGAGGAGCAGGGTTTATCAAGAGCCAAGATCTCCTAAAAGGCTCCTGTCCAAGGTGAGATTTTTTTGTGTGATTTCCATCATACCCTTTAATGCTCTATGGGCAAGAGAATAAAAGGAAACTTGGGCCTGAGGCTTGCTTATATACATAAACTTGAGGGGTATATGCACTGGACTACACAGAAGCCAGAGGAAGGGTGGTAAGAAGAGGGTTCCTCTGTTTAGACACAAACTGGACGGCCACCTGGTGACCAGTAGGGTGACTTTTGTTCAGGTGCAAACAGAATTACCATCTTATGATCAAAGTGCACATTTCTTTCTCTACATATACAAGACTAACTCAGTATAATTAAGTAGTTATAGAGACAGAAATTTACCGTGAGCACAGAAAAGGGAAGCCTTCTCTGACAAGCAGAGGAAACTGGGAGAGAGTGTGTGACCCAATTCCCAACCTTCCAATCAGCGAATGCTCTGAGCCCAAGGCCTCAGCTTAGGCAGCCCACATGGGAGACATAAATGCAGACTTTCGTCTTTGCAAAAAATGAATACAGGGACCTTGTGTCCATTGGGCCAAGGATTGGGAATTCTGTTAGACAATCTCACATATGGCAACTGGGAAAATGGTGGATAAGGAAGATGTATCAATCTCATCAGTTTCCCCTTAAACAGAGTCACTTTCTGATGTCTGATGTTTCATATTCACTCTTGTACACTCTTGTCCTACTGCCCTGTCAGAACTTTCTCAAAGGAAAGTCTCAACCATTTGCACAAGATTCAGGCTTTAATTAGCTCTTCCAATTCTCCAAAAATATTTACAAGTATAATCTAGGGCTTTAAAGTGAGCTACCTTGACTCAGAAGAAATGAAGTATTCAGCTTCAGAAAATAGGGGAAACACTGAGGTAGAGAAGAAGAGATGTAGAGGGCATTATTAGTATCCTTGAAGGAAATGACAGCTATTCCTGTGTGAATACCCAGCACTGAGCAACTCTAAATAAGTTTATCAATGAAGAAATTCTAAAAATGGTACATAATTCAGAAACTAGAATATTGTCTGACACGATGCCTTAACCAGAGCAGGAAAATTGCATGTGTGCTTAACCTCTGACATTCCAAACGAACTTGGAAAAGCGTTGCCTTCTTTCTCTGTAATTCGTTTAACACATAATTTAACTCTATTTATCATAACAGACTTACCTAATTGTGCTTTCATATGACAGTCCTTCAAATATTTGAAGAGTTAAAGCAAGAATGACATTAAGCCAATAATAGAAATTGATTGAAGTTTATACACAACTTGCAAATCAGGGCAACACTTCTGACCAGGGAGTCCAAAATGTTCCAAAAAAAAAGATCTTTCAAGGATTTTTATATTCCATCTTATTGCTAGTAATTATACATTGCATTGACAAAAGGGCTGGAATAGAACTGATAAAGCAATCTATGGTCATGCAGGATTCTCCTGAAGAACAGTTCAGAGAATTACAGATTCACCCTGAAACATAGCTCTGGTCTCATCTTTGCAGTGCCTGTTGTCAAAACTGCACATACGTAATTCTTTAAAAGAGCACAGTGCCCAAGGCAAAAGCGTTCTTTACTAATTAAGCTAGACCACTGACTTAAAGTTGACTTTCAGGGAGCCATTTTCCTCTAGGCTCAAGGTTCAAAGATCATCTGAGGGAAATAGCTTGGGTGGGTCACCTCAGCCTCCATGAAATCTAGAAATCTGGATTCTAGGGAAATTAAAACCTTTTTTCTTCAGAGGGCAACTATAATGTCCCAACTTCTCCTTCATGAGTTTTCTCTTCACCTGGATAAATATCTCAAGGTCCTTTAACTGTTAATTATGCAAAATACTACTGAATTCTTTCATCATCCTGAAAATGTCCCTCTAGAGATTCTCTCTTGGTCAATATCCCATGTAAATTTGTATTCTTTTAAAGACAAGTGAGAAATTTTGAGGAAAACTTAGACAAAAAACAAATGCCTGGCTTCCATTTTCAACTTTGATAGGTAAAGAGCTTAAAAGATATCACTCCCATACTTAAAATAAAAAATAGCTAGACAAACCGAAAATAAATTACTTTTCTTAGATCTATCAGAGGACTGAGGTTCCACTACCCTAAAATCTGGAGACAGATGAATTGAGAATCACAGCTAAGATTTCTTCACCTGGAGGAGAAGCTTCTGAAGCCATAAACTAGTAAGAACACTTAAATGGTAATTTTGACAAACTAGTGTGGACTGGCATGAGATTGAGAAACCTGGGGGTTGCAGGATTAGGGGACACACTTCTCTTCTTTATCTCAGAAAAACCCAGGAGGTTCTCATGGTGAGACCCTACAAAGGTTCTTTGATGATTCGGGCAGTTAAAGGGAAGAATAATCAAAATCTATATACCCAGAACCTTCTCCAAAACAAAGGCCTAGTGCACAGAGAAAAAAAGACTTGGCTAATTTTTTTTTTCCTACAATTTTTTTTATCATTATTATTGTACTTTAGATGAAAGTTTATAGAACAAACTAGCTTCTCATTAAGCAATCAATAAACATATTCTTTTGTGACATTGGTTACCAGCCCCAAGACAAGACTTTGCTAATTTTATCTAATCTGGGGGAAGGAGGTTCCTCCCATTCCAGCCTCCTTTAGCATGTCCCTCCCTTAAGAGATGGGGAAAATAGAGACTCAAGAGCTGTTAGGGCTTCAAGGAAATGGATTGGGAATTCTGCAGCCAGAAAAGGGAGCCAGAGATCACAGCTCCAAGATGCACACCCACTAAAAGACTGATATTTAGTCACAAGATTATAGAATGCTTCCCCTGTCCCACATGTTACTATCACGCTAAAAGGGATCTTGTTTAAAAAAAAATAGTGGCTTATATCTGAAAGAGCAGAGTGGTAGACTTTTCTGAAGAGGATTACATTGGAAACACCGTAATCAAAGGAGAGAAAAAAAAAAAGTAACAAAGGTATTTGAAGCCTCTGACATATACAGCTACAGTAAACATTAAACCACAGCCCAAATCTTAGCCAGATTTTCATGCATCGTCACACTAAAGCTATATTTACTACTATTTCTATTACCTGATATAACATGTCCAGCTTTCAACAAAAAATTAGTAAGTATGCCAAAGGCGAGAAAACACACAGTGTGAAGAGACAAAATAAGCATCAGAATCAGGCTTAGATGTGGCACAGGTGTTGGGATTATCATATAGGGAATTAAAATAACTATTATTCATATAAAAACCCTCATGGTGAAGTGGTTAAGAGCTACGGCTAATCAAAAAGGTCAGCAGTTCGAATCCACCAGGCACTCCTTAGAAACCCTATGGGGCAGTTCTACTCTGCCCTGCAGGGTTGCTATGAGTCAAAATTGACTCAACAACAATGGGTTTTGCTTTTATTATTCTTGTATTAAGGACTCTTAACAGAAAAGGCAGACAACCTGCAAGGAAGTAATGTAAGCAAAGAGGTAATGTAAGCAGAGAGATAGCAGCTCTAAGAAAGAAATGCTGGGAATTAAAAACAGAGTAGCAGAAATGAAAAACATCTATAAAAAGCCCTGCAGTAAATTTGACATGGCTGAGGAAAAGAATCAGGGAGTCTGAAGATACATAATTAGAAACTTCTCAAACTGGGTTAAAAGAAAAGGGATACAGGAATAAATACCATGCAAACACTAATCAAAAGAAAGCCAGAATAGCTATATTAATGTCAAAGAATTCTTCAGAACAAGGAAAATTTTCAGAGATAAAGAAGGGCATTACATAATGACAAAAGGGTCACTTCTCCAAGAATGCATAAAAAACAAAAGGGTCACTTCTCCAAGAATGCATAGCAACCCTAAATGTGTATGCACCTGAAAACACAGTGTCAATATGTAAAGAAAAATTTAATAGAAAAAAGAAGAAATAGACAAATCCAGTAGTGCAGTTTGAGACTCCAAAACCCTTCTATTAGTATTGATAGATCAAGCAATCATGAAATCAGTAAGAATATAGATGATTTTAACAGCACTGTCAATCAACTTTATTTAGCATTTATACCATGTTTTATCCAAAACAACAGAAAACACATTCTTCTCTAGCTTACGTAAAACATTCACTCAGATTGAGAATGTTCTGGGTCATAAAATACACCTTAAGCTATTTAAAAAATAGACACAATACAAAGTATATTCTCACATCACACTATTATTAAACTGAGAATCAATAACAGAAATATAGCTAGAAAGTTCTCAAATATCTGAACATTAAACAGCACATTTCCGAATAATACATTTGTCAAAGAAGAAATCTCAGGAGAATTAAATTGTTTTGAGCTAAACTAAAATGAAAATAGAATTTAAAATTTCTTGGAAGAAGGAAAAGCAGTGCTTTGAGGAAAATTGATAGCACTAAATACATGTGATGGGAGGAAAGAAAATTCTAAAACCAATTACCTAAGCTTGACTTTAGGAATCTAAAGAAGAATGAACTTCAACCTAAAACAAGCAGAGTAAAACAAATAATAAAAATCAATGAAATTAAAACAGGAAAACAATAGAGAAAATTAATGAGGGCAAAAGCTGGTATACATATATACATACAATTGAATGAATATAAATGAGGGAGAATAGACAGATTTCTCATGTAAAAGAATTCCAAGTAATTTATATAGATATTCTACCTTCAAAGTACTGGAACACACCTCCCCATTTCTTAAGTGTGAATTGTGCATAGTGATTCCCCTTCCAAAGAATGCAGTATGGAAAGGTGGAAAAAAAGAGTAATTTTATAATGCGGAATTCTGAAAAATCCTACCTCACCCAGGTGAGCAAGTTTAACATCAATAGTTATAAATTATCTATCACTGAGACAGTATGTATGTTTGATATGCTGTGATGATGGCAATGTACCTCTGTGATCTTCCTCCCAAAAACCCATAAACCCAGTCTAGTCATGAAAGGAAGAACATCAAATTCCAGTTGAGTCAGATGCTATGAAATGCCTGAACAGTACTCCTTAAAACTGTCAAGGTCATCTGTGAAAAATGAGAAAAGTGTGAGAAACTTTTACAGGCAAGAGGAGTCTAAGGAGACATGACAACTGAAGATAGTGTGGTATCCTGGAAGATATTAAAAAAAAATAGGAAAAGAAAATTAGAAAAAAAAAAAAACTAGGGAATCTGAATAAAGTATGGACTTTTGTTAATATGATATCAATACTGGTTCATTAATTGTAACAAATATACTAAGATGTTAATAATGGGAAATTGGGTATGGAGTATATGCAAACTATGCTATCTTGATAATTTTTCACTAAATCTAAATCTATTCTAAAATAAAATGTTTACTTAAAAAAGTAATGCTTGTAATCTTTAAATGTAGAAAAATTTCTTTTTTATGTGTTATTAGTTTGACATTTAATATATGAAAATACTGTACAACAAAAATTGTCACATAACTCATAAATCACTATAATTCAGTTTTTCTGTGATATAGTAATATATTAATGTTGCTGAATCTTTTATTTGATGCACACCTTTTTACTCTTGTCACATTACAAAAGAATTGATAATCTAAATATATATTTTTAAAGTTAAAGTTCAATAACTCAGATAAAATTTAAATTCAACATCTTCTGTAATTTATTCCTCTCCTTCCCATGTGGTTTTTATATGACTCACCTGTAACATCCATTGCTAAAAGGATTCCTGTTCTTAAGCTGTCCTTGACCTGGTAGTCTGATCTCATGTCTCAGGGTTTACTGTGTCTCTTCTCTGTACTGTAAATAAGGATAACAGAATTGATACTTAACAAATATTCTTATTCTAATAAAACTATAGAAGAGATATTTCCTAAGAAGCTTTCAAATGATAAATGAATTATAAATTCTTCATTTTCTGTGCCCTTTGGGAAATCTAACATAGTTTCTTTAGAAGAGCATTGCTTGGCCAGCAAGCTTTTGAAGTTTAGGACTTGGGGAAAAGGTCAGTACACTAACAATGTTCCCTCTTAGGAAAAAAAAAAAAAAAGTACTGAGATAGCATCTAAGAATTTACTTTTCTAAATATTTTAGCATTTGGGTTTGAGTTTTAACTGGTCATAAACATTAATATTATGCTCCATTGAGCATCTGAATTGGTGCTAAAAGTAAAAATAAATGCTAGTAAAAAATGGTCAGAATAAATTACAATATTCCAAATCTTCCTTTAAGTCCTCTTTGATAAATATAAAATGTCATATCCTCTTCCATCAAACAAAGCAAAATAAAAACTCTGATAATTTTAAAATTATGATTTTCTTCTTAATTTATAGTTTGACATTTTTCTCTCTTTTCTATTTTTAATCTGCAATAGCTGGCCTCATTTAGGAATCTTTTCCTGAGCCAAATGTAAATGATACGAGATTAGGCCAATGTTGAAAATGTAAGGAAATAGGTACCCAAACAAGGGTATTTGAATTTAGATACTTCATCATATTCTTGAAAAACTATAATTACCTGCCTAGGTCCATTTTTTTTTTCTAAAATTGGATTTATATTTTCAAACAAAGTAAAACTTTCTATTTACATTCATGTATCCGACACCCTTGCTTATCAAAGTGTAGTCCCCAGGTCAGTACCATCCAAATCACTGGGGTTCGTTCAATGAATCTTCGTTTAACAGGATTCCCTTGTGATGGGAATGCAGTGATTTGAGAAGCTCTATTTGATATAACTACTGTTATTTGGAACAATTTTACAATGATGCACTACACAAAATTCAAGTTTTGTATTTGTTACTACTGCTTTTGGTGTTTGCTTGTTCCACAGCCTCTTTCCAAAATTTGAATGTAATGTAAGTGCTCTGACACCTAAAAGTGGCTGAGTCCTCCAGGGTTGACAGTTCATCCTCTCCTTTAACCTTCAAATAAAGCCATCTTAATTCTAGGATCTATTGCTCCTACTGGCATTTCAAAGGTCAGCTTCTGCTAGTTTTGTTAATGGAAAGGGATTTACCCTCATACCGGCTCCTGAGTGAGTCCACACTACACAGTGCAGGTTAATTCTTCCAGATTTTACTACTCAAAAGAGGCTGGGTTGCCCTATAGTTGTTGCTGTTGTTGTTAGTGACCATCATCCCAGTGCAGTGGGAATGATCAAAGCATGATTCACGCCTACTAATACACATTGTTCCCACTCACATTTCATTAGTCGAAGCAAGACACGTGACCACTCCTTAACAGCAAAAGAGAAGGAAACTCTACCATTTCCCATGGAAACAAACCAGAAATATTTGGTGTTTATCACTAATGATGACCCATGGCACAAAAACATTGACCCAACTCCATCTCAGGTGTTATTCTACTTTACTTTTGTCTACACAAAGGAGAAGAGTGTGATTATCATCTCTACTTTTCAAACAACAAATAAACCCTAACATACAGCTTTCAAGGTGACAGATGTTTATTGAAATGGAGACTGGTCCTAGCACAGCCAGAAATAACTCCAAGCAGGGTGGAGAGATATCAAGAGAATTGTACTGGCTATTCTTCACCTGAAGGGATTTCTCATTTGTAGTGTTCCTTTATTAGACCCTTCCTTACCACTGTGTAAGGAAGACTCTGCTTTTACCAGAAACCTCTTTCTTACCGTTAATTGTTGTTGCTGTTCGAGGTGCTGGTGTTGTTCTGTCACCACAGCCCCATCTCTAGCGTTCAGGAAACAATTCCAAATGTCTTATTATATTACTAGGAGCAATTGCAACCATGTGTGCATTTTTGCTCCTGAACATTCTTACCTAAATGTCCTACCCAAAAGTTATCAGGTCACTGTCATTTTCCTTCTGAGAATCATCCCCCTAAATTTTCATCCGTGTGGACTGATGGAGCTGATACCATTATAAACTCCAAGAGTAGACATGTGACCCAGACCTAGCCAATCAGCATATTCTATCCCAGCAGCCATAGTGATTAGCTCCAGGTTCGTGATTCAAGTGGGCCCATTAAGAATCAGCCCAGGGATTTAGAGACCTACTAAGCAAAAGGATATTTCTTTCCATGGAATTGCTAAACCGTTAGGATAGATCTCTTAAGATATTATTGGATATTGTTTTAAGATGGGTCCTCTAAAGAAGCAAAATCAGTGAAGCATGTGTATATATATATATATATATATATATATATGTAGAGAGGGAGAGAGGGAGGAAGAGAGAGAGAGATAAAGAGAAAGACATTTCTCTCAAGGAAATGGCTTGCGTGGTTGTAGAGGTTGGCAAGTTCCAAGTCCGTGGGTCAGGTGTCAGGCTGGAGATTTCTTCTGACTCAGGAAACTGTGGGAGCTGACGAATCTAAGATCAGCAGGTCAGAGAGCAGGGAGCTGGCTCATGGGCTATAGAGGCAGATGAATCAAAGATCGGCAGGTAAGGTGGCAGTTTGCTGGCTCACAGACTGCAGAGGCTGACAAATCCCAACATCAGCAGGGAATATGGCAGACTGCTGGCTCAAGTCCCAAGAACTACAGGTCAGATGATGACAATGCCAGATCCAGAGTGAGCAAAAGCCAGAAAGCTTTACCAGAACCAAAATGTCCATATATATTGAATGCAGGTCATGGCCTCAAGGAAATTCCCCTTACAACTGATGTCAGAATTGGGTTGCTGAACTTTTCCATTGATTTAAATCACAGGGCATGATAGTACTAAGAGACATCCTAAGGGATCGCCAGTATTCCAGACTTATTATTCTTCATCTACTTTATGTAATATCAACCCGGTTTCCCCTTGGTATTCAGGATAAATCACACCATCCAATACAGCGACTCTGTCTACTGATCCAGAAGCAGAAGGAGCACAAAGTGGCCAGGTGGAATTCTAAACTTCCAGTTCAATGGAATGTATGATATGTGTCCTGGAGGGAGCATTCCTCCTTTTGGAACTAAGGCCTCTAGACCCACAGAGCATACAGTTTCAGGGATAGGAATAAAAAAAATTGTGAGTGGGCAACTAGTGATAATAATGAGTGGTATGATTTTCATTTCCACCACTTGATTCCTGGACCCATGAATCCTGGCTATGGGAAAAAAAAAAAAAAAAAAAAAAAC
This sequence comes from Elephas maximus indicus, assembly GCF_024166365.1. NCBI lineage: Eukaryota > Metazoa > Chordata > Mammalia > Proboscidea > Elephantidae > Elephas > Elephas maximus. The sequence goes on along the minus strand of NC_064822.1, from coordinate 11,903,192 downwards.
AGCACTGTATGTTGCACACTGGTTTAGAGCATATACAGCTTTCTGGAGAGCACTGCTCCAACCCTGCAAGGTATTGCCATCTAACTGGTGAAGTAATTGCATCTTTAGAAGGCCGTTCCATCATTCTATCAAGCCAGCTGCTTTAGGATGATGGGGAATATGGTAAGACCAGTTAATTCCATGAACATATGCCCATTGCCACATTTAATTTGCTGTGAAGTGAGCCTCTTGTTCCAAGGTGATTTTTTAAGTCCACAGATAGTAGTTTTGGCAGAAGTATTGTGTGCAGGGAAGGCACATCTGTATTCAGACTGTCTATTCCAGTAAGAACAAACAGTCTTTCTATCATGGAAAGGGTTCAGAGTCGTCAACCAACCACCAGGTTGCTGGCTGATCACCTAGTGAAATAGTGCCATATCAGGGACTAAGTTTTGGTCTCTGTTGCTGGCAGATTGGGCACTCACCAGTAGCTATAGCCAAGCTGGCCTTTCTGACTGGAAGTCTGTGTTGCTGAGCCCACACTTAGCCCTCATCCCTGCTACCATGGCCACTTTGTTTATGAACCTATTGGACAATAATGGGAGTGGCAGGGGAAAACAGGAAGACTAGTTTCCACAGAATGTGTCATTCTATCCACTTGATTGTTAAAATTCTCTGCTGCCGAACTCAGCCTTGGGTGAGCATTCACATGAAACCCAAATATCTTCACTTCTTTGGCCCATGCAGAGAGGTCTATCCACATACCTCTTCCCTATATCTCCTTGTCTTCAATTTTCCAATCGTGTTCCCTCCAAGTCCCTGACCATCCAGCCAAATTATTGGCCACAGCCCAAGAATCAGTATACAGTCTCACACCTGGCCATTTCTCCTTCCAAGCAAAGTGAACAACCAGGTTCACTGCTCAAAGATCTGCCTATTGGGAGGATTTTCCTTCACCACTGTCCTTCATGCTGTTTTTCAAAAGGAAAGTAATTATCTGCAGAGAATGCCAGGGCTTTATTCAAAATCCTAAGGGTCTGTGCTGTGGTTCACCAATAAGGGCCTGCCAAAGACTAATCAGCATCCGTGTCACTGACACTTCAAGCACCAGTGGGTCAGCCGGGTTCTATGGCCCAAATGGCAAAGCAGATTGCATGGCAACCTGAACCTGTTGCAAAGCTGTCTCTTGTTCTGGAGCCAACTCAAATCTACCAGCCTTTTTTGAGTCACTGGGTATATAGGCGGGAATAGCACACCTAAATGAAGGATACCTTCCCTCTAAAATCCAAAGAGGCCCACCAAGTGTTATGCCTCCTTTTTAGTTGTGGGAGGGGCCAGGTACAATAACTTATCCTTAATTTTAGAAGAAACATTTCAACATGCCCCATGCCACTGGGCCCCTAGAAGTTTCACTGAGGCGGAAAGCACCTGAATCTTTGTAGGATTAATTTCCCACAATCCAGCATGCAAATATTTTACCAGGAAGTCCAGAGTCATGGACACTTCTTCCTTACTAGCTCTAATCAGCAAAATGACATTAATGTAGTGAACTAATGTGATGGCTTGTTGAAGGGAAAGGTGACCAAGTTCCCTGTGTACTAAATTATGACATAGGGCTGAAGAACTGATATAACACGGAGGTAGGATAGTGTGGAAACCCTGGTGGCATAGTGGTTAAGTGCTATGGCTGCTAACCAAGAGGTTGGCAGTTCAAATCCGCCAGGTGCTCCTTGGAAACTCTACGGGGCAGTTCTACTCTGTCCTGTAAGGTCGCTATGAGTCGGCATTGACTCAACAGCAGTGGGTTAGTGGAGGATAGTGAAGGTGTATTTCTGGCCTTTCCAGCTAAGGGCAAACTGCTTCTAGAGCTCCTTCTAAATCAGCATCTAGAAAAAGGCATTGGGAGGTGGGGCCAAAATGGTGCAGTAGTCAGACACTTTCTGTGATCCTTCTAACAGATCAGAAAAAAAAAAAAAGGAATTGATTACATATGACAATCTAAGAGCCCTGAACATCTAAGACAAAGTTGAGTGGCTGAACTGAGTGGCAGGAAGTGGGAGAGACAGTTAAGAAGTAGCGAGGATTTGTCAGACCTGACCTGGCTGACAGCCTGCAGGGTGGATCAGCTGACATGCACTAGCTGAGGCAAGCAGTAGTGCTCAGGACATATTTTCCACACGAGGAGAAACCAAGGGGTGGAGAGTCTGCTCAAGCCTCGGGAACCAGGGAGAAGCCGCACTGAATATGTGAAAGTTAGCTGCAAGTGTCTAACCTACTGTGTGGGATCAAGAAAACCCTTCCCCCTCTGGGAAGTACCTCTCTCCCATTCATCTGACCCCTCCCCTCTCTGCTCCAGTTTCAGTCCAGCTTCAGCAATTGCTGTGACCCCTGGGCAAGAAATGGGAACCGACATGTGCCCCAAGCCATTCTCTCAGCTTTGAAAAAAAAAAAATTTTTTTTTTTTCAGCTTTGAAGAGTGTACATATTAACAAACTCTGCCAGCTCCTCTAAGCTGGGATTTCAAAGCAGGCACAAGCATAAGGGGTCCACAGACTTCGAATGTCTTTCACTCCTGTGTAGACCTGTGTGGGCTGATTTCAACAGCCTAGGCCCTTATTAGTGCACTACAACAGGGTATATACCTGAAGCCTATTTTCATCTGCAATAGCTAAGGGGGAGTGGCAGATCTGTGACATCTGACACCATCCTGCCCATTAAGCAGGGTCATCACCTACCCACATCAGGGGCCTGAGAACTAGTAGCTCCACCCACTCCACCTAGCCACTCATGACATGGGTCTGAGAATAAGTGCTGCTTCCCAGTTCTGACAGCCAACACTTTTGGGTGCCCAAAGTATGGCTTCAAAACTCACCCACTTACATGCTTTAGGGAACAGGGACATGCCTTATACCCAGGCACTGAGAGACAGCCATCAGCCCCCTATCTTGCTCAGGACATAACCCCCTGCTGCAACCAGATAACTATGCCTACTCCAATCACCCCTTTGTAGCCCTGCCTGTCTAGGACTAGAGTCTGCACCACACACTCAGTGACCAATGACCTGGACATCTGAGCTGAATCCACACAAGAAAATAAATGGACTCCTGTACTTACATACCTGTAATAGCTCTAACCACCTGGTGACAGGACATGAAAGCTTCAAAGACACCAATAAACAAAGTAGCTTACACAACCAGCCTATTAGGGCATATCAGTATAAAACAAAACAAGAAACTAGGACATAGTAAGCAAACATAAAATAAATAAATATAATAATTTATTGATGTCTCAGAGACAACAGTCAATATCAAGTCACATAAAGAGGTAGACCATAATGGCTTCAGCAAGAGACCAAAACAAAGAACCAAGAAACCACCCAGAGGAAGAGAGAGTCTTGGTGTTACCAGAGGTAAAATTCAAAAGATTAATATACAGAGCTCTTCAAGAAATCAAGAAGATCAGGCAAAATGCAGACCAAGCCAAGAAACACACAGATGAAGCAATAGAGGAACTTAAGAAGGTAATACAAGAGCGTAACGACAAATTTAAGTCTGTAAGAATCCATAGAGAGACAATAAACAGAAATCCAAAATATTAACAATAAAATTTCAGAATTACACAACTCCATAGAGAGTCACAGGAGCAGAATTGAGGCAATGGAGGTTAGAATTAGAGAGATTGAAGATAAAGGATTTGACACCAACATATTTGAGGAAAAATCAGACAAAAGAATTAAAAAATATGAAAAAACCCTAAGAATTATGTGGGACTGTATCAGGAGGAATAACCAATGAGTGATTGCAGTACCAGAACAGAGGGGGTTAACAGAAAATACAGAGAGAATTACTGAAGATTTGCTGGCAGAAAAATTCCCTGATATCTTGAAAGTTGAGAAGATAGCTATCCAAGATGCTCATCAAACCCCACACAAGGTAGATCCAAAGATAAAGAGAGAATTTAAGAGCAGCTAGGGATAAATGAAAAGTCATCTACAAAGGAGAGTCAAAAGGACTAAGCTCAGACTACTCAGCAGAGATCATGCAGGCAAGAAGGCAATGGGATGACATATATTTGAAGTAAAAAAAAAAATTGCCAGCCAAGAATTACATATCCAGCAAAACTGCCAAATACGATCGCAAAATTAGAAAATTTCCAGATAAACAGAAGTTAAGGAATTTGTAAAAACCAAGCCAAAATTACAAGAAATACTAAAGAAAGTTCTCTGGTGAGAAAATCAATAACATTGGATAACAACCCAAGACTAGAACACAGGTCAGAACAACCAAATATCAACCCAGATATGAAAGTCACAAAAATAAATCAAAGCTAAAACTCAGAAAATAGAGAAACAGAGACATCAAAATGTAAAAGATGACAACATTAACACAAAAAAGAAGGACCAAGTAATGTAGTCATAGAACTTTCATATGAAGAGGAAATCAAGGTGATAGCAAGAAATAAGATTGGTTTAAACCTAGAAAAAGAGGGGTAAATATTAAGGTAACCACAAAGGAAACTAATGATCCTACACATCAAAATAAAAAAACAAGAAAAACATAAAGACTCAGCAAATACAAAATCAACAACATTGAAAAAGATGAAAAGAAAATACATAAAGAAAAACGAATTAGCACAGAAAATTAAGTGGAACAAAGAAACTGTCAACAACACACACAAAAAAAAAAACATTAAAATGACAACACTAAGTTCATACCTATCAATAATTACACTGAATGTAGTTGGATTTAAATGCACCAGTAAGGAGACACAGAGTGGCAGAATGGATTAAAAAAAAAAAATCTACCTATATACTACCTACAAGACACACACTTTAGACTCAAAGACACAAACAATTTAAAACTCAAAGGATGGAAAAAAATATATCAACCAAACAACTATAAAAAAACAGGAGTGGCGCTCTTAATCTCTGAGAAAATAGACTTTAAAGCAAAATCCACCACAAAGGATAATGAAGGATACCATATAATGATAAAAAGGTTAATACTCCAGGAGGACATACCCATAATAAATATTTATGCAGTCAAAGACAGGGTTCTAAAATACATAAAACAAACTCTAACAGCATTGAAAAGGGAAATGGACAGCTCCAGAATAATAGTAGGAGACTTCAACACACCACTGTTGATGAAGAATAAAACATCCAGAAAGAAGCTCAATAAAGACACGGAAGATCTAAATGTCACAATCAACCAACTTGATCTCATAGACATACACAGAACACTCCAACAGCAGCTAAGTATACTTTCTTTTCCAATGTGCATAGAACATTCTCCAAAATAGACCACATATTAGGCCACAAAGCAAGCCATAACAGAATCCAAAACATCGAAATATTACCAAGTATCTTTTCTGACCATAAATCCATGAAAGTAGAAATCAATAAGAGAAAAAGCAAGGAAAAAAATCAAACACATGGAAACTGAACAACACCTTGCTCAAAAGCTATTGGGTTATAGAAGACATTAAGGATGGAATAAAGAAATTCATAGAATCAAAAGAGAGTGAAAACACATCCTACCAGAACCTTTGGGACACAGCAAAATCAATGGCCAAAGGTCATTTTAAAGCAATAACTGCACACATCCAAAAAGGAAAAAAGAGTCAAAATCAAAACAACTTGAAACAACCCTACAACTCAAACGAATAGAAAGAGCAGCTAAAGAAGCCCTCAGGCACTACGAGAAAGCAAACAATAAAAATTAGAGCAGAAATAAGTGAAATAGAGAATAGAAAAACAATTGAAAGAGTTAACAAAACTAAATGCTTGTTCTTTGAAAAGATAAAAAAAAAAATTGATAAACCATTGGCCAAACTGACAAAAAAGGGGTGGGGAGGGGTAAGCAAATAAAACAAATAAGAAATGAGATGGGTGATATCACAACAGACACAACTGAAATTAAAAGAATCATAACACAATACTATGAAAAATTTTACTCTAACAAATTTGAAAACCTAGAGGAAATGGACATACTTCTAAAAACACACTACCTACCTAAACTAACACAAACAGAGGTAGAACAACTAAATAAACCTACAACAAAAGAAGAGATTGAAGACTCCCATGGGAACAAAAAAAAAAAATCCCTGGCCCTGATGGCTTCACTGAAAATTCTACTAAACTTTCAGAGAGGAGTTAGCAGCAGTACTACTAAAGGTATTTCAGAGCATAGAAAAAGACGGAATACTCCCGAACTCATTCTATGAAGTCAGCATAACCCTGATAGCAAAACCAGGTAAAGGCAGTACAAAAAAAGAAAATTACAGACCAATAGCCCTCATGCCTCATGAATATAGACAAAAAAAAATCCTTAACAAAATTCTAGCCAATAGAATTCACAAACATAAAAAAATAATTTACTATGCCCAAGTG